>NW_006399763.1:19105585-19140125 GCF_000299155.1 Elephantulus edwardii
GCTGTTGTGCATAGGGTCGCTATGAGTCAGAATCGACTCGACGGCACATAACAGCAACAACAACATATGAGACATAGAATATAAAAACAAGTCTTATCCAAATTAGTATAACACGTGTCCTTCAATCTTTAGTTTTTTTTCTCCTTAACTTAGTCTATATTTTGATTCAGTCAAAAGTGAAATTAAAATGTAATTGTTGCTACCCCTTTGAATCTAGATGCATTGATAATAATGGGTGACTGGAATGCAAAAGTTGGGGACAGGGAAAAAGGATCAATAGTTGGAAAACATAGACTTGGTGACATAAATGAGACAATATAGAATGATAGAATTCTGCACATTCAATGATTTACTCATTGCAAATAAGTTTTATAAGAAACACAAACATAGGCTTTACACATGGATTTCCCCTGATGGTATGCATAGGATTCAAATAGATTATATCTGTGGAAACAATCACTGGAGAAGCTATCAGCTGTGAAAACTAGGCCAGGTGCTGACTATGGAACAGACCACCAACTACTCATATGAAAGTTCAGCTGAAGTTGAAGAAAAGTAAATCAAACCCAGAGGAACCAAAATTTACCTTAAGTCTATCTCACATGAACTTCAAAACCATCTCAGAAGCAGGTTTGAGGCCTTGAACATGAATGACCAAAGACCAATTGAGCTGTGGGAGGATATCAAGAATATCACCCATGAAGAATGAAAAAGGTCATTACAAAGACAAAAGAGGAAGAAAAGACCAAAATGAATGTCTGATGAGACTCTGAATATTGCACTGAGAAGCCAAATCTAAAGGAAGAATTAAAAAAATTAAGGAGCTCAACAGAAGATTTCAAAGGGCAGCTAGGGAAGAAAAGACAAAGTATTATAATAAAATGTGCGAAGAGTTGGAGTCCAAAAATCAAAGGAGCTAATTTCACTCAGCATTTCTTAAGCTGAAGGAATTGGGGGGGGGGAAATTCATGCCACAAGTGGCAATATTTAATGATGCTTTGGGCAGAACATTGAATGATCCAAGGAGCATTAAAAGAAGATGGAAGGAGAGTTCAGAGTCACTGTATCAGTAGGAATTGGCTGACACAGAAAAATTTCATAATAGAACATATGAGCAAGAGCCTGTGGTGGCATTCAAGCTTCTCTGAAAGAATTTGAAAAAAAAAAACCCCAAAAAACAAGGCTCCAGGAATGATGGTATACAAATGACATATTTCAACAAGCAGACACTGCCCTGGATGTGCTGACTAAGTTGAGCAAATAAATCTGGAGGACAATCACCAGGATAACTGACTGGAAGAGATCTATATTTGTTCCCATTTCAAGGAAAGGTGATCCAACAGAGTGCAGAAATTATTCAACAATATCATTAATATCATATGTAAACAAGATTCTGCTGAAAATTATCCAATAACAACTGGAGCAGCATGCCAGCAGAGAACTTCCAGATGTGCAGGCTGGGTTTAGAAGATGCTGTGGTGCTAGGGATATAACATTATAGTCAATGTTAGATGGATCTTGGCAGAAAACAGAGAGTACCAGAAGAATGTCTATCTTTGTTTCATTGATCATGCAAAGGTGTTTGACTGTGTGGATGACAACAAACTGGCTGACTCTGAGAAGAATGGGAATCCCAGACCACTTGATTGTGCTTATGCAAAACCTTTACTTGAATCAGGAGTCGGTTGTCAGAACAGACCAAGGAGAAATTGCATGTTTCAAAATCGAGAAGTGAGTATGCCAGGGTTGTATTCTGTCTCCATATCTTTTCAATCTATATGCAGATGAGATAATCCAAGAGACTGGGTTATATGAAGAGGAATATGGCACCAGGATTAGAGGAAAATTCATCAACAACCTGCATTATGAGGTTAACATAACCCTCCTTGCTAAAACTGAGGAGGACCTGAAGAACTTGCTGCAGAAGATCTAGGACTGTAGCTTTCAATATGGGTTGAAGCTGAACATAACGAAAGATTCTTACCACTGAACCAATTTGCAGCATTATGCTAGATGGTGAAGAGATTGAGATTTTAACAGTTTCCGTTTCCTTGGCCTACAATCAACACTTTTGGTTACCAACAGCCAGGAAATCAAGAGATGAATTACATTAGGAAAATCAGCTGTTAGAGACCTCTCCAGAGTACTGAAAAATAGTGATGTTAGTCTGAAGAGTAAGGTGTGCCTGATCCAGGCAATAGTCTTTGCCTTTGCCATTACTTGCTATGAATCAGAGAGCTGGAAAATTACTCAGGCTGATAGAAGATGAATTGATGCCTTTGAGTCGTAGTGAAGGAGAGTATAAGAGAACAAACAGGTTCGCCCTGGAGAGTGTGAAACCAGGCTACATCTTTAAGGAAAGGAATATGAAGCTCCATCTGACATACTTAAAGCATGTTGCAAGGAGGGACCAGTCTTTAGAGAGGAACATCGTTCTTGAAAGGGTGGAGGGACAGTGCAAGAAAGGAAAACCCTGGATGAGATGGATTGACTTAGTAACTGGAGCAATGGGATAGGCGTGTCAGAAACAATGAAGTTGGCTCAAGATAAAGCAGGTTTCAGGTCTATTTGTACAAAGGGTCATTATGAGCCACAAGGCACAAAGCAATAACAAACAACCTCAAAGAGTGCTTCAAGAATTAAATTGCATAATAAATACTTTTAACATGCTGAGAAACATATAAAGTATATAAGGCTTCAATATATGTTAAGAATGTTATAATACAGTCTTCACAAAAACCTACCTTTGGTCATGTCCTGACAAAGGGAAAACAAAAAATGTGTTCTACAAAAGTTGCAGAGCCTAAATACCATTCCTATTCAGTATATAGTTGTTATTGTTGTTAAGTGCCATCAAGTCATATGCAACTCAAGCAACCCTATGAATGAAAGACCTGAACGCTTGTATAACTTTCATCCTTTCTCCAGGTTCATTGGGTTTCTGGAGGTGAGCTATTTCAGAAGTTGATGTCACTCCTGCTTTCAAGCTTGTTTTAATCTGGGAGCTCCAGCAAACACTGTCCATCATGTTATCACATTTGACACATCAGTGTCACAGTGTTTAGCTTCACAGCAACGATGGTTTACCTCTGTATAGGAAGTAGGTGGACCAGGGCTGTAAGACCTAGAAGAATGTTTGAGCCAAAACAATTAAAAATAGGCCAGAGGGTCACAGTATTTTATAATTCCAGGACGCCCATATGCTGGCAGACTCTGGGTCAGAGACCCCCAATTCATCTGGTAAGTCCCCTCTGCTGATACCCATTTGGGATGAAAAAAAAAGCCATAAGAACCCCAAGCATTTCATACGTATCCCTCCTCAAGATGCAAGAGGCCCTCCTAAGGTCCAGCTGGAACTGGGATTTACAACACACTCAGTATATAGTGTTGTTGTTTGTTAAGTGCCTTTGAGTAGTAGGTGACTCATAGTGACCCTATGAACGAAAGTCCTCCACCCTTGCATGACTTTCATCTTTTCTTCGGGTTCATAGGGTTTCCGGAGGCAAGCTATTTACGGATAGTAGCAGACTATAAGATATACTTACATACTTACATTAAGCTTTTCTTGCAAAAACTAAAAAAAAAAAAAAGGCTTTTCTTTATAAGCTATGCTTTGCTCTATAAAATTACAACCCACAATCATGTCCTTTTAAGACTTTATGAAGAAGAATGTGGTATTGAGATCATAGGGAAACACGTTAACAACCTGTATTATACAAAGATAATTTTGCTTGCTGAAAGTGAGGAAGACTTGAAGGGCTTGCTGCAGAAGACAAAATAGTACAGTATTAAATATGGACTACATCTCAAATCTTCTCACTGTCTGGCCGGTCGGCAACATCATGATACAGCGAAAATTGGAGTTGTCAATTATTTCATCTTACTTGAATCTAAAATCAACACCCTTGGTACTATCCATTAAGAAAATAAAAGACAAGGTGCATTAGGAATATCTGTTGTCAAGGATCTCTCTAGAGTACTGAAAAGCAATGATATTAGTTTAAAAACTAAGGTGTGCCTTACTTAAGCCGTGATCTTTTCAATTATTTGCTATGCATAAAGAAGAATTGCACAGGAAGAATTGATGCCTTTGAGTTTTGGTGCTGGAGAAAAGTACTGTATAGCTCATTGACTGCCAAGAGAACCAATACATCTTTCTAGTCTTTCCTAGAGAAAGTAAAACCAAGATGTCCCATGGAGAAATTCCACACAGTGGGCATATTGCAAGGAGTAATCAGTCCTTGGAGAAGGGCATCATGCTAGCAGAGCAGAGGGTCAGTTTTAGAGAAGAAGATCCACAACAAGATGGATTGACACAGTGTATATATAAATGTCCTCAAGTGTGCCAGAGTTGGTAATGACAGTACAGGATAGGGCAAGGTTCAGAGCCGTTTTTCATACGGGGTCACTGTAACTCATAGTCAGCTCAATGGCACATAATAATAACAATAACAACATAAAGTTAACACTGAACTAACAATGTTATTGTTATTTGTAGGTGCCATCAGTTCAAGTACGACTCATAGGGACCTATGGATTAAAGGTCTGAACCCTGTTCTATCCTGTGCCATCTCACAGTTCCTGAACACAAAAGCCCATTGCAGCAGTCATTGTGTCAATACACCTGGGAGAGGGTGTTCTTTTTCTTTGCTGACCCAACATCATGTCTTTTTCTAAGGAATGGCCCCTCCTAGCAACTTGCCCAAAGTATGTGAGGCGAAGTCTCATCATTCTTGCCTCCAAAGAGCACCCTGGCCTCGCCCTCTCCAAGATATATCAGTTCGCTTTGTTGGCCGCCCATAGGATATTCAGTGCTCTTCTCCAACACCACAGTTCAAAGGCGTCAATTCTTTTTCTCTCATCCTTATTCATTGTCTAGCTCTCAGATGCATAGCAAGTGATCAGAAAGACTATGGCCTGGATCAGATTCCTCTAACAATACTAAAACACATAATTGTTATACCAGTGTACTTAAGTAAAAAGAAAAAAATACTCTCTTCTTTGTAGATATGAAATTGGTGTAGTATGTAACATGTTGTGCTGGTCACCAAAGCTCACTCATCTCTAGTGGATCACATCAAACCACTAGCATTCTATGTGAGAAAGATGATCTCCTCTGATTAATATGTACAACCTCAGAAAACTGAGAGAAGGTCGCTAAGAGTCAAAGAGTCAAATACAACTCACAACTCACTAGCAGTGAGTTGGTTTTTTGTCCCTTGCTTAAAAATACACACATATACACACTCACACACTTTTCAGTTTGAGATTTGTAAAAGTTTGTGTATTTTAATTTGGGGTAGCAAATAAATGAACAATATAATTTGATAATCCAATTATCTCTGCTATTTCTATTTATGATTAATTAAAGAGAATGTTCAAATAACCTTAATTAAAAAGATATCATAGTTAAACAAGCTATAGACATTACCCTACAGATCCTAATATTCAAAGGAGTAGAATTTTTTCCCTCCGATATTTACTTATACACTATGTATTGAAAGGTAATACGCAAGTCATCTCATTGTTTTAAGATCTACTGATGACTATGTCCCTAACTTCATATACACACACCCTACCTGGGTGAAATCACAACAGCAGACATGGACATCTGCCTTTCATGTTTGCTTGTCAGTGAGTACTTAAGCATGGTTCTTTTCTTCAAGTTACTGTCTTACCTTTTATATTTGCCCTACCCTTTCATGACCATTTCTTTTGTATTCAACAGTGTCTTATTATATCACTTAAAAAAAGACTCAAGTGAATTAAGTGATAAAACTAGCAAAAATCAGTATTATGTTTAATTTATGCTTAAAGTATGAATTTTCACCAGAAACAGAATTCGCTGAAATTGTTTTAGTTGCCAACAGTCAGCAGTGATTCATAGAAACCTTATTTGTAATAGAATAAAGCATTGTTCAGTCCTGCACTATCTTCATGAACATTGGTATGTCGAAGCGTATGTAAGATTAATAAATGTTTAATCTCTGCGTCATTATGAAGAGGGGATGAGTAAAAAGTGCCTAGAACTTGTGTGAAGTGCAAACTGGGAGGAACAATGGAAATGCAATCAAATAAGATGTTCATATGGTCATTTCCCATAAATTGTTATAAATTACTACAACAGAACTTGTAACTGTCAGTCTCTTGCAATTTCTGTTGTTGTTAAACAAATATTAACTTTTTAATAATCATAACTATACATAATTTTTATGCATTCTTATTATAAATTTGTAATCTTATAAAAACATTCAGTGATACCTGAATCTTTCCCTACATTCCATAATGACTGACTTTTCTTCTGGTAATTCACCTTCCAGCAGAGGTCTTCCATGACATTTGAATGAAAAGCTTACTCAGGCCAGTAGCAGTAATACATATACACATTTACATAACACTTTAAATGCATTTTCAATGCATTTCAAATATTATCTGATGGGCCTTCACCACAAAATATAGATGAAAGGGATATTAATACCATTTCTATTTCATAGATAAAGAAACTGAGATTCACAGATATTAATTAATTCATATGGAGACTTTCCATTAAGTTCAAGTTGATAATAGATAAAGAGGGGGTGGGTAGATGGGAGGGTTGATGCTATTTTGACATGAACTTCTATTATTATAAAAAATATGTTTTTTTTTAAATTTTACAAGAAATAGGTTAAATTTAGCTTTAAAAGACATCCAGAGTTTGTATCATATTTACCAATATTTTATTTAACCCAATCTACACCATATACATGCTGAATGAATACTACATATGTAGGGTACAAGAAAAAAAATTAAATACATCTGGCTTGTGCACGTAAACCTATTTGATTTAAGCTTATTTTTTTAAAAAAAAAAAGCGGGGGTAAGTGTATGTGTGTGCGCATTCATTTTATTCATCTAGCTCACAATTTAATTGTTAAGGTTAATTTTGAATGTTTTAGTGAGTTTCTATATTTTAAAAAAACTTCACCTATAATAATCATTTGGGTATATGTTATTTTTTTTCTGCAATAATTCCATTTAAATGATTTAAGATATTTTCTATTGGATGATTGTTTTTATTAAGCTGCATAGCTGCAGATTCCCATAGAGAAATAGCAGTAATACCACACAAGATGGTTAAACAGCTTATGAATTAAGCTCCATATAAGCAAATTTCTTTGTAAGTAATTTATATTGTATGGTAAACTTGTATCCAACTAGAACAGCAAATTAAAACATTAATCACATCTGCAAAATTTAGGGCCCTGTGCATACAGAAAAAAATATTAGGGAAATACATTTTCTTGTATTGCTGAAATAAATATTCCACATATGGAAGCCAGTCTAATCCTTCTCATTATAGTGTGGATGAAGATGAACATTAAGCCCATATAACATTTCTTCCTGAATTAGTCGATAGCTCATTTTAGTAGGTAGAACATATTTCCGAACCTGAAATGCCCATATTCAGTCAGATTTGCAGGCCCCTTTTCCCTCGCTGCTCAAGCTTTCCATCACTGTTAGGTAACCACTGTGATTATTCTATATCACATACTGATGAGATGGCAAAACAGTTACAAGATTTCCTCCCTGCACTAAGCAGGTTGTAAGCATTGGAAAACTAACTTGCCCTGAAATTATCACGCATTCCAGTGTGCTGTAGCCTCACCAGTGCAGGCAGCCTGCCAAAAGACATCCAAGACACCAAGCCCCTATTCTCAAGCACATTTTAATCCAGCTGTTCGTCACAAAGCATCCATCATGCTTTGATTTACCGCTCTACTCAATTAGAATGTAGAGTCTGGGAGGCCATATTATATACACGCTAAAGATCCTGGATGATCTTGTAAGCTCTATAGAATGTATAGTAGTCTTTGGGGTTTTTCTGAGTTTTTTTTATTGTGATAACCAGATACTGAACTATGAGGTATCAAGATGCATTAGTGTTGCAACTCTAGCCTGTTGAAACTAAAAATGCAGAATGATTGATTGTACATAGAGAATGAGCAAATATATATCCAGTAACCACTTTATACACAATCAAGCGGTGTTCAAAATAAACTCTCAATCTTAAAATTAAAATATCACTGTGGAATACTATTGAAGCTATTACAGCAAATCAAATGAATGAAGGGTAAGTGAAGATGTGACTAAATAAATGATTAAAATATTTTAAAATCTTGGACCCTGAAATAGAATTTTAGAAATGTTAATGAAATGTTGAGGACATTTCTATCTTACCTGGGGAGCGGGGGGAGGAGATAATATATGGTTGTGTCATGCTGACCAGATATTTCTACAGCTTTACTGAGAGTAGTTGAAACAGGTTTTAATAAAGCCTTCACCAGCTCTTCTATCATATATACACAGAGAAAAAGTCAATGTAGGGAAAGGGCATCTCAAACCTTGAGTATTCTTGAATAAGAAAAATTTCAAAACCCAGATAGAATTGTATGGAAAACAGTTTTAAGCACCAGCATTTTAATCTTTAAAACTCCTTACAAAAAAAATGATGGTAAATAGAATGAAAGATTCAAGAAAAGATTATAAACTGGTATTTTGGACATCATTTTAAGCTAACCCTATCATTTTACAAAATAAATTTAGGAGCTTTGCTTATCATTCAATACCTGGTTATTGAAAAAGATGCTATTTCCTAAAAAGGTCTAAAATTGGGCCACCAGCTGAGATAACACATTACATAGACCCTATAAGGAGAACATGATACCTTAGCCCACATATCACATAATCATGATTGAAGTAATCAATTGAATTTAAGGGTTGTTGTTTTTATAATCCACAGTAAAGAGACCTCTAGCTTTTAAATGAGTTTCTAACCCAGGTGATTCTGCCAACTTTACATCTGTTGTGTTATCTACCAAAATGTGGTATACAACAAAAAATAACAGAATTTTCTCAAAATAAAAATTTCAGAAAAAAGTAATACCATCTTTAGAATTTTAATAGACTAGTGTTTAAAATATTATAAAGCTGCCTTTTTTGTGAACATATTTCATGACTAAAGTGGAAAAGGTATCAATTTATTTGTTTTTAATAAGAATCATGATAGTAAACTTGATCTCAGCAGAAAGTATCACTTCCATTTATATTTCCTGTGTATCCAGATAATAAACAAAGAAGAAATATACAGAGTCACTACCAAAAAAAGTTGGTCAACACTGAATCATTTCTGGAAGTAACATAAGATCAAGAACCAACGGTAATGAAATACGATCAAGCTATACTGAAGACATTGGTGAAAAATAAGGGCTCATAAGCAGACAAAATGCAAAATAATTTGTTTCAACAAAAGGATACATCCCTGGGTATACTTACTAGTTTATGCCAATTGGTTCCCATCGCCAAAAAGAGGAGATCCAACAGAATATAGGCATTATTAAATAAATAGCATTAATATCACATGGAAATAAAATCTTGCCAAAGAGTATTAAAATGGCCAGAACGGTACATCAACAGAGAACTGCCAAAAATACAAAATAAATTCAAATGATACGATGGCACAAGGGATATTATTGCACATGTCAATGGATCTTGGCTAAAAGTAGAGAATATGAAAAGTTGTTTATTTGTGTTTTATATGCAAAGAAATGTGTGTGGATCATAACAATTACGGCTAATATTGTGAAGAATGGGAATCCCAGGACACGTAATTGTGCTCACATGAAACCTATATCTAGATTAAGAAAACATAATTGAAAAGGAACAAGAGAACACAGCATGATTTAAAATCAGGAGAGATGTCTGTCAGGGTTATATCCTTTCTCTATTGCTTTTCAATCTGTATGCTGAATACCCATTTAAGAAGATAAACTAGATTTAAAAGAATGTGGCCTTAGGATAAAGGAAAATTCATCAACAATCTCATTATGCAGAAGAAACAACCTTGATTTCCTGAAACAAATAAAAATCTGAAATACTTGCTGCAGAAGAGCAAAATCTACAACCTTCAACAAAGATTACTATTCAACATCAGTAAAACAAAAATCCTTATCACTCACTAGACTAATAAGTAATTTCATGATGTTGTTGTTGTTAAGTGCCATTGAGACAAGAATGCCTCAGAGCAATCCTATAAACAATAGACCTGAATCCTGTCCTATTTGTGCCATCTGCATCATCTCTGATACACTTGAGCCCATTTTTGCAGTAACTGTGTCAATCCATCTCGTTGGAGGTCTCCCTTTTTCGCTGACCCTCCGCCTTTACAAGCATGATATCCCTTTCCAAAGAATAGCTTCTTCTAGCAAAATGCCAAAAATATGAGAGATGATGCTTTGTCCTCCTTTTCTCCAAGAAGAACTCTGGCTGCATCTTCCCAAGGCATATCTGTTTGTTCTTTCAGAATCCCATAGGATATTCAGCAATCTCTAACACTACAGTTCAAGGGCATTAATTCTTCTACTGTCATCCTTATTTATTGTCCAGATATTGGATGTACCACAAGCAACTTAAAAGACTATGGCCTGAATCAAATGCAACTTAGTCTTTAAACTGACATCATTGCTCTTCAGAATTTCGAAGAAGTTCCTGTCAGTGGACTTTCCCAAGGCTGTACCTCTAACTCCTGACTGCTGTTATCAATGGTGTTGATTATAGGTCCAAGTAAGATAATGTAATACACAGTACTTCTTCCTCCATCTATCCTGATGTTGTCTACTGGCCCAGGGATAAGGACTTTTATTCTTGACGTTGAGATGTAATTCATAGTGAAAGGTTTAGTCTTTAATCTTCTGCAACAAACTATTCAGGTCCTCTTCACTTTCAGCACACAACCCAGACATATACTTTTCCTCATTTTAAACCATGCAGTGTCACATTGCTCTGTTAGCACAACAGTCTCTTGGTCGAACTATAGGTTTCACATGAACACAATTAAGTGTTCTCAAATTCCCATTCTTCTCAATGTTAGCCATAATTTCTAATAATCAACACAGTCAAATGCCTTCATATAGTCAATAAAGCAAAGATAGGCCTTTTTACGATATTTTCTGCTTTCGGCCAGGATCTACCAGATATCACCAATGACATCTCTGTTGCCATGGATTATTCTAGACAGCTTGAACTTCTCCCAGTATCCTGTCAAGACATTGTTCCAGCTGTTTTTAGATGATCTCAGCAATATTTTACTAGCATTTTACTATTTTATTAGGCATATTTTTCAATAATTTCCACATTCTGTTGGGAATGGGAAAATCCCTTCTTGGGAATGGGAAAAAATATAGTTCTCTTTCATTCTGTAGGCCAGGTACCTGTCCTCCAAACTCTCCAGTATAGACTGGTGAGCATGACCAAAACGGCATCTGTTCACTGAAACATGTCAATTAGCATCCCATCTATTCCTAGGGGCATTTTTTTTTTACCGGAGTCTTAAGCGTAAGTTGAACTTCTTCCTTGTTACAACTGGCTCTTGCCCATATGATATTTCTTGAAATTTTTCAGTGCAAACCAATTCTTTCTGGTACAGTCATTCTATATATTCTTTCTATCTTCTTTTGCTGCTTCTTGAATCACTCAAGATTTTGCTAATCGCATCTCTCAATCTTGCAAGTCACGACTTCAAGCTGGTTTTTAAGGTCTTACAGCCTCAGGTTTTCAAATGTTGACAGATTTTTTTTTCTTTTTTTTATACTCTTTGCTTTTTATATTCATTACTGATAAATACCATCACATCTCTTCTTAAGATAATTCTTAATTCATATGAGATAGACTCAAGGTGATATTTTTGGTTCTTTTGGATTTGTTTTCATCTTATTCAGTTTCAATTTGAACTTGCATATGAGTAATTGATGATCTGTTTTACAGTCAGCATCTGCCCTAGTTATGACTGCTGATATTGAGTTTCTCCAATGATCTTTCCACAGATGTAGTCAACTGGATTCCTGTGCAGTTCAGCAGAAGAGGTCCATGTGTAAAGTTTCCTTTTGTGATTCTTAAAAATGATATTTGACGAGGAAATAACACCTATCATAAGAGGAAATGATAACCTCTTCAACTAATGATGCTGGCAAAACTGGACTGCTACCCGCAGAAAGATGAAACAGGATTCCCATCTCATACCATACACAAAAATCAACGTAAGCTGAATCAGAGATCTGGAAGTAAAGCCCTTTACCATAAAGTTCATGAGAGACAAACTGAGATCAAGTTTAGGCTGCCTAACCTATGGATGGTATAAAGAGAGTGAAAAATGAAGCTAGAAATGCACAATCTGGAGAGGATAAAATTGATGACTGGGACTTTCTAAACATTAAATATTTCTGCTCATTAAGAAGTTTTTTCTAACAGGGGAAAAGAAAGTCTACCAACAGGGAACAAATGTTTGACAATACCATCTCAGAAAAGCATCTCATAACAAATTTTATAGAATACTTCTGGGCCTCCAGAAGAAAAAGACTGATAACCCAATTACAAAATGGGCAAAGACATGGAAAGACTTTTCACAGAGGAAGACATTGGGATGGACAACAGACACATGAAAAAATACTCAAAATCACTACTGGCAATAAGAGAGATGCAAATCAAAACCACAATGAGATATCATCTCACCTCAGTAGCAGTGGCAGTTAGTAGGGCAGCAAGCAATAAATGTTGATGAGGATGTGGAGAGGTGGGAACTCTCATCCACCGCTGATGGGATTATAAAATGGGACAACTAGTCTGGAAGAAAGTTTGGCATTTCCTTAAAAAGTTGAACATAGAAAGTCCATATGACCCAGCTATCCCAATACTAATATACCCTGAGGCAATTGGAACTGAGACACCATGCTGTGCACCAACATTCATAACAGCGTTATTCACCACAAGAACATTGGATCAGTCCAAACATCCAATCACAACCGAATAAATTGTGAAATTGTGGTACATTCATGCAACAGAATACTATGCAGCACTCGGTTCCAATAATTTCAAAAAATACTACATAAATTGAGAGAGTCTGGAGAACATTATGCTGAGTGAACTTAGTCTCATAAGGACAAATATCTCATAACAATTAAAAGAAAAATAGAAAGATAACTAGTAAAATATGTATGAGAATTCAAGAGAGAAGGTGGTAGGAACAGAGAGTGAGGAAGGGTAGGGGTGTAACCACAAAGTTGCATAGTTTTGTGGGTGGAGGAAATAGGAAAGATCTGGGTAAAATGACAGGGTAATGATGGGCAAAGTCTAAAGGTGATTAGTTGAATAAGACATAATACATGAGAATGATTGTATGAAACACGATGTGAATAAAAAATAATGTGAAACACAGTGTACATGAATTTTGTAAGCAAACCAATTATAAAAATACATTTGCTATGATCAATCACTGAATTTACAAAATTCAATCATTTATTCTCCATTTTCATTTCTGTCCCCAAGGTCGTACTTTCTGGTCACTATTCCCTCTTCATTGTTATCAACTTCTGAATTCCAATCACCAATAATTATTACTGAATACTAATTGCATGCTTGATCAATTTCAGACTGGAATAGGTGGTAGAAATCCTCACCTTCCTCCTCTTTGACCTTGGACTTTGGTGCATATATTTGAATAGTCTTGTTAACTGTTCTTCCTTGTATGTGTATGGTAAGTGTCCTGTCACTCACCTCAGTACTGTGCTATAGGATAGACCTTGGAATTGTCCTTTGAAAAATAATTGTAACATATTCTTCCTCAGTTTTTTCATTCACAGCTTACCAGATCATATGATTATCTGGTTCAAAGTGACTGTGTCAGTCCATCTTAGTAATGACTAGAATATTAATCTTCATAAATTCCATTTCATTTTTACAATGTCCGGTTTTCCTGCACTCATGCATTGTACATCCTATGCTGCATATATTAATGGTTGTTTGCAGCTATTTCTTGTCATGTACGAGTGACTTCTTCTCTGAGCTTCACCTTTAATATTATAGCTACCCGTGCTTCTTTGTTGTTCACGGGATTTTTCAAAGGACTGATATTTTAGAAGTGGACGACCAGCCTTCCTCTCTAATCTGCTTCCTAATCTAGGAGTTTTTGCTTCCTAATTTAGAAGCTCAGCTGTAATCTGTCAATGTTGTTGATGTTGTTGTTGATAAGTGATATCAGGTCTAGTATGACTCATAGCAACCCTATGAACAACAGATCTAAACCCTGTCCTATTCTGTCTGCACCATCATCTCTGACAGACAAGCCCATTGTTACAGTCCCTGTGTTAATTTCACTGAGTATCTTTCTCTCTTACACTGGTCTCTACCTTTCTATTCATGATATCCCTTTCCAAGAAATAGCCCCTTTTAATAACATGCTCAAAGTACAGGAGACGAAGCCTTGCCATCCTTGCATCTGAGGAACAATCTGGCTGCATCTTCAGACATTTCAATTTGTTCTTTGACAGTCCTGAATAGTATATTCAGTACTCTTTTCTAACACCACAACTCAAGGGCATCCATTTTCCCCCATCATCCTTATGTATTGCCCAGCTGTCAGATGCATAGCAAGTGACTGAAAAGATCATGGCCAGAATCAGGTGCACCTTAGTGTTCTAAATGACTCTTTTTAATTTTTATTTTCTTCTAAATGACTCTTGCTCATTTTTTGAATAATACAGTGTTGGTTAACTGTTTGGTACAGTGATTCTGTGCATTTTTTTCCTCCTTCTTTTGATGCTTCCTACACCATTCAAGATTTTGTCCATAAAATTATTAGAAACTCAAGGCTTGAATCTGTTTTTCAGTTTGTTTGTTTTTTAATTTGAGAAATACTGAGCAAGTTATTCCCTTTTTATTCTCTAGTTTCAGTTCTTTGCCCATTTGTTTGCATTACTTTGTTTTGTCTTATCAGGCTATCCTTTGAAATCTTCCGTTCAGCTCTTTCACTTCAGCATCTCTTCCCATTGTTCTGGCTTCTTGACAGTAGTGTAATTTTCAGTGTCGCTTTTGATAGCCAATTTGATTTTTTTTTCTTTCTCTTTGTCTTCATAGTGACATTTTGCTTTCTTCGTGGATTATATTTTTGAGTCATTCCACAATTCCTCTGGTCTTTGGTGTCCAATGTGCTGATGATTTATGCTTCAAATCTAAAGATGATTTTTTAATTCATATGGAATAGACTCAATAGCATATGTTCATTCTTAATTAACTAGTTTTTCTTTTCTTCAGCCTCATTTTGAACTTGCATGAACTTCAATTTCCTCCTCTTTGGCTTTTGTTGTTGGTGTCTATATTTGAATAATAGTCATATTAACTGGTCTTCCTTATGCTCATATGGATAATATCCTATCATGCACAATATTGTAATTCAAAATAGAACTTTAAATTGGTTTTTTTTTACTCTGAATGCAACACTATTCTTCTAGTTTTCATTCCTGGCATAAAAAACTATGTGATTGTCTGATTCAAAGAGGTTAAAATCTGTCAATCTCATCTTGCTAATGCCTAGAATATCAATGTTCATGTGTTGTATTTCAGTACATTGGAGGGTTCCTTTCAACTTTCCCAAGGGCAACATGTCTTTTCATTTTCTTGTGTCAAGGATGTTGGTTGATGATCTAAGCAAGATGAAATAGTTGACAATTTCAATCTTTTCTCTACCAGTATGTTGCATATTGGTACAATGGCAAAAATTTTTGTCTTCTTGATGTTGAGTTTCACAACTGGTTAATATTTTAGTACATATTAAAGAATAAGATGTTTTCCAGTAAACAAGTAAATTTTGTTAACTACCTAGTAGACATTTTTCCCAACACTTGCTATGCATCTAAGAGTTGAACAATGAATAGAGATGGCAAAAAAGAATTGATGCCCTTGAGCTGTGTTGTTGAAGAAAAGCTCTGAATATCCCCCATGGATGGCCAAAAGAGCAAACAGATATGTCTTGGATAGGGTGCAGCTGGAGAGATCTTTGAAGGCAGAATAATGAGGCTTCACCTCACATATTTTGGGTTATGTTGCTAGGAGGAACAATTCCTCTGAGAGAGACATGATGGTGGTAAGGTTGGAGAGTCAGCAAAGAAGAGAAAGATCTTCAACAAGATAGATTGACACAGTGAATGCCACAATGGGCTCTTGTGTGTTAGGAAGTATTCAGATGGCACAGAATAGAACAATGTTCAGATCTTTTGCTCATAGGGTCACTATGAGTTGTACTTGACGGCACCTAACAACAACAATCTAGTAGACACCAAGGTGCACTACTGAGATTCCCCCTTGTAGGAAGGACATACTACACAGCTGCAGTGAGGACAGCCATCAGACAGCTCTAACCGTTAAATGAAGTTCTCTTCTACTACTCTGACCCAGTGCATGTGTCTAACAGGCAATCCTTGCTTCCCTTGCCTTGTCAAGTTTGTCAAAGATTTGGGTCAACTAGTACAGCCTTCAAATTTGTTTTTCTTAGTTTAGGTCTTCAAGTTATTAATTCCTTAAACTTATTCCCCAAGATTTAATCTGAGAAAACTATATCTAAGAATATACTTTGACCATATGATGACTTTCCCAATGTCTGTTTAGAAAAAACTGAAATAGCAAAACCTTTTTACCATGTCCAATGTACACTTTGGGCTGCATCTAATCTGAAAATAAATTACTATTTAATTCCACTTTCATAGATCTTTCTTACATTCTGTCTTATGATTTTACTGCAAAAATCTTATGATTTGTTCTCTTGATTAAAATCAATTGGAGTTTTATGGAATGTTCAAGCTTTTACATATTTAGAACTCATTCCAAGAATATTGTGTTTCCAGTAAAATGATAAAGGTCTAAGATATGATCAGATGAGATCTCTCTCATAGGAGACTTTAGCTTTTCCACAGTAATTCTTGTACATTTCTAAATAAAATACTTAAAATATTAATCCTTGGACATTTATATGATAAAAAACTAGAGCATTGACCAAAACTACTATTGTTGTTGATTATTGTTGTTATGTGCCATCAAGTCTCCTGTGACTCATAGTACAACAGCCATAAACTCTCCTCTATCTCTTGTCAATCTTATTGTCTCTGACATACCTATCACATTACTCCAGTGACTGAATCAATCCATCTCATCGAGGGTCTTCCTCTCCTTTGCTGTCCCTCCACCCTCCCAAGCATGATGTCCCTCTCCAAGGATTGATCCCACCTTGAAACATGTCCAAAGTATGTCAGACAGAGCTTCAGAATCCTTGTCTCCAAGAAGCAACCTGGCTTCACTTTCTCCAGGACTAACTTGTTCAATCTTCTAGCAGTCCATGATATATATTCAATACTCTTCTCCAGCACCAAAGCTCAAGGGCATTGACTCTCCTTCTATCATCCCTAGTCATTGTCCAGCTCTCTGATGCATAGCTAGTAATTATGAAGACTATGTCCTAGATCAGGCACACGTTAGTGTCCAGACTTACATGATTGCTCTTCAGCACTCAGAAGAGGTCCCTGATAGCCGACTTTCCCAACGCAATTCATCTTTTAATTCCCTGGCTGCTGGTACCAAGAGTATTGATTGTGAAGCCAACTAAATCCATTAACAAACTCAATCTCTTTGCCATCTATTATAATACTGCCAATTGGCCCAGTGATGAGAATCTTCATTTTCTTGAAGTTGAGCTTCAATCCATATTGAAGGCTGCAGTCCTTGACCTTCTGCAGCAAACACTTCAGGTCCTCCTCGGTTTCAGCAAGCACGGTTGTGTCATCTGCATAATACAGATTATTGATGAGTCTATCTCTACTCTTGATACCACACTTCTCCTCATAAGGAATAGCTTCTTGGAAAATCTGTTCTGCATGTAAATTGAAAAGATGCAGAGGTAGGACACATCCTTGATGCACATCCTTCCCAATTTTAAACCATGCAATGTTTCCTTGCTCTGTTCTGATGACTGCTGCCTGGTTCAAGTATAGGTTTCACATAACCACGATCAAGTGTTCTGGGATTCCCATTCTTCTCAGAGTCAGCCACACTTTGTTGTTATCCACACAAAGCATAGTCAATGAAACAAAGATAGACATTCCTCTGATACTCTCTGCTTTCAGCCAAAATCCATCTCACATCAGCTATAATATCCCTAGTGCCATGACCTCTTCTAAGTCCATCCTGTACTTCAGGCAGTTCTCTGCTGGTGTGCTGTTTCAGTCATTTTTGGATAATCTTCAGTAGAATCTTGCTTGCATGTGAAATCAATGACACTGCTCGATAATTTCCACACTCTGTCGGATCACGTTTCTTTGGAATAGGAACAAATATAGATCTCTTCCAGTCAGTAGGCCAGGTGGTTGTCCTCCCGATTTCTTGACATAACATTGTGAGCACCTCCAGGGAGGCATCTGTTTGTGGAAATGTGTCAATCGGTATGCCATCAATTCCTGGGGCCTTATTTTTTGCCAATTCTTTCAGAGCAGCTTGAACTTCCTCTTTTGTCACCACAGGCTCCTGTGCATACATTGTTTCATAAAATTTTTCTGTGTCCACCAGTTCCTTTTGGAACAATGACTATATACTATCTCTATCTTCTTTTAATACTTCCTGAGCCTGCTGAACTTGATGGTACCTAACAAAAACAACATGGGACAAGACAAAATCAAGTTGTAAATAAGACACATAATATATAATTCAAGGTGTTTAAAATGTGTACTTAGTGTCTCAAATCAGTTTTATTTTAATGATCATTGTTTTAATATGTTTTGTACTTTCTGTAGCAGTGTTGGCATGTAGTCAATGCATAAGATGCTTCCCCCCCAAAACAAACAAACAAACAAACAAAAACTCTAGTATTTTACTAGACCATTATGGCAAATGGAACGACCATTATAGACATTGCTAAATATTAATAGGCATACACTATCTCTAAGCTGTTTACACATTTATTAAGCATGAACATATTATGCAGACCATATATTTAGAGTTTGCATGCACATGTGAACCAAAACAAAATGAAAAAGATGAACAAGAAAGACACTCAGCTAAAGACTTGAGCTTCAGCCACATTTCCAAAGTAGAGATGGTGGTGAAAAAAGTACAAATGTCAGCAAAACTTTAATTTCTTTTCATTTCTTCATAAAAGGGAGTCCAAAATTGTCTAATCCATTTTGTTACAAAGCCAAAAAAGAGTGTTATATGGTGGTCCTTCAGCTTAGAGTATATGTCTCTGCTGTAAGATGTCTACCTAATTCAGTTGCAGTTAGCTAATGAAGAAATTAAATCATTTGCCTTTTTCTTGTCTCTTCCTTAAAGAGGTTGCATTTTGTGCTGACAGTGCATAGCTGATAAAATAGCAATTTTTGAAAAGCTTGCTCATTTAGCTACTCCCAGAACCCCTGCTGACATCACTGACATTTTCTCCAAATATGCAAATACTGTGAGTCACTTTCTAAGATGCATGCATATATTTCCAAAAATGTTATTATTTTATGATCAACTAGGCATAAATGCAGAGGCAGACTAGGCTGCTGGCTTTGTAATGCCACACTCATGAAATGACTTTTTTTTTTTAAATGAGATTTGGTAGGAATCTGTCATAGCCTCATAGATCTTTAAAGGTGAGTTATTCCTTTTATATGGGAGAGGGGAGTGTTTCCAGGGCTTCTCATTATATAAACATAAAAATAAAAGGTAAAAGGCCGGAAGCTGAGCAAACTTAAATACCTGGGTGACAATGGCAATATTATCGTTAAACTCAACATGCAACTTTTGAAATACAGTGCAGATGCAGTAGTCACGAATACTATCTTATTTAAATGTCTGTATTAAGCACAACCACTCTCTGCTAAAAATGAGGGAAAACAAACAAGTCATATTCATCAAAGTAATTGTGTAGGTACTTTCAGTACCAAAATGCCTAGAATGAAGGATTGAACTGCTAACGGCAGCAGTGACAGCCATGAATCATGGTAGGCTACTCCGGGGCCTTTACCACCATAAAACAAAAGATGTAGATGAAAAATGCTGCAATTAAGTGATTTGATTTCTGCCCCCTTTTTCCTACTGCATTCGTGCATGGCTGCACAGCAAAGATTGATGGGAAAAATTACTCTACGTGATCTCTGACAGAGCCTTGGAACAATTCTATAAGGGGGAAACATACAAATCAAACCAGCTTTCTTGTATTCAAACAAAATAATACATATAAAGCAAATACTTTAGCCTATATCCAAAGCACCAAAATTTGCATTCACACATAAATAGTTGAGAAACGCTCTGCTATCAAAACCAAACTCATGGATTTTCCAGCTAGTTGGGTTATACTGATATTTGTTTAAATAAATATTCAATCAGTACAGGCGAGTGGCATCCTCAATATGTCTGTGCACTGAGAACAAATTACAGATACAAATTTGTGGAGGTAAAACATTTTTCTCTTTTATATCAATAAATTATTAATGAAAACACACACAAAATAAAATAATACAAAATTCCACTGACTATTCAATGCTCCTGTCATTATAGTCATTTAGAGGGACATTTTTAATGGGTATTCACAACTCAGCTGGGGTCCTACATACAAAAGAATCATACTTGAATAACAGGGATATTTTTAGTGTGGTTGGGAGAAAGGTTTAAAAGATTCTAAATTTGCAACTTCCACTGAATAAAATAAACAAGTATGGTTAATATGCAGAAATGATAATTCCTATTATCACCGTCTAAAGTGAAATTATGTAGGTTCATTTCCTGGGGAGAAGAGTCATTCAATCCCAGTCCTCTGCAAGAAATGTACAGATAATTTAACTTGAATTTATACAATAGAATTTTCCCCTTCCTCAAAAGGGGAAGAATGTGTATATTTGACTTTGTTAAATATACTGTGGCCATTTACAAAGGCTGCTAGTATAACAATGTTGAACTGGATAAATTTTTATATTCTATCTATAAAACTTTATACATCAGTCTTACAAATACCAAAAGTTTTTAACATAATGAGATACATGCAGGCTTTTCTATCACAGTAAACGTTTTTTAGAATGCCCATAGATTTCAGCCTAGTCTGTACCTTTCACAAACGCGTTCTATTGAAATGAACAATTCATTATAGCTTCTCATGAAACTACCCTAAAAGAAAAAAGAAGAAAAAGAAAGTGGTAATCTCTAATGGTTCTTAACTGTTGTGGTTTTTACTGTCTATCGAGGAAACCTCAGGATTCCCAGGGCCAGAACTCACTAAGTAAATTTTCTAACTGTAATAATGGAGAAATCAGTGAAATACTAGCATGATTTGATGACATGTCACAAACTGGAATTAGAAGACCTGAATTAACCACTACTAAGCACCAGCTATTCTGTGGGAGAAAGATGAATAATCTCCCCCTGTGTGATTTACTGCCTCTGAAATCCAGTGGGGAGTCAGTCATAGGTTGGTTCCAACTTGACTGTATATAACAACAATTAGTATTGGGCTGAATCATATTAATTCAGTTTAGGTCAAAAATGGTTGACGACCTCAGTTTTCTGTAGCCAAACCTTTAATAGTTTGATGAGAGTGCTAAACTGTCTTTAATTTCCTCAGCAATATAAAAAGTAAAGTTAACAATTTCCAAATCATTACAGTAGATCCTTAATGTACGTTAGTCAAACTTAAATTTTTCTTTTAGTCTAGTTTAGAAATAAATCTTACAGTTTACCAAAAGAGTTATTAAATAAACCAACAAAAATACTGTGTCACAAAACTACAATGATGGTATTTTTAGTAATTAAAGTAAAGCTAACTTTAGAATAAATTTATTCACTGAAAATTTAACAACTAATTTAATCTTTTGTGTGTAGGTTTTAGCAAGTATTGAAATGTTATTTTCACCTCTTAAAAGGTACAAATTTGGAACCACAATCATCACCCATAAAAACAGCAGTCATGAAGTCAAACAACTGCGTTGTGCATGTCTACTGCAAAAGATATCTTTAAAGCATTAAAAAAAAGCAAAAACTTCACTTTGAAGACCAGGTGCTCCTGGTTCAAGCAATAATGTTTTCAATACATTAGAAATCTAGACAACAAATGAAGAAGACTAAAGAACAAATGACACCTTTAAATTGGGATGCTGGCAAAGAAAATGAAATATGCCAGAAGAATGAACAAATCAGTCTTGGAGGAAGAGGAGCCAGAATGCTCTCCAAAAGTGAAGCTGGGAGATTTCACCAGGGCACATGTCTCCAGAAACTCTATGAGCTTTGAGAAACAATTGTTATTGAAAGGCTTCAGGTCTTTTGTTCATAGGTTGCTATGAGTTTGCTCACCTCGATGGCAATAAACACACACACACACACACACACACACGCACACGCATACACCCTCAGCCCCCACTCTGAATATATTACCAAGGGGGGGGGGACCAATTCCTAGAGAAGGACAGAATGCTTAAAATTTCAAAGCATAATTAAAGTATTTTTCCATTTCTTCATCATTTCTTTAAGGTTTAACTTAGATACAATAACTGCACACACACTTGGATAGGATTTCACATATACATACACCCATGAACCACCTACTCATCACACCCAAAAGTTTCCTTATGCTACCTTGTAATCCCTCTTTCTTGTGCCCTCCTTTCATTGTTGACCTTCTTTCTAGATCTATATATAAATTTCAATTTTATACAATTAACAAAAAATGAAAATTTACCTAACTTCTCTAATTCATCTCCTTTTAAAATCCCCCATGTTGTCACAGTTACTGAAAACTCTTTTCTTTTTCAATAGCTTATACTATATGTATTATATGTTATATTAATATATATGTATCATATAATTATATATTATATAACTAAATATATATAATAATATATATATTATATAAACCTGGGTACATCATGTATCTCATTTGACTCACTCAGAAGTACATGCCAAATTTACCATGAAGAAGTCAGACTCAGACACCTCATAGTCAAGCCACTGATGTGAATAAGTTGTGGGTAGGAAAAGAGAAGGAAAAGTTTCCAAATACATTTATATCATTTGTGTAGGTGTATGTATGTGCATGTGTATACACATAGGGAGTTATCAAGGTATCAAAGATGATGAGGGAAAACATATATAGTAACATTTACCTCAAGTTAGAAATTTTGGAACCAAGTTTGTTTTGTGCTTCTACAAACTGTGGCTGACTCTGAGAAGAATGGGAATCCCAGAACACTTAATCGTTCTAATGTGAAACCTATACTTGGACCAAGAGGCAGTCGTCAGAACAGAGCAGGGAAACACTTCATGGTTCAAAATTGGGAAAGGTGTACGCCACAGATGTGTCCTATTTCCATACGTTTTCAACCTGTATGCAGAACAGATATCTGAGAGGCTGGGCTCTATGAGGAGAAGTGTGGTGTCAGGATTGGTGGAAGATCTATTAACAATCTGCATTATGCAGATGACACAACCCTGTTTACTGAAAGGACCTGAAATGCTTGCTGCAGAGGGTCAAGGACTGCAACCTTCAGTATGGATTGAGGCTCAATGTCAAGAAGACAAAGGTTCTCACCACTGGACCAATTGGCAGCATCAGGATGGATAGTGAAGAGATTGAGATTATTAACACCTTGAATCTGCTTGGCTCCACAGTCAACACTCTTGGCACCAGCAGCCAAGAAATCAAAAGATGTATTGAAATGGGAAAGTCTGCTGTTACGGACTGCTCCAGAGCAATGGTGTCACTCTGGAGACTAAGGTGCATTAGCTATGGTCTTTGCAATCACTTGTTATGCATCAGAGAGTTGGAAAATGACTAGGAGGATAGAAGGAGAATTGATGCCTTTGAGCTATGGTGCTGGAGAAGAGCATTGAATGTACCCTGGACTGCCAAGAAAACAAACAGATTCATCCTGGAGAGGGTTAAACCAGGCTGCTCCTTGGAGGCAAGGATTCTGGGGATTCGTCTGACATACTGTGGACATGTTGTAAGGAGGGACCAGTCCTTGGATAAGGGCATCATGCTTGGGAGGGTGGAGGGACAGAGCAAGAGGGGAAGACCCTCTAAGAGGGGGATTGATTTAGTGACTGGGGTAATCTGGGTGGGTGTGTCATAGCGCGATTGGCACAGGACAGAACAGAGTTTAGGGCTGTTGTACATAAGGTTGCTATGGGTCGCAAGTGACTCGAGGGCACATAACAACAACAACAACAACAACAACAACAATATGCTTTCTATATTTTTGAAACAATACTATTGCAATTAGTTATAACCAAGAAACAGTAAATGTTAAGATAATTCTAAATACTGAGAGAGGATTATGGAGTTGTAGTTTAAAGAAAAAATGGAGTCAGGAAGCTTGGCTCTCCAACTTGATTTATTTTCCCCCTCTAACCAAATGTATTACTTCGTAACTTTTCTGAGTTTAAAAACAAAGCAAAACAATAGTAGCAGGAATAACAACAAGAAAACCCACCAAAACTTATTCTGTATTATTGTTATGTGGTGTTTCGTTGCATATTGTTGTTGTTACTTGCAATTGTGTCACCTGCATGACCCTAGGTACAATAGCTCTTAACTCTACCCTAACTTGTGCCCGCCTCCCTGTCTTCAACACACCTACTCCCATTTCCCCAGTTTATGTGTAAATCCATCTTATCTAGGGTCTTTCTTTCTTGTGTCATCTCTCCACCCTTCCAAACATGATGACCTTCTCCAAAGACAGATCCCTTCCTTACTATGTGCTCCAGGTATGTCAGATGGAGCTTCAAAATTCTTGCACCATGAAACAGCTTAGTTTCATCCTCTCGAGGACAGATCTGTTTGTTCTCTTTGCAGACGCTGAAGTCCAATAATCTTCATCATCACAATTCAAAACCATCAATTCTTCTGTCATCCTTAGTTTCATTGATTATCATACCGTTTCTCCCTTTTTTATCTGTTGTTGTACGTTAGGGCTGTTCCAATTTCTAGCTATTATAAATTGTTGTTTTTGTTGTGTTATTGTTTTTGTATGCCATCGAGCTTGTGACTCATAATGATCTTATGTACAACAGCTCTGAAACCTGCTTTTCTCCAGCATCACAGCTCAAAGGCATCAGTTCTCTATCATCCCTAGTCACTGTGCAGCTTTTTGACTCATAGCAAATAATTGTGATGACTATGGCCTGGATCAGGCCCACCTTATTCTCCAGACTGACATTGTTGCTCTTCAGTGTTCTGGAGAGATCCCTGACAATGGACTTTCCCACTGCAATACATCATTTGATTTCCTGGCTGCTGGTATCATGAGAGGTGATTGTGGAGCCAAGCAAGCTAAAGCTGTTAACAATCTCAATCTCTTCACCTTCAGTCATGATGCTGTCAATTAGCTCCAATATATTAAAGAGAAGTGAGTGAGTCTTTAAAAACAATTCTTCACTTAAGTTTCTCTATCACAGAAAATAGCTGCATTGTCTCCTTGATTAGGGAGCTCTTGTAGAGAGCTTCTTAGTGGTAAGAAGCTGTGCGGCAATCTCAAAGTTGCATGGTTCAAATCAATCAGCAGCTTCACAGTGGAAAGATGGGCAATCTTCTCTTATGTAACTAACTGCTTTTGAAAACTCAATAGAGGATCAACTACGGGTTGTTCTGACTCAAAAGTACACAGCAGCAACAACAACATCTATGTAATTGCATAAAACAAAATCTTGGGTTCATCTCTGCTTTCTTTTCTTTTCTTATAACTATTCTTCTGTCCTCCAAACCTAATATATAAGAAAAATATCTTGTGTTCACCCTTCAAATATATCCTAATGGTATTATTAACTCCTCTTATTTTCGTTTTTAGTTCCCTAATGCAAACTTTCATTTTCAATTAGTACATTGCTGCCCTAAATTCTTAACTCACTCTGTCTTCACTCAAGATTCTATCTTATACAATCTTTCCTTTCAAGAGTAGCCAGAAAAATATTTTTGAAAGGAAATTATAACTCTTTTAACACCCTCCTCTTGCGTTCCATTCCAATTTTTATAAGTCTAAATTTCTTAGCAGTAACCCAGACCATCAGAGTTCTCATTCCTTTATATTCCACTCAACTCTCATGTTTCCAAGAAACTGCCTTTTATGCTATTCAAGTAACCCAAGTTCATCCTCAGCTGCAGTTTTTTGCAGTGGATATATTATCCCCATACCTTCTTATTCCTGATTTCTTTTTGTCATTTAGTTGTAAACCAAAGAGTCATTTCTCTAGTGAATATCCCCTAAATCAAAATTCCAAAAAACAAACTCACTGACCCCTGTTTGGTTTCTAAGGCAGTAAATTATAATACAAGGTGACTGCTCCTCTTTCTTTTGTAGAGCAGTTAGTAGATTAAAAATGCCAATTTTTTGGTTAGTGGCACAATCTACAACAAGATAGCCTCTATATCCCCTAGTTAATACTACTTAAGGAGCACTGATGGCTGCCAAGAGAAGAACTGGTTGTCCAACAGTTGCTCTGTAGGAAAAAGTTGTGGCAATCTGCTTTCATAAAGAATTGCAGCCTTCAAAACCCTAAGCGGCAGTTTTATTCTGCCCTTCTATGATAGAATCAACTCAGCACCAATAGATCACTACTCTTTATTTCCTCTGTATAGTTTAAGTGGTTAATATGATTGGTTATTGACTGAGTTTTGCATATTTGAGTCCATCCTGAGCACCACAGCAGAAAGGTTTGGTGAACCGTTTGGAAAAAAATAAATAAGCCATTGAAAACTCTATGTGGCACAGTTCTACTCTGATGCACGTGTCTCTAAATAGTGATTTTGACTTGATGACAAGCGGTTTTTACTCATTTGTCAACCCTTACACAATTATGCTCACTTTTTAAAAATTACTTTACCCATGAGAAAATTTTCAAAGGCTAGGTTAAAAAAAAAGAAAAAGAGTAAATGAGTACATTTGAAAGCAAAATTTTGCCATAGAAGAATAGCTCTTCTACCTTCCGTTTGAACTAAACAGGAGGTCAGGAACTGTCAATGGAGATGGCAATCACTCCTTGGAAGACACTAAAGCATAAAGCAGGCACTCACTGCGTAGTGTGCTGTCTCCATTAATCAAGTTTATGGTAGTCACATGTAGCATCACCAGAAGCTGGGAATTTTAGTGTCTGGAAAATCTTGACAATGTACCAAATGTCCACTAAATGAGGGGCTTTGCAATCCACATCACTGTGTTCCAGCATTCACAAAGTTTTAAAACAGTAAGTGGTTAAATAAAAGTTTCTATAGATTCAGAGACAAGAATTGCCTTTTCTTTGACCCAGGAGCCTTGGGTGTCACAGAATCTAATACCTCTTCATTACTATGAATGTTAAGTCTTTTTGATCACACATTCATACAAAGTCAGTCCCTTCTTTTCAAAATGTTAGTTATGCATTTTATTTTATTTTATTTTTTTTTTAGAAAAAAGCAAACAGCAAATCAATTACCTAAGTGACAGGTGGGACCTATTCAATCAAAAGGTCTCTTTAACACACAACCACCCACAGATCCCAGAGCTGGAATGAAGAAGTGGGCAATGTGTAGTGGCCACAGGTGATGTTAAGGACAATGCAAACACAAAGATAATTCCAAAAGAAGAAGTGATAAAAGAAGCAGTGATGGATGATAGTCAATCCACAGCATCACTTTAGGAGAGAGAAACTACAATGTGGAAGAAGGTGAAAGGGTATTGAAAATAGCAAAATTCTTGAAGAGGCAAAAGACCATGGACAAAAATTCAGTGTGTTAATTTTCCTTAGTCCGTGTAAGAAGACTAACTACAGAACATTTACTGAGAACAAGTACAGTTTATTACATGAGGACGATTTACTGGACATCTGTTTCAGAAAATGAAAACAGGACTTATATTTCACTCCATCTACAAAAACCAACTCAAAGTAGTTCAGAGACCTAGGAGTAAAATCAAATTATTAAAGAGATTTAGTCTTTGTTGTGAACAGGCTTGCAAACACAGCCAAAAATACATAAACAAGAGAAGATAAAATCAACAAATGGAGCCTTCCTTAGAAGTCACACAATCCTTGTGTGCATCAAAACCTTTTTCGAAGAGGATAAAAAGAAAGCTCACAGACTGGGAAAAAATGTTTTACAATTACATTTCAGACAAGGGATTCATAACTGAAATGTACAAAATACTACAGTGCCTACACCAGAAAACAAACAAACAAACAAAAACACTAATAACCCAACTGAAAAATGAGCAAAAGACATGAAAACTCTCTTCAACATGGAGGATATCATAATGGTCAACAAACACCTAAGGAAATGTTCAAAATCACTGGCAATCAAAGAGATGCAAATCAAAACAACAATGAGATACTATCTCACTCCAGAAGCAGGAATAAAGTTCAATGGATAGCCGACAACAACTGACAAAGAAGATGTAGAGAGTGTGGCACTTTCATGCATGGCGGATAGGATTGTAAAATGGTATAACTACTTTTGAAGGCAGTTTGGTATTTCCTCAAAATTCTGAACCTAGAAATCCCATATATTATACCTTCCACTTCTAGGAATATACCCTAAAAAAATCAGAGCTGAGACACAAACAGAGTTATGGGCACCTATGTTCAAACCAGTGTTACTCACAAGAGCAAGAAAACAAAAACAACATAATGCCCATTAACAAATTAAGCATAGATAAAATGGTATATTGACAAGGGAATATAACATATCACTAACGAGCAACAAAGTATTCCTAAAATATAACATGAGAGAGTCTAGATAACATTATATTGAGTAAAATAACCAAGTCACAAGAGAACAAATGGTAAAATGTTCCTATAATGGAGTACTATGTAGCACTAAAGAAGAGTGAAATAGAATACTATGCAAAATGGGTGAGGCAGAAAAACATTATGCTGAGTCAAATAACTAAGTCACAAAGAGGAAATACTGCATATGATCATTACTGAGAAAATAGGAAGGTAACTGTGGAAATGGGGGAACTGGGATCACAGTGAAAGAATTAATAATCAATGAGCATTTCAAAGGATCAGGAAAAGAGGGGATCAACCTGGGAAGAATCAACAAAAGAACAATATGACTACTGTAATTAACAAATAGGAGTAAGATATGTATTACTGTTCAGAAGGGAAGAGAAAGGGGCAAGGGAGGGATAGAAAAAGAGGGAAAGGAACAGTAATTAAGTATATAAAACACAAATTATATGAATGAATGTATAAAACATAATGTATTTGAATAAAAAAGGCATAATCACTACTAATAAGTTATATAATACAAAAGGTATATGAATGATTATATAAAACACAATACATATGAATGAAGCACAATGAGGGTTCATTTCTAAAAAACAAAATTAGCACTTGTGCCATGTTGTTGAAGTCTTTGGGAACAGTTAAGTATTCAACAACCAAATATTGTTGGTTCAAATCCATCTAGCATTTCCTTAGAAGACAGATATGGCTATCTGTTTTGAAAGTCACAGCCTTGAAAGCCCTAGGGAGCTTTTCACTCGCACAGATGAAGTCTCCATGAGTCCAGTACCAGCTTTATTGTTTTTAAAGTTGCTGAGTGTCATTGGGTTGGTTCTGTCCCATAGCTACCTACTGTGCAACAGAATAAAACACTGAAAGACCCTGCAAAATTTCCTCAATTGCTACTGTGCTTCAACCCACTGTGCAGACACTGTGTCTGCCCATCTCACTGAGTGTCTTCCTCGCTTTCATTGACTCTGCTTTACCAAACATAGTACCCATCTCCAGAGATTGATCTTATAACGAGTCCAGAGTATGTGAGACCAACCTCTCCTCCAAAAAACATTCAAGCTGTACTTCTCCCAATATAGATCTGGTTATTCTTTTTTCAATACATGATAAATTTAACATAGATTACTCAATACTAACAATTTGCTATTAGTTTCGCATACTTTAACTGAATCATAAATTTCACCATTTGTTTGTACCTGATTATCTGCTCTTTTAATCCATTGTATAAACCTCCTTGTTTTAAATTTGTTTTAATTTAGAAGCATTATAAGATTATAATCTACTTCTAAAATACTCAAAATTTTAGTTCCATCAAGTATCATAAATGGGGGAAATTACTGCTCATTTGATTTGGTGGATAGAGAAGGGATATTTTGGAATATTTAAAAGCATGAACATGAACGGGATAATCCATGGGAAAGTGCATCAAAGTATAAAGCACAAATTACTAAAATCTATTTTCTTTATCATAGGACCAATAGTAAGTACCTTTCAAACTGGAGAAGAAAGTGAATAGATTATCCTAAGTGACTAAAAGGTAAATTCGTTTTCTTAGTATATTACAAAAATTTCTTATTTCTCCAGTATTTTTGAGGATGAAGAAAATAAATCTAACTGGAATAAAAATATAGTAGAGAAAAATACATTAAAATAATTGATATTATTTCAATAAAGTTAAAAATGTCACAATACACATACACAGAGCATCCCAAATGTTTATGTCCCTTATTCATACGCTTTGAAACAGAATTCCTAAAGAATAATAACTTTTTCTCAAAGTTTGTAGTACATGGTCTTCTAAACTTACCTATCAAAGATATTTTCTTTATTTTTAACTTAATTTCCCCCCCTCCCTTCCAACTCTCCATTGTAATTTGAGTGAAATGTATACGGCAAATTGGTCTTGCATTCAAGCATTCACACTCACAATGATAAAACCACACACTACACTGCAGTAGCATCTTCCTACATTCCGCCTGTGATCTTTATCCCTTTTCTTCCCTTCATCCTATCCCTTCTTGCCATCCAAGCCCTGTTTCTAGACAAATGCTGCCTCTTCTGTCTTGCATAATTGAATGTTCCAAAGAATATGAATCTTCTTGCTTAGCTTATCAAAGGATGGTCAAAGGAGGAGATTGATATTCTTTGGAGCCATCCTTTGATCTTAAGAGTATCCCTCAAAACTAGTCAAACACTACTTTTAAATTCATTTTGGTATCTAAACATTTAGTGTTTAAGAATTTCAGGTGGATTCACCTTACAGGCTCATCTTCTATTTGCCTGAAAGTCAAGTCACAAGAGTAAGTACAGTTCCAGGCTTGAATGCTGACAAAAGGACATAAACTCAGGGGTTACATCAGTCTCAAGTAGTTCAGTAAGCCTGGAAATTTTTATGATTTTCAGTTTGTTTCACACCATTTTCTTATCACTATGTTGAGGACCATCTACCATCATTTCCTCAGAGCAGTGAGCACAATCCAGCTCTTTCAGATTCAGGATTGTTGAGGCTGACAGTCACACAATAAATTAGTCTGCTTGACTAATTGCTTCAATGCATCATAGTTTAAAAAAAAATTCTGGTCATGAAGAGATCCAAAGTTGCTCAATAGATGGTTACTTGAAAGCTTTTAGGATCACAACTACTCCTCACCAAAGTGAGATATAAAACAGTTTCTTCGTATCAATTGATCTTGATATGCCTCTAGATTACAGACCTTGGACCAGCGATTCATTCCTCAAAGTCTAGTTAACAATAAGGATTTTGCATAACTTTCTCTCCCTACAGATGGACAGATAAGAATAGATGAAATAAACTGTACCTATAACCATACAGTTGCTGTGCTGTTGTTGTGTGTCGTCTAGTCAGAATTGACCAGTAGCTGACTTTTGAGCAGGTTTTTAGAGACAGTAAAACAGATGTGAGGAGACTGACCATCCTTTTCTCATGAAGTAACTGGTGGTTTTAAACAATGTGCCACTGGGATTAGATTACAGTACAGCTTCAAAACTGTCAACGACTTCATCTTACTTGGATCTACAATCAATATATTTGGTACTAGCCATTAGGAGATCAAAAGATATACTGCAGTGGGAAAATCCATACTCAGGAACCCCTCCAAATTATTAAGAAGCAATGATGTCAGTTTGAGGACTAAGGTGGGCCTGATTCAGGCCATGGTATTTTCAGGTACTTTCGAGGCATATGAGAGTTGGCCATGAGTAAGGAAAACAGAGGAATTGTTGATATCTTTGAATTGTAGTAAGGGAGAAGAATGCTGAATATTCCATGGACTGCCAATGGAAGAAACAGATATAGCGTGGAGAAAGTGCAGCCAGAGTGTTCCTTAGAGGCAGATATGATGAAGCTTCATATTATGTAATTCAAGCTTGTTGCTAGAAGATGTTATTCCTTGGAGAAGGGCATTATGCTTGGGAAGGTGAAGGGACAGGGAAGGAGATGAAGACCTTCAGCAAGGTGAATTGACACAGTAACTGCGGCAAATAGATTTTAAGGTGTTGGAGATAGCGAGGATGGCAAAGGATAGAACAGAGTTCAGATCTGTTGTTCATAGTGTCTCTATGAGTCTCTCACAACTTGATGGCATCTAACAGCAGAAACAGAAAGTAGCAATATATTCCTGTATTAGGAGAAATATATTCCTGTATTAGGAGAAAGTCTTTTGCAATGTAACAAGGACCTAAAATCTATAATACTTATAACTTCTATATTATAACTTATAACTATCTTATAACTTCTAATTCTTATATCTCTATCTATTTATGAAAACCTAATTCCTTTAAAAATAAGATCGTTTTGACAGTCAAGGAGAAAATGAAGAATTTGAGTAGATTCCAGACTATGAACATTGGGAAACATAAATCAAGGACACAAGACTACTGTAATTTCTATAACTGCCTGCTAAAACTTCTAAACCGGCCCAAATTAACTTTCTTTTTGAGTAGTAAACTCATAGCTAATTATGCACAAAGTATATTTGACATTCACTCAACAAACATTTATGAAAAGTTTCCTGTATGCAGAATGGGAACATGTGCCCAAGGCCATCATTCCCTTTGAGAGTAAGGAACAAACTTTGATCATTTTCTATATTCTGTAAATGTGAATATAAAATTTATGTCCCAAGTTGGACATAAAACTCTCAAGACAGAATTATATTTTTGATCACAGATTATTCTTCAAAAATCTTCAAGCTCTACTTTTTAATTCATTTTTGTTATCTAACCATTAAGTCTTTAAGAATTTAAAATAGATTTCTTTTAAAAAGTTACTAAATTAGTTTCTATTACTATAGTTAGTTCATGATATTTATGCTAATACTCAAATTTAAATAGTGAGCAATTTCAGTTTAAAAAAATCATTACTATATTTTTTTATAATTTGATAGAACTTTTCAATAGTATGATGTAATGTCTATTTTTAAGTTCACATAACTTAAACTTTAATTTTGTAAATGGTTTCAGTAATATTTTAACTTCTAAAATTAAAATTGACTATTCAAATTCAAAAGTTAATCTGAAATATCAGGCAAAATTCAAGTTTTACCTAGTTATATCATCCAAACTAAAATGAAATATATGTCATTGCATGTCAAATTTTCAATGAAATACAAGCTAACTTTGTAAGGCTAGTTATACAATGTAAAATTTGTGATTTTTAAAACTAAATTTAATCTCTATAAATTAACATAATTTATGACATGAAAGAGATCTCAAACTTTTGGGGTAAAAATATATATATAAATGAAATTTGGGAGCTTAATTCTTATAACTTCTTAAACACATGTCTATGAATTAAACATATTTATTTAAAAATTACACAGTCTGAATCATTTATCTTCAGGTGCATTTAATTATAAACTATTTCACTTAGAAAAGGAAGGTCACAAAACTTAACATTTTTAGCAAAATTAATAACTTCCTTGGAAGTAATTATCACTTTTACTTTAAATGAAGTAAATGAAAATAAAAACAAGACATAGTAAGCATTAATAGCCTACAAAATGATGACATTTTAAAGATTACCAATTACTTCTTCCTTTTAACTAGAGCACAAGTACTATGACTCAATTCCTTGAATCTAGGCTAATGCATTTAAATTATAAAATATAGGTACATAATTTGTACAACTGAAGTTGTGAGTGATAGATTAGCATTATTATTAAAGATTTACATATACCTTAGACAAGAAATATTAACAGCATTAATAGCCACCATTTATTATGTGCCTACTAAGTCCCAGGTCTTATCTGAAGCCCTTTGCATATATCATTATTAATAGTCACAACGTCCCTGCAAGGCATAGGGTTTTTTGGGTGTTGTTTTTTTTTTTTTCATTTTTACAGCTGGTGCAACTGTGATTCAGTTCAGGTAAGCACTTGCCTGAGGCCAAACAAGGAGAAAAGCTGAAATTCAACTCAAATAACTATCAGTTCTATATAGAAAATACTTACTTTATTCATCTCTGATAAAATACATGCAACTATGTTTCCTAATTTTTCAAAAGTCATTATAAATTAAAAAGTTTTCAAAAGTAGCATCTAACAACACACCACCTTTGGTATCATTAAAGTACTGAAACATTTTGAGGTCATACTACTGACAGACCATGTCAAGATTGAAAGTTAAAATAACACTGTAATATAATCATATGAGGGGAGGCAGAAATAATTTCAACTCTACTTTCTAGGGATATTGTTGCTGATGTTAGATGGATCTTGGCTGAAAGCAGGGAATACCAGAAGAATGTCTGTGTTTCATTGATTATGCAAAGGCATTTAACTGTGTGGATCATAACAAACTGTGGCGGACTCTGAGAAGAATGGGAATCCCAGAACATTTATTTGTGCTAATACGAAACCTATACTTGGACCAAGAGGCAGTAGTCAGAACAGAGCAGGGTAACACTGCATGGTTCAAAATTGGGAAGGGTGTA
>NW_006399763.1:19140936-19150711 GCF_000299155.1 Elephantulus edwardii
AACAACAACAACAACAACTTTCAAACACCTGTTTAAGAGTAATTAAAAGCAAATTAAAAAGGGGGAATAAACCTAAAAAATATTCTGGGAAATAAACTAGTCAAAGGATGATAAATATTATTTTGGTTCATGTGTCCAAAATAACAAGAAAAAGCAAATGTGCAGAGAACAAAGTTTATCAGCAATTCCCATGGAGAGGAGAAAGGATGTAAGTGACCATTGTCTCAGAAGCTATGAGTTTCTGTTTATGATGATGATAAGTTTAGCATAAATTATGAGTCATTGTTATAATTAATATAATTATCAATACAATGGATATGACTAACTTGTATACCTGAAAATGTTGAATTAGAAAAGGTGGTATTTATAAAAATTCATAACAATGAAAGAAATAAAACAAACAACTACAATAACAAAACTAATGAGTAGCTACACTCTAGTGATTAGTCATTGTAATACTCACCCTAAGGAAAGCTTGTGCTCAAAGTTAATAATAATATACATAGTTCTTGAGTGCTTGTTGCAAGTGAAGAAGGACTCTAAATATATTATTTAACTTTTACAAAATTCCTGTGAGGAGCAGCATTATCCTGATGGTACTGGTGAATAAACTAAAGTGTTGTTGTTATGTGCTGTCAAGTTGCTTGCGACTCATAGCGACCCTATGTACAACAGCCCTAAACTCTATCCTGTGCCAATCGCACTGCCTCTGGCACACCCATCCTGATTACCCCAGTCACTGAATCAATCCACCCCATAGAGGGTCTTCCCCTCCTGCGCTGTCGCTCCACCCTCCAAAGCATGATGTCCCTCTCCAAGGACCTGTCCCTCCTTACAACATGTCCAAAGTATGTCAGACGAAGCCCCAGAATCCTTGCCTCCAAGTATTAGCCTGGTTTAACCCTCTCTAGGATGAATCTGTTTGTTTTCTTGGCAGTCCATGGTATATTCAGTACTCTTCTCCAGCACCACAACTCAAAGGCATCAATTCTCCTTCTATCCTCCCTAGTCTTTGTCCAACTCTCTGATGCATAACAAGTGATTGCAAAGACCATGGCCTGTATCAGACACACTTTAGTCTCCAGAGACACACCGTTGCTCTTGAGTACTTTAGAGAGGTCCCTAACAGCAGATTTTCCCATTGCAATACATTGTTTGATTTCCTGGCTGCTGGTGCGAAGAGTGTTGACCAGGGAGCCGAGCAAACTGAAGCTGTGAACAGTCTCAATCTCTTCGCCATCCATCCTGATGCTACCAATTGATCCAGTGGTGAGAATCTTTGTTTTCTTGACATTGAGCCTCAGTCCATACTGAAGGCTGAAGTCCTTGACCCTCTGCAGCAAGCATTTCAGGTCCTTTCAGCAAACAGCATTGTGTCATCTGCATAACGCAGATTGTTAATTGATCTTCCACCAATTCTGACACCACAGTTCTCCTCATAGAGCCCAGCTCAGAGGCATTAATCATGCACTCCCAGACAAGTAGTTAGAAAGTCGAAGGGCCAATTTTATCTTTCAAATACTGTCAGTTAGAAAATTCTGCACTTACCACTATATTATCCTGCCCTACACACAATGACCTTTAGAAGAAAAGTATCTGAATCTGTCTACAAGGATAAAGATATGAATCTATGCATCTATGAATGGTCATTTTAGTGACTGACCCAACAAGAAGAAAGACAGTATTGATAACTCAATCAAACTCTGAGAAGTTATATTTCAAGAATTAATGGTATGTATTGGGTTATGTATTTAGTTTGCTTGGCTCCACAGTCAACACTCTTGGCACCAGCAGCCAGGAAATTAAAAGACATATTGTGATGGGCAAAGCTGCTGTTAGGGACCTCTCCAAAGTATTGAAGAGCAATGGTGTCACACTGGAGACTAAGGTGTGCCTGATACAGGCCATGGTTTTTGCAACCAGTTGTTATGCATCACAGAGTTGGACAATGACTAATGAGGATAGAAGCCGAATTGATGCCTTTGAGCTGTGGTGCTGAAGAAGAGTATTGAATGTACCATGGACTGGTAAGAAAACAAAAAGGTTCAACCTGGATAGGGTGAATCCAGCCTGCTCCTTGGAGGCAAGGATTCTGAGGCTTCGCCTGACACATTTTGGACATGTTGCAAGGAGGGACCAGTCCTTCAAGAGGCACATCATGCTTGGGAGAGTGGAGGGACAGCGCAGAAGGGGAAGACCCTCTATGAGGTGGACTGACTCAGTGACTGGGGTAATCTGTGTAAGTGTATCTGAGACAGTGAGATTGGCACAGGATAGAGCAGGGTTTAGGGCTGTTGTACATAGGGTTGCTGAGTTACAAGAGACTCAAAGGCACATAAAAACAACAACATTGGGTTATCTCTCATATTCAGTCTGTAAGATTTTAAGAATATTCATCAACAACCTGTGTTATGCAGATGACACAATCTTGCTTGCTCGAAGCAAAAAGAACCTGAGGCTTTTGTTGTAGAAGGTCAAAGATAGAACCTTCAATAAGGACTGCGTCCCAGCATAAAGTAAGCAACTGAGCCAATAAGCAACATGATGATAAAGAAGTGAAACTGACAATGGTTTTGTCTCCTTAGATTCATCATCCTTGGTACCAGCAGTCAGGAGATAAGTTGTATTGTTTTGGGAAAGTCTAGTGTTAGCTTTCTTTCCAAACTATTGAAGACTAATGATGTCCGTTTGAAGATTTAGGTGAACTTGATTCACATCATGTTCGTTTCCATTACTTGTTATGTCTCAGAGAGCTGGCCAATAAATTGAGAAGACAGAAGAAGACTTGAAGCTTTTGAATTGTGTTGGAGTACTAAATATCCCCTGGATTGCCAAAAGAATGAACAAGGATGTCTTGGTAAGGGTGCATCCAGAGTGCTCTTTGGAGGCAAGGATCACAAAGCTTCGTCTTTCATACTTTGGATGTGTTGATAGGAGAGGCTATTCCTCGGAAAGGGATATCATGCTTGGAAAGGTAGTTGTGTATTTGTTGTTGTTAGGGGCCTTCAAGTCGAATATGACTCATAATGACCCTATGAATAAAAGGTCTGAACCCTGTTCTATCTTGTGCCATCTTCACACTTCTTGACACACAAGAGCCCTTTGCAGCAGTCACCAACTCAATCCACTTGATGGAGGGTCTCCCTCTTCTTCACTAACTCTCCATCCTTCCCAGCTTCATGCCCTTCTCTGAGGACTAGCCTTTCCTAGCAACATGCCCAAAGTATGTGAGGCAAAGGCTCATCATTTTTGCCTCCAAACAGCACTCTGGCTGTATCCTCTCCAAGATATATCTGTTTGTTCTTTTGGGCATCCATGGGATGTTCAGTGCTCTTCTCCAACACCACAGCTCAAAGGTACCAATTCTTCTTCTGTTATCATTATTTATTGTCCAGTTCTCAGATGTATAGCAAATGATTGGAAAGACTATTGACTGAATCAGACACACCTTAGTCCTCAAACTGACTTCATTACTCCTCAATAATTTAGGGAGGTACCCAATTACAGATTTTCCCAGTGTAATGCATCCACTTATTTCCTTACAGCTGGTAAGAAGAATATAAATTGTGGTTCTAAGCAAGATGATGCTCTTGACTATTTCATTCTCCTCTCCATCCATCATTATTTTGCCTGTCTTTGTTTTCTTGACATTGAGATGCAATCCATACCAAAGTCTGCATTCCTTGATCTTCTGCAACAAGTGCTTCAATTTCTCCTCACTTTCAGAAAGCAAGGCTGTGTCAACTGTGTAATGTAAGTAATTGGTGAGTCTCCCTTCAATCCTGATTCTGCACTGGTCTCCATAGAGTCCAGCTTCTTATATAATTTGCTTAGCATATGGATTGAATAGTTATGGAGAGAGAATATAACCCTGCCACACTCCCTTCTCAATTTTAAACCATGCAGTGTTCCCCTTCTCCATTGGCAGATACATATTCCACATGAACACAATTAAATGCTCTGGGACTCCCATTCCTCTCAATGTCAGCCACATTTTATGATCCACATAGCCAAATACCTTTCCATAATCAATAAAGCACAAATAGATATTCTTCTGGTATTTTCAACCATGATCCATCTGACATCAGTAATGATATCCCTGATGCCATGGCCCCTTCCAAATCCTGTTTGAACTTCTGGGAGCTCCCTATTTATGTATTGTTCTATTTTTTAATGATCTTCAACAATATTTTGCTTGCATGTGATATTAACGATATTGTTCAATAGCTTACACATTCAGTTGGATCACCTTTTTTGGGAATGGGAACAAATATGAACTTCTTTCAGAGGGTTAGCAAAAGAAAGGAAGAACCCCAATGAGATGGATTAGCACAGTGTTTGCAGTAATGGCTCAAATGTACCAGAGATAGTGAAGATTGCACAGGATAGACCAGATTAGATCTATTGCTCATAGGTTGAGTATGAGTCTTATTTGATTCTATTACACCTAACAACAACAATTAATATATTCTAGTTCAGTAACTAGACAGAGATACAAAAAATAAATGTGGTTTTGTTACTGTTTCATTCTTTCTACGTCTCTAGGTATTATAGCATTTGCTCAATGGTAGTCAATGGGAATCAAGGTGAGTTGGGCTCCTGTCCTGTTCTGGCGAAGCATTACAATCATAGAGGAAATCAGTATTTACGTTTCTCTCTTTTTTTTGTCCATATATAAAGAAAGTAGTAATTTCTGCCTAAAAGTACTATGTGAAGTAAAATTTTATGTCAAAGTACTTGGTACAGAATAAGCTCAACAAATGATGTTATTATTATCATTAGTATTATCACCATTAGTATTATTATATTTAGCAATCACGTTAGAAATTTTATAAATCATTTAAGGCTTACAAAATATTTAATGAAGGTCAAGTATTCACTTTACTACATTTAAAATTACATTGACTTATTTTTAAGCTATTTCTGTATGTATGTACCTATATACACATATATAAGATCAAACCTGTGCATATTTAATTCTTATGTCCATTTGATCTCTTTTCCCTGTGATTTTAGATAATTTGTTTGACAAGTTCAGCATCATATCTAAATAGAATGATAATATTCAAGAGCACAGAGAATTCTTGCAAGTAGAAATGCTGTCTAGTTATTTTAAGACACTTTGTGGAAACTACTAAAGTGGTGGGGACGGACAATGATGCATCAACTGAATTAATCACTATCATCACTCTTCTAAAGAAAAAACAAAGCAACTTCAGCACACTCAATCATCATGAACACGAAGAGAATGGAGCTGCATAAAACCAAGGAGGGGTTTGTTCTCCGGAAAGCAATGCTGTTAAATTTTGCAGCCACTGGAAGACTGCTCAATACTTTCTTAGATTCTGAAATTTGTTTTAAATATTGAGATGATGTTTGTACTTGTGTGCTTCTCTGCTTTTGGTTTGGGTGGGTTTTTTCCTTCTTTTTTTTTCCACAATAGAAAATGAAATGGTTTAACAAGACCACAGAAAACGCTGGAATCAAGCATTTGTACAATCAAGGAAGAATTTCAGCTGACAGCAAGAGAGGAGATGACACTGAAGAGTAAGTGTAAAAGACACACAGTTGAGAGAGGTGCCTTTCTTTTCCAAAACACTGTCAAAGAGGAAAAGATAGGAGGTCGTTTAAATTTCACCAGAACTCTGACGTAAATGTGAAAGCAATCCGTGGCTCCTAGATTTTTGCTCTTCTTTCAGACAGTTGTTTTGCCACTGATTCAAATGTATTTCTGCTCCACACACTGCTACTCAGAGATACCAATAATATATTCATAACAGATTATGAACCATAGGGAATAATACCCTATATACTGACTCACTTCAGCTAGAATGTAAAACTGGTAACATAATAAGTTAACCTCCAGTTTCTCATATATACCTCAACTATGTAATTAATTACAGTTTAATATTTTGTCCTGTAATTTATTAAAATCATAGAAAAGTGAAATAACATTTTCTATTATTGTTAGAAGGAAATATGTATCCAGGCAACATAGTTGGCTTATAAATAGGAATAAACGACTGATACTTTAGAATATTTTATTTTGTGTCATTCACCTCTTCATACACTTATAACATCATGTTCTGTGAGATATTTCCCTTTATATAGTTCCCTTTCCAAATACTACCCAGTAGATTAATGTCAGGCTTATAACTAAAGACCACGAAAAGGATGATATTGTAAAGGTTGGATATGCAAAATAGCAACTATCCATAATCTACCACATATATGCATGTGTGGAAAGAATAAAAGACAAATGACTTAACGTGTTTTTATTTCATTCACAGTGCTCTGGGAATTAATTATACTTATATTGCTTAATACTAAGGGTAAGAATCAGGGAAAAAGTGTATAAATGAAAAAAATGAGTCTGTCTGCTCATGTTTACATTCACCTACATTTATAGTATGCACATCTTTACAATATCTATACATTTCTAAATGTATAATATGTATGTATATATTATAGATGCACATAATAAAAGCTTATTTCAGTATGTAAAAATGAGAATAAGGCAAAAAAGTAAATTTGAAATAAATATCATTATAAAAATATACTGCATATGTCCTATCTGGAGAGAAAGATTCAAATTATAGATATTAAATGTAGCAAGGGTCTTCTGTTTATATGTTGTGAAGCAGCAAAGAGATGATCACTTAGCTTTTGTTTTGGTTCCAATTCATTTTTTTTTCAAGAAGTGTAATTAAAAACTGCATTAATGCCACCAATTATGGCCTCCAAGGGACCAGAAACCCCATGTTATTCTGTGATGGAACACAACTGAGCTGCAAACATCCATTTACCATTATAATACTCATTAATCCTGCCAAAAACAACTCATTACGGGACTTCAAGGAAATCATCTCATAGGCAAACAGCACAGACTCTGTCATTGCCTTCCTCACAGCAAAGTTGCAGAGGGGGAAACTGTTCAATGTCACTAATTTATGGTGCTGAAACCTATGCATTTCACTTTTTATTTATGCTAAGACCTTTATATGAAAGAAGGGCCCTAACCGCTCTCATCAATTGAAGTAATATCTTTAAAAAATTTGGCTTTGACACAAATCCTCAGACTCTAAGACTAAAAATATGTATCTACCTATCAAATTATCCCAGAACTTGCCTTACTGGACATGAACACCACCAATATATTGCCTTTCAAATTAGCCCCCCAAAAAATATACTTGATCCACTGTTGTCTGTCTGGCTTGTTTTAATGTAGAGTTAACCCTTCCCTTATTATTTAGCCAATTATATGTACTTAAACATGTCTGTTCCTTTTTTTATACCGAGCTCTGGAGAGGCACTGTACTCCGCAGGAGTTCAATGAATGCTTGTTAATGATTTTGAATGTCATTGTCATAATAAAAAAGAGTCTCATGGTTTAGTAGGGAGAGCTGGTGACCTAGTGTATAGGTGGTTGTGCTGCTATCCCCAAGACCACAACTGTCTTGTAGTTGACATCTACCAGCAGATCCATGGGAAAAGATGAACAGTCTCCTTCCACGTGATTAATAGCCTCAGAAAGCCAATGAAGGGTCAGCTGTGAATTGGTTCCAGCTCAGTGTCAATGAGTAAGAGAAAAAGATATTCATTTATCCTTCATTCTGTTCACCAGATTTTAAATCCATAAGAAAAAGATTTTAGAAATATGAAAATTACATTTTCCTTAATAAATTATGGGCAGGAGTATTTTCCTTTGTCAAACTACTGGGGGGGGAATGAGAAGAAATAAGATAATGTTTGAAATAAAATAAGTAACAATAACCATTAGAATTTAATGAGTAAATTATAAGTTTTAATTATTCAATTCCAAAATTATTTTGTGTTGATTTAAAAAATGGTAATTACATAAAAAGCTGATGCAATTAATAGCTCAATTAGCTAAAGCAGTAGTAAAATTAGGTTTAACTGGATTTTCTTCAAAAAAATTTGAACCCTGACATTAGGGATAAATGTTTAAGTAACATGTATAACTTTTTCCAACTAAATATATAACCTTGTAAGGAGTTGTACTGCCAACACAAAGGCAAGTAATTTTAAAGAGCAGTAATTCTCTCCCTTGGAATTTACAGCCTCTGAAAACTCATTGGAGGGGCAGCTATCCATGAGTTCTGACTCTGCATAAGTGAGTGACTGTCTCTGAAAAACTCTTTAAAAAAATTATACTGATTTGTTTACAAAGTTTGTACATTGTTTTTCACAAAAGAATCTACCCATTTCCTTCACCCCCCACACATAAAATTGTGCAACACTATGATTAAAACTCCATCCCACCCCACCCCATCCTCACCACTCTGCTTCCACTCTCCCCCTCCCCCCTCCACTTTCGATCCTCACACATGTTCTACAATAGGGTTGGGAGACTGGGTCAGTTCACTCAGCATAATGCTCTCCAGTTCCTGCCAAGTTAGCTAGTAACTTACAAAATCATTGTGTGCTGTGCAGTGTTCCATTTTATGAATGTACCACAACTCCTCAATCCATTGTTTTGGGGTTGGACGTCAGGGTTGTTTCCATGTTCTTGCAGTAGAGTGCAAACTTGTTCACCATTTAGTCATCCGCTCTTAACACCATGTAGATGGCAAACACTTAACGTATTAGTAGACCATTAGACTTTAGCAGCATAATAACCTGAGAACCTCCTATCATTGCTGGAAATCTTTTTTCACCATTATCAGGATTTCACACTGTTGCAAATAGAATGGCTATGAGTCACATCCAACTTGATGGCACCTAACATCAAAGGTCTTAAATATGGCATTACTATGAAAAGCATAACCTTTGGATTCTGGAAGCTTTGCTCAGGGTCAAAGAGTATTAGAAGATCTCTCTCAGAATTTGAGTAATAGATGGAGGTGGTGGTGAGGAGCTGTGTTATCAGAAGAGCTTCTTTGAAGGTACCAGAATCTGGTTTCCTTGTTGAAGCAAATAAAAGAAAGCTTTGGGGCAGGGAGGATGGGGGATCTGTACTTCAAGATACAGTACACATACACACACTCCCCAGTAAGACTAGTATTTCTTCATGATCCCACTGTAATCACCACATCTTGAACAAAGGAATACAGTTTTTTCTTATGATATTCTTAGGAACAGTAATTCATACATACACAGAACAAATACTGAAAAGGTCATAATTTCTTTATCCTTGCTGATAAGGGCTCAATAGGGATTTTTTTTATATACAATTAAAAGTTGATCAAGAGAAATGACTGGTTGGTACATTGCATCTTCTTTGTCAAGGTTCTAGAAAGTAGCTGAGTTCATTTTATGGCATCCTTGTTTCCAGGAAGGCTTAAGGTTAAACAGAGGGAAAGAAATTATTTTTCTTGTTTTGCTTTGAAACCATAAATTGAGAAGAAAAGGAAATATTCAGTACTGTGGTAGCTCATAACAGGTACTAAATTTTGAAAATATGCTATATGAGGTTATATATAGGAAAGTGTTATGCAAAATTTTAAGGTATTTTAAAATTGTGACAAATGAAATAGCTTTATACATAGTGGGCAAAGAGAAATGACTATGTTTGTATGAGTATCATGCTCATGTTCTGGAACAATTCCTTCTGGAAGTTTTAGAAAATGCATTTCGCCAGGCAATTGTGTTGTTGTTGTTATGTGCCATCAAGTCGCTTGTGACTCATAGCGACCCTACATACAAGAGCCCTAAAAGCCACTCTATCCTGTGCCAACCTCGCCATGAAAACACAGTCATTCCCATCACTCCACTCACAGAATCGATCCATCTCATCGAGGGTCTTCCTCTCCTG
>NW_006399763.1:19154086-19161440 GCF_000299155.1 Elephantulus edwardii
TTAACCCTGTTTTATAACTTGTTTCTTCATGTTCATAGAGTTTTCAGAGACTAGTTGTTTGGAAGTGTATGCCACTCCTACTTCCAAGCGTGTCTTAATCTGGGAGCGCCACTAAATACTGTCAACTATATGTAACCATTATGGCATTTGAGACATCATTGGCACAGCATTGATTATCACAGCAATTCCCAAGATTCATCAGTACAGAAAATTAACAGATCAGTGCTGTACCACTTAGGAGACTATTCATTGTAAACAAAAATTAATACCAAAAGGATTGAAAAAACAAATACTCAAAACACCTCAGGCCAGTGCACTATGCCTTTTGGCACCAACAAGAGGCTTCTAGCTCACATCTCAGAACCCTCCAATCCCAGCAGCTCACACACAGTTGCAAGCAAAATCAGCTGACCTTTAACCAAATCACGGAGAATTCACCTCTTAAAACCCAACAGTTGCACACACGTGTCTTCAACTGAAGACTCAGTCCAAAATGGATTTGAAAAGACTCATTAAGTTATTAAAACATCCAGCTTGAGCTTAAATTCATTCACTAGAGAGAAAATGAAATCCTCTTTGCTCTTCAATCTGTTTTTCATTTTCTATATAATCTATATCATCTATATCTATCTATACGTTCATTGATTTTTCTTCTTTGAAGAATTCAGCCTGAGACACATTCCTAATCCCACACACCAAAAAGCACCAAGAATGAAGTAAGAAAAATCAATAATAATTTTAAACAATGAGAGGAAACGGTCAGCTGAGGTCTTATTTTTAAAAGTCCTGGAGAAGCCAATCATGTCAACTAGTACACTTCTTATGTGAAATTCTTACATAAATATTGCATATATATTTTTTAAAGATTAAAGCTCAACATTAAGAAAATAAAGATTCTCACCATTGGTACAATTGGCAGCACCATGATACAAGGTGAAATTATTGAGATTGTTAACAGCTTTAGTTTGCTTGGCTCACAATCAACACTCTTGGTACCAGCAGCCAGGAAATTACAAGATGAATTACATTGGGAGAGTTTGCTGTCAGAGACATCTCCAGAGTACTGAAGAGCAATGATGCTCATCTGAAGACTAAGGTGTGTGTGATACAGGCTATGTTCCTTGCAATTACATGCTATGCATCAGAACATTGGGCAATGACTAGGGATGAAAGAAGGAGAATTGATGCCTTTTAACTGTGGTGCTGGAGAAGAGTATTGAATATATGACGAACTGCGGGAGAGGGTAAATGAGGCTGCTCTTTGGAGGCAAAGATTCCAAAATCTGACATACTTTGTACATGTTGCAAGGAAGTCAGTCCTTGGAGAGGGATGCCATGTTTGGGAGGGTAGAGGGACAGCATGGGAGGAGAAAATCCTCGATGAGATAGATTGACTTAATGACTAGGGTCATGGAGGTAGGTGTGTGAGAGATAATAATATTGGCTCAGGATAGAGCAGGGTTCAGAACTGTTGTACATAGGGTTGCTACGAGTCGTACACGACTTGATGGTAAATAACAACAACAACATATAATGAAGCATACTATACAATTATATATACATACAATAATATATCATGTAATATATGCAATTATATATATAGTAACATGGATACTTTCATAATTATTTTAAGTCATATTTTAGTTATAATGAGTTACACTTTATTGATAATCATAATTGGCAAGGCCAACTTAAAAACAAATACAACTCAGCTCTCATTTCTTTCATGTAGGAACTGGCTCATAGCTGACTCGCAGCAGGTTTTTGGGAGGCTTTAAGTCACCCATCTTACTCCCCCTGGAGCTACATGTGAATTCAAAATGATTATGATTTCAAACCACTAGAAAGGCTATGCCTTCAGGTTAGAAGCACAACTCCCTATAGATTATATTAAAACTGATTTAGTGTTATTTAATTGACAATCATGACTGCCAGGACCAAACCAATGCACACTTAAATTTTAGGAAAGATTTGCTAAGCTATTTCTGCTATTTCTAATTCCCTCATTCAAGGAATTATCACCCTCTTCTCCCCTTGTTATCATCATTAAAATAACCTAAAATATATCTATAATCATCATGCAAAATGTATAGAAATAGGCTAAAGTGGAGATAAAATATTTGTTGAATTACTCTGTTTTACATCTTTCTTTTATAACAGTTTACTAAATCTACCAGCAATAGTGGTAACACTTTGCAATGTTTTTCCAGGTTGTTTTTCAGGTTGTCATTGAATTGACTACAACTCATAGTGACCCTATGAATAACATATCTAAAATGTACCCTTATCTTGGGTTATCCTCACGATATCTGGCATGATCAAATCCATTGTTACAGTCATATTGTAGATCCATCTTGTTGAGAAATTTCCTCTCTTTGCCTAACTCTCCACCTTTTCAGTATGATGTTTCTTACCAAGGACTGGCCTCTTCTGACAACATACACAAAGTATATGAAATGAAGTTTCAATATCTTTGCCTCTGAGAGGGCCTTGGATATAATTCTTGCAAGACAGATTTCTTTGTTCATTGCCCAACTTTCAGATGCAGAGGAAACAATTGGACATTCCCCTGTCTTGTAAATTTAAATTCAAAGTTAGTCTTTAAACTAACTTTAGCTTTGTTTAGATTATATTTTTACTCATTATTTATTCATAAATCTTGTTGATGTTGTGTGCCGACGAGTCACTCGCAAGTCATAGTGTCCCTATCTATGTACAATAGCCCGGAAACGTTCTCTATCCTGTACCAACTTTACTCTGTCTGACAGCACTACCTTCCTTACCCCAGTCACTGAATCAATCCATATCATCGATAGTCTTCCTCTTTCTCTGTCCCTGCACGCTTCTAAGCATGATGTCCCTTTCCAAGGTTCCTCCTTGCAACATGCCCAAAGTGTGACAAATGAAGCCTCATAGTCCTTGCCTCCAAGAAGCAGCCTGGCTTCAACCTCCCCAGGATGAACCTGCTATGTTAAACACTCTTCTACAGCATCACAGCTCAAAGGAATAAATTCTCTTTTTTATCATCCCTCGTCATTAACATGTTCTCTGGTGCATAAGCAATGGCAAAGACTATGGCCTGGATTAGGAGCAACTTAGTCTCCAGACTGATCTCTAGAGCATTTCCTGACAGCCGACTTTCCCAATGCAATTAATCTCTTGATTTCCTGGCTGCTGGTACCAAGAATGTTGATTGTGGAGTTGAACAAACTAAAGCTGTTAACAATATCAATCTCTTCACCATCTATCATAATACTGCCAATCAGCTCAGTGGTGAGAATCTTTTTTCTCTTGATGTTGAGTTCCAATCCATATAGGAGACTGCAGTCCTTGACCCTCTGCAGCAAGCACTTCAGATCCTCCTCAGTTTCAGCAATCAGGTTTGTGTCATCTGCATAATTCAGGTTGTTGATGAGTCTTCCACCAATTTTGATGCCACATTCCTCCTTATGCAGCCCAGTTTCCCAAATGATCTGTTCTGTATATAGATTGAAAAGGTATGGAGACAGGATACATCCTTGGTGTAAAAATATAAATGCCTAATGAACAAAAGGAAGCTCTGGTGACCCAGCGGGACGAAGCTGCACTGAAATCACAAAGACATGCATTTTTAACCCACCAGCTGCTCCACAGGAGGAAGAACAATCTCCTCTAAATTGCCTCTGAAAACCTGCTGGAGGGTCATTATGATTTGATTCTGAATTGACAGGCACATAATAACAACAATGTACAAAATAATTGTGAAAGAGACTACAGAATTTCAAACTATTTTAAAGCAAGTTTTCACCTTATTAGGAATAAACAAAACAAAAACTCAAAAGCAAATACTATCTTGCGCATCTTTAAAAATACTCCAGAATATCAGAGCAAAACGTTATACTTTGCTACTGTGTTAATAACAACGGAAGTTCTTTTCTGAGGCAATTAAGGACACAGTGTCAAAATCTAAGTCAATTGACTCTGGACATCAAATACAACCTACAGTAATGGGCGTAATTATACTATGGACAGAACATAAGGTATAGAAAGACTTGATATCTAAACACCCTAAAGGAAAGAACAAATCATAAAAACAAGGAATTTATGAAATTCCACCCTAGAGATTTCCTACCAAGGCTATCTTGAGTGAAAAGCTACAGGGGGAAAAAAAAAAGGAAATCTAAACAGCAACTCAGATATCTACCAAGATTTGCTCTTTTTAGATGTCTACTTAGTGGGGGCGGTCAGCAAAGCAGACATGCCAGATGAACTGGGGGTCTGGCGGAAGGACTTTGCCAGCATTTGGGCGGCCAGGTTGGTAAGACCCTGAAGGGCCTGAGGGCCACAGGCCCTCAGGCCAGTCCTTCATTGTTTTTGTTCAGACATTCCTCTAGTTCTTATAGTCCTGGTGTACAAGTTGTCACACAGCGGTAATTTGCAGTTACTGTAAGGCTGAACACTGCGACACTAATGTGTCAAATGCATTAATGGCTGGTTACCCAATGTGGACAGAGAGTAGGGCGGAGCTCCCGGATTAAAGTAATCTTGGAAGGAGGAGTGGCATCCACTTCCGTAATAGCTTGCCTCTGGAAACCCTATGAACCTGGAGAGAGGATGAGAGACACCCAAGCGTTGAGGACTCTCCATCATAGGGTCACTATGAGTCTCCTGTGACTCGACAGCACTTATCCACAACAACAAGAACAATTTAGTAGGCTCCAACACATAGCACATGATTTGCATAATAGAAAGTAATCCTGCCTGACTCTGTTCTAGAATCACAATTTCTTCTGTGTTTAAGGCTCTATCAGAGCCTAAATCTTTTGTGTTTCCTCAGTTCTGAGTGTCTGGTAAAGGCTCAACAAATGTTAGATAAATTAAATTCAGCTCTATTGATGGAGCAAAATTTATAAAACATAGTAAGAGGCAGAATAGCACTTTATCATTCAGCAATTATGCTGTGGTTGGAATATGGATTCTTCTACAGAACAGCCAGTTATTTAACCTCACAAAACAGATTATATTCATTACATAATGACAATTATCTTTTTCTTCAATAAGTAATTGACCTTAATTTGTATATATTTCTGATATATAATAAAAACAATAATTTCTTTTCTAGTACCATCTTTACTGATTGTATTAAAAAACAAAACAAAACAAACCCCAAAAAACAAAACCCAACAACAAAGAAGCTGCACTACAATTCCAAAGGCAAGCAGTTCAAGGCTATCAATTGCTCCCTGGGAGAAAGATAGGCAATCTGCTCCCGTAAGATTAACTGTCTCTGCAAACTCAGCGGAGGGTCAGCCATGGTGGGTTCTGCAACCATGATAACAGCAACACAGAAACTTACAAATAATGGATATTTAAAGATATTTTCTATATAAACAAAATGCAATTTTTTTTTGTTTCATAACAAATACAGCAAAGTGGTTTGCAGGCTTTTGATTTAAAAACAAAAAACAAACTAAACAAAACTTAAAATAAGGAGCTTTTGTGGCCTAGTATGTATGTAGTTGCTCTATCAAGCCAAAGGAAGGATTTTCAAATTCACCAGACTCTGCATGGAAGAAAAATTCATAATCTCCTCTCATGCTATTTACAGCCTCTGAAAATCTGTGAGTTGACTCCAACTTAATAGCGCGTGCTCTTCTCTCTCTCTCTCTCTCTCTCTCACACACACACACACACACACACACACACACACACATGCACTCACATGATGGCTTTGCTACAATTTCAGTCAACTAACACATGTTCGTGGTTCTTCCTTATAGATACCAAACTCACCACCACCACCCCAAATAATAAACCACAGCTATCATGTCAATTTAGACATAAACAATATTGTAGGACTGAGCAGAATGCTCTGTAGAGTTTTCATAGTTAAATATGTTTGTGGATGCAAACTGCCTCAAATTTCTCCTACAGAGGAGCTAGTAGATTAAAATAACCAACATTTTGGCTACCAATCAACTTTTAACAATTATCCCACCAGAAATGTTACATATACAGATGCAGAAATAAAATATTTTATAAATATGCTTGTAGATTAAATTACTAAATAAAATGATGATGACATGGGTCATTTAAAAGAAATCTATACTTTTAAAACAAATATATTTTAAAAAGTTACCTTCTAATACGTTCACTTTGTACGACTGTTAGAATATTGCTTATCATCCTATCCTAAAAGCTAATACAAATTATTCCCTAGATTAGATAAGACATGGTGGAACCCAAGTGCAGCTAATGTCTGAATATATAATAAATTTTTGCTTTATTATAGAAGGATATCCTTAGGTTTTAGTTTAAATTTCTTAGAAAGAAGTTAAAACGTTTTGTGTCATATGTGGTTATATTTACTACTAAAACTAAGCTAAAAAGGACACTAAAAGATACATGCATTATCTAGTGTTGCTCTAATCTACAAGAAGGAAGGATTGTCAAAATAAAGAAAACAATTAACTTTCATGAATAAGGAAATTAATATTGTCAATTTATAGGTACATTTTATACCAACAAATAAAGGCATAGTCTATAAAATGAACTCTGCTATAAGAACATGTTGACTATAAAAAATTATGTTTAGCCAATTAGTCAATGACCTTAACTCATATTTTGATTACTGATATAATTTTGATTTCTAAAAGTATGCATTAACTATTTACATTATCCTTGGTTGGATATATAAAATAATTTCTCAAGAAGACGACAGTTTCCCCCAATACCTAAGAAATAGAAATTCTGTAGCATTGTCTATTTTAGTTTATTTAGTCAATACATTTGAATAAATAAAAGCTCCTAAAAAGTTTTTCATTAGCTCAATTATTATAAATAATCTAAATGGAACTTTTTATTTCATTTGATATATGATAGCAGATTTATTAAAAAAATAACACTTTCTAACAAAAACACGTATAATCTAAATTATCAAAACTGATTCTTAAACACACAATATTGCTCTTTCTGAGATTTCCAATCTAGAGAAGGACATTGGAAATTAAAATACATGTGTATTTCACCCAGATAAGGACTTTTCAAAATAATTAGACTTCTACTAGTAGTATAAGGTGATATGGAAAATGCACCCAAACATTGCTACTATATTCAGATTTTGATCTTATAAAGAGATTTAATTGAGATATTCCACATAAATACATACCAGTTTATCCTCTAGCTGACAGTCCTACTGGGCAATAATGTTTTGTACTCTAGGCCATGCTAAAATGTATAAAGACATATTTATGTTCACAGTATGAAATGTAGATTATGTAGCTTTGAAAATAGACATTTAAGGCATTGTCCCCTTTCTAAAAGGAACTCTGTACCTTAATTTTATGCTAAATAGTGTTTCTACATTATATATATA
>NW_006399763.1:19161540-19162512 GCF_000299155.1 Elephantulus edwardii
ACACAGTCAAAAGCCTTTGCATAGTTAATGAACAAAGATAGACTTTCTTCTGGTAGAAATTTTTTAAATAACTGGACTTTCCAAAATTTAATACTTTTAGCCTTTTAATTATTATTTGCCAGAGTAAATTCACCTTGGTATTCTTGGCTTATTGCTGCTATTGTTAGATGTTTGAGTTAGCTGTGATTCTTAGCCTACCCCATATCCGAAAAGAAACACTGTTCAGTTCTGTGGCATCCTCACAATTGCTGCAATGTTTGAGCTACTTGTTATAGCCACATGCCAATCTAATTCACTGAGGTTCTTCCTCTTTTTCCTAATCTTGTACTGTATTAACCATGATACTGTTCTCCAGTGATGTCCCTTCCTGATAAAATGACCAAAGTATGTGAGAAGAAATTTTGCCAGCCTTACTCATAAGGAACCACCTGAGTATACTTCCTCCAAGACAGATCTCTTTGCTCTTTTGGTAGTCCAAAGAATATTCACTATTCTTAACTAATATCACAATCTAGAGGCAGCAATATTTCATCAGTCTTTTTTATTAAAACTAAATGTTAATAAAATCTAAAGTTAAAAGTCTAAAACAGACTAACATTAACACTTGTATGAGGCAAATAAAAATACCATGGTTTAGGTCATGCACACTACACCTTATTCCTCCAAATGATATCTTTGCTCTTTAAAACTTTAAAGAGGTCTTTTTTAAGCACATATTCCCAAGGATTTCTGGCTATGTATTAATAACTTAAATGAAAGAATTTAGTGATGTATTTCCGCTAACAGACACTGCCCTGGATGTGCTCACCAAGTTGTACCAAGAAATCTGGAGAACAACCACTTGGCCAACTGACTGGAAGAGATCTATATTTGTTCCCATTCCACAGAAGGGTGACCCAACAGAGTGTGGAAACTTGAAAGCAGGGAATACCAGAAGAATGTCTCTCTGTGTTTCATTGATTATGCAAAGGC
>NW_006399763.1:19165112-19166380 GCF_000299155.1 Elephantulus edwardii
GTTCCTAATTTCCTTGATGATTTGGCACAGGAAGATATTGTTGCCGTCAGTTTTCCTCCAGAATGTTTACACTGAAGAATGAAGTGATAATAGTAATTCTAGTGATAGTGCTGTCTATCTGAGAAAATTTTAGGTTACATCAGCTACACAGAAACATGAAACACTTTTCAAAGATGCTCTAAAAAATGTATAAAATGTGTAAATTTTAACTAACCCAAACAATTAATGTAAAGTCACAGATTTCTAAATGCACTATGACAAGCCTCCTTGTTCTAGTCTGTCCTATCTATAGGCTATAAAGCTCTTCCAGGTCAAGCAGGAGAAAGGATTCCTTTATTTCTTGGCCTCCAGGCTGAGAATGCTACCTCAAGTGCCAATTTTCGATTATTGTGATGGTGGTGTTCTAAGATACAGACTAATGCCTTGGGAATTGGACAGAGATCAAACAATTCACTTCTCCCTGGGTAGTAAGCTGACATTGGATGATGATAACTTTTAGCCACTATCAATATGTTCTAAGTTTACCAGAAGCAAGAGGTCTAAAATCTTCCAATTCATCTATCCACACATAAAATTTAATTTTGATAGTACCTCCTGGGATGAGTAGAAACACATTATCAATTTTGATTTACCACCATAAAGGATGAAATGCATTGGTGATTTAGAGCTTTCTAACTTTATTATTAAATATCAAGATACAATACTACTTCTAATATAAAATTGTCTACTGCTAGCCAGAGGCAGTGGCCTACACTTCCTAAACAACATGTACCTCCAGAAACTCTATGAAATGTCCCTAGTTATAGAAAGGCTTCAGGACTTTCGCTCATGGGGTCGCTATGAGTCGTGCTCGACTTGAAGGCAATCAACCACCACCAACAACAACAATATTGAAAGTAGTTGTTGTTGTTGTTGTTAAGTGCCTTCAAGTCTCAGGCAACTCATAGCGACCCTATGAAGTAGTAGACCCTATTGAAAATAGTAGATAAATGTAAAACTGGTGTATGAAAATGTATTCTCCTAAAGGTTTCATTTTGAGAAGGTGAGGATGGGCCAGCAAAGTACAAATTTCATATCTGTCATTCTTAGGGTCACTATGAATTGTACTTGACTGCATCTAACAATAACAACATTCATGCATAGGTACACATATATACACATGTGTCCTGTACTGATGATGATGAATATTTTAACTTAATAAAATGTTTGTGTTTGTTAAAAATAAGTACATAAATAAGTATATACACACACACACACACACACACACA
>NW_006399763.1:19168046-19173444 GCF_000299155.1 Elephantulus edwardii
TAAAACCTTCACTGGGTTTCCAAGACTGTAAATCGGGACTGTGACCTGTCCTGGGCCACGGTCATCGTTTCTGGCATACTTTAATCCATTGCCACAGTCAATGTTTCAATACATCTTGTTGAATGTCTTCTTCCCTTTTGCCAAACCTTTCCAAAATTAGATCTTTTTCCAAAAGTAGCTCTTTCTAACAACATGCCAAACATGAGATGAAGTTTCACCATCCTTGTTTATAAAGAGCATGTTGGTTGTACTCTTCAACATGTTTTTGTTCTTTTGGCAATCTATGAGATATTCAGTGCTCTTCTCTAACACCATGACTCAAAGGCATAGATTCCTTCTCTGTCATCCTATTCATTGTTCAACTTTCAAATGTATAGCAAGTATTGAAAAGATCATGGCTTGTGTCAAATGCACTTTAGTCTTTAAATTCATATTGTGCCTCTTTAGCATTTTTTCCTTTGTTCTGGAAATTCCTCCTTTTTTAATTTATTGAGATTTCAGCATTTTTAAGCAGTCTTAGATAGCAGATTTTCCCATGCCACACATATTTTGATTTCTTGACTGCTAATACCAAGTATATTGATTGTGGGTGTAAGTAAGATGGAATAGTCGACAATTTCAATCATTTCTACAATTACTATAAAGTTACCTATTGGCCCAGTAGTGAGGATTTTTGTTTTCTTGATTTTAAGATGTAATCCATATTTAAGCTTGAAGTCTTTGATCTTCTAAAGCAAGTGTTTAAGTGTATTCCTCATTTTCAGCAAGCAAGGTTGTATCATCTGCATAACACAATTTGTTAATGAGACTTCCTCAGATCCTGATGCCACATTCTTCTTAACAAAGTACAGCTTCTCAAATGATTTGCTTAGCATACAGACTGAATAATATAGAATGGATATAACCATGCATACACAAGAATCAGATTGCCTACATCTATAAAAAAATTATGGAAGAAGCTCGGTATCAGCAATCAAAATTAGTACAGGTTCTGTCTGTGGAAGAGACCATCAATGACCCACATGGAGGTTCACATTGAAGATGAAGAAAATGAAAACAAGTTCACAGAATCAAAATTAAGCCTTGAGTCTATCACACCTAAATTTAAAATTCAACTCAAGAACAGCTTTGAGGCATTGAACACAGATAACTGAAAACCAAGTGAAGTAGGAAGACATCAAGGATATCTTCCATAACAAAAGCTAAAGGTCTTTATAAAAACAAGGGCCTAGGAAAATACTAAATGGCTGTCTGAAGAGACTCTGAATATTGCAGGAAAATGTGCAGAAGCCAAAACAAAGGGAAAGAGTGAAAAAAATGACAGAAGATTTCAAACGGCAGATTAAAAAAAGGCAAAGCAAACTATTATAATAAAATGTATAAAAAGCTGGGTTTATAAAATCAAAAGGGTCTAACTCATTTAGTATTTCTCAAGCTGAAAGGGGTGAAAAATAAATTTAGGCTTCAAGTTACCATACTGGAAGATATTATGGGCAAAATCATGAATGATCCAGGAAGCATCAAAAGAAGATAGAAGTAATACAATGAAATACTGTACCAAACATAATTGGCTGACACAAAACCATTTCAGGAATTAGTGTATCCTCAATAATCAATGGTAATGAAGGAAGCAAGATGTAAACTGAAGCAATTGGAGGGGTAGGTTCCAGGAATTTACCTTTTATGCATATATTAATCCCCCTTATTTGCAGAGATATATCCCAAGACACCTTCTGGATGCCTGAAATAGTTATAGCCTACATATATCATGATTTTTTTCTATACACACATAGGACAGTTTCTATGGACACAAATGGGATGTAGTACTCACAAAATAAGCAAAACCATGCATTAAGAGAGGGACTATTATGCATATGTTTTTATAAAATGACTGCAAAATGTGGAGTTGTATGCAAGTTTCATATAATATTTAGTGTATATCACTTCTTCCACTATAATATACATAAGCTAAGATTTTTATTTGTTTAACACTACATCATTTTAAAAAAAGAATCACTGTCACAATATTAAGACTAAGAGCAAACAGTAGAACTGATAGATAATCTTGCCCAAACCTCAGATTCATTATCCTTGTTTCAGGTTTCAGGAAATCAGTCCAGAAAGGTTAATTAATACATGAAAAGTCAGACAGTTACAAAGCTGTGTATGTGGAATTTGAATTCACAATATTCTATTAATAAAATTCTTTCACTTTTTCTTCATCATCAGTAGTTCTTGCATTTTGGTGTGCATCAGAATTACTCAGAAGGCTTGTTAAACACAGATGGACTTGACCTCTAGTCATTCCAGTTTCTTTATACTGAAATGGAGTGAGTAATTCTAGCTCATAGTTTTATTGTGAGGATTAAAAAGGTAAATGTGCATAAGATGATTGCAACTGGATCTGGAATACAATATACATTAATTATTATCTATCTTTAGCACACCTCCACAATTTTTAAATCTTTTTGGTTGCTATTTTTTAAAAAATATATATTTAATTTTACAATAATTTTTGACAAAGGAAATAAAATAACTTTTTTATAATCAAAGATGGAAATTTCTGTAGCTAAGGTTAAGAAAGAATCTATGGTTTGGTTCCTTTTCTAAGTGTGCAAATTTTTCAAGCTAAGTTTTGTAAAGACAAGGAAAATATTTCAAATAGGTGATTTTTGTCTTGATCTTCCATAAATCCCGATCACATAACATCACAGTAAATCATAAAGCAATGAAGGGATTTCTGAAGTGCGATGGGATAATACGTTCTGGGAACTTTGCTTCGAGATGCTTTAGTTTCCAAAGATTCAACTTGAAGACCACAGATAAAGAGAGAGAAAAATTATATGTTTGGTTCTTTGTCTCAAACGTCGGATGTTGCCTCTTATGTAGATATGGCGAAAGTGCCAGAATCAGTTAGTTCTGAGTCTCTAAACAACACGAGTGATTCCTGAAACTGAAATTGTGTGAAATCAAGGCCTCAACCTTACCATTCTGTAGAGGAAATTTAAGAACAAGATGATTTTAGAAAAAGAAGGAAGACCAATTCACTTCACTACGAAACAACTGTGATCCTGTAGGTGAGTACCAGGGACGATTTGATATGCAAGGTAAATAGCAAGAGTCACAATAATAGAGTAGAGAGATATATAGAGAAAATCAAGGAGCAGTTGAAACGTTGATAGAGAAACAGAAAAGTATATTTTCACTACAGAAAAGTTCTATGGAATCTTACAGCTTAAGTAAAAGCCCAGAATTTTATAATCATGAAAAAAAGAGATTTTTTAAGAGAATGGAAGATAAAATTAACATGATTTTTTAAGTAGATTTGGAATTTTTTTGCTTTGTTAATATTTAAGCAAAAACATTCCTTCGTTTCATTTTCTTTTCCATTTATCCAGTACTGATGAAAGTAGCTTTTTCTTAAAAGAGCAAGGTTTTTACTTTGGCAAAACTTCAAAAGTGCCTTCTACTCCAGTATGACAGATCAAATGCTCATATTCAATTATCTATATGAGCAAACCTGTTTCTACTATTTGTTTAAGCCAAATCAGTAAGAAATATCCTTAGTACATAATTTCTATAATAATTCATAACTTCAGCACATTTTATCATGTGGAAGGAATGAAAATATAATGCTAATTAATATATATTTCAAAACCTATAAACAGGAACTTAAAAATCCAAAGACGTGCAAATTCATAAAGCTCTAGGTAATTTTTATGTTTACAGAACAGGACTCAAAGAGTTGGTCTGCCCTTTCATCTTAGCTCACCATTAACCCATTCTCTGGAATGTAGTGAATTATTAACTATTAATTTTATCCTATGAGAAAATCATGAATTGCTCTTACATTATAATTCCTTAATATGTGTATTGTCTCTTGTAGATATCCTATTCACCAGTATTTACAATATCTGAAACTCTGAAACATCCCAGGAGTAGCAGGAGAAGTTCTCAGGGCTTTTATATGCTTGCTGTTGCTAAGGTAACCACATCCTTGATATCCATGTGTTTAACATGTCACTCTCATTTTGTGTCTGACTCTCAGAGAGCCAGCACTGGTGCATAGCATCAAAGAATCATAAGAAATACAAACAGGATAAAAGACCTAGGAAACTATTCCTTCCCAAATATTTTAAAAAATAAGATGTATCAAATTAATGCTAAATTCTAGAATAGTAAATAGAATCCAAACCCTACAGAAACTTAATATGAAATTAAGTTTTATATGTTTGGTACTTCCATAGATAAAACTACTAAACACTCTAGAAAATAGAAACAAGTATCCATAGCACCAGTTATAAATAGCAATTATACATGAACTAAAAGTAATATTGAATTGTAGTGAGAACTGTATGATACACTGTATTTTTTACTAAAGAGAATTTAGCTTTAAATGTGTACCTCCCACCTTACCCCCTACCCCCACTGTAAATGCCTACATAAAAAAAATAATTTCAACCAAAAATATTTGGTGGAATCTACAAATACTTTTTGATCACTTATTTGTAGATATATTCTGGTTTATATCAACAATTATAAGTTTAAATGACTTTTAAATTATCATTTGCATGTTGTTGTTAGGTGCTGTTGAGTCAGACAACTCATAGCAACCCTATGAATGAAAGTCCTGAGCACTGTTCATAGAGTTTCAGAGGCAAGCCACTTCAGAAGTGGATGCCACTCCTGCTTCCAAGCTTACTTTAATTGGGAAGCTCTACCAAACACTGTCCACCATGGGTAACCATTATCACATTTGGCACATCAGTGTCACAGTGTTTAACATCACAGCAACCACAGGTTACCTCTGTACAGCCATGTACAGACTAGTGCTATACCACCTAAAAGAATGCATAGCATTATGAGATGTTTAGAACTATTCTTAAATACAGTGATTTAAAAAGAACCTTTGAACATGACTTTAAAGCAATCTGGGTGGCATAACATAATGAAAGAGGTAATTAAAATGATTGATTAAGGAACATCATTTTACTTATTTGAGCTATACTCTCATAAAAAACTAGAAATAGTCATTAAGTTGATTTGAATGCATGGTGACTGTAATAAAGAGTACCCACAACAGAGGGACAGTGAAGTTTAACTTCCACAAGGGGAAACAGTTTCAATCTATAACACAAAACCTATTGTCATACATGCCCCAGGCTCCTGAACTTTTGTCTAGTTTTTCTAATACCAACAGTTCCTCCCAGGGCATTTGCTGTTGTGCTACTGAATTCTCTAATTCCTTGCAATGGTCAAACTGAACACGTAAACCAATACTCACGGTTCTGGATTCCAACCACCAACATTTTGGTCAGTTACTCAAGATAAGAAGCAATATGCCATGAAGGTTACCTTTTGAATTTTACTTAAAGCTTACTTTTCTTTTTCCTGATTT
>NW_006399763.1:19173544-19179757 GCF_000299155.1 Elephantulus edwardii
CTTTATATCAAAGAAACAAAGATGCCTTTGGATCTAACCTAATCTACAATTCATATTGAAATCACTTGCTATATGTCTGAGCGCTGCACAACGAAAAAGGATGACAGAAGAAAAAATTGATGCCTTTGAGTTGTGGGTTTGGAGAAGAGTACTGATATCTGATAGCCTGCCTATCTTGGAGAAAGTGCAGCTAGAGTGCTCCTTGACGGCAAAGGTGGTAAAAGTTTCTACTCACATACTTTGGGCATGTTGTTAGGAGAGGTTATTGCAAGGAGAGGGACATCATGCTTGGAAAGGTAGAGGGACAAGGAAATAGAAGAAGAGCCTTTACCAGATGGATTAACGCAGTGACTGCTACAATGGACTCAAGTATGTCTGAAGTTATTAGGATGGCACAGCATAGGACAGGGTTCAGATGTGCTGTTCACAGGATCAGTCTGAGATGTACTTGACTTGCTGGCACCTAACAACAACAACAATATAACTTATGGCAAGAATAATAACTGAAATTCCATCATTTCTTATTCTTAAGTCACTGTTCAACAATATGATGACTCCTAGTCACTTGGAACAGAGATTGAGCCAATATAAAATATGGACGAATGGTCAAAAAGTTAATTATATTATAGAAGATAATTTTCTGTATAATACAAATATTAGATCATCATTTTATCTCCTCTGAAAGCTACTGTTAAGTATCAATTTTGTTTATACCTGTAAGAGGTTCTTGAAAAGCTCATGACAGGAGCACACTAATTAAAAGTGTTTAATATGCTTAAAACTTTGTAAAAATATGCAGACATAATTATCATCAATAGGTACTATGCCCAATAATAATAACATTTAGAAACTTTATATTTTTATGATTTAGATATTATCATGCTTAGATATACTTTTAGCCAGGGAATATTAACTATTAGTAGCTGAGAGTATGAAAACTAACTTCGCTCAGGATTTTCGTGGGTTACAGACAGTTCTTTAGCTATTCATACAGATTGAAAGAATTTTTTTAACCAAAGTAACATAGCGTGCGTGTGTGTGTGTGTGTGTGTGTGTGTGTGATTTCGGTTAAGAAAAAAATCTATATATATGTTATTTTGGTTAAAAAGATTCTACTTTCAATTTCTTTGAGTAGGGGTGAACTGAATGACACCTAACAACAACTATGTATTTATGTGTATACATTTTTTTCACACATATATTGTGTGGTGTATTTTCCAGGAATCTATCCCTCCTGACAACATGCCCAAAGCATGTGAGTCTACTAATCCTTACCTCCAAAAAACACTCTTTCTGTACTTCTTCCTAGATAGATTTGTTTGTCCATGGTACAGTGAAAATTCTTCCCAGCACCAAATTTAAAAGGCATCAATCCTTTGTCATTCTTCCTTTCCATTGTTCAAGTGCATATAAAATAATTGAAAACATAACAACAGGAATCAGGTGCATATTTTGCTTTAAACTGACACCATTTCTCTTTAACATTCTAAAGAGATTTTTGGCAACAGTGTTGGCAAATGCAACGTTTCCTTTTATTCCTGACTTCTACTCTGAGTGTTGATTGTGGATCCAAGCAAAATTAAATCAATGACTATTTCAATCTATTCTGTACTTATCATCATGTTGCCTGTTGGTGTGAATGTGAGGTTTGGGTTTTTTTTTTTTTATCTTTTTAGGATAAGGAGGGAACTCTAGAGCAACCAGAATGCTCCTTGGAGGCAAGGATAATGAAACTTTGTCTGTCATGCTTTGGGCATGTTGCTAGGTGAGGCTATTCCTTAGAAAGGGATTTCATACTTGGAAATGCAGAGAGTCAACAAAAGAAAGGAAGACTCCCAAAGAGGTGGATTGACACGGTGACTACATCAATAAGTTCAAGTCAATCAGAGATAATGAGGATGGCACAGGATGAGACAGGATTCTAGTCTGTTCATAGTTTCTATAAGTCATACTCCACTCAGTAGCACCTAAAAATAACAACTGGAGGTTTAGACCTCAGGAAGTTATGCTGCTAACCTAAACATTGCACCTCTGTAATGATTCAAATCCACCAGCCACTCCACAGGAGAGAAAGATGGGTCATTTTAGCCCATACAATTTACAGGCTCAGAACGCAAAGGAGGGTAGTCAGCTATAAGTAAGAATTGACTCTACAATAAAAGTTTTGTTTTATTTCATTCTTTTCTTTTTATATTAAGGTATAGTCTATCTGAAGGCTATATTCTTTGATCATCTTCAGTAAATTCTTCAAGTTCTCTTTATTTAAGCATGCCAGTTTCTGTTTTCTGCATATCACAGGTTGATGATACATAATTCTGATACCACATTCATCTTCATATATAGCAGCTACTTGGGTAAATTGCCAAGGATAGAGATTAGATTAAAACGGTGAAAGGATTCAATTCTTTTTAGTGTGTGTGTGTGTGTGTGTGTGTGTGTGTGTGTGTGTGTGTACACCATCAAATTGGATTTGACTGGTACTGGAGGAGATTTTCCCCCTTCTCCAGGAAAGTATCTGGTGGATTCGAACCACTTCTGGGATTTCAGTGCAGCTTCTTGCCAGTAGGTCACCAGAGCTCCCTGAAAGGATTCACCTCTTAGGCTTTTTTTTCCTGACTTTAAATTTTGCAGCCTCTCTTTGTTCTATTCAAACAACTACTTCTTGGTCTAGCTACAGTGTCTGCATGAGCACAATTAAGTGTTCTGGGATTCCAAGTCTTCCAATTTTTATGTGCACTCTATTATGATCCACACATTCAAATACTTTTGAATAGTCAATAAAGCACAAGTAAATATACATTATTCTCTTCCTTCAATCAAGATCAATCTGACATAGCAAGGATATCCAGAATTCCAAGGCCATATCTGATTCCATCTTGAAATTCTGGAAGTTTCTCATTGATGTACTACTCCAGTAATATTGAAAAATCTTTAAAAGTATTTTTACTTGTGTATGATATTGATGGTATCATTCTATAATTTCTCTTTGTGTTGCATCACTTTTTTTTTAATGAACACAAATAAGAATCTCTTCTAGTTGGCTGACCAGAAAACTATATTACAAATTTCTTATCATAGATAGACTAGTAAGCATGTACAGAGCTGTATTTATTTGTTGAAATTCCTGAACTGTAACTAGACCAACTGCTGCACATTCATTTTTTTAACCAATTCCTTCAGTGTAACTTGTAACTTTTTTAGTATCATTGGTTTCTAATCATGTGCTACTTATTGAAATAGTTCAGTGTAAAACAATTCTTCTGGTAGCATGACTGTAAAGTCCTTCAATCTTATTTCGAGGTTTTCTGACATTCAATATTTTGCACACAGAATCCTTCAGTATTGCAAACTGCTACTTAAATATTTTTATCAATTATTTCAGCTAGAGAAATGCCAAGTATGTTCTTCCTTTTTGGTTTCCCAATTCCAAGTCTGCACATTTCTCTATATCGCTTTGTCTTCTCCAACTACCTTTAGAAATCCCCTGTCCATCTATTTTACTTCATCACTTCTTTTATTTTGGCTTCTCTGTGTTCAGGAACAAGTTTCAGAGTCTTTTCTGGCATATGTTTTGGTCTTTCTTTTTTGTGTACCTTTTAACCTTTTGCTTGTAACATATCCTTATTGCCCCATAACTCACTTGGTCCTCTCCAGTCATTAGTCTTCAATTCATCAAATCCATTCTTTTTTATTTTAACAAAAGTTTACAGAGAAGTTGAGTTTTTCTTTTGTTCATTGTTGTACAGTGCCCTCATTTTTCTCCTTCACCCACCCACTTTGTCATGCCCTCTTTTTTCATTCATTCCTTAAGGATCTAAGCTAAATATAGTGACAACTGAAATAATGAGTGACTGCTAAAGAGGGTTCTGGAGATTTGTATCCCGAGAAAACGTCATTCTCATTAAACAAGAATGGCAGGTTACCTAATGTAAATAGATTCATGAGTCCAAGTAAAACCAAAGAACTGTTAGCCATTACATGGAATTAGGAGAAATGGTTCATGATGCTTTACATGAAAGTTTTGGGGTGTTATAAAATCATTGAAAAAAAATATGTCTATTACAGGCCAAAACACTGTACTGTACTATACTATACTATACTATACTATACTATACTATACTATACTATACTATACTATTCACTAAATGTGATGTTGAAAAGATTGAGATATTGCCAATGAATCAGATAGCTAGTGGTACTTATTCCCTTAAATGTTTGTCACTAACTATATGCAAAAAACAGAACAATTGTGCACAAAAATATAGCAGATAGCTTAACATTAAATGGGAAGGTGAATAAATCTTTTAGAAGGATAAAGAATTTCAAGAATTGTGGTCATCAGAAATGTGAACAAAGCCAGACTGATTGTTAAAATATTAAATAGCAAAAGAAAGAGTACCAAATAGAAAGGTCACAAAGCTGTACTTTGGGTACAACTAAGAGAAAGTGAAAGCAGTGTTTACAACCAAATCATAAAGTACACACATGATGAAGACAGACATATCATTGCAGCAGAGCATCAAGGTAGAGGTGGTCAGAGAACATTCAGTTGAATATTTAGAAATTCATACAAGTCAGTATGGGTTTAAGATTAAAGGAAACAAAGGTTTCATCAATGTTTTCTACTTCACTAGGCAAGAACAGTGATGTGATAACATTTGGGTTTGTTGGGTTGGTTTTTGTTTTTGTTTCCATTCACATACATTGTGTTTTGTACAATCTCTCATTTACATTGTGTTTCACAAAATCATTCATATGCATTGTATTCTATATAATGATTTATTATCTGTGCCTATTATTACCCCGTCTTTTCAAATCCTTATTGACTCTTTCCTATTCGTTCTCCTTTACGTCTACCTGCTAAACCCTGCTAGCCTACAAAGATATTATGAAGATATTCTTCCTAGATACAGGGAGACTGCTTGAAAAGTGATTGCTATGTAATTAGAAGATGAATATTTATTTTTATTTCTTAAAATCTATGCTAGATTATTCATCACTAACTGCTAGAGATATAGTTGATTTCTTCAATGATTTAATAAAGATTCATGACTACTCTAGTAGAACAAACATCTATAGAACTAAGAATGTTCAAGTTCTAGCCCAGGAAGAGACCACTAGATTCTGAGCTCTTTAGCTCTTCTTACGGCTTTTATTTTAGGGAGTTCTGATGATTTGGTGGTAAAGAGTTGAGCTGCCAACCCAAAGGCACGTGATTCTAACCTACCAGCTGCTCTGTGAGAGAAAAATGGATGTCTATTCCCATTGAGATTAACTGCCTCTGAAAAATCATTATATAAAGGTTCAGTTATTAATACTTGATGGTGATAAGAAAAATGCGGTATATATTTAGGCCTTCTCTGAGCAGTCCTGTAAATCCAGTCCAAATAATATTATTCCAGTAGTAAGTAGCTATAGGGTTATTATTCTTCATGATAGGAAATAAACTGTCCTCTACCCAAATGTTAACCTTAGAGAATCTCAACAAACCTAGTTGAGACACTTCCTACACTGATGACACAAAAGAATTTATTCGTGAAAGAAAAGCTGATTTTCCTTTCTTTGATGTAGAGATTAAAAGTTATCAATTAGTAAAATTACACATTAAACACTTGGTTAACACAAACATCTGATATTCATATAAAAATGGAAATTTCCAATATAGGGCTAGGCTAAAATTTATTGACATGTAAAATTACACTTTTTGATGTAATTATATTCTTTCCCCATGACACAATAACTGGGCTAATGGGGGGGTGTGTGTTAGGGTCAGAGTGACTGGCTCAAGATAGGGCAGGCTTCAGAGTACAGGCAACTCGATGGCACACAACAACAAACAACAAGATGCTTACGATGTTGATTTGATCCTCCAGGTCTAATACAACAGTTAGCCAACAGATACCACTGCAAGGTTTTTGTCAATTAGCGGAAGGGATTTCATGAAATTATAAAATCTGCATTGATAATGATCTTAAGTTGATAAAATCATTGAGATAATTTTGATAAGGAACCAGATTAAGCAAGTTCATGAATTTTAAATTCATTCAATTATTTCTTAAATTGCACAGACCTGTTTCTTCTTTCTTCTTAATTTACTTGTTGATATTAGCTGCTATGAGGTTGACCCAAAACTCATGTGATTCCATGCACAATGGGATCTAATATTTGTGAAAAATAGCATCTTCAATGGCTATTTTTCAAAAGTAAATCAGC
>NW_006399763.1:19189202-19204711 GCF_000299155.1 Elephantulus edwardii
AGATGGTAAAGAGATTGATATTGTTAATAACTTCTGCTTGCTTGGCGACATAACCAATACTCTTGGTTCCAGCAGACATAAAATCAAAAGATGATCTGAATTTGGAAAATCTACTGTCACGGGTCTCTCCAGAGCAATGATGTCAGTCAAGAAACTAAGGTGGCCCTGATCCAGTTCATGATCATCACAATTATTTGCTGTGTATCAAAGAGCTTGATAATGACTAAAAATAATAGATGAATCATTTTCTTTGAGTTGTGGTGTTGGAGAAGAGTATTGAATACACCATGGACTGCCAATTGAACAAACAGTTTTGTCCTGGAGAGGGTGAAACCAGACTGCTCCTTGGAGACAAGGATTTTGAAGCTCCATCTGACATACTTTGGGCAGGTTGCAAGGAGATACAAGTCCATGGAGAAGAACATCATTTTTGGAAGGGTAGAGGCACAGCACAAGAGAGGAAGACCCTGGATGAGATTTACTGGCTCAGTGATTGGGGTAATAGGGTTAGCTCTGTTAGAGACAGTGAGGTTGGCTCAAGATAGAGCAGGGTTCAGGACTATTGTACATAAGGTCTATGTACAACATTGCTAGGAGTTGCAAGTGACTCCCAGACAAATAACAACATAACATAGACAGTAGGTTTTCAGAGGCTGTAAATTACAAAGGAAAATATTACCCATCTTTCTCCTGACAAGGAATGGCAAAGGAAATGCTAACAAAGTAGATCAATCAGAAATTATTCTTGATGAAGATGCGTGACAGTGGCAATATAACAAGAAAAACAGACTCTCAAGGCAAAAAGCAAGCAAGATGGCTTGAGAGGCAGATCACCATGAATCTATCGGAAATAGTGCATCACCAGTTGAGCAAACCCCACTCCCCACTGGAGAAAAAGATATAAACCCTTTTGTAAGATAAAGATGGGGTCAGTCTGTCCTGACTCGTCCGTCTGTTAGGAATGTCTAATAAACCTTGCTTAGTTCCTTTCTCTTTCTAGTACCTGGTATTGGTGTCTCTCTTGTATATCCGAGTCAGAATTTCTAGTTCTTACTCAAAGAAGCTCCTGGACCTCTTTTGGAAATCAACCCCTTGACACTCCTGATGAGCATCCTCTAGACGAACAGCTTATGCATTCCAACTCCCAGAGAGGGCTGCCTTTAAGTTATTGGTGCAACTCATTATGAGCTGTGCCATCAGAGGTATCTATGTACGTAGGGTGAGTGTGTGTGTGTGTGTGTGTGTGTGTGTGTGTGTGTACGTCTACCTGTGAAAGTCATAATTTACTTTGGTGCTATTTAAGTAATATAGACCAATGTTGGTACAAGGACTGAAAAAAGGACACAAAGTTGTAATATCAAGAGAAAAAGAATCATGGGGGAGGGGCACTTTGGAAACTAGCTACTACCCTTATTCATTATTCTTGTCAAAAGGAGTTGAACTGAGGTGAGAGCACTGAGCAGCCAGGAATGAGAAATATTAAACTGAGATAAGAAAATTCATGAAAGCAGCAGCCAAACATCTAATCAACTACTCTAGCAGCATAGGCACAACATCCAACTTGTACTATGACACTAGCCTCCTCTAGTTTAAGATTTCCCCAGGAATGATTCCCAGCTGAGGATCAAGTGGATCAGTGCAGATATGAGAAGGATGTCACTATTTATGGTGCTTGAACAAAAAACTCTGGAGCTTTTGGGAAGTGGGACTGAGAGAGGTATGCAGAAGGCTGTTGTTATCAGTGCCCTAGTATGGGCTCTGATGCCTAAACATCCTATATACAACCCTGTGTGTGCTTGCTCCATTCTGTTAAAGCAGTGCTAGAGCCTACTGTTGACTCCATAGTGCTTGAATACACTGAACAATGGCTATTATATTCATCTCTTTCTTTGGAAAAGTACTGATTCACAGTCAGAAAACATGTAGTAGTTTCCTTGCTTTCCCCTATTCACATAGTTTTAAAACAAGCCTGAAGCCTTGAAAAAGAGCCCAACCTAAGTCTTCAGGCTAGAATGCAGCTATGCAAAAATAAAAAACACATTGTTCTGTTGAGGCCCCAGCTAACAATGATAACAACAGAGAGGGAGGACAGTACTCCCCTGTGGCCTGAATCCTCATGACACATTCTTTTTCATATAACCTTATGTCTTAAACCACTTCTTGAGCTTACCATCTGAATAGATATGCAGAAAATATAGAGCCCTGATACATACCTTTCTTGATTTTAAATTATGTTCTCTTCCCTTGTTCTGTTAGGGCAACTGCTTTTTGGTCTATGTGGATTTCATATTTAAACACAATTAAATACAATTTAAGACATTAAACATTCTTAGAATCCCATTCTTAATAATTTGTTATGATCCACACAGTCAAAATCCTTTGTATATTCAATTAAACAAAATAAATAGCTTTCCAGTATTTATTCTCAACAAAATCCATCTGACATCAAAAAACACATTTCTCATGCCACTAACCTTTCTGAATCTAACTTTGAACTAATAGTAGTTCCCTGTCACTAGACTTTCAGCCATTTTTTTAAATAAGCTTCACTAAGATTTCACTATAGTATGTGGTTAGTTAGAGGATGACTCACCAACAAACTGCATTATACAGATGACACACATCTTTGCTTAAAGAAAATGAAGAGGACTTGAAGTGCTTGCAGCAGAAGAGTAAAGGCTACAGCCTTCACTATGAAATATATCACAAAATCAAGAACACAAAAAGCATGCCCACTGATTCAATAGGCAACATTACAAAAATGGAGAAAACACTGAAATTGTCAATAATGTGGTGTTTTTTTTTATCCACAATCAACGTCCATGGTAAATGCAGTCAGGAAATCAAAGGTATGTTGCAGCTGGAAATATCTGCTCTGACTTACTAGGGCTGCAGAGCCCTTTCCTTCCTTTGCTAGAATAGCCAATGAAATGATCCAACCGCAGAAACCAGCAGCTGTGGCGATTCTCTCTGTTAAGGATGTGAAACTGCTCTACCTTCTTTCCCAGGAGTAGTCACCTAAGACGGAAGCCCACTGCACTATCCTTTGATGGGGGCTGGTTTTCCGCTCTAGAGCCTGCCTCGCATTTTCTCCTCCATGAATTGTCTTTCTCAGCCTGAAGTAGGTTCTTTCTTTCCTCAGCAGCCCTACAGTCTCCAAAGAGCTAAAGAGCAAGGAGATCAGTTTAAAGCCCAACATATCTGATGTAAGTCATAATTTTTTTTAATTACTATGTATCTGAACTGTGACATTGGAAAAGAGTAAGGAATATCACACAGATTGCAAAAGAATAAACAAGCCTGTTTAGAGAAAGTGGAATAAAGGTGCTCCTTAGAGGTAAGGATGGCCAAGCTACACCTCACACTTTAGGCATGGTACCAGGAGAAGCAAGTACTTGAGAAAGGACATGATACATAGAAAGAGAGGGAGATCTAAAACATGATGAATTAATACAGTGACTGCTATAATGGGCTTGAGGATATCAGAGATTGTGAGGATGGTACAAAAGAGGGCAAGATTCCTATATATTTTTTTTCATAGGATCTCTATGGTGGTGGTGTTAGGTGCCATTGAATTGAGTACGACTTACAGTGACCCTATGAACAACAGACCTGAACCCTGCCCTATTCTCTGCCAAACTCACCATCTCTGACACACCTGAGCCCATTTCTGCAGTCACAGTTTCAATCAATCTGGTGGAGGGTCTTCATCTTTTTCACTATCCCTCCATATTTCCAAGCACGATGTGCTTCTCCAAGGAATAGCTTGTCCAGCAACATGTCCAAAGTATGTGAGATGAAGCTTTGCCATTTTGCCTTCAGGGAGCATTCTGGCTGCATCTGCCCCCAAACATTTATTTGTTCTTTTAGCAGAAGTTCAAGTTGCTTTGAAGGAAATGGTGGGGGAAGGCCCCAGGAATAGATGGTATACCAATTGACATATTTCAGCTAACAGATGCTGCCCTGGACATGCTCACCAAGTTGTGCCAAGAAATCTGGAGAACAACCACTTGGCCAACTGGCTGGAAGAGATCTATATTTATTCCCATTCCAAAGAAGGGTGACCCAACAGAGTGTGGAAACTATAGAACAATATCATTGATTTCATATGCAAGCAAGATTATACTGAAGATTATCCAAAAATGACTGGAACAGCACATCAGAAGAGAACTGCCAGAAGTCCAGGCTGGGTTTAGAAGGGGTCGTGGTACTAGAGATATTGTAGCTAATGTTAGATGGATCTTGACTGAAAGCACAGAGTACCAGTGGAATGTATATCTGTGTTTCATTGATTATGCAAAAACATTTGACTCTGTGGATCATAACAAACGGTGGCTGACTCTGAGAAGAATGGGAATCCCAGAACACTTGATCATGCTAATGTGAAACCAATACTTGGACCAAGAGGCAGTCAGCAGAACAGAGCAGGGAAACACTGTGTGGTTCAAAATTGGGAAAGGTATATGCCACGGATGTGTCCTATCTCCATACCTTTTCAACCTGTATGCAGAACAGATTATCTGAGAGGCTGGGCTCTATGAGGAGAAGTGTGACATCAGGATTGGTGGAAGATCTATTAACAATCTGAGTTATGTAGATGACACAACCCTGCTTGCTGAAACTGAGGAGGACCTGATGCACTAGCTGTAGAGGGTCAAGAACTACAGCCTTCAGTATGGATTATGGCTCAATGTCAAGAAGACAACGATTCTCACCACTGGACCAATTGGCAGCATCAGGTTGGTGGTGAAGAGATTGAGACTGTTAACAATTTTAGTTTGCTTGGCTCCATGGTCAACACTCTTAGCACCAGCAGCCAGGAAATAAAAACCTTATTGCAATGGGAAAGTCTGCTTTTTGAGACCTCTCCAGGGTACTGAAGAGCAATGGTGTCACTCTGGAGACTAATGTGCATCTGATAAAGCCTATGGTCTTTGCAATTACCTGTTATGCATCAGAGAGTTGCACAATGACTAGGGAGGATAGAAGGAGAATTGATACCTTTGAGCTGTGGTCCTGGAGAAGAGTATTGAATATACCATAGACAGCCAAGAAAACAAACGGATTCATCCTGGAGAGGATTAAATCAGGCTGCTCCTTGGAGGCAAGGATTCTGGGTCTTCGTCTGACATACTTTGGACATGTTGTAAGGAGAGACAGGTCCTTGGAGAGGGACATCATGCTTGAGAGGGTAGAGTGACAGCGCAAGAGGGAAAGACCCTTTATGAGATGGATTGATTCAGTGACAGCGAGATGGGTATGTCAGAAGCAGTGCAACTGGCACAGGATAGAGCCGGGTTTAGGGCTGTTGTACATAGGGCCACTATGAGTTGTAAGCGACTCGATGGCACATAGCAACAACAACAACAACAACAACATGGGATATTCAGTACTCTTCTTCAGCACCACAGTTCAAAGGCATCATTTTTCTTATATCATCCTAATTTATTGACCAACTGTCAACAGCATAGCAAGTGATTAAAAATAGCCAATGCCTGAGTCAGACACTCCCTAGTCCTCAAATTGACATCATTGCTCCTCAATAGTGGAGAGCTCCCTGACTGCAGATGTACCTACTGATCTCCTGACTACTGGTACCAACTGTACTGACTGTAGATCCAATTAAGTTGAAACTGTTGATTTTTATGAGTCATAGTTAATTCCATGACACTTGACAACATAGTTAATTGCCAAGCACTTTAATAGGCTTATATATTTTTAAAAGTATAAACATATAAGGTTTTATGAATTTTATTCTTTTGTTGATAATAAATTTCTAATCACATTTTCTCCATACAGATCTAATATTTTTCATCTGTCTGAGGTAAATGTCTAGTCTAGTCCCCAGTGAATGAATATTTTGGCTAGAATTTTAACATAAGCAAATATAAACATTTATATACTTAAGGATATTTTCTATTTTCATTATGTAAATGAGAAGAGGAGTCTTAGAAAATATTTAAATGAGAATACTCTTATCCAAAATTGTAAATATTTCCTAAACAAACTGCTTCGCTTTGATCCTTTTCTGTTTATACTGAATTTATATTGAATATAAACAATCCGAGTTATGCAGATGAAACAACCCTGCTTGCTGAAACTGCGGAGGACCTGAAGCGTTTGCTGCAGAAGGTCAAGAACTTCAGCCTTAAATATGGATTGAAGTTCAACATCAAGAAAATAAACATTCTTCCCACTGGGCCAACTGGCAGCATTATGATAGATGGTGAAGAGATTGAGATTGTTAACAGCTTCCATTTGTTTGGCTCTACAATCAACACTCTTGGTACAAGCATCCAGCACATTAAAAGACAAATTGCATTGGGAAAGTCTGCTGTCAGAGACATCTCCAAAGTACTGAAGAGCAGCAGTGTCAGGATTGGAGGAGATGTATCAATAACCTTTATTATGTAGATGACACAATCTTTCTTTCTAAGAGAGAGGAGGACCTGAGTCACTTGCTGCAAAAGATCAAAGACTATAGGCTTCAATATGGATTGCATCTCAATGTCAAAAATACAAATATTCTCACCAATGGATCTATAGGTGACAACACAATAGATGGAGAAAATATTGAAACTGTCAAACATTTTATCTTGCTTGAATCCACAACCAATACTTTTGATCCAATAGCCAAGAAATTAGGAGAAGTATTGCACTGGGAAAGTCTCTACTAAGAGACCTAACTAAATTATTGAGCAGTAACAATATTAGTTTGAGGACTAAGGTACACCTCATTCAGGCCATGGTCTTTTCAGTTACTTGCTGTGCTACTGAGTGGATAAGATAGGAACAAGAAGGAAAGAAGAAGAATTGACATTTTAAACCTGTGGTGTTGGTATATTGAATATACCGTGAAATGTCAAAAAGAATAAACAGATAAAATAAAATATCTTGGAGAAGATGCTGTTCGAATGCTTCTCAGAGGCAAATATGATAAAGCTTCATCTCACATATTTTGGGCATGTTGCTAGGAGACACTATTCCTTGGACTTGGATATCATGGTTGGAAGGATGGAGGGATAGAGAAAGAGAGGAAGACCTTATAAAGACAAGTAGACACATTAACTATAGCATGGGGTGCAAGAAAAATTATGAGGATGACACAGGTTAGGACGGGGTTCAGATCTGTTGTACATAGGGTCATTACCAGTTGGACTCAACTTGACAGCACCACAACCACTAACACATCAAGAATGATTAACATTCAGAAGAATGGGAATCCCAAAACGTTTAGTCACAATCAGATAAAACCATGCCTGAACTAAGAAGCTGTTTATGGTTCCAAGACAACTTTGGAACATTGTGTAGTTTTTATATCAGGAAAGGCTTGTGTTAAAGTTGTATATTTCCCCATACCAATTCAATCTCTACATTGAGCAAGTCATTCAAGACACTGGGATCTATGAAGAATGTGACATCAGGATCAGAGGAAGACTCAACATCCTGTGTTATGCAAATGATACAACGTTGCTTGCTGAAAAGTGAGGAAGGATGAAAATTTGCTGCCGAAGGCGCATCTCAACATCAAAAGACATATCCTCACTAATGGACCAATAAGCAAAATCATGAGAACTGGACAGTGAGTGAATAAGGATGACAAAAGAAGACTTGGTGGCTTTTAGTTGTGGTATTGGAGAAGACTATTGAATATCCCATGAACTGCTAAAAGAACATAGGTATGTCTTGAAAAACATACAGCCAAATACTTTTTGTAGACAAAGACAGTGAAGTTTTGTCTCATCTACTTTGAGTATATTGCTAGGAGAGCCTATTCTTTGTGCATGGACATTATACAAGGAAAGGTGGGGAGAGTCAGCTTAAGAGGGGAAGACCCTCAATCAATAGTCTCAGTGTGTCAGAGATGACGAGTATGGCACAGGATCATACAGGGTTCAGATCTGTCATTTATAGGGTCACTTTGAGTCAGCTGTGAGGGACTTCTTAAGAGTACTGAAGAGCAACGATGTCAGGCTGGAGACTAAGGTGCACCTGATCCAGGCTTTAGTCTTTGCAGTTTTGTGCTATGCATTGGAGAGTTGGACAGTGAATAGGGATGATAGAAAGAGACTTAATGCCTTTGAGATGTGGTGCTGGAAAAGAGTGTTGAATATACAATGGACTGCTAGAAGAACAAACAGGTTTGTCCTGGAGAAGGTGAAGCTGGAATGCTCCTTGGAGTCAAGTATTCTGAAGCTTCGTCTGACATACTTTGAGCATGTTGCAAAGAGGGACTGGTGCTTGGAGAGGGATGTCATGTTTTGGAGAGTGGAGGGACAACGCAGGAGAGGAAGACCCTCAATTAGATGGATCCATTCTGTGAGTGGAGCGGTGAGAATGAGTGTGTCTGAGATGGTGAGGTTGGCACAAGATAGAATGGCGTTTAGGGCTCTTGTAAATAGGGTTTCTATGAGTCACAAGCGACTCGGTGGCACATAACAAGAACAACACAAAATGTTGTTGCACCTAATAGCATCACTAATAACTCCCAGAAAAAGAAGTTTTAACATAAATGATGCAAAATTTAATGTAATAATGCTAATTATACCTTGTACTTAAAGAAACAGCTCTAAATGATACATTTCTCAAAAGAGTTATGGAACTATAATGATGAACCCAATGCTGTTGTTGTTATGTGCCATTGAGTTGCCTGTATATGCTTCCTATGTATGCACAGAGAAGGCAGAGTTTAGCGTGGAATGCGGATTTCTAAAGGGAAGAGGGGGGCCAGCAAGCAGGGACTTCAGCATCTCCACCCCACAGGTAACGATAAACCAAATAGAAATTAACAATTACAATATAGTATAAATCTACTTTTTTTACAATCATGAAGTTTTAATATCCAGATTATTTTTTCTACATATATCAGGGAACAGTTAACAATTGTAATTTCTCTCATCTTTTCTATTTTTTACGTATTCCAATTTGTTGGTGAAATTGTTATTGCCACTGTTTTTGTGTTTTCATTTTGTTTAATTTTTTCCTAGCGTGCATCATTCACGAAAAGTCTGAAGTACTTTTATAGGAAAAAATAAATAAATATCGCTTACAGGCATGCAGATGCCTTCAAATATTTCTGCACTTCACGGTGAATTGCTCATTCACCTGAGTGTTTAACACTGTCAACGTGCTCAACATTATCATATTTAATTGAATAGTTCAACAAGATAATATGCCAGTGCACACACCATCCTGTGAAAGCAGTCAGTGTATTACTGGGCTCACAATAAATAAAGCAACACAGTGCAGAAGACTCAGAGAAAATAATATTAAAAAAAGAGAAAAGAAATAGAGACTACCAAGAAAAAGAGGGAGTTGAGAGAGAAAAGCAATGTGTGGTTAGATATGTAGGAAAATATTTAAGTCTGATAACACTAATTCTTAAATGACATTTTCGCAAATTACATTAACAAAAACTAGCATTACTAAAACACATAACTCATAAATGGAGGAGGGGAAGGAATGTGATTTGAAGACATAAACATGGCAAATGAGGACTGGTTTTGGTGTTTTAACCTAGTTCAGACATAGACAAACTTGTTCTGTAGAGCCAGATAGAACAAATGGCTTTTGGGCCTTTGAAAGCAGTCATTAAACTCAATATTCAAACTGACTGCTACTGAATGTGTTCTGACTTATAGGGACCCTCCATGGTTCCCGAGGCTGTAAGTCATCAAGAGAAGAAACTACACATCTATTTCCCAAGAAGCCACCAACAGTGGATGTTTGTCTCCAGAGCAGCACAGACTTTGGGTTAGCAGCACAGCTCCAAAAAGACGATGCCACCAGAACTGCCCGATAGCAGTCATAGCAAAAATATAAAGAAAGGAGTATGTTTCAAAAGCATGTGGTTAATCATATTCAGACCACAGCATATTAGGGCACTTTGCTAAGAGAGGCATTCCTTGGAGAGGGATGTCATACTTGGGAAAGTGGAAGGATGAAGAAAGAGAGGAAGACCTTCAACCAGGCTGACTGACACAGTGACTGCAACAATAGACTCAAGTGTTGTTGAGATTTTAAGAGAGGATGTGGGACAGGATAGGAAAAGGTTCAGATCTGTTGTCCAGAAGATCAATATGAGTCACAGTCAACTCGACAGCACCTACAACAATTATATTAACAATAATTGATTTAAATAGTACAATGAAATCATTCTTGATTTTAGATCATCTCAAATATTGTGGAGGCAACAATTTCATTTTATTAGGATACTGTGACTCATTTGTAGAGATCATCTTTTCAAGTGTGACAATAGAATATGTTTAACATCAATCTAAGCTTTTGTTTTCCATTTTCCTAGCCTTCTGAATAATCTCAAGATCTCTGTTACATGTGCATTTTGCATATTGTAATTTCATAGGCATTCTAATTTAAAACTGTAATGATTTTCAACATTACAGGAAAGAACCTTAATGATTTGCTGACCAATACAAGCTTTATTTTCAGGTGGAAGAAAGTTCAAATGTCTATGTAAATTTATATTAATGGAAAGTAGCCATAATGGAAATATTGAACCAGTCTTATAGAAATTTTTTTTCAAATTATGACATATATACTATTCCATTCTTGAAATTACTAATATGACTAACATCTTATACCATATTGTCAGAATTCTCTTTCTCTGTTTTATTTTTTCTGTGGATAGTGATCAAAAATAGTATTTCTAATATTGTCAGAATTTCTGGATTTTACTGGAATATGATTTTCACTTAATAGTATTTATACGCTTCTGACTCTTGGAACTAGGAATGCAGGTGCTCCTGCGTATTCTTCCCAAAGAGTCACGTTGGCGTGAATGTCAGGTAAATTTTTAAGATCTTCAGACTTCATTTACACAAATGAAAACTGATGACAAGTGTCACTAACTCAAATAGTGATCTTGTGGATCAAACAGCCACAGTTAGAATTCAGGGATTATGCATTCCTTCTTCTTTCCTCATGCAAAGCAGATGGTTCTAAGGGAGTAAAAACACTTAACATCCTTTTATCAGAATTGGGGCAGAAAAAAACAACCAAAACCAACTGACAACATAGGAATGCAACCTTTTAAAATAGGGACTAAACATATGTTGTATTTGGTGACATTTATTCATTCATTGCTGTGGAGTTGAGATCAACACTTAGCAAGCCCTCCATAGGGTCTGAGGCTTTGAATGACACTGGAGGAGATTGCTCATCTTTCGCTGGAGCAGCTTGTTGCTTTGAACCATTAAAAAGGGTTAGTCTTTGCATTAGCAATGCAACTCCCTACAGACTAGGCCACCAGAGATCCCTATACTTGAGTAAAGGGCTGTGATATAACTGAGACTTGTTTTGAAAAAAATGTCATTAAAAATGATGATGTTCATTTTATCTTATATTTAGCAAAATGAAATTAGCCTTTATAAGTATTCCAATTTTAGACTTAAAGAAAATTTATTGCTAGTTGAAGGTGAAATTAATTATTTCAGATTAAATATAAAATGGTATGTGTGATATATTTGAGGGGATTATTTTCACATTTCAATGTTTTAGTTCCTAGATTCCAAGTATCATTTTTATAAAAGGAATCACAAAGCATATAAAGCAAAGAATTCTTCAAAATACACAAATAATGACTTAAGAGAAATAAAATGAAGAACCTATTACTGCATAATTATAGTGTGAGTTTCAAATTTAGATATTTATTCATCTGCTATTTTGAGAATAAGCTTTAAATGTAAGAGTAAAATATTAAGGTATGTGTGTGTTTGTGGGGGAAAAAGTTTAAATGTTAAGTAAAAATAGGTTTTTATTATACATGTAAATTATAGAAAGTGTTATTACCCAGGTTTATAAGACAAAATATTAGGAAAAATACATGATGTTTTTGTAATTTTACTTATTAACTTACACGTGGCTGTACGATATGAACTAACCTTATTAATACAGTTAGCATGAACTTAAATACAATCTACTGCTTGCTCAGAAGAATTGATTCACATTATTATTCAAAACCATAGGCCTTTCTTAGAACAAACACCAAGAATAAGGAATGTTTTAAATTGACACAGTCTTTATAAAAATGGCTAAAAATACACAATTGTTGTTGTTATTGTAGCAACCTGATGCACAATAGCTCTGAACCCTACTTTATCCTAAACCAATCTAATCTCACTGTCTTTGACACACCTACCCTCTTTACTTAAGTAATTGTGTCAATCCACCTCCTCCAGGGCCTTCCTCTCTTGTGCTGTCCCTCCACCCTGCACAGCATGATGCCCTCCTCCAAGAACTATTCTCTCTTGGCCACATGCCCAAAATTTCTGAGACAGGGCCTCAAAATCCTTGCCTCCAAGGAGCAGTTTGGTTTTATCCTCTCTAGCACAGACCTGTCCATTCTCTTGGCAGTCAATACTCTGTTCATTACTCTTTCCCAGCACCAAAACTCAAATATATGAATTCTTCTGTCATCCATTTTAATTTTCCAGCTTCTTGATGAATAACAGCTAATTGTGGAAACCATGGTAAAGTACACCTTAGTCTTTAGACTGACATCATTCCTCTTTAGCCCTTTGGAGAGGTCCCTGACAGCAGAGTTTCTTAATTCAGTTATCTTTTGATTTCCTAACTGCTGATTGCCAAGAGCGTTGACTGTGGAACCAAGCAACCTGAAATTGTTAACAATCTTAATCTCTTCTCCATCTATCAAGATACTGCCTATTGGCTCAGTGATGAGAATCTTTCTTTTTCCCTTCTGTTGAGCTTCAATCCATATTGCAGAGTACAATCCTTAACCCTCAGCATCAAATGCTTCAGGTCCTTCTTAGTTTTAGCAAGCAAGATTTTATCATCAGCATAAGCTGCAATTATTCAAGTTAAAGTTTAGGTAGAGACATGAAGCACTGTTGTCAGGAGTTTTAATTAAGTCTTGAACTCATAACACACATAAATCAAAGACTTTAAGATCACATCATATAGTATGTATATGGTTCATTTCTCCTTATACAGGTTATTCTACTTTTTTTTTCTTTTTAGTGAATGTCATAACACATAAATTTTGATACATGCTGAATAGACCAAGAAACCACTTGCTGTCATTGCAACTAGTTTGCTACCAAAAATTAGAATATTTATTTAGACATTAAATCAGTCCTCCCTCAATGAATTGGAAATTCAATTAGAGTGAAAAGAACAAGTTTGGTGACCTTTTCTGTCATTATCTCTTACATATAAATGTTTCTAAGTTATAAGGGACTGTGAATTTCCTAAAAAAGTTATTATATTGACCATCTTATTGCCCACTTAAGATAAAATAGTAAACAAGCATTTTCATAAATTTTTTAAACAGACTGAAATGTCTAATTCAAAATGCAAATCTAATCAGTAAAACACTGAGGGTGTTTAATATGTATGAAACACATAATCATGAATAAGTTGACCAACACTTTTGTACCAATAAAAATAAATATATGCTTAGTGTATATAAATGTATGTTACAGTATATACAGAATAAATTATTCGATGTTTTTTCGTTTAAAAAGTTAGTGGTTCAAGGTCATGCAGAGGCATCTTAAGGATATGCCTAATGGCCTTGAAAATGCAATGGAGCAATCCTACCCTGCACTCATGAGGTTTCCATGAGTTTTAATCACTGACACCTAACAGCAAATACATGACTTGCAGAAAGTGTCTATGATTAAATAAATACTTTTAATAATTAAGATAATATATTACATCTCTGAGAATGTTAATAAATATGAAATATAAAATACAGACAATTTCTTACCTAATCATAATTAACAAAATCATAATCAATCTCTTACCTAATCATAATTGACAAAAAAATAAAGGTGTTGATTGATAAAAAATCTTATACAGATACCATTAAGATTGTTGTTAGGTGCCCTCAAGTCTAGTGTCATTCATAGGGACCCTATGAACAATCTGAAGGATCTGAATCTTTTCCTATCCTGTGCCATCATTATCATCATCATCTCTCACATACATATACAGACATGATGTCACTCTACCTCATTGAGGGTTTCCTCTTTCACTGACCCTCCACCTTTACAAGTGTGATGTCTTTTTCTGGAAATGTTCCCTCCTAACAACATGCTTAAAGAATGTGAGATGAAGTTGAAGTTCCACCATCCTTCCCTCTAATGTGCTCCCTGGGTGCATTTTCTCCAAGAAATTTCTGTTTGTTCTTTTGTCAGTCCATGGAATATTCAGTACTATTCTCCAATATCATAATTCAACGACATTGATTCTTCTTCTGTAATCCTATTCATTGTCTAACTCTCAGAAGCTTAGTAAGTGACTGAAAAGATGATGGCTTGGATCAAGTCCGATGAACCTTGGTCTTTAAGCTGACATTATTGCATTTTAGCACTTTTGAGAGGTCTTTGACAATAGATTTTCCCAATGAAATATGTCTTTAATTTGTTGTTGTTGTTTATTTATTTACTTTAATCTCATTGATGTTGGCTTTATCAAAATAAACAATTTATATATATTGTGCTTCTGTAACTTTTTTCATGCATGTACACAGTATTTTATACAATGTTAATTTACATTTTATTTTATTCATCTGTGTTGTAGTATTTTCCCCCTTACAATCATCTTGCTAATAACTATATTCATTATATAATACAAGACACCTATTTCATGCCTTTGCCTTGATAGTCCCATTTTAGATAGCTAATTTCTGATTTACTGAACTCTATCAAACCATTACTCTGAAGGAACAAGCATGTCCCATTTTCCCTTGAATCTTCTGTTCAATTTAGGAACTTTGAGCCTTAATCCCCACAAGCAAAGTTCAGTCTAGAGCAAGCCATCACACTTCAACAATAAATACTAACTCACAGCATGGATTAGCTTCCCTTCTTCGGGTTGGGTTCTGGTCACCTCATTCCCAGCCATTTGTAGCTAGGTTCAAAGGGGTTTCAGGCCTAATCTCAGGAGTCTACACTTCTCTACAGCATTCCAGAGTGGTTCATCCCTTCACTACACCTTACCCTCACCTAGGGCCAATTCAATAATCCAGGTATCATTATTAATCCCTGCTCCTCAAGCCAGCAAGCCTTTTCCACTTACCCTTATATCTGTGCATGCTAGGTGGACAGTGTTAAAGTAAGATGTCTGCAGTCAGTCTGCCTCTTCATTATTGTATGCCTTCTGCATCAATTAAAAAAAAAGGATGGGGGAAAGAAGAAAAATTGTGTATGATATAAATTAATACTGAATATTATAGTTTTAGAAAGCATGTAATTTCATTTTTGGCCAGTACTTGATTGGAAAAGCTAAAAGGGAAGATCGGCCCTGGGAATAAGCTTATTAAAAGTAGAATTTGGTAGTGGGTGCTTGGGCTTACTATATGGTAAATAATAAGACTCACCCAATAGTCTGATGAGATTCCACATTTAAATGAAATTGCATACCGACCTTGGAACTTTGATTGATTCACATTTGAAAAAAAGGCAGGCAGGATGACAGAGATAGGAAGGAGAGGAAGAGGGAGGGAAAGGGGGAGGGGGAGAAAG
>NW_006399763.1:19204811-19206925 GCF_000299155.1 Elephantulus edwardii
AGGGAGGGAGCTGATTTTTAAAACTAGGAGCTGTTGAGCTTCAGAAGCAGAGTAAGTTGATGCCCATCAGATTCTACCTCTAGGGCTTGTAGTTAAAGTTAGTTAGTATGCGCACTCATAGTGATCACCTGGATCCACAGGACCTTTCAATTTCTTGACTGCTGGTACCAAGGATATTAACTGTTGATCTAAGTAAGAGGAAATATTTGACTATGTCAAACTTTTCTCCATTTATTATGATGTTGTTTATAACCTATCTTAACTATTGATTTTTGTGTTGTTGTTTACCATGAAGTAAAAACCGACCCAAAGAAGACCCTTAAGCGAATTTTGAGAGGCAGTTAATTCCACAGGAGACGGCCCTTCCTTCTCCCATAGGACAGCTGTTGGATTCAAATCACGTGTCTTCAGGATTGTAGCACAGATTCATACGGCTAGGCCACAAGAACTCTTTAACTATTGACTGGAACTCAAAATAACCTTGAATTGTGTTATTGTTTTTATGAATCTACAACTAATAGCTGTGAGCAATGGATCTGAGTCCTTCTGTCTTGTGCCATTTTTCTCATCTCTGTCATACTTGAGTTCAGTATTACAACCACTGGTCAGTCCATCCTGTTGAGATTCATCCTCCTTATGCTGATCCTTCACCTTTCCAACACTGATGTTCTTCTCCAAGGATTGGCCCCTCCTGACAACATGTCCAAATTATTAGGATATGTATAAGTAAAAAAATAAGAACAATGACTTTGAAAATGGCCTTATATTTTTTTATTATACTCTAGATTTAATTTTATTTTTTTTTCATTAGGTCGTTCCTATTTAAGAACAGTCAGGGAGGCATGTGAGAGGGACAGGATAAAATCTGAGAGTTGAAATAAAACTTTTGGAAAGGAAATGGGAATTATACTATGTATAAAGAAGACGCTGTTTTGTGAACAGAGCAAATAAATCCCGCATAGTTTAAGATAAGGAAAGCTGTGTGTCATGATTGTATCCTTTCTCCATACTTATGCAATCAGTATGCTGAGTAAATAATTCACTGAGCCAGACTCTACGAAGAAGAGTGTAGTATCAAGAACGGAGAAAGACTCATTAAAAACCAGAGTTATGTTGATGACACAACTTTGCTTGCTGAAAGTGAGGAGGATAAGAAACTCTTGCTGCGGAAGATCAAGGACCACAGTCTTTGATATGGATTACACCTTAACATCAAAAAGACAAAGATCCTCACCACAGGCCTAATAGTCAATATTATGAGAGATGGAGAAAAGATTGAAGCTGTCAATGATTTAATCTTACTTGGATCAGAAATCAACATCCTTGGTACCAGCAACCAGAAAATCATAAGACATAGCACATTGGACAAATCTGCTGTCAGGGACATCTCCAGAATACTGATAGGCAATAGTGTCAATTTGAAGGCTGAGGTATGCCTGATTCATACCATGGTCTTTTCAATCACCTGCTAGGCATCAGAGAGCTACACAATGAATATGGATGGCATAAAGAATTGATATTTTTGAGTTGTGGTGTTGGCAATGAGTACTGAATGTTCCATTGACTGCCAAAAGAACAAATAGATATGTACTAAAAAGAGTACCATCTGAGTGTTCCTTAGAGGCCAGGAAAATGAAGATTCATGTTCCATGTTTGGATATGATGTAGCTAGTCAAGTCTACTCTTTGGAAAGTGACAACATGTTTACAAATATGGAGGGTCAGTGAAGGAGAGGAAGACCCCCAATGAAATGGATGGACATTGTAACTTCAGCAGTGGGCTCCATTGTCTCAGAGATGATGAGGATGGCACAGGATTGGGCAAGTTGCAGGTTCATGGGGTCACTATGTATCATACTCAATTCAATAGCACCTAATAATAACAACGACTCCAAATAAATTTTTGAAATCATGTTCACTCAGCCAAAACCAATTATTTCGATAGTAACTAACATCAAGAAGACAAAGATTCTCGCCACAGTGACAATTGGAGCACCATGATGGATCAAAAAGAGATTGAGGTTGTTAATAATTACAGCTTCTTTGGCTCCACAATCGAGACTGTTAGCACCAGCAGTTAGGAAATCAAAAGATGATATGCTGTCAGAGACTTCT
>NW_006399763.1:19211145-19215170 GCF_000299155.1 Elephantulus edwardii
TCACTAAGGATGATAGAAAGAAAAAAATTCAATGCCTTTGATTTGTGGTGCTGGAGAAGAGTCTTGAACATATCATGGTTTACCAAAAAACCAAATAAGTCTGTTTTGGAGAGGGTGAAGCCAAGTTTCTCATTGGAGGCTGAGATTTTTGAAGCTCCGTTTCACATACTTAGGGCATGTGGCCAGGAGAGAACAGTCCTTGGAGAATGACATATGCTCAGAAGGGGGAAGGACAGTGCAGGATAGGAAGACCTGAGAAGAGATGGAGTGATACAGTGACTGGAACAATGGGGGTAGGTGTGCCGGAATTAGTGAGACTGGATCAGGACAGGACAGGGTTCAGAGCTGCTATAAATAGTGTCACTATTGGTGGCAGGAGAGAAGTCAGCACATAACAACAACAATATCTAGAAGATCAATCAAACGTGGTATTCTGCCTTTCTATTAGAATATTACTCTCTCTATTAGCAATACTACTCTTCCTCAGTTTTTCATTCCTGGGATAGTAGATCATATAATTGTCTTATTGAAAGAGGTCCATGCCAGTCCATTTCAGTTCACTGAGGTGTAGATTATCAATTTTCATGTGTTCTGCATCATTTTTAACAATTTACAGATAACCTAGACCAAGAAAATGTTTTCTGAATGGAGCAAGGGATTATATCAACAACCTGTGTTATGCAGATGACACAACCTTGCTTGTTGAAAATCAGCAGGACCTGTAACACTTGCTGAAGATCAAACACGACAATCTTCAGTATGGTTTAAATCTCAATGCCAAGAAAGCAAAAGTCCTTACCATTCGGCCAAGAGGCAACATCATGATAGATGAAGAAAAGATAGTAAATGCCAATGATTTCTTCTTTTGGATCTACAATCAACATCCATTGTAACAGCAATCAGGAGATGTATTGTTCTCCAAAATATTGAAGAGCAATTATGTCACTTTAAAAATTGAAGTGTACTTAATTCAGGCCATGCAAAAAAGCCATGGTCTTTTAAATCACTCGTTATGAATCTATAAGCTGGACAATAAATGAAGATTACTGTAAAAAGAGCAAGGGTGACTTGGGAAGGTCACATCCAATCTCTATTATCTCCACAAAGGATAACTGTCCCCTTATAACACCCACAACATAAGACAAATTCCCAGGAGGTCTAACATGTCCCACATCTCTTTCTACCAATGCCAACACCAATCAATCATATTGTTCTGCTGGGTCCAAAATCAATTGCAATAGCTCACAGAGCACACAATACCATACTCATGATCATGGGGTTTATAAGGGAAGTGTAATGGCTATAATTCAGGTTAGTAACAAGATACAATTTCAGTTGGCAACAAGATACAATTCTCAGTCAAGACAGCTTCTAAAGCATTCTAATAGGCCCTTTAGCCTTCAGTCTCACTGTTGCCCAGTGTTACGAAGCTCTTAGTCTTGCTAATTATGGCTCTCTCCCATAATCCTCCTACAAGCATGTGCAAAAGCTCCTAGTTCTGGATCCATGAGGTAGAAGTCCCAGGGGCAGCTTTGTCCCATGTCTGTTATCTGGTTTTCTTCTGCACCTGTGCCTGTTGTCCTGTAGGTCTATCTGGCACAAGAATTTCTGTGAAGATCACACACTGTATTCCTACTTTTTCTTTGTTGGTAGTGAGAGTCTCAATTCCTGCTGCTGAATTTACTAGTAGGACTAATCAAGCCCTTTCTGGATAGGCTAACACAATCTATTTGTATATTTGGAGCCATTGACACGGAAAAATAAAAATCAATGGCTAGGAAAGCCGCTTTGAACTATAAAGCCCCGACACCACAATCACAGAACAACTGATGCTTTTGAGTTGTGGTGTTGGAGAAGAGTACTGAATATCATACGTACTGCCAAAAGAATGAACAGATATCTTGGAAAAGGTTCAGCCAGAACATTTCTTGAAAGTTAGTATGGTAAAGCTTTGTTTCCTATACTTTGTACAAGTTGGTAGGAGATGCTATTCCTTGGAAATAATATCATGATTGGAAAGGTGGAGTGACTGCAGAAGTGGGTGGGCTCAATGTGTCAGAGATGATAAGAATGGTACAAGATAGGACAGGATTCGGGTGTGTTGATCATAGGATTGCTATGAGTTGTATTCAACTTGAAAGAATCTAACAACAATAGCAATTGTTATAAAAACAATGTTGCATTATTGAACTTATTAAAATTATTTTTAATTCACGACAATTTTTATTCACATTGGAAAGTCATTTGTGTTGGAATATATAGTTCTTTTAAATATCATAACTTTGTATGTCTTAAACCAAACCACACCTATTGCCATTGAGTTAAATTCATGATGAATCTTCTGTTTTGTTTATGTGTCATCAAATGGGCTATAAAACACAAAAATCCCATGTTCAATAAAATGACAACCTTCCTGATCTGTGACATCAAAAATTTCTGCAATACTTAAGCCCTTCCTTCATATTTCTCTGTGCTGTTGAGTCTGAATCTGCTAAAAGCTGACCTTCAATGGAATTTCTGAGTATGTAAGTAGCAAAGTAGGAGACTGTCATCTACCCTTCATGGAACCGTTGATGGATCCAAACCACCAGAGAGGTGTGATCTTCAGGTTAACAACATGACTCCTTACAGACTACGCCACTGATTTACAAGACTGTAATTATTATTTTTTTAAATTGAGCTTTTAATGAAAGTTTATAGAGAACTTGGATTTTCATTCATTCATTGTTACGCATTTTCCTTCATATCCAACAGACCCGCCCCTCTTCACATTTCTCTTTGGAAAAAAAAATTATTTCATTGTCATACAATCCCCCCCACAGTCTACCATACTATACAGCTCATATTCTGGACTCTTGCCATGCAAATAATACCTAATCATAAATTCTTTATAATCAGTTGTCTCCCTCATCTGTTTCAATGTAGTGTGCATTATGTTGTTGTTATGTTTTCATGTGCAGTCAAGTCACTTGCGACTCATAGCGACCCTATGTAAAACAGCTCTAAACTCTGCTCTGTCCTGTGCCAATCTCATTGTCTCCAAAACACTCATCCTGATTGCCCCAGTCATCGAATCAATCCACCTCCCAGAGGGCCTTCCCGTCCTGCACCTGCCCTCCACCCTCCTAAGCATGATGTCCTTCTCCAAGGACTGGTCTTCTTACAACATGACCAAAATATGTCAGAGGAAGCCTCAGAATCCTTGCCTCCAAGGAGCACCCCAGTTTAAACCTCTCCAGGACGAATCTGTTTGTTTTCTTAGCAGTCCATAGTACCCTCAAGACTCTTCTCCAAACACCAAAGCTCAAAAGCATCAATTCTCCTTCTATCCTCTCTGGTCATTGTCCAGCTCTCTGGAGCATAACAAGAGATTACGAAGACCATGGCCTGTACCAGGCACACATTAGTCTCCAGAGAGACACCATTGCTCTTCAGTACTTTGGAGAGGTCCCTAACAGCAGACTTTCCCATCACAATACGTCTTTTAATTTCTTGGCTGCTGGTGCCAAGGGTGTTGATTGTGGAGCCAAGCAGACTAAACTGTGAAAAATCTTAATCTCTTCACCATCCATCCTAAAGCTGCCAATTGGTCCAGTGGTGAGAATCTTTGTCTTCTTGACATTGAGCTTCAATCCATATTGAAGGCTGCAGTCCTGGACCCTCAGCAGCAAGCGCTTCAGGTCCTCCTCAGTTTCAGTAAGCAGGGTTGTGTCATCTGCATAATGCAGATTGTTGATAGATCTTCCACCAATCCTGATGCCGTATTTCCCCTCATAGAGCCCAGCCTCCCGGATGATCTGCTCTGCACACAGGTTGAAAAGGTATGGAGACAGGATACATCCCTGGTATATGCCCTTCCCAATTTTAACCGACTGCCTCTTGGTTCAAGTATAAGTTTCACATTAGCACGATCAAGTGTTCTAGGATTCCTATTCTTCTCAGAGTCAGCCACAGTTTGTTATGATCAACACCTTTGCATAATTAATGAAACACAGATATACATTCCTCTGGTATTCCCTGCTTTC
>NW_006399763.1:19215610-19329383 GCF_000299155.1 Elephantulus edwardii
CTAATTCTTTTTTTTCAATTTTTTTATTTTATTACTTTTGTGTGTGTGTGTGTACCATCAAATCGGATCTGACTGGTACAGGAGGAGATTGCCCGTCCTCCTCCAGCACAGCATCTGGTGGATTTGAACCACTTACCTATGGGATTGCAGTTCAGCTTCTTGCCACTAGGCCACCAGAGCTCACTAATTCTTTATGAGAGCAGATTGCCACATCTTTGTCTTGTAGAGTCACTGATGGTTTCAAACTACCAACCGTATGGTTAACCCATGAGTACTTGACATCTTGTATTACCATGATTGCACCATGAATTATAAAATAAAATCCACTGCTGTTGTTCAGTCAGTTCCAACTCAGGAAGACCCACAATGCGGTAAATTTTAATAGGAGGAGATTGCCTCATCTTTTCTCGAAGAAAAAACCACTGGATTTGAACTACCAACTTTTAAATTAGAAGCTCAATATTTAACTTGGTACTAGTCTCTGTTGTTGTTGTTTATTATTATTATTATTATTATTATTAATCCATGCCGTCACCTAAAAAAAGTACTGAGGGAGAAATTAATTGAATATGCTAATAAGATTTTTTAAAAAAGAAAAGACAGTTTAAAAGTAAATTATAATCAGAAACTGCTTACATGATAACTTGTTTGGAACATTAACCTTTTCGAGCGTGTGACTATGTAACATAAATAGCATGTGGTTGTTTATATATATATCACATATAACCTCATAAACACAAGAATAATTACAAAAAGAATACTAATTCTTACAAAGACTGTGATTTTATCAATATATGAATTTTGAGAGTGTAAGTATAGTTTCATTTTTGTATCTGCTTATTTATTATTGAATGTTGGCTTTAGAACCCATATGCTTCTGTGTCAAATAAGCACAGATGACACTTTGGTCTGTTTCAAGTCCCTGTGGACATTTGATGGCTTTCTGCACACGGCGTAACAGGCTCTGTGACTTTCAGCTTGGATGTCATCCAGCTTTTTAAAGCTAAATGTAGACAAGACTAAATTATTACTCATAGAGTCTCTTCAACATCAATCTTTATATTTCTTTTTAGTTCTTTCCTCTGACACCTAGTATATCCTTCTCAATGTCTCAGGGCTCATAACACTGAACTGATTTTAGATTCTGAGCTTTGTTTTGGATGTCCATATTAATCAGATTGCAAAGTCATCTTATTATCATCCTAGGAGCCTTTCTAGGATATATCTCACTGTGTCTCTAAGGGACAGAGAAAGCCTCAGACGTGCCTCTGTTATTTCTTGCTAGGATTACCGTAATTCATTATATTGTGGCCTCCCTGTCACCTCTACTCTTAGCTATTTACAGCTAGTGCAGACTTGGGTAATGTGTGAAGGCATGCAAAAATGAGAATTTCTGGTCACATTACATCAGAAAAGAGGCAACATTGCTTGCCTCCAGGAAAGCCATGTGTTTAAGCCTTTATTCCCTGAAAAAAAATATGATGGCTTTCTGAACCACAGTCAAGTGATCTGTTATCACTAATTGCTATTTTACTTTAGGAAAAATGTCAAGCATTGGAAGTGTTCATTTCCAGAGGCAAGTTTACCTCCTAACTAATATCATAGATATGATTCTGAAAGGTTGGATAATTAAAATTTTAGAAATTGATTCCTATTTTTTGTGAACTTAGGAGGAAGCTTAACAGATAAAAGAAGCTTGTTAAAAACTCCATATTATTTTTACACAATAAACACTCTTATGCTTATTTGTACCAAGAGTGTGAATGTTAGCAGTAGAGCTTTAAGATTAATATGGCAAGACTGTAATAGGGCTGCTGCAAAAAGAAGCAACTACCTCTATTCCAGCCTTGATCCAGCAAAGTTATCCATGGTGGGAAGATTTTGTGGAGTTTCCAGACTTATACAACCTAAAACTTCAGAAAATCCCGATTATGTACCCTGAAATTTCGACAATGGAAACATGAGTCACAATAGAATATTGTCTAACTCGGCGGGGGGGGGGGGGAAGTGAACAAGTACTTCAGAAAAGTGGATAGGACAAGGACAGATTTTTAATTGATTTTGGTGAAACATTCTTCTAGATCATATGGCCCTGGTCTGTCCACTTCCTGTACAGAGGTAACTCATGGTTGCTGTGAAGCTGAACACTGTGACACTGAAGTGTCAAATGCGAGAATGGTTACCCACGGTGGACAGTGTTTGGTGGAGCTCCCCACTTAAAACAAGCTTGGAAGCAGGAGCGGCAACCACTTCCGAAATAGCTTGTCTCCAGAAACCCGATGAACCTGGAGAAAGGATAAAAATTATACAAGCGTTCACGTCTTTCATTCATGGGGTCTCTATGAGTTGTCTACGAATTGACGGCACTTAACAACAAAAACAATGAGTTGTACTGGATTCAATGGTACCTAACAATAACAATAATATGTCCATCTTTCATCTAACTTCTTGCAGTTGGGCGAGTATCAGGTAGACAAAAAACTTGGAAAGCACTCCTAATAAAATATATTTTAAATGGTTAAATGCCACTATTAGAGAAATAATGGACACAATACCATAAAATAATAAAAATTCCATCTTTAGCAATCTCAAAATCAGATTTATTCCTTTTATCTTCTTTTAATTTATTCGATCTCATTCATTCATAACTTTCTTCAAGTCCACTGCTAATTTCCAAAAAGAATATCACTTGCATTAGTAAAAGCAGATGCAGTGTCTTCCTTCACCTTAAAATTTTTTTATCCCATGAATTCAATCTTTTCCCATACCTTCCTTGACTGGCAGACAATTGTGTTTCCAACTTTTCAATTCATTGTAAAACCTTTTCCTCCTTCTATGAATCATAAACCACATCATGAGTATTTTGAGAATTCTGTACACTAAATAGAGATTTCTTTTATTTCAGGGTATTGTGCAGGACAACTTAATTGTTCCAAAAGATTTTATTACTTAAAAAAAAATAAATTAAATTTTAAAAAAGATTTTTACAATCACCAGTAATCTTGATTATGGAATAGTAATCTCCTGGTAGACATTGATGATCCCCTTTAGCGCACATTCATGTTGTTTCAAAATCATACTTAGGTAATGTCTTTCCTTAGTTGTTGCTGTTGTTGTTGTGTTGTTGTTATGTGCCGCCAAGTCGCTTGCGACTCATACTGACCCTATATACAGTAGCTCTAAACTCTGCTCTGTCCAGTGCCAATCGCACTGTCTTTGACACACTCATCTCGATTACCCCAGTCACAGAATCAATCCACCTCATAGAGGGCCTTCCCCTCCTGCGCTGTCCCTCCACCCTACCAAGCATAATGTCCTTCACCAAGGACTTGTCCCTATTACAACATGTCCAAAGTATGTCAGACGAAGCCTCAGAATCCTAGCCTCCAAGGAGCCACCTGGTTTAACCCTCTCATGGATGAATCTGTTTGTTTTCGTGGCAGTCCATGGTACCCTCAACACTCTTCTCCAGCACCACAGCTCAAAGGCATCAATTCTCCTTCTATGTTTCCTAGTCATTGTCCAACTCTCTGATGAATAACAAGTGATTGCAAAGACCATGGCTCTTCAGTACTTTGGAGAGGTCCTTAACAGCAGACTTTCCTATTGCAATATGTCTTTTAATTTCCTGGCTACTTTCTGAGGAAGTGAAGTAATGTTTTCATGCTATAGTACAAGGGCCAAGCTAAGATTAACCATTCAACAACAACAAAATAATTTTTCAGACCAATTAATACAAAGAAACTGTATAGGAAAAATACAGAGATAGTAGGCAGTCTTTAGAAGCTTCATGATTATAAGAACTGAGTAAAGTTCAAACCTTAGGGCATCAGATCACTAGAAATTCTTGCACTGCAAATATACAACATTTATTATTTTTAAAAAGATTGCTGATGAAATCTTATTTATTGGATTATACTGGAATAATTTACAGATAACCTATAGGAGTAAGTTACAGGTAACCTGTACTTTAAAGCTCTAGAAGATAGCAGTCAACCCACAAAAATGAGGAAATGTTAAAATTTTTCATGTTATTACTCAGCCATTATGAGAATGATCAGAGTTTTGCTATATCTTCTCAAACTTATTTTATTATTTTAATATACTTTAAAACCAATGTTTGGTGAAAGAGGGCTCTGCCCTTTTTTGAATGCTTAGCGTTTCTGCAGTGTTTATCTAGACCTACGGATATTATGCCAAGCACTGGGCATATTTCTGTGAATTAGGCAGGTAAAGCTCCTATCCTCAAGGACATGGGGAAAAAGTAAAGATGATTAGAGAGTGTGATAAGTACTATAGAAAATAATGGGAGTTGGAGAACCTGACTCAGATGCAGTTGTCATGAGACTTCAGTGATGAATGACATTGAAACTGATAACAAAAGAATGATAATAAACTTGCCTTTCAGAGGGATGGGGGAATAGCATTTCAAGCAGTCATAGAATCCGTAGTAAAAACTCATGAAACTTAAAAGGATTGGAAAGATAAAAAAGTGAAGAATGTGATAAAAAATTATTGTCAGAGGAGAAGAACAAGAATCTTGATGAAGTTGAAAAAGGAGACAAAGAAAGGCAACCAAGAACCTAAAAACCCTTTCATCTGCAGTTCAAACATCATCATAATAGAAATGGGAAGTAATAAAATATTCAGTCAGGAAAACAAAAAAATATCTAAATTCTTATCTAGATTCACTTTATCAGCTGAGTATACATAGAACAAATAGTAGGAAAGTGACTTTTTAGTTTCTAGTTTGAAAAATTAGGTGGATAATTGTTTGCCAATAAACAATTTAACTTCTGAATTAAGGGACTTGAAGAACGATTATAAGCAAAATAGGAAAAACAACCCATTTTTAACATATTAATTTTCCGATGTTTATGAGTACCTCAAGAAGAGATATTAACAGTACAATCTGGATGTGAGGATCTAGAACCAGATGTATGTAAGAGCTTAGAATGTAAAATGGGAAGTCAATAGCATATACAGTATATTTAACACCTCAGGTTTAGAGGAGATAACTTCGGAATTGGGTAGAAGGAGAGAATGAAAAGTACCGTGGATCAATCTGAGAGGCATTCTATTACACAGGGGTCCAGAAAAAGGACGCTGATTACAAAAGTAAAAGAAAGGACAGGTAGAATGTTGCTGCATATTTTAATAAAATAATAGGTGATAGCTCTTCATGAGATTTGATTATGAACCATGGTTGACACTGGTATCATATCAAGAGCAGTTGTAATGGTGGGGTTAGTGATAAAATGGAAACAGCGAGTTAGATGTAATCCTTGGAATCTAGGCTCAGTTGTTTCAGAGAAGGACACATCCAAGTAACGTTAAGAATTAAATAAGACTCAAACATTAAATAATTGTACAGAGAAAGGGTATTTATTATATAAAACTATAATTAATAAATTCTAGGAAATATTTTAGGTTAATTTAGAATCATTATCTAAAGAGAGGCAGAAAAAGTTAAGTTCATTTGATTTTGAAGATAAAAATAGGTCATCATTTGAGAATAAATAAACTGAAGGGAACATTGATAAATACAGAGAGAATGACTGGCATGGGGAAGTCATGTTTAGCCTGCCCTAAGTCTACAAGTAGGAAGAGTTCCCATCTTCAACAACAACAGCATACAACTGATTCCTATTAGGTCAGGAATTCCCCCACACTCTTGGAACCTACTTCTAACTTACTAATTCTAAAACTAACTATCCCTCCTAGGGCTTTTGATACTCTGCTGGTAGGTCCACTAATCCATTGCAATGGTAACACAGATCCAACAAATAATAATATTGATGCTGGTCTTATTAGGGAAGATTACAAGTTATAGTTAATATTGGAAACAATATAGTCCTTCAGTCAGGATAACCTCTAAGATATACTTGAAGGCCCTTTGACCACCAGCCTTTAGGCTTTTGGTCAATGTTACAAAGCTCTCTGAGTCCTCCCAATTATAGCATCTCTCTGTTCTACAGAAAGTCTGGGCAAAGGTCTTTCTCTAGCTCTGAGTCCATAGAATGGCAGTCTAGTTTAGCTGCCTTATGTCTGTCTCTGGTTCCCTGCTGCTGCTGCTATCATATAGGTTCTTCAAAGCAGACTTTCCCAAAGCAGCACATCTTTTGCTTTTTTGTGTGGATTCAAGTAAATAGAAATTGTTAACAATTCCAAACTTTTCTTCATTTATGATATTGCTGTCTGTGAGTCTAGTTATATCATTTATCATATTGTTGCCTGTGAGTCTAGTAGTTTTGTTTTCTTGGTGGTGAGCTGTGTGAATGGAGCAGATGCAACGTAAGTGTGGCTGAGTCTGACCTCTACCTGCTTCATAAAGGGGTACTTTCCCTCCACCAATAATATCCATAGCATCATATAAATAGCTACATGGCCAGACATGCCACCTCACATGTTCTTGCACCTATTTTTATCAATCATTGGGTCTGATGGTCATTGTAAAACTTACAGACTTGACTCACAATTGTGAGGTTTATTAGGAAAATAGGTTGGAGAGTAGGGTAGGCAAATAATATCTCACAATACAAATCCAGAGTGAGTCCAACAGTCCAAAGTCAGATTAACAGCAAGACACAATTAATTAGTGAAAGTCCAGGTTAAGTTCAATTGCACAAATGCAAGAAGCCTCTGGTTTTCTCAATTATTCAGCAAACTTAATCTCAGAATAGATATAAATCAGCTTTTCTTTCAATTATTCAGCAAACAAAGCATTTCTTTTACTGTGGCCTTTTATCTTCAGGGGACGTTGGTTACACCTTGTCTCAGTCTCTTTACAGAAGCACAACAGTCTCTTCATCTCTCTATATCACTATCATCAGCATTTCCCACAGTGTAGAAAACAATCACTTATATTGGTTTTCAGGTGTTGATGATTTGCATGACCATGTGTCTCAGTTAAGGTAGCTAGAGACCAATACAATGGGTAGAAAAGACAATTATCCAGGGTTCTGACACTTCAAGCTATAATCCACACTAAAGGCAATAGTCTTCAATTTTCTAAATAAATGTTTTAAGTCTTTTTCACTTTCTACAAGCAATAATGTTGGTTAATTAGGAGTCTTTCTCTAATCCTTATGCCACATTCTTCTTCATAAAGTTAAGCTTCTAGAATTATGTGCTCAGCATACATATTAAATAGGTATCAAGAAAGGATAGAGCTTTGATGTACACTTTTCCTAATTTAAACCATACAGTAGACCCTCATTTTGTTCAAATGACTGTATGAGCACAACTAAGTGTTCCAGAAATCCCACCACTTATCATACAGTGGTGGCTTGTGAGTTGCTATGATGCTGGAAGCAATGCTACTAGAATTTCAAATATCAGCAGGGTAGCCCACACTGGAGAGGGGTCAGTAGATCTTCGAGACTAAGCAACACCACTAATCATCTATTTCCAAAATAGCAGGTCCTCAAAAATCTCATGAATAACAGAAGGACATTTAAGAGGAGTCCCTCCAGTTGCTTGTCAATCTACAACTGGAGAAGAGCTGCCTTCTCATATTAGAACCAACATAAATGGCACAGATAATGTAAAGCTTTTAATCATTGAAAGACCTTAATCGTATGTGGAAAGAGTCAAAATAAGGAGAAATAGCTGCAAATATCATAGAATACATGGAAAAGGAATCTGTGAAATTTGAAAGTTTTCCAGAATGAAATGAAACCTATCCTAGGATTAGGGAGCTGGCATGGTCTGATACCTAGCTAACCATTTAGAATCAGGTTGGTATTTGGTATTTTTAATTAGGCAATTGTATGATATACTATACTGGGAATAATAAACTGAAGATAAATAGTGTAATATTTAATGCAAAAATAACATTTCAATATCTATCCTATAGTACTCTATTGTGACAGAATAAGATCCACATGAAATACAAAAAATACACATTATATGACCCTAAAAGGACCACATAGGAATGGCCCTATTTGATTTTTACCAATTCTTCAAAGAAGAACTTCCCCCATAAACAATATCAATAACACAAAACCAATTCCCATGAAGTCACCCATGTCCCCCCGCCACTTCCATACCTTTCTACTTATTCCAATACCAATCTTACTGCTCTGCTGAGTTAAAAATCTATTGCAATACCTCACATGTTACACAGAACCATATTATGGAAGCCACAGCCTATAATTAAGGTTGTTAGCAGAGACATTCAGTCAAGACAGTTTCTGAAATGTGCTCACAGGTATCTCAGCCTTGAGCCTAGCAGCTTTAGACCAGTGCAACAAAGCTCTCAGTCCTTGCAATTATGGTTCTCTTCCCCTACCTCACCCCATCCCAAATCCTCAGTATTCCAACAAACATAGGAAAGACTCTTAGCTCTGGTTCTATGGCATGGCAGCCCCAAGGTCAGTTCCATCTCAAGTTAGGTTTCTGGTCACTAGTGTTGGCTGCTATGACTGTTGCTCCCATAAGGCCCTGTTCTGGCTAATGTAATAATCACTGGCCCCAAAGGACACATGCATTCTCTTGCCTTTTCTTAGCTGTTAGTGGGAATTTTAAAAATCCTACTGTTGAATATGCTTAAATTAATGGCATGACTAGCCAATCCTCTGTGGATAGGCTAATAAACCCTATTCACATATTCCTGACTATCCACATGGCAAAGCCAAAGTCAATTTCTAAGAAAGCCACTTTGAAAAGTAGACTCTCAAGACCAAAACTATTATTGAAATATATGTATCAACCACTAAAGCCAAAGATGAAGAAATTTAGGATCTCAACAAACTTCTGCAGTCAGAAACTGATGAAACATGAAATAAATATAAATTAATAATAATTGATGAGTTGAATGCATAAGTTAGAAACAGAGTGTGGAAACTATGTTGTTGCTGTTGTTGTTTAATGGCCTCGAGTCGTAGACGACTCATAGTGACCCTATGAACGAGCAGCCTGATCACTGTTCGTACATAGAGTTTCCGGAGGCAAGCCAGTTTGGAAGTGGATGCCACTCCTGCTTCCAGGCTTGATTTAGTCGGGAAGCTCCAGACAACACTGTCCACCATGGGTGCCCATTACCATGATTGGCACATCACTGTCACAGGCTTCAGCATCACAGTAACCACGAGTTACCTCTGTACAGCAATGCACAGACCAGTGCTATAACACCTAGAAGAACGTTTGACAGGAAGGCAATTTGAACCTGGCCCGAGACCCACAGGCCCGAGGGCCCTTTGGGCTTAAGGCCGCCTCCTGGTTCAAACCCTACTCCCAGGCTGGCTAGCCTCACTCCAGGGACAGAGCAAACCTGCACGTCAAACACATTCCCGGAAAATCAGTAGACTCCAAAAGCTTTCCACGATTCCTGCACTCCCACCACCACGCTCCTGCCTTCTGGCAAGGAGAGCTTCCCAACATGCAAGCAAGATTCTACTAAAGATTAACCAAAAACGACTGGAACAGCACATCAACAGGGAACTGCCAGAAGTCCAGACTGGGTTTAGAAGGGGTCGTGGTATTAGGGATATTGCAGCTAATGTTAGATGGATCTTATCTGAAAGCAGGGAATACCAGAGGAATGTATATCTGTGTTTCATTGACTAGGCAAAGGCATTTAACTGTGTGGATCATAACAAACTGTGGCTGACTCTGAGTAAAATAGAAATCCCAGAACACTTGATTGTGTTAATGAGAAACCTATACTTGGACCAAGAGGCAGTTGTCAGAACAGAGCAAGGAAACACTGCATTTCCTTGAAACACTGGTTCAAAATTGGGAAGGGTGGATTCCAGGGATGTGTCCTGTCTCCATACCTTTTCAACCTGTATGTAGAACAGATCATCCGGGAGGCTAGGTTCTACGAGGAGAAATGTGGGGTCAAGATTGGTGGAAGATCTATCAACAATCTACGTTATGCAGATGACACAACCCTGCTTGCTGAAACTGAGGAGGACCAGAAGTACTTGCTGCAGAGGGTCAAGCCTCTAATATGGATTGAGACTCAATGTCAAGAAGATTCTCACCACTGGACCAATTAGCAGTATCAGGATGAATGGTGAAGAGACTGAGATTGTTCACAGCTTTAGTTTTCTTGGCTCCACAGTCAACACTCTTGGCACCAGTAGCCAGGAAATTAAAAGACGTATTGTGATGGGAAATTCTGCTGTTAGGGGCCTCTCCAAAGTACTGAAGAGCAATTGTGTCTTTCTGGAGACTAAGGTGCATCTGATAGAGGCAATGGTCTTTGCAATCACTTGTTATGCATCAGAGTTGGACACTGACTAGGGAACATAGACGGAAAATTGAGGCCTTTGAGCTGTGGTGCTGGAGAAGAGTGTTGAGGGTACCATGGACTGCTAGGAAAACAAACAGATTCATCCTTGAGAGGGTTAAACCGGGCGGCTCCTTGGAGGCAAGGATTCTGACACTCTGCCTAATATATTTTGGACATGCTGTAAGGAGGAACCAGTCCTTGGAGAGGGACATTATGCTTGGTAGGGTGGAGGGACAGCACAGGAGGGGAAGGCCCTCTATGGGCGGATTGATTTGATGACTGGGGTAATCGGGATGGGTATGTGAGAGACAATGTGATTGGCACAGGACAGAGCAGAGTTTAGGGCTGTTGTACATAGGGTCACTATGAGTCACAAGCTACTTGAGGCACATAACAACAAGAACAAACCTAAAATTACGTGAGGAAGATCTGGTGACCTAGTGGGTAAGAAGTTATGTTCTCAACTCAAGGACAGAAAGTTCAAATACACCAGCTTCCCTGTTGAAGAAAGATAAACAATCTTATCCTTTGCAATTACTGCCTCTGAAAATCTGCTCATGTTTCAGTTCTGAGTAAGTTACAACTCAACAGCAATGATTGGGAATGACAGTATGAATTATAAAATCCAATTGAAGAATTAAAAAATGTTTAGATATTCCTTCCTAACATAAAACCACAAAATAACTACATAACCTTCTCTAAATAAGTCTAAACATCCGGTTTATTTCCAATTTCTAATCTAGATTTTTTAAAAAAACATTTCAAATGTAGCAAGAATCAGATTTATGTTTAAAGATAACTACATAAAAGTCATTGTACAGAAGAGTAAAATAATATCGCTTGTCATATTATTTTTTACAAAGCTACCAAAGCTACCCTACACAGATATGACAGCAATAACAAAAGACATAAATATTGGAAATTAGAATGAAAAAGTTTCACGATTAGCAAACAGTATCCTAATATACCCAAAATGTAAGTAAAAAACCTTAATCTGATAAAGTTGTTTAAGGTAAACATTAGATTCATAACCTAAGGACAATGACTTTCTTACAAACCAGTCAAAAATTACAACATTGTTGTTGTTGTTCTGTGCCATTGAATCAGAACCAACTCATAGCTGACACCCCAGTAGATTTTCAAAGGCAGTAAATCACAAAGGAGATTGTTCATTCTTCTCCCACAGAGCAGCTGGTAGATTTGAATCCTGTGCCTTTGGGATTGCAGTGCAGTTTCTTATCACTAGGCCACCACAGAACATAAGTTATGGACATTTCTAAAGGCCATAAATACGTGAAATATAAACACTAAAACCAATTTATTAATACATACAGAGGATTATGTAAACAAAAACATAAAACTAACTCAGGTACATAGCATAATGTGAATGGAGAAATAAATTTCTGAGGGGTTAGTATTGAGATATATTTTTCTAAAGTAGAATGATCAATAAAAACTCCTGTAGATTTTTTTAGAGAAAACTTGAGAAAATATTTGTAATGTTTAAAAGAAAAGTAAAATAGATAATCAGAACCTGAAAAGAATAGAAGTATTTTTCACTTTTGTTTTTGTTGTTGCTAGGTGATGTCAATTCCAGTATCCATAGTGTCACTATGAACAGCAGCTCTGAACCGTGTCCTATCTTCTGCCATCCACCGAATCTCTGACATACTTGATCCCTTTGCTGCAATCAGTGTATCAATCTATCTGGTTGAGGGTCTTCCTCTCTTTTGCTGATCTCCCATCTTTCCATTCATGATGTCCCTCTCCAAGAAATAGATTTTTCTAGTAACATGTCCAAAGTATGTGAGATAAAGATTTATCTTCTTTGTCTCCAAGGAGCACCTCTGGCTGCACTTTCTCCAAGACATACCTGTTTGTCCTTTTGGCAGTTCATGGGATGTTAAAAATTCTTCTCTAGTGCCAGAGCTCAAAGGTATTAATTCTTACTCTATCATCCTTTTCATTATTCAGATCTCAAATGCCTAACAAGTGGTTGAAAAGATGTTGGCTTGAATCAAGTGCTCCTAAGTCCTCAAATGGACATCGTGGTTCTTAACAACTTGGAGATGTGTGGTATCCAAGGTTTATCATTCAAAATGTATTTCCTGGCTAATGATTAATTGTTTTATGTTGCTGAAGTATTCATTGTATTAAAGAGAGAGGATTAGGATGGGATACAAACCCCCACTACAAGATGCTTGAATAAGCTCATGGGTTCTCAGTACTAGGTCTCTCTTTTGGGGATGCCTATCTTTAACTAATAGTCAACAACACTCACCAGTCTCTGAAAAACCAACCCTCATACGTATAGTCATGTGAGTCATGTAAATCTGAGTCTTTGGGAAACCCTCTAGTGAACCTCCAATCCGAAGAGACAGAGAGAGGACCTAGAGAACTGAACAAAAGAGGGGCTGTTAATGTTAAAAATCATACCGTAAATCAAGCATTTTGGACTTAGTTGAGTATGTACTTCTTATAACTGGTCTACTAATAATCTTAGCAGAACTAATTATGATAACAAGAGGTTCCTCACTGGAGAATTCCCCAGTGCAATGTCTCTTAATTTGACTCCTGGACGAAGTATAGCTATTGATGATCCAAAAAAGTTGAAATCGTTGACAATTTCAGTCCTTGCTCCATGATCATAATGTTACACCCAGTAACCAGCAACCAGTAAATTAAAAGATATATTACAATGGGAAAGTCTGCTGTTAGGGACCTCTCCAAAGTACTGAAGAACAACGGTGTCTCTCTGGAGACTAAGGTGCGTCTGATACAGGCTATGGTCCTTGCAATCACTTGTTATGCATCACAGAGTTGGATAATGACTAAGGAGGATAGAAGGAGAATTGACACCTTTGAGCTGTGGTGCTCGAGAAGACTGTTGAGGGTACCATGGACTACTAGGAAAACAAACAGATTCATCCTGGAAAGGGTTAAACCAGCTGATTCCTTGGAGGCAAGGATTCTGAGGCTCTGACTAATATACTTTGGACATGCTGTGAGGGGGGGCTGGTCCTTGGAGAGGGACATCATGCTTGGTAGGGTGGAGGGACAGTGCAGGAGGGGAAGGCCCTCTATGAGGTGGATTGATTCAGTGACTGGGGTAACCAGGATGGGTGTGTCGGAGACAGTGTGATTGGCAGAGGACAGAGCAGAGTTTAAGGCTGTTGTACTTAGGGTTGCTATGAGTCGCAAGCAACTCGACAGCACATAACAACAACAGCATCATAATGTCTTTTTGTCCAGTTGTGATATTTTTGTTTTCTTGATATTGAGATGCAATAAATCTACATTTAAGACTATATTGTTTGATCTGTAACAAGTGTTTCAAGTCATACTCACTCAGAAAAACAAGACTGTATCATCTACAAATGAAGGTTATTGATAAGTCTCCCTCAGATCCTGATACCACATTCTCCTTCAGAGAGCCCAGCTCCTCAAATAATTTGCTTAGCATATTGAATATCTCTGGAGAAAAGATACAAACCTGATGCACACCTGAATCAATTTTAAACCATGTCGTTCCTTTCTTCTGTTTGTACAACAACTTCGTTGTCTGGGTGTAAGTTTTGAATGAGCACAAATCAGTGTTTTGGGCTTCCTATTCTACTTTCTGTTATCCATAATTTATTGTGACCCACAAAGTCAAATGTCTTTGTATAATCAATAAAGCACAAATAGACATTCTTCTGGTATACTTTGTTTTCAGTCAATATCTATCTGATGTCAGCAATGATATTCCTGGTGCTACCATCTCTCTTAAATTCATGTTGAAGTTCTAGCAGTTTTCTATGTGCTATTCTAATAGTTTTCCATGATCTTCAGAAGAATTTTGCTTACATGTGATATTGTTGATATTGTGTTAACTTCCACATTCTGTTGGATCACATATCTTGGGAATGGGAATAAATATGGATCTCTTCCAGTCAGTCAGCCCAGCAGTTACGCTTTGAATTTCCTGGCATAGATTGTTGAGCATGCCTAAGGTTTTATCTGTTACTTCCAACATGGCAATTGGTATTCCATTGATATCTTGGGTAAAATTTTTTTGCCAATTCCTTTAGTGTCCCTTGAACTTCTTCCTTCATTAAAATTGGCTTTTAATTATATAGTACTTCCTGGGATACCCAGTGCCAGACAATTCTTTTTGGTACAGTGATTCTGTATTTACTCCATCTTCTTTTGATACTTCCTGGATCATTCAAGATTTGACCCATGACATCTCTCAGTAACACAACTCTAGGCTTCAATTTGTCTTTCAGTTCTTTTTTTAAGTTCCATAAGGTCATATTTCAGGCATAGTACCCCCATCTAAAATGAATTAAACAATACATATGTATAAAAAGATCATAATTTAATAAAGTAGTATTTGTAAAGAAATGAATAGAGCAATGGATCAGAATAGGAAAATTCAAGTAAATAAAATTTAAAAAACTGAATTCTATAAGTATGATTCTTAAATAGGAAAATAATGAGATCTAACCTATTAGCTTTTAATTTTGAAAAAACCTGAAAAGTAAATTATATTTACCTTAGATTAGTAATATGTTTAATGTTGTTCTTATATACCATTGAGCCACTTGTGACTCATAGCAACCGTATGTACAACAGTCTTAAATTGTTCTCTTTCCTGTGCCAACTTTATTGTCTCTGACACACCCCCATTGCCCTAATTATTGAATAAATCTATCTCCTTGAGGGTCTTCCTCTCTTTCACTGTCCCTGCACCCTCCCAAGCAAGATGACCTTCTCCAAGGACTGGTTCCTCCTTGCAACATGCTCAAAATATGTCAGACAGAGATTCAGAATCCTTGCCTCCAAGGAGCAGTCTGGTTTTACTCTCTCTAGGACAAACCTGTTTGTTCTCTTAGTAATCCATATTATATTCAATACTCTTCTCTAGCACCACAGCTCAAAGACATCAATTTTCCTTCTACTATCCCTAGTCACTGTCCAGCTTTCTGGTGCATAGCACATAATTGCGAAGACCATGATCAGGCACACCTTAGTCTCCAAACTAACACCATTGCTCTTCAGTACTCTGGAGAAGTCTCTGACAGCAGACTTTCCCAATGCAATTCATCTTTTTGATATCCTGGCTGCTAGTACCAAGAATGTTGATTGTGGATTCAAGCAATCTGAAGCTGTTAACAATCTCAGTCTCGTCACTAGCTATAATTTTGCTGTCAGTCAGCCCAGTGGTGAGAATCTTTGTTTTCTTGATGTTGAGCTTCAATCCATATTTAAGGCTACAGTCCTTAAAATTATTTTTTTATTAAAAACAAAATCATATTATAGGAGACAAAAATATATTTCACTGTTGTTTATTACTGAAATAATGAAGTGAAGATACATAATGGATTTAATAAGATATTTTACATTATACTCACCAGATGTTAATGTAAACTTTTAGAACCTCATTAAATGACATAGAATTTCTAGTATATATTGCATGAAAAACAAGCCAACATCATGAAGCTTTATAGTTTTTTGAATGTTTTATATTTCCTTATATCTTTTAGTAGTACATAAGATTTTCTAGGGTTAAAATATTTTTTAAAAATACATAATTTTATTTTTTAAAAACATATTTCATTACATCTGATGGTTAACTGAATATATTTACCAGGACTCATAGATTTCCAGGAGATTCATATGTGAGATCTTGTTAAAATATAAGTTCCAATTTAGTACACTTGTGGTGGAAATGCAAATTCTCATCAAGGAATTGAAGTAGAATTAATTGCTTGGAAGCTCTGACATAGGAGAACATTAAAATATGGAAGCCACACTTCCTGGGAATTAGAGTGTTTGTTTTCCATTTCAACTCAGTAATTTCAATTGTCAGAAGAAAGGACTGTGTTAAAATAAACAGAAACATCAAAACCAAAATTCACTGCTGTTGAAGCACTAGCTATGTGCAGTCTCAGTACAGATACCACCATTAGAGCTTCCTGTGTAGAAGAATCTTTCTTTCATCGCCAGTCCAGCATGAATCCACTCTTAGCTATCTTCTACTGGGTTTCTGAGGCTATACATGATATTGGAAAGAAAGATGTTTCTCTCGCAGAACAAATAATGAATATAAATTTCCAGAGAGGTGTGGCTTTTAGACTAGCAGCACAGACTAGCTCCCTCTGAACTAGGCCACCAGAGTTCCCCAAACAGAGTTGTAGGGGGTCTTAACCAATGCATTCATAGTTATCTGGGGGGAAATCGCAGCTTTTATTCTTTAATTAATTGTAAATTGATATTACCATAAATCAATAATAAAATACAAATAAAGTATATTACTGAAGTTAGGTGATTAAGGCCCTTCTTATTGTTAGGTGCTGCCTAGGTGAGTGTGCCTCATTGTCACACATAGCTAAACAGCCAGCTCTGGAGCCATTCTCACAACTCATAGGAGCATCGAACAAGAATATATTCTGAGAAGTAATGTTTTTCCATATAGTACAACCTGGAATAAATCATATTAATTCTTTCTTGGATAATAAATGGAAATAAGCAATGTTAATGATTTGTGCCCAGTATATATTTATCAATATAATTTGTAGATTATTTTCTGCATCAATACAGTATACAAGAATTGAGTAAGATTTTCCCTCATAAATTCTAATTTGCCAAAGAAACCATTAATTTTTATTAAACTCTTTTGAAGATGTTCTTTCCATCATAAACCTATTAACAGGTATGTTTTCTATAATGCGATTTAATGCATTTATTTTCTCTCATCCTCAGCGTTCTCAAATGGACATTTCCTTGCAAAATGAGTGGTGCCAAGAGGATTTTGTTTGGTTTGTGTGGTTGCTATTTCAAATAGGCAAGGTGAAAATAACTCTGAACTGAAACTTTTATTACAGTAAACTTATTCCTATTATCTTTCCATAGCACCTGCCATGAAGAAAAAAAAATTCCATTGCTATTTTAACAATCATATTAAAGAGTAAAGAGGCCTTTCTAAAAGGTGAGAGCTTGCCTTTGGTACTGTTAGTTAAATGTCATATTTTCCTCAAGAAATAAGAGCCACCTTTATTAATTTAGTTGACTAAAGTGGCATCTGCTGTACCATTCGGAATTTAGAAAAATACACTTTCCCTGTTTCTCATACAGATAATTCTGGCCTTAATGTCAAATATGGATGTTACCTCTGTTTTTTCTACTTCCTCTATTGTTGTTGTGTACGTTGAGTCAGAACTGACACCCAACTGACCCTCCAGTGGGTTTTGAGAGGCAGCTAATCAGTCACAGAGGAGATTGCCCATCCTTTTCCCTCAGAGCATCTGGTGGCCTTGAACCATGTGCCTTCAGGGTAGCAGTGCAACTGCTTGCAACTAGGCCAATTTATAGCCAGTTATATTGGTTAAAATTCTTGTGGTCAAAGTGACAGAAACTGAACTCTGATTTTTTTTGTACCATGGAATCAAATTGAGCCAATATCTAAGTATGCAGTTAGCAGCTAGGCACTAAACTCTACCACCAAGGCTCCTCGATCCAACTGTGAACAATTTAAGAGAAAAGAGAATTTTACAAAAGCAAGGAATAGTTCAGTGAAAATAGGAAGCTCTTAATGGTGAGGATTTGCACTGCCAGCCTAAAGGCAGTTGGTTCAAATCCAACAACTGCCCTACTCCCATGCAACATACTGCTTCTAAAAACCCACTGAGTGTCAGCCGAGTCAGTTTCAACTTGATGGTACATAACTTCCACAAAGATAGTAACAGTGCTAGACTTAAAGAAAAAGTAGAAGTAAAACTCTCTCAGATCTTTTCGTTTATCTCTAAGAAATTCCTTCTCTTATCTGTCTGTCTCTGTAGTTTCTTCATTCTTTTTGGTTCATATGCCAGGGCCCATAGCGATGCAAGTGCACCTGACTGTCCAAATTGTCCAGATTGCATAAGATACCTATTTCTTACTGGTCAATTGAGCTCACACATTAAAATCTACTGTTCCACTGTGGATGGTAAACTGTGGAAAGGACAGAACTAACAAAAATGAGATTTAGTGATCCACAATGTAGGAGGTTTTCATTGTATTAATTCTATGGAAGTGGGGTGTGATGACCACAATTTATTTGTGATCAGTTGTTAACCTTAAGGTTGGAAATCCAAACCCACACAGTAACTTCACAGAATCAAGATTTGGGAAACTGCTTCTGTAATGATCACAGCCAAGAAAATCCTGGGTTAAGGGCCAACTCAGTAACAGCTAACAATAACAAACAACCTCCTGTCCAGACAATTCTATATAATAAAATTCATTTAATGGTAAACTGGAGAAATTCAGTTTGGGTCAGATGGAAGTAGAATTCATTGGCCCATTAATCATTTCATAAGACATTTATTTAAATTGTCATAAGCATTTTGATGCTGGCAAGTTGCCTTGTTCTCCTTCAGAGCCAACTATGATGGTTCGTGTTTAAATCACTTGTCTATTAAATCAATTTGAGGCTGAATTTGTTCTTCAGTTCCTTCCGCTTAAGAAATGCCGAGTGAATTCAGCCCTTTTAATTTCCTGACTCCTGTTCTTTGCACATTTCATTATAATCCTTTACTTTGTCTTCCTGTGCTGCCCTTTGAAATCTTCTGTTTGGATCCTTAATGTCTTGATTTCTTCCCTTTGCTTTGGCTTCTCAGTGCTCTAGTGTAATATTGATAGTCTCATCTTACATCCATCTTTGTCTTTTCCTCCTCTGTCTTTGTAATGACTCTTGCATTCTTCATGAATGATATTCTTGGTATCCTCCCACAGCTCATTGGGTCTTTGCTCATTAGTGTTCAAAGTCTCAAATCTGTTCCTGAGATGGTTTTGAAATTCAAGTGGATAGACTCAAGGTCAAATTTTGGTTTCTGTGGATTTGATTAAACTGTCTTTAGATTCAGCTTGAACTTGCATATGAGTAGTTGATGTTCTGATCCACAATCAGCACCTGACCTAGTTTTCACAGCTGATATTGAGATTCTCCAGTGATTCTTCCTGCAGATGTAGTTGGTCTGATTCCTAGGCATACTATAATGTGAAATCCATGTATATAGTCTGAGTTTATGTTTCTTATAATAAGTATTTGCAATGAACAGGTCATTGATTGTACAGATTTCTATTCTGTCTCTCGACTCATTTTTGTCACCAAGTCAATGTTTCTTGACTACTGAGTCTCCTTCCTGGTTCCAACTTTTACATTCTAGTCATAATTAACTCATCTTGATTGCATGTTCCATCCATTCCTCACTGCAAAAGTTGGTATAAATCTATTTCCTCCTTTTTTGCTCTAGTTGAACCAGGAGACAGTCATCAGAACAGAGCAAGGAAACACTGCATGTTTCAAAATCAGGAAGGGTGTACACCAGAGATGTGTCCGATCTCCAAACCTTTTCAATCTATATGCAGAACAAATCATCCAAGAGACTGAGATAAATGAGAAGGAATGTGGCATCAAGATTGGAGAAAGTCTCATCAACAATCTGTGTTATGCTGATGATACAACCTTGCTTGTTGCAGCAGAGAAGGACCTGAAACACTAGTTGCAGAAGGTCAAGGACTGCAGCCTTCAATATGGATTGAAGCTCAACATTAAGAAGACATTCTTACCACTGGGCCAACTGACAGCATCATGATGGTGACGATATTGCAATTGTTACCAGCTTTAGTTTGCTTGACTCCACAAACAAAACTCTTGGTACCACCAGCCAGGAAATGAAAAGAAAAATTGCACTGGGAAAGTCTGCTGTTAAGGACATCTCCCTAGTACTGAAGAGCAATGATGTCAATCTGAAGACTAAGGTGTGCCTGATCATGGTCTTTATAATTGAATCTTATGCATCAAAAAGCTGGACAATGATTAGGGGTAATAGAAGAAAAATTGATGTTTTGGAGCTGTGATGTGAATGTACCATGGACTGCTAGGAGAAAGAACAGTTTCCTCCTAGAGAGGGTGAAACCAGGCTGCTTCTCGGAGGCAAGGATTCTGACACTCTGTCTGATATAATTTGGGCATGTTACAAGGAGAGACCGGTCCTTGGAGAGGGACATCATGCTTGGGAAGGTGGAGGGACAGCGCAGGAGGGGAAGGCCCTCTAGGAGGTGGATTGATTCAGTTACTGGTGTAATCGGGATAGGTGTATTGGAGAAAGTGCGATTGGCATAGGACAGAGGAGAGTTTAGGGTTGTTGTACATAGGGTCACTATGAGTCACAGGCAACTCAACAGCACATTACAACAATAACTGTCACCAAGGATTCCCTGGTTATTCAAACTGCCTGTCTACCAGTTAACATCCAGGCATTTAACAACTGCACCTTCAAGGCTTCTTCTTAGTTATCTTTCTTATAAGGGAAGATAATATCACATTTAATATACTCCTAGTTTGGCCAAGTGACAAGAAGCTGCATTGCAATCCCTAAGACATGCAGTTTGAATCCACCAGCTATAATTAACTGCCTCTGAAAACCCTCTGGAGGGTCGGCTATGAGCCAGTTCCAACTCGACAGTTAACAACAAGTAGCTGAAGAACATGAGCTGCCTTTGGAACCTATTACTAATGCCTACCCACATCTATATATCCCGGGAGATCAAAAGACTACACTAACTGTGAGGAACATTAGTAGTATAATGGTTAACTGTTGAGCTGTTAACTGGAAATATTTAATTCACTCTAGGGATATTTGAAGCATGTTATCTAAAAGATGATTTGGAACCAACTGGGATCCACAATGTTCACCTCAGATGGACATGGATGGATGTGAAATTATGAAGTAGTTTCACAAACACTGATCATAAACCACTCTCCTGATGAGGTTTAGAGCCTTGCCACAGAACCCTTGACCTGAACACCATTCATAGATCCATCATGCCAGTCAGTACAGGAATGATTGGTGAAGAAGGTTTTCAGATGCCAACTTTAACTTATTCTATCTATTTGGCTACTTAGTGCTTTTTCCACAGTGGGTACTATCTCATAGTCATTAACCTGAAATACACAGATCTCCACACTCTGTGACCATTACCATGGGTCCATTCATTGCCTCTTGCCCAAATATCCTTGATTTCCTCTCCAAACTTTCTCCCTCAAAGAACTTGCCTAAATAGCTCAAGTATGTTTGTGTATAATTTTCCTGTAATTTCAATAAACAAATTGTGTTATTTTTAAAAGAGAGGTACTCGTGGTTGCTGTGATGCTGAAGACTGTGACAGTGGTGTGCCAATCATGGTAAGGGGTACCCATGGTGGACAGTGTTGGCTGGAGCTTCCCAACTAAATCAAGCCTGGAAGCAGGAGTGGCATCCACTTCCAAAAGGGCTTGCCTTCGGGAACTCTGCATGAACAGCGCTCAGGCCTTTCATTCATAGGGTCGCTATGAGTCGTCTATGACTCGATGGCACCTAACAACAACAACTAGGGATATAGGAGTAAGGAGTTGTGCTATTCCACCAGCTGCTCTGCTGGAGGAAGATGGACAGACAGTCTGGTGTGATTTTTTTAACATATTGTCAACCTCTGAAAATCCACAAGAGGGTCAACAATGAGTCTATTCTGAGAGAGAGAGAAAAGAGAAGGCAGTTGTTCTGAAGCACTTGCTGAAGAAGGTCAAATACTGCAACCTTCCATATGGATTGGAGCTGACCCAGAGCTGACCCTCTGGCTGGTTTTCAGAGGCAGGTAATCACATGGGAGGAGATTGCCCATCCTTCTCGAGCTGAGCAGCTGTAGCTTCGAACAGCATGACTTCAGAATTGCAGCACAGCTTTTTGCCACTAGACCACCAGAGCTCCCTATAAATGCTTAAATATATACTATGTTGTTGTTGTTATAAGCTGTTGGGTTGCCTACGACTCATAGTGGTCCTAAGTACAACAACTCTAAAGCCTGTCCTGTCCTGAGCCAGTCTCACTGACTCAGACACACCTACTCCCACTGCCCTGGCTACTGTATCAATCCATCTCATCCAGGGTCTTTTTCTCCTGCACTGCCCCTCCACCTTCCAAGCATGATATCTTTTTCCAAGAACCAGTACTTCCTATCCATGTGCCCAAAGTATGTGAAACAGAGCTTCAAAATCTTGGTCTCCAAGGAAAAACTTGTTTTCACCCTCTCCAAGACAGATCTATTTGTTTCCTTGGGGGGCCATCATAGATTTAAGACTCTTCTCCAGCATCACAACTCAAAGGTATCAATTCTTCTATGCCATATTTACTCATTATCCATACCTCTAATGTATAGCAAGTAAATGTGAAGACCACGGCCTGGATCAGACACACCTTGGTCTCGAGAGTGACATCGTTGCTTCTCAATACTTTGCAGAGGTCTCTGACAGTAGACTTTTCAAGTGCAATATGTCTTTTGATGTCCTGACTGCTGGTGCCAAGAGTGTTGATTTTGGAGCCAAGCAAGCTGTAATAGTTAACAACCTTAATATCTTCTCCGTCTATCTTAATGCTGCCAATTATTCTAGTAGTGCAATTCTTTGTCTTCTAGATTTTGAGCTTGAACTCATATTGAAGACTATAGTTCTTGACCTTCTGCAGCAAGTGCTTCAGGTCCTCCTCAGTTTCAGCTAGCAAGGTTGTATCATCTGCATAACACAGCTTGTTGATGAGTCTTCCTCCAGTCTTGATATCACATTCCTCCTTATAAATCCAGCCTTTGCTGTTTTGCATATAGATAAAAAAAAGAAAAGGTAAGAATACAGGATGTAATCTTGACACACTCCTTTCCTGATTTTGAATCAGGCAGTGTTTCCTTGCTTTGTTCTGAGGATTGCTTCCTGGTCTGAGTATACACTTCTTATGAGCACAATTAAGTGTTCTGGGATTCCCATTCTTCTCAAGGTTAGCCACAATTTGTTGTGATTTGACAGTTAAATTCTTTTGCATCATCAATGAAACACAGATAGACATTCTTTCGGTACTTTTTACTTTCTGCCAAGATCCATCTGACATTGGCAATAATGTCTCTAGAGCCACGGCCTCTTCTAAACTCAGCTTATATTTGTGGTAGTTCTCTGTTGATGTACTGTTCCAGTCATCTTGGATAATCTTCAGCAGGATTTTGCTTGCTTGTAATATGAGTGATATTGTATGATAATTTCCAAAGTCTGTTGGGTCACTTTTTTTTGTAATGGGAATAAATATGGATCTCTTCCAGTCAGTTGGCCAGGTACTTGTCCTCCAGATTTCTTGGTACAAGATGGTGAGCACTTCCAGGGCATTATCTGTTTGTTGAAATATGTCAAAGGGTATTCCATCAGTTCCTGGGCCTTTAGTTTTTGCCAAGTCCTTCATAGCAGCCTGAATTTCCTCATTCATTATTATTGCCTCTTGATAATATGTTGTTTCTTGAAATTCTTCTGTGTCAGTCAATTCTTTTTGGTACAGGGACTCTGTATACTCCTTCCATATTCTTTTGATTCTTCCTGGATCGTCCAATATTCTTCCCAAAACATCCTTAATTATTGAAACATGTGGCTTTATGCAATATACAAATATTGTTGTTGTGGTTGTATAGGCATAATGTTATATTAAGGACTAAGATGCACCTGGTCCAAACCAGTGTACATTCAGTTGGTGCATCTGATCCAAACCAGTATATATTCCGTGACCTCAAATGTATGAGAATGTTAGCTAATAAATAAAAAGACCAAAGGAGAATAGTTATGTGTGCTCTCCAGTCACAATCTACTTATAGCTGACTTTCTAGTGAGTTTTCAGAGGATATAAATCGCATGTGAGGACACTGTCCATCTTTCCCCATGGAGCAACTGGTGAATTCAAATAGTCTTTGGGTTGGAAGCACAACTCTTTCCTCACTAGAGCTCCCGAAAAAAGAATTAATATGTTTGAATTGTGACATTAGTCATGAATATTGAATATACCAGAGACTGGGGGGCAAAAAATCAATTATTTCTGTCTTGGAAGAACTGTGGCCAAAATGCTTCTTGGAAATGAAGATAGTAAAACTTTGTCTCACATACTCTGGGCATGTTATCAGGAGGGGCAGTCCCTGCAAAAAGACATGCTTCTTAACTTAGAAGGTCAATTAAAAAGAGCAAAATCCCTGATGAGCTGGATTGGCACAATGGCTCCAACAGCAGAGATTGTGGGATGGCGTAGTATCAGGCAGTGGGTTCTTCTGTTTATATAATGTCAGGATCTACTTGATGGCATATAATAAAAGCAATATATATTTATATTGTATATTATTGATAGATAATAATTGTAAATGCATATATATACTTTAAACATTTCTGATCTTTTAAAATATGGTTATATTACTTTCAGAATGAAAGCTAGAAGTTTACATTCATTTGAAATAACTAGGAAAGAAAATAACAATTATACGAGTAATTATTACAACATGACTTATAGTAGATAAAAACTTAAACATCTTAAATGACCACATACAGAAGACAGATAAAATAATCATCAGTGTATTTACCAAATAAGTATTAGATACACATTGAAAAGGTAATGTGAGTTCATATTTGGTGAAATAAGATAAAATTTCTTAATACAGGTTATATATAATAATGACCCAATTAAAAATAAGATATATGCTGTATAGGCAAGAGTGTAGGGAAAAAACCCAAATATTCGGAAGACATGTTGCCAAAATATTTGAAAGTTAATATTTTCTACCTTGTTCCTTATAGTCTCTGTACTGCCTATAAACATATACACATAAAAATCTACTTGTAAAATTTATGATTAAAGTGAAAAGAAGCTGTAAAGGATTTGAAAAGAAATAAAAAGGTAACCTTTGGCCTCATGTCTACATCAATGCTCCAGAAGTCCTTCTGCTCAGCACCAGAAGACGGGGCCTGGCTGCTGCTTCACCTTCCACCCCTCTCTCTTCAGCCCTGACCTTGTCTTAATGAGCATGTGGTGGGCTTACCCACAATCCACACTGCTTAGTTCCTCGTGTCTGAACCCAGATGCTCTGACAAAGTATTTTCTGGCTGCATTTCTTACTTTACCTGTTTGACCTAGTCCCAGACTTATCATCTGTCTTTGTGGCCCAGCCACTGGCACATCCTTTAGAGAGAGAATCTTACCAGACACTTAGCTCCCTGAAATATTTTTCAGCAAACAAGGCAACATCTACTATGCTTTAAAAAAGAAAAAAATAACATTTAAGAATAACGTTAGCATTTTAGTTACACGAGGGCACAATCATTGATTTGATTTTAAGCCATATAAAATTTGTTTTCTAAAGTATCATTTAATATGCTTTATTAATTTCAAAAGAAATAATACTCTAATCAGATTACCCTGGACGGACTTGCCTTTTGTACAAGAATCATCTTCACCTTTTATGACATTTGCAATATCTTCAGAAGATTCAATTATGGCATTAGAACTCACACTACATTTTGTTATTTATTTAATATTAAGTGATACTCGTGAATGAATCAATCATTATTTATAAACATTATTGATGCTAAGATATACATCAAATGTTTTCATAATAAAATATTATTTTATAATGCTGAATGTGACTTTGGTTTCACTTTATTCTGAAAAGTGATGATTTGTCTTCAATATCCCATAGTGACTTTGTAATGACAGAACACATCTCTGGGCCTGGTTGATAGTCTTAAACCTTGGGGGAAATTCAAAGAAAAGCTGTCACCAAAAACAAACAAATATAAAAAAATACCTTTCTGAGATTTGGTGGTTAGTGGATGCACCGAACCTCTTCTCTGCTGTACTGCCTATTGCTGTTGTTGCTGCATAACATCAAGTCGAAAGCAGTCCATAGCTGACCCTCTGGAGGGCTTTTGCTTTTATTATTTCTTTTATTAGAGAAATATTTATTTAATAACAGGAACACTCAATATTTCAAGAGAAATATGAATTAACCTTCTTCAAAACAGAATTAAGCAATTTCTGGAGAGCTTTTGGTTGTTATTGTTGTTGTTGTTGTTATGTGCCATCGAGTCGCCTATGACTCATAGCGACCCTGTGTACAGCAGCCCTAAACTCAAAGGCTTCTTCTATCATCCCTAGTCAAATTGACACGTTGACTAGGGTAATGGGGGTAAATGTGCCAGAGTCAGTGGCACTGGCTCAGGATAGGGCAGGCAAGGTTCAGAGCTATTGTACTTAGAGTCACTTTGAGTTGCAAGCAACTCGATGGCATATAACAACAACAATAATAACAAATGTCATTTCTTAAACTAGTCTGTTAATGATTGTTAATGGTTTCTGTATAATCTATTTATGTAAATAATTTCCAGCTTTCCAGAGTTGTCATATCACTAGGAATTGAAGATAAGTGATGCTTTACTTGATGTACCAAAGTCATTGTCGACACCCAAGTATAGACTTCCTTTAAAGAAGACAACTCCAGTTCTTCAAAAGATTCTTAGATACAAACAAGGAGTTCTCTATTACCTCCTCTACCGTATCTGAAAGTCATTTGATGTTATAATAACACTAATTTGCCTTTTCAACAATACTTTTTGAAAGAGCTTTAAATCATACCTTTTATTTAATAAATACTATGTGTCACAGTTATCATTATTATTTCTGTTTTAGAGCTAGGATAAAAGTATAAATACGTTAAATAATTTTTCTGGTTTGAAAAAATAGTGCATATGACAGATGAGGTATAAGACTCCAGTGTGTTAAATCAATATATATTACTGAATAGGCTACTCTATAGAGATGTATCTCTGGTGTCCTAGTGGTGAGAAGCTGTGCTGCAATCGTGAAGGCACATGATTCAAATGCACAAGTTGCTCCAGGGGAGAACGATGGGCATTCTTCTCCCATTTGATTAACTGCCTCTGAAAACCTGCTGGAGGATCAGCTATGGGTCAGGTCTAACACAATGGTAACAACAACAACTACTACTACTGCTCTATAAAGATTTTCATTTTCTCCATATATCTTTAATCTGTACGCTCAGTAAATCATTTGAAAATTAAGGCTTTATCAAGAAAAGTGTGACATCAAGATTAGAGGAAGACTCATCAACAACCTGCATTATATAGATGACATACCCTTGCTTGCTGAAGTAACAGGATCTGGACTGCAGCTTTCAATTTGAATCACATCTTAACATCAAGAAAACAAAAATCCTCACTCGTGGGCCAGTAGACAACCTCGTGATAAAAGGAGAAAAGACTGAAATTGTAAAGAAATTCATTTCACTTGGATCCACAAGCAACACTCTTCGCACCAGCAGTTAAGAGATTAAGAGATGTATATCACTGGGAAAATCAGCTATCAAGGATTTTTCTGAAGTCTTGCAAAGCTATGATGCCTATTTAAATACCATGTTGTGCCTGATTCAAGCCAGAGTCTTTCCAATCACCTGTTATGCATCTGAGAGCTGGACATAAGAATGACTGGAAAAGAATCATTTCATCTGAGTTGTGGTGTTGGATAAGATTACTGAGTATCCCGTAGGCTGCCAAAAGAAGAGATAAGTTTGGAGAAAATGATACAAGACTGCTCTTTTGAGGTAAGGATATTAAAGCTTTATTTTAATTACTTTAGACACGTTGTTAGGAGAGGTTATCTTTTGGAAAGGTACATCATACTAGGAAAGGTGGAGAGTCAGGGAACAAGAGGAAGATCCTCAATGAAATGGACTGATACACTGTCTGTAGCAATGGACTCAAATGCCTCAGAAATTATCTGGATGGCACAGGATAGGAGAGGTTCAGATCTGTTGTTCAGAAGGTCTCTTCGAGTCATTCTTAACTCAAAAGCACTGAATGTGGGACCCTTTAAAGATTAAATCCTTACATTAATCAAAAACGTTTTCCAACAGAGTGAAAAGAAAACCTGATGACTAGGAAAAAAAAAACAACATTTGTCAATACCATTTCAGACAATGGTCTCATATCAAAAGTTTACAGAATATTAAAGGGCCTCCAAATAAAAAGACTAATAACACAATTACAAAATGGGCAAAATATGTGGAAAGACTTTTCACAGAGGAAGATACTCGGATGGCCAGCAGACACATAAAGACATGCTCAAAAGTACTGCTAAGAGAGATGCATATCAAACCCACAGAGAGGTATCATTTCATCCCAGTAGCAGTGGCAACATTTAGCAGGGCAGCAAGTAATAAACGTTGGAGAGGACATGGTGAGACAGAAACTCTTATGGTGGGATTGAAAAATGGTACAACCACTCTAAAAGGCAGTTTGGAGTTTCCTCAAAAATGAACATAGAAATTTAATATGACCCAACTATTCCACTGCTTGGAATATCCCCTGAGAAAATTGGAACTAAGGCAAAACCAGAGATTGGTACACCACTGTTCACAGCAGCATTATTCATCATCAAAGGAACATGGAAATAGTCCAGGTGTCCCATCACATTGGAATGGTTTGAGAAATTATGGTACTTTCACATAATAGAATGCTATGCAGCAGGCAGAAGTAAGGATTTTGAAAATTACTATTTAACATGGGAGGGGCTGGAGAGCCTAAAGCTAAGTGAACTCAGTTTCATAAGGACAAATACTATACAAGATCATTATTATAGAAATATAAAGATAACTAGTAAAATGAGTATGAGGACCAAGGCGGAGGGTGCGGGGGAGTGGAGGTTGGAGCAGAGGGGTGAGGATGAGCAGGGCAGAAATCATAAGGTCACACAATTTGATGGGTGGAGGGAAGGATTGGTATAGGAAATGGGAAAGAAAATAGTGAAAATCAATGTATACAAACTTTGAATGTAAACCAGCATAAAATAAATATAAAAACAAAAATAAAACAGAGTCCAACACTTGGTTGACAAAAAATAAATTTAAAAAAAAAAGAAGGAGCACACTAAATAGCAACAGCCCAGCAGTCCTATTCCATGCCTTGGAATAGATGTTGAAATTCATTGACAAAATAGAACTAATCTCATGGAGTCTAAATACTAGAGTGTAGAGTTGGTCAGGAATTCAGTAAGTCAGATATTCTTTTACATCAACTCAGAAAACTCAACTCATCACAATGGAGTCTGAGCTAATTAGATCCTTCAGTGAATTTCTGATTAAATCCTACAAGATGGGAGTTCCGTCTTTCTCCCTGGAAATGGTACATTCAGAACCCTAGTAAGCACAACCTTTGGGTTATCAGTGTAACTTCCTATGTAGTAGGCTACCAGAACTCCCCAAGTGAAAGCTTGTATGTGTGTGTATTGACTACCATCAAGTGGAACCAACCCAAAGCTTATCCTCTGACATATTTTCAGAGGCAGTTAATTGCATGGCAGAAGACTGGCAATCGTCCCATAGAGCAGTTTATATCCTCAAACTCTAACTAGGCCACCAGAGCTCCCAAGTGAAAGCTTAGGGAGTCTTAATCAAGATATTCATAGCTACCACAAGAAAAATTGCAACTCCTTAAAAAAAATCTCTAATTTATTTTATTCTAAATTGATACTAAAATATAAACAAGATATATATCTGAGATTAGGTGGATGTTCTTTTGGGTTCCATATTGCAGGTCCAGAGTTATGGAAACTCTAGTAAAATAGAGCACCACCACATCCTACCCATGTCAGAAAATCTAGGCAGGTAGACAGTAGTGTATATTAAGTTCAGGGCAGAGGATGTAGTACAAAATCAAATGGCCAGAGGTGCTTCAATGAATGAGGAGGTAGGTGAGGAATTTCTGAAGTAAGTGAGTGGACAAGCTCTCCAGAACAATTTAGAAAAAGAGTGTGATGCAGAGGAGTGATACAGAGGAAACACCAAGTGCAAATTCCTTGAGGTTCTAGGGTAAAAGCTCCCCAGTGTGTTTACAAAGCACAGTGGAAGCCTTCCAGCATGGAGCTAACTTAATTTATGCTAATCTGTTGGTGTTCCAATCATCAATTCTCTTGCTCTGAAATTCTATTGCCTTGGCAAAATTACCTGGTAAGTCAAGTAGGGACTCCCATGTGTAAGCTGTAAAATACACAGCCATTATTTTATCCCCAAACATATCTATTATATTGATAGTTCTTTTATGTCATGATATGAACTTATCCTTCATTCATTAATGGTGCTACAAATTAACTGAAGTGACAACTAAGTACATGAACCATTAATTTGGCTTCTTAGCTATCCTAAGCATGGTTACAAATTCCTCTCATTCTAGGGAATGACTTAGGCTTTCCAATGATCTTCTTATAATATATTTTATACTTTTAGAAAATCACTATTTCTAAAAAATCTTAAGTAAAATATTATTTTTTCTTATTGCAAAGTAAATTTGAACATAAACTTGTACCTTGGAATTCTACCTGACAACATGTATAAAGGAAAAATTCCTCACCACTAGGCCAATAGACAACTTTATGATATATGGAGAAAAGATTTCAATGGTCAACATTTCATATTATTAGGATCCACAATCACCATTCTTGATACCAACAGTCCAGCAATCAGAAGGCATGTAGCAGTGGGGAAAATGTGCTGTCAGTGACCTCTCCAAAATACTGAGGAGTAATATTATCAGTTTAAAGACCAAGTTGTACCTAATTCAAGCCACCATATTTCCAATCACCTGCTATACACCTGGAAGCTGGACAATGAATAAGGATGACAGGAAAAGAATCAATATATTTGAGTTGTGATGTTGGAAGAGTGCTGACTGTTCTAAGAACTGACAAAAGTACAAATGGATATGTCTTGGAGAAAATGCAACCAGAGTGACTCTGAAATTAAGGAGAGTATAATGTGGTCTTACATATTTTGGACGTGTTCTTAAGAGAGGCTATTTCTTGGAAAGGTGGAGGATCAATGAAGGAGAGGAAGACTCTCAATGAGAAATATTGATACAAAATCTGCAGCAACGGGCTCGAATGTATCAGAAATGAAAAGATCGTATAGGATAGGGTTCAGAGCTGTTGTTTATAGAGTTGGTATGAGTCTTATTTAACTTGACAACAATTAACAACAATAGCAGCATGTATAAAGAGCAGGTGGCATAGTTTAGTACATGTTGGACTGTTGACCAAAAGGTCAACGGTTTGATTCCACCAGTAACTCCTAGGGAGAAACAGAACTCCTGTAAAGAATAACAGCTTCAGAATCTGAATAAAGATTACTGTGAGTCAGAATCAACATGATGGCTTTGGATTTGTTTTTGCTTTATATGTACATCACCAGAGATTCTTAGTTTATAGGAAGAATCTCAAAGGGTAACAATCAATATTAATGGTGCCTATTAAAGATTAAACAATCTATGATTGTTTATTTGCATCATATAATGCTGTTTGAGCATTAATCTTAATATTGTGGTGGTAGAGGACCTAATCATATTGCCTAGAATCACATTTAGGCTAGATAACAGGTTTTAGGGAGCTCTGGCGGTGTGGCCCTTACTGTGTTACAAACTAATCCAAGTGCAGCCCCTCTTAGGTGACTTTAACCCACCAAATGATCCATGGGAGAAAGCTGGGCAGTCTCCACCAAGGTGCCTCACAACCTACTGGCTTAGCAGTAGGAGTTGTGCTGCTAACACAAAGGCATTGGCACAAATTCACCAGTTGCTCTGCAAGAGGAAGATGGGCAATCTCTTCCCTTGAAACTGACTGCCTCTGAGAACCCGCTGGAGAATCGGTGATGAGTCAGCTCCAACTTGATGGCAAAGAGGTTTTGAGTGGAGAAAGATGTAAGCAATAAAGACTGTCATTATTACATATCAGATGCACCAGTTAACTACTAAATTCTGTACCAGTTACAAAGCACTCACTACTATAAGTGCAGCTGGGCATTGTAAGGAACCTAAACAATTGGACGTTCATGTTTACAAAGGTTTGCAGCACATTTCTCATATATTTAATTTGTTAATATTTCCTTTAAATCACACCTTCAAAAGTGAGTTAGTTGCGTGTACTATATTTTCTTATTTCTTTCTTTTCAATTCCACTAGATGTCCAAACAATATGTGTGGATTCCAGTGACAAAGAGCCAGCTAATTTTCCGTGCAGACGTATTCAAATAAAGAACTTTACCTGGGATTTTAAAAGATCTGAACTTTTTGAAAGTGCATTTTAAGATTTTTCTCAATTTCCCAATAAAACTATGGAGGAGCTGCTTCAAGCACAATGACAATAAATAGCAAAGAGAAACTTTTTAAAATCCTATTGGTCCTGCAGCCTCCTGCCAGAGTCACACACAATAGCAGATACTTAGGATGAGAATGGCGCCAGTGGAGCAACACTAATACATTTGACACAGCTTCCACCCTGTCATTATGCAGAGGAGTCTGGCTTATCCCTTTGTAAATTGGAGACTCTTTTAACCAGGAGTCCCAGGATGAAACAGAACCATTTTCCTCACGGCAAAACAAATACTTCTCCAGTGAATTTTGTTATTGTTTATTGTTACACTGTTTTATCAGCACTAAACTGTATGAAAGCTTCAATTAGTTCTTGATGAATGATCCCATAAAAGCATGTAGTTTCATTTCCCCTGCCACCAGATATTTCAGTGAGTGTTATTAAATGAAATATAATTGGGATAAGATTCAGGAAACTTAGAGAGGCTGTGGCACTCTCAGTTCAGCCTAAAACGGGTAATCATCAGTGTAGCTGAATTACATCCAAAGCAACATACATATAAATTTCCATTGCTTACTCCTCCATAGAACACAGAGGCAGTGGATACAGTCTGATGCACAGCTCCTGCCCTTCCATAAATATAAAGGTCAATGATGTGATGCTGAGTTCAGGTCTGGGTCAGAGGGTTCTTATCACCAGAGAGGAGCAATTGCACCTGTATCAGTCACACTTCTTTTTATACAATAGGGCTGAGAGCTATATCCATTTACATTTTACGTAGCACTTATTACAGTGTTTAAACAGAAGTCTTCGGTCTCCTTTTACTTGTTTAGTATTGCTTTTATTTCTAGGTGCTACAGTAAGTTGTTGTTAGGTACTCTCAGCTCAGTAACCAATTCCTACATAAAATAGGAGAAAACCTGTACAAGTCCTGCTCCATTTTCACATTCTCTGCTGTACTTAAGTCCATTGCTTCAGTCACTGAGGCAATCAATTAGCACTGAAAGTCTTCCTCTCTTTTGTTGGCCTTTTACTCTGCCAATCATGGCATCTTTATCCAGGGACTGACTGCTCCTGATTACAACTTAGCTTCCCAGACTCTTCTGGCTCCTTTCACAGGTTTTAAAAAATAAATAAATAAATAAAACAAAACTTGTTTCATACTTAGGGTTTATTAAATCAATCTCTCTCTCTCTTTCTCTCTTTCTCTCTCTCTCTCTCTCTCCCTCCCTCCCTCTCTTTTTTCCCCCCTCCCTCCTTTCTCTCTCATTGTCATCAAGTTGGAATTGACTCATAGCTAACCCTCTAGTAGGTTTTAGAAGGTGTAATAGCATGGAAAGTCAGTGAGATTGGCTCAGGACAGACCAGGATTCAGCACTATTGTGCATAGGGTCCCTGTGAGTCACAGTCGACTTGATGACACATAACAATGAAGTGTGTTTTACAAGGTAAAAAACACCCTTAACACATTGCTGCAAATGACGTAAAAAAATGTGTTTCTAAGCATGGTAGTCAATTTAAATGTGCAGCAACATGTTAATTGTACCTTTCAGATGAGATTTTATTGCATGTCAACTATACTTCAACAGACATGATCTTAAAAATTTTGTCTGTAGTGTCTTCCAAATAAATTGAGAGGGGATTCTGGCAATATATTTCTCAAAAATGTTATTTATATAAAATAGTTTTTAAATATCCAAATTTTTTAAAAAAGAAGGAAAGCAAAAGAAGAAGAAAAAGCAGCAGTTTCTCTCCTATATTTGGTGGCAAGCAGCTCTGAAAGATGAAGTATTATAGTGAAATATATAAAGCAATGGAGTAGGAAAATCAAAATGGATCAACTTGCTCAGCATTTCTTATGATGAAAGAATTGAAGAACAGGTTCAGGCCTCAATTTACAGCAGTTAAGGATGCATTGGGCAGAATATTGAATACTCCAAGAATCATCAAAATAAGAAGGAAGGAATAAAGTCACTGTACCAAAAAGAATTGGTTGACACAGAAGAATTTCACAAAATATCTTATGTTCCAGAGGTATTGGTACTGAAGGAGGAAGCACAAGCAGCTCGAGGCTGTGTCAAAAAATTTGGGGGACAACCTCCTGGCCAATAGACTAGAGGAGATCCATACTTATTCCCATTCCAAATAAAAAGTTGATCCAACAGAGTGTGAAAATTACTGAACAATATCACACACAAGTAAAATTCTGCTGAAAATCCTTCAAAAATGGCTAGAGCAGTGCATCAACAGAGAACTATCAGAAATGCAAGCTGAGTTTATAAAATGTTGTGTCACTATGGACTTTATCCTCATTGTAAGATGGATCTTGGCTGAAAGCAGAGTACGAGAGGAATGCCTATCTGTATTTCACTGACTATACATAGACATTTGACTTTGTGGATCATAGCAAATTGTGGCTAACCTTGAGAAGAATGAGAATCTCAGCTTACTAATTGTGCTTATGTGAAACCTATACTTGGAACAGAAAGCAGCTGTCAAAGCAGAACAAGAAAATACTGTATGGTTCAAAATCAGGAATGCATCTTGTCTCCATATTTTTCCCCCTAACCATTATTGTTGTTGTTGTTGTTGTTTTGTTATGTGCCTTAGTGTCACATGTAACCCATAGTGACCATATGTACAGCAGCTCTGAACCCTTTCCTGTCCTGAGCCAGTCTCACTAATTCCAACACACTAACCCCTATTGCCCCACTTACTGCATCATTCCATCTCATCTGAGGTATCCCTCTCCTGTGCTGTCTGTCCACCCTTCAGAGCATGATGTCCTTCTCCAAGAACTGATCTATTCTGGCCATGTGCCCAAAGTCTGTGAGATGGAGCTTCAAAATCTTAGCCTTCAAGGAGAGACTTAGTTTCACCCTCCCTAAGATAGACCTATTCATTTTATTGGCAGTCCATTGTATATTCAAGACTCTTCTCCAGCACCACAACTCAAAGGCATCAATTCTTCTTCTTTCACCCCTAGTCATTGTCCAGCTCTCTGACACATAGCAAGTAATTGCAAAGACCATGGACTGGATTAGGCACACCTTGTTCTTTAGATTAAGGTTGTTTTTCAGCACTCTGGAGAGGTTCCTGACAGCAGATTTTTCCAAATGCAATTCGCCTTTTTATTTCCTGACTGGTGGCAGTAAGAGTGTTGATTGTGAATCCCAACTCCTAACCATATGTAAACTTTAATGGATAATTTAAAATTTATTATATATTAATTATATTGTGCTTCAGTCTATCCTAGATTCCCTCCCTCTCTCTCATTGCTGCAAAGCCAGAATCAATTCATTGCTGATTTTCCATTGAGTTTCTGAGACTTTGCATCTGGAAGGAAATTCCCCATCTTTCTCTCCCAGTGCAATTGGTAGATTTAAACCTCCTCAGAGACAAAATCTTTGGGTTAGTAACTGAACTTCCTACAGACTTGGTCACCAGAGCTCCCTTATCATATATTAGTCGTAAAAAAAAAAATAAACCAAAACTGAAACCAAGAAGTTTATTTTAATATTCTTTGAAATACAAAATTATATCACCACCTTGTTGTTGCGTACAGTAGAGTCCAAACCGACTGATAGCTGACCCTCCAGCAAGTTTTCAGAGGAAGTGACTCTCACAGGAAGAAATTACATGTCCTCACCCACAGAGCAGCTGGTGGCATCATCAAATCTCATGCCTTTGGGATTGCAACACAGCTGCTTTCCACTAGGCCACCAGAGTTCCCAATCACCACCTTAGAAAGTATCATTTAGTGATCCAAATAAGCAAAACTTTAATAAACTCTGAATTAGCTTTCCATACGGTTTTAGAAACAGAAAAATAGGATTGATCATTAATCAGTATCCAGATTAAATAGTATGAATAAAATAATAAAAACTAACTGAAAATGAACACAAATTACTACTGCAAAAACATTCTTTTCCAAGATAGCCACACAACCCAATAATGTATCTTAGATATTACATAACAAAAATGTAAATCCAAAATTCTCATAGAAAAATCCAATTATAATTTAGCCAAATATATATATTTTTCAATCACACACAAATTTTTGAAATAGAAAATGGTAGCAATCATATAACTAACAATGATGATGAATGTAATAAAAATAGGTCTGCATTCAACATTTTCTATAGAGCTTTCCTAATACTCTTTTAGCCTCACAGCATCCCTAGCAGATAAATGATTCAGGAAAACCCTTTTCTCTAATGAGAACGCAATAAACAAGTGGTCATACTAGAAGTTGTTCTGATTTGCTTAATACTCCCTAAACTAGAAATATTATGAACTTAGGAAAAAATATAACCTTAAACATTTCAATTTTTAAAGAGCTTTGTCCACTAATCATATATTGTTTTCCCAAATTATTGTGTCAGATTTAAAGGGACATAGATACTACATTTTATATATCAAGCTTGTTTTATTGATAACTAGATCTTACCACATTTCTTTTATGAATTAAAATGGTTCAAGTCAAATGGGAGCATTTCTAAAGTAGATTGCGTACCATCTGCATAACTTTTTAAGATGAAAATAGATTGCATATTGGAAGTGGTACTTTGTAGAGCTTTGGGAGTTCTCCTTATGAGCCTTCATAATGCTGTTGGGCTCCTACTTTAAAGGACTTCATTTTGCTACAGGGTGGCAAGTTTCCCACTTTGAAGATTCTGACATGTTTTAATGGTTCTGTCTTTGAAGAAATGAATATCAGTGGGATTTCCTGACGAGGAAGTTTCCTATTCAGGGAGAAAGAAGTCCTCTGTTGAAGTTATTTACCAGATTATGGTGTTAACCCTAGAGATAAAGTCTAATCCCTGGCAGGGTTATCATCTTTTTGAAAATATTAATATGTTTGAAGGAGATTCTACTTCTGAAAAAAATCTCATTAGTGAAAGGAGGCTATCTTTAAATTTTTAGCAGGTTGTTGTTTTAAAGGGTGTTTTGTAGCATAGAATGACTTCACTTCTTTAATGTTCTCTCGAACATTAAAGAAAGATGTACCATCTTCTCTTCCTGAATTCTGTAGAAAAAGGAACTTATATTTGTAAAAAAATAGGACAGAAAGTACCGAAAATGTATATGTGTGTGTATTAAATTAGTTATTCCTAGGGTTGCTATGAGTCATATAGTCAACTTGATGACAACTAAAAATATGAGAATATTAAATCAAATCTAATAGACTTAAAAGTATTTATATATTTAATGATTACATCTATATTTCAGTTTAAATGCATGAATGACACTTAGATAAGCAATAATAAAATTAAGTTTAAAGGGAGCTCAGTGACCTAGTGATAGGTGCAGCCCTGCCAACTCAAGGTAGGCAATTTTTATCCACCAGCTGCCCCACAGAAGAATGATGGGTAATCTCTTCCAAAGAGATTTACTGCCTGTAAAACTTCACTGTAGGAGCAGCTATCAGTCAGCAGCATGTAACAATAACAAAAATATTATTCTACTAATGAAGAAAAAAAATGGTATTCTTAAGAGGGGTTTTTGTTGTTGTTGTTGTTGGGCTTGTTCATTTGTTCATTTACTTTTTTTATATATTTTCTAAAGTATAAGTATGTCCTTTGAGCTCTGGTGCTGGAGAAGAGTACTTAATATACTATGGACTGGAGTTCATCCTGGAGAGGGTGAAGCCAGGCTGCTCCTTGGAGGCAAGGGTTCTGAAGCTCCATCTGACATACTTTGGACAGGCAGGATCTGTTCTTCCAGAGGGATGTCATGCTTGGGAGGGTGGATGGACAGCGCAGGAGAGGAAGATCATCAATGCGATAGATTGATTTGGTCATTGGTATAACAGAGATAGGCGTGTTGGAGACAATCAGATTGGCAAGGAACAGAGCAGGGCTTAGGGCTATTGTATGCAGGGGTCGGTATGAGTCGGTATAAGATGGTACATAACAAGTATGTTCAAAGACTGTTGTTGTTATGTGCCCTCGAGTTGCTTGTGATTCATAACGACCCTACTTACAACAGCCCTACACTCTGCTCTGTCCTGTGTCAAACTTATTGTTTCTGACACATCCACCCTAATTAACCCAGTCACTGAATCAATCCACCTCATAGAGGGTCTTCCCCTCCTGCGCTGTCCTCCACTCTCCCAAGCATGATGTCTCTCTCCAAGGACTGGTCTCTCCTTGCAACATGTCCAAAGTATGTTAGACGGAGCCTCAGAATCCTTGCCTCCAAGGAGCAGCCCAGATTAACGCTCTCTAATGGGAATCCCAGAGCTAATGCGAAACTTACACTTGAACCAAGAGGCAGTCGTCAGAACAGAGCAAGGAAACACTGCATGGTTCAAAATTTGGAAGGGTGTAAGCCAGGGATGTGTCCTTTCTCCATACCTTTTCAACCTGTATGCAGAACAGATCATCCGGGAGGCTGGGCTCTATGAGGAGAAACGTGGGGTCAGGATTGGTGGAAGATCCATAAACAATCTGTGTTATGCAGATGACACAACCCTGCTTGCTGAAACTGAGGAGGACCTGAAGCGCTGGCTGCAGAGGGTCAAGGACTGCAGCCTTCAGTATGGATTGAGGCTCAATGTCAAGAAGACAGATTCTCACCACTGGACCAATTGGCAGCATCAGGATGGATGGTGAAGAGATTGAGATTGTTAACAGCTTTACTCTGCTTGGCTCCACAATCAACACTAATGGCACCAGCAGCCAGGAAATTAAAGGACGTATTTTGATGGGGAAAGTCTGCTGTTAGGGACCTTTCTAAAGTACTCAAGAGCAATGGTGCATCTCTGGAGACTAAAATGCGTCTGGTACAGGCCATGGTCTTTGCAATCACTTGTTATGCATCAGAGAGCTGGACAATGACCAGGGAGGACAGAAGGAGAATTGATGCTATTGAGCTTTGGTGTTGGAGAAGAGTGCTGAAGGTGCTATGGACTGCTAAGAGAACAAACAGATTCATCCTAGAGAGGGTTAAACCAGGCTGCTCCTTGGAGGCAAGGATTCTGAGGCTTTGTCTGACATAATTTGGTCGTGTTGTAAGGAGAGACCAGTCCTTGGAAAAGGACATCATGCTTGGGAGGGTGGAGGGCAGGTGCAGGAGGGGAAGGCCCTCTGGGAGATGGATTGATTCATTCAGTGTCTGGGGCAATCGGGATGAGTGTGTCAGAGGCAATAAGATTGGCACAGGACAGAGTAGAGTTTAGAGCTGTTGTAAATAGGGTCATTATGAGTTGCAAGAGACTCGATGGCACATAACAACAATAACAACAACAACAGGATTAAGCTGTTTGTTTTCTTAGCAGTCCATAGTACATTTAATACTCTTCCCAAGCATCACAGCTCAAAGGCATCGATTCTTCTTGTATCCTCCCTAGTCTTTGTTCAGCTCTCTGATGCATAACAACTGATTGTAAAGACCATGGCTTGTATCAGGCACGCCTTAGTCTCCAAAGTGACACCATTGCTCTTCATTACTTTGGAGAGGTCCCTAACAGCCAGCTTTCCCATAACAATACATCTTTTAATTTCCTGGCTGCTGGTGCCAAGAGTGTTTACTGTGGATCCAAGCAAACTAAAGCTGTGAACAATCTCAATCTCTTCACCATCCATCCTGAAGCTGCCAATTGGTCCAGTTGTGAGAATCTTTGTCTTCTTGATATTGAGCCTTAATCCGTATTGAAGGCTGCAGTCCTTGACCCTCTGCAGCAAGCACTTCAGGTCCTCCTCAGTTTCACCAAGCAGAGTTGTATCATCTGCATAACACAGATTGTTGATGGATCTTCCACCAATCCTGGTGTTCAAAGACTAACTTCAAAAATATTCTCATTTGGCAAACTCGGATGAGTAAAGCGCTGCAAACTATGAATACTGTAACATTTTCCATAGAGAAGAATGAAAAGGGAGAAAAAGGAGAGAAGGAATAACTACAACAAATATAATCAGCCTTCTTTATAGGCTATGAAAGACAATAAACAAAGGTAGGCTAAGAATGGTGAAGAGAATAGCAAATCTAATGATGAATCTAATTTTTTAAAAATAGTAAAATTAATTCCAAGAATGTCATTAAAGTTAAACTTTAAATAATCCTTTTTCTCTTTCCCATGTTTTTGTGAGAGATTATCCAAGTAAAAAAATCTTCTATAGTAATTTCAAAAATTATCTCACATTTCCTTTATTATGATGTTGTTGTTGTTGTTAAGTACCTTTGAATCACAGAAGACTCATAGCGACTCTATGAAGGAGAGTCCTCGGTGCTTGGGTGCCTTTCATCCTCCCTCCAGGTTCATAGGGTTTCCGGAGGCAAGCTGTTATGGAAGTGGACGCCACTCCTCCTTCCACGCGTGTTTAACCAGGGAGCTCCACTCCACTCTCAGTCCGCATTGGAGAACTGCCACAACACAACACAGCTCCCACGTAAATATAATTAAAAATAAAAGGAGCAAAAGTAGAAACAATCTTCATATTAATATCACTAAGTTATTTTTCAGCTTAATGCAATAACAATGTTGATTTTAATTGTAGAAAGATGTATCAAAGTCCTAGTTCTACATACAACATGATTTCGTATTTTTCCTTTAATATTTTAATGCCAAGAATCCTTGTTCGCATAATGTAAGTACAAAGTGGGATTTACTAGAGATTCCAGTGTTTTTATAGTTCAAGAGACTAAAATCTCATACTTAATCATAAGTCTGCCAATTTTAATAAGGCATTGCTTGATGACTCTTTAAGTTGTATTGTTAGTTCAAATAATATATTCAATTTTCAGACTTTAAACTCTGAATTAAAATGGAAATCTATTCTAGTTATTGCTATACATTAGAATAGGCAACACATTTTTATTGTATATTCATTCCTTATTTGCTATTGCTTCATTTTTAAAACTTAAAATGCATAGAGATGGATCCACTCACTAGAACCTGTTAATGAAAAGTGACGCTATTGAGTGAGCAATCTTCTCTAACTCATAAGTTTTCTAGTCCATGAGTGTGTGTGGAATCCATTTATACCAAATTTCTTCTATTTGTATAAATTTGGAATTTTTTTATATCTTGCAAACCATGAGATCAGATGAGAAAGTTAAACTGAAATTCAAATGCAAAAGTGAGCATTAAAAGTTCACTGAACATGGTGTTGAGATAATCTAAACATAGTTATATAATACTAATTTAATGTTATTTTCTATGATAATACAAAATTCTGGTAATTTGTAGTGTATGTATAAATTTGGGTCAATACATTTTGGCCATTTAAAATGTAAATAGATAGCAAATAATAGGTTAATAAATTTATTCTTTAAAAAAAACCTTGAAATATAGTGATAAAGACAAACTTATACCAGTGGAAAATTATGAAAACAAATGATACAATATGACAATTATTATGTTACAACTCTATTATTATTATTATGTACCATTTGGATTGACAGCACAATTCCTTATTCATAAACCACCCTACCTCCACATACATATATGTATGCATTCTAATGACATTTTCCTCATCACTTTATTCTAGAAAAAATACGGTCCTATATCTAGTGGATGAGATGGATTGACTCAATGAATAGGGAAATGGAGTTAGGTATTTCAGAGACAATAAGGTTGGCTCAAGATAGAGCAGGGTTCAGAGCTGATGTACACAGATACGGTTGCTATGAGTTAAAAGTCACTTGATGGCAAATAAACAACAACATTAAACTTAATGTGGAAGATAGAAATCTTAATCATTTTTACATTCTTTCTTCTCCCCTAATATACATTCTATAATCCCTCAAAGAATCCTACTATTTTAATTCTTAATATTTCTTGAATTTATTAATTTCTCTTTATCTACACTGTTAGTCCTCATCTTACCTGTACATAGCCTCATTCCCACCAGAACCTCAGTCATCTTTCTAATGTAAAAATCTCATCTTATTACCTCCTTGATTAAAGTATTTTATTGGTTTCCAGTGATTATTAGATTGAAAGCCACCTGGTTTAATATGACTTAAAAAATCCAACATCTTTAAACCCTTTGCTGAGGCTCACTGAAACTTATGGTCCACACTTGGTCCTCAGGGTGTACTAGTTCTCTGATTGTTTGATCTTTGGTAGTTCTTATCCTATTATACCTGGGTGCATAGGTGATTTGAATGAGGGAAAAGGCAGTGAATAAGAAGATGTTTAGTATGCTTCATTAAATGAAAGGAATTTAGATTATATTCTTAAAGAAAGTGAGGCAATTCAACCTCAAAGGGTTTATGAAATATTGGCCAAATGGAAGATCTTTTCTAAGAGTGATTATGAATCTTCTATTTGATTCTATTATCTCATTTCTTCTTCCAAAATTTAAAGACATTCAATACTATTATTTCTTGTACACCACATTCTTTAAATTATTTTGAAATTTATTTGACTTTAAATGGCAGAGACTAGGTTAGCTCTGTGCTGATATTGATATATTTGCATATGGATGCACATGCAAACTCTGCAGAACATTTAAAGGCACCCCGATGAGAAGAGGCAGAATTGAGGTATATATGTAATACCACACACTTAAGCATTTTCAACAAAATTTCATTTGCTTTGGCTTTTCCAGGGAATAATTCTCTAAGGACACTCATCTAAGAAGTATTGTGAATGGTCACTAGCCTATTTTTGTTTTATGTTTCTGGCTAAAAATATACCAAGCAAATATAGTTATATTCTGAAAAAAATATATATACTCTACCCTGATTAATGAATGCTATAGATATCTTTCTGCTCTGTCTGCTTGGTTAGCTTTGTTTCAAATATGATACAGATCTCATGCTGCACAGCAGATCCAGAAATAGTCCATATTCCTTTAAATTCAGGCAATGCATCATCTTCTATTACACTCTGTCACATCATTCTGTGACTGTAAACCATGAGTTATGTGGATATGGACCAGTAGGTGAACTGGTACTGACAAACAGACAATTTGAAGATCAAATAAAACATTCTCATGAAAAAAATATTTTAAAATGAAATAATAAATAATATGTAAGTGTTTCAAGGGATACTGTTTTATATTTGCTGATAAAATCTACACTCCATATAATCTTACCAAAAAGTGTAAAAAATGCATTTTGACCAGATACATTTAGGTGATCTGGCTCTTACGTAAAAGTTTCTTGCATCACAGTTCACCTTTATTTTATTCAGAATGTAGATATAGAAAAGACGAATAATGTTCAAATATGTCTTTTTCCCTCTCTCCACATCATCTGTGTCTAACAAAACAATAACAGGACACACTAAAATTAAAATGGAGACAGAAAAAGGCTCTCAAGGATAAGATATTATATTTGTTGTAAAAATCAATATTATTACAGCAGGGCCTTAAGGAAGGGTAATGTGACCAAAGTAAAGAGAAAGTGAAATTGCTATACCATTACTATTATGATGATTATCATTAATTAATATTTATTGAGTCCCAATATGCTATGTATTGCAGAGTTTTAAGATGTACATTATTTTAAAATGTCTGTAGTTTCAAATAAAGAAGCTGAAAGTAAATTTACAAACAAGCTTGAAGCCTAAGCAGGGTACAACTAAGAAAGGAACATAAAGCAATGTGCTCTGCCATACAGAAATCAGATTTTTTAGTGGAACCAAAGTACAAAAGCATGCTTCCAACAAGAGAAATTAAGGAAGATTCAAAGCATAAAGATAGTAAGATAAATTAAAAAACCAACTTTTTAATTTGATAAACGATAAGCATAAAATTTGGATTATTTTTTATAAAATCATCTTTTGATAAATTCCTTCTTTGAGAGTTCCTATATCCCTAATTATAGTCCTAAAGCTCCCCTTGGAGTTTTCAGAAAGAATGTACAGAGATAGAAAAGTCATAAATGAAACATCAAGAAAAATAAAATATGAGCTAATAGGATTACCCAGTCTCGGTAACACATTATTGGAAGAAAGAAATGACCACATTGAGTCATTTAATCATTCTTTCACTCATTGAACATCAATTATCAGCTATATATTAGTAACAGTGTCCAGTAGTGGGGACATATTACAGCCTAAGGCCAAAGAAAGGATTATCCCTGGGTACACTTTTCAAAATATTTTCCCATATTTTGAACCAGAGAAAGAAATGAATAAAAATCTACACTCAAAAGTCAGGATTATATGTAGAGTCTCAAATTGCTCAATCTCAATCTATCTGCAAGCATTTCCATCATGTAGAAACATTCAGGGGGTCAGAAACCTCAGGGTCATGGGAAACAGCCCTTCCTAGCGCAAAGCATTGAAAAGCCAAGGGTGGTAGGGAGTGGGAGAGACAGCAATTTATATTGATGTCAAAGTATTCATATTTTAGTCTTTGCATGTTTCAAAAAAATTTATTGTTTAATATTGCACTAAAATAATATTTTCCCTGAAGGCATTGGTATCCACTTAAATTTTTCCACCCATACAGGTGAATCATATTTTACCCTAATCAAGGATCTGGGTTCAGACAAGGATACCAAAGAAGACTACAATAAGCTACTTCTGTCAAAGAAATACAATTTTAATATGAACTCTGTTTACAAATCACTATCTTTTAACCTCTACATCCCTATCTTTTGTCACTCTCTCTTCACACACACATAAACATACAAAAGCACACATGAATATATATATATATATATCAAGTTGTATCTTCATTTTTGAGTAGAGAATCTTAAATTTCTTTGAGTGTTTTTCATAATACTTATTTAACAAAATTTTAATTGTATTTCAGAATTTTCAATGTTTCCATCACTACTTATGTTCATTGATAATTTAATCAGTTCAGATTATTTATTAAAGTTGTGAGATGTTATTAGACTTTCTCTCATAATTCTAGGCATCTTCTTCCATCTATCCCTCAAATAGGTACTTTTCATCCTACTATCAATTGTGGTTGGAAGCCGGAGTGGCATCTACTTCCTAAATAACATGCCTCCAGAAACTCAATGAACTTTGATAAATGTTCATAGTTGTAGAGGAGCTTCAGGCCTTTTGTTCCTAGGGTCACTATGAGTTGGCAATCAACAACAATCAATAACAACAATCAACTGTAGATATTGGCCCTTATCAGCTTTATCCACAAACTTCCAATTTCTAGCTTGACTAAAAGAAGGAAGAGCTCCAGGAACAGATTGGAAAAATGAAGATTAAGGCCAGGTCATTTAGGGCTTTGTCTCTCCTTTAGGTAAACCTCACCTGCTCAGTTGTCTCTCTGCCCCTCAACCATTCTTATCAATTCAATCTTCTCAATAACATTGTCTCCTAGATTTCTTCTTCTACTTAAGACTGAAACAATTTTATAGATATATTGTCTTTAGCAATATTGATTTTTGGGGGGGTTTTGTCTTCATTTCATTGCAAAATCACACTTTTGTTTTATTCTGTATTTTAATGCAATGTGTGTGTGTGTGTGTGAGTTACAACTATTCTTACCATTTAATTTCCCCCCATTCATTCATTGTTGTAAACTTTCCTCCCTGCTCACCCCTCCCCGCCAGTCTCTTTTCTCATAAAACGAAAAAAAAACACAAAAAAAACCATTTCATTGTTATACAATCCCCCCCACTTCCCACCCCAGTTCACTTTACAATGCATTTCTTTTTCTGGAATTTTGTCATAAAAAATAACACCTAATAATATATTCCTTTTAAACAGTTCTCTCCCTCATCTGTTTCAATGCAGTATACATTCTTTTCTTAGGCTCCTCCAACCCCGATGTCAGTCCCGTTTTACAACAGTGGCACTTTTGTAAATAAAAATAAACAAACAAAGCCCCATGTTATCAAGTCAGAGCTAAATCACAGTTGAACTCTCCACTGGATTTTTGGAAGCTCTAAACGGCACAGGAGGAGACTGCCCACTTTTCTGTCATGGAACAGCTGGTGTATTTGAACTGTCAAAGGGTTGTAATTTTGAGATTAGTGCACAACTTTACACAGACATCACCAGAGCTATGTTTAAAGTATGTATATAATATTATTTTATGTATAGTATATAATATTTATATTAACTTTCCCCTTTTTAACTGTCTTAATTTTATCCTTCTATTAATATATGATATATTGTTGTTGTTGTTGTTTAATGCCGTCGAGTCATAGACGACTCATAGCAACCCTATGAACGAACAGCCTGGACACTGTTCGTATGTAGAGTTTCCAGAGGGAAGTGGCAAGCCATTTTGGAAGTGGATGCTGCTCCTGCTTCCAGGCTTGATTTAGTCGGGAAGCTCCAGCCAACACTGTCCACCATGGGTGCCCATTACCACGATTGGCACATCACTGTCACAGGCTTCAGCATCACAGCAACCACGAGTTACCTCTGTACAGCAACGCACAGAGCAGTGCTATACCACCTAGAAGAATGTTTGATAGGAAGACAATTTGAACCTGGTCGAGGGCCATAGATGACAATCACCCACCTTCGGCTTGGTAGCACAGCTTCCTTCCACTAGGCCAACGTAGCTCTCTCTTGGTCGTCGTCATTATTATTGTTGTTTAATGCCGTCGAGTCGTAGACGACTCATAGCGATCCTATGAACGTACATAGAGTTTCGAGGGGCAAGCCATTTTGGAAGTGGATGCCACTCCTGCTTCCAGGCTTGATTTAGTCGGGACGCTCCAGCCAACACTGTCCACCATGGGTGCCCATTACGATGATTGGTACATCACTGTCACAGGCTTCAGCATCACAGCAACCACGAGTTACCTCTATATAGACTAAAATATATTTTGGTGCAATGATTAATTTTGCTCATTCTCATTATTCATTAGTATCTGCTTGTGTTCATACTCATTTTTACATCTGGATTTTAATTGTTTGCCACATTCTTTTGATGCATTTTTAATTAGCATGTTTTTAAAATATTTTTAAAGTGTTAATAAAAATAATTTTAAACACTACAACAACAATGTGAGGCCTTAGACATAATATTTCAATCACAAATTAACCTGGATTGGTAAATAAGTACTATTGTTATAAGAACAAAAAACTATAAAGCATTACCATAAAGAGATTTTAAATCTTTGCATTGCATTCTAAACTAAGCAATCACAAACTTTTAAACATTTTCTTTTTCTATTTGCATTTGCAATTTTGTTTCTCCTTCTCTATTATTAATACCAGAGAGTTCTTGGCTGGAAGCAGAGAATACAAGAAAGATCATTACCTGAGTTTTATTAATATTGCAAAGGTATTTTCCCGGTATGTCACAACAAATGAGGGCTAACACTGCCATATCCAGTGTTAGCCACCATTTAACTAAGTGTAAAGCCATCAAAGTAACTATGCTTCTGCACAATTAAGACCAAGAGTCAGCAATCTGAGCAGATCAAGGGGAAACTGTGTCAGAAAGAGAATGTGCTAGGATTGTATCCTTTCAACCATACTTATTTAATTTGGATGCTGAGTAAATTATCCAAGAGACTGGACTATATGAAGAAGAATGAAGACTCAAATTGGAGGAAGAATCATTAACAGTTAATGTAGATTGTTAACACAGCACTGCTTATTGAAAGAGGGAGAGAAAAAAGGAAAAAAGACTTTAAGGTCTTATTATCAGATCCACCAGCTGATACATGAGAGAAAGATGGATAATCTCCTCCCATGCAATTTAATGTCTCTGGAAACCCACTGGATAGTCAACTATGAATCGGTCCAACTTGATGGTATAAAACAATTGAAGATCACAACTACAATTTTCAGTATGGCCAACATCTCAACATAAAGAATTAAAAGATTCCTACAAATGGTCCAACAAACAAAGTCATGTTAAATAAAGACTATGCTGAAGATGTAAAAAGAAAAAAATCTACTTTTATTGGAATCCATAATTAATACTCATAGAGTAGCAGTCAAAATAAAAAGACATGTATTAGGCAAATCTCTTGTGAATGATCTCTTGGAAATACTAAAAAACCCAAAAATATCTCTTTGAAGATGAAGGAGGACATAACATCAAGCCATAATATTTTAATGACCTCATATTCATACAAATTTTGAAATATTGGAAAATAAACAATGTCTTTATGCTGTGGAGCTGGCCAAGATTATACCATGGGCAGCTAGAACCAACAAATCTCTGTTGGAAGAAGTACAACCAGGCTGCTCCTGAGATGTGAAAATGGTAAGACTTCATGTATTTTAGACACGCCATTAGGAGGGACCAACCTCACAAGAAGGACATCATACTTGGTAAAATGAAAGGTCGCCAAAAAAGGAAACCATTCAATGAGATGAAATGATGCAGCAGCTGCAATCATGAACTCAAACATAGCAAAAACTGGGAGGTTGGCACAGAACTGAGCGGTGTTTGCCCCCTTGTACAGAGGGGAGCTGAGTCAGAATGCACCAGCAGCACCTAACAAAACAATTACTGCTTCTTAATATGTATCTACATATGTTTTCAAACCCCCCCATACCATTTTGGAGGACTCTGAGCTATGTATTATGAGTGATGGACAAGAATCTATAGTATTTTCTATGTCCTTCTAGAAAAGTCCTTCTTCTGTTTTTTTCATTTTATATTTTGAACCTGCAAACATGTTGGAAATGAGATTACTACACATTAACAAGCTTTGGAGGCTATATAGTCCTTTTTAGGAACAGATAACCTTCAGTAGAATGGATTGACACAGTGACTACAACCATAGACATGAGCATGGCAGAAATTATAACAATATCACATGATTGAGCAAGGTTCAGATCTGTTGTTTAGGGTCACTAGGGGCTGTAATCAATTTGAGGGCACCTACCATCAACGTTAAATTATCAACAGAGTTGTCCATGATCAATAGTTTTCAGCAGATATTCTAAAGTAAGGCAAGAAGAAATGGCAGCGAATTTAAATCTAAAAATAAGCTAGTGAAAATTTTACACAAGAGAAAATTATCCTATTGACTTGTTTTGGCTAAGTCATCAGGAAGATTATTGGAGAAAGACAGCATATTTAGTAAAATAAAAACCTTCCATGAGAGGGATTGGCGGAGTTGCAGCAAAAACAGACACTGTTCTGTTGGGAATCATCCTGATAATGAGGATGGCATACAAGCAAGAAACGTCTTGTCTTGTTGAACATCAAGTTGGTCTCTATCAGTCAGAGCTCAAATGATAGCACCTACTTATGTAATTTTAAAAATAAATTACATTTGACTTGGACATTCATACTTTACCACCAAACAACTTTGAATTTAAAGAGAAAGTTAAAAGAAAAATTTCAAAGGATAGAAAAATGGGAGTTCTGGTGCCCTGGCAACAAGAAGCTGCATTGCAATCCCAGAGGAACATGGTTCAAATCTGCCAGATGCTCTGCTGGAGAAAGAGGGGCAATCTGTTCTTGTACCAATCAGATCTGATTTGACAGTACACATACACAAAAAATTAAAAAAATAATAATTTAAAAAGGTGATGTATATTAAAAAAAGATAATATAAAAGGATAGATAAAATTGATTATGTAAATTTGCTGCCAGACTGAAGTAGTCATGTTTAATTAAAGCCTTTGTTTGTTGTTTCATTTTTTTGTTTGGCTTTTTATTCCTGAAGAGGGAGAGGAGTATGCCCTTTTCCTTATTTTCTCTGAGCACTGTCATAATAAATTTTCTTCTTTTCCACTCTTTTATTGTGATTTCTCATGTGAGATTTACTCAATCATTTGCCACCTCTTTTTTCCAACATATTTTCATTTCTAATTTCTTGCCATTTACGGGTTTTGCATTACATCCTTAATGACATTTCAAACTGGGTGTGAATGTTTGTGCAACAGGAGGAAAACTTAACTCCTCCAAAATGTCTCTCCACTGTGTTGATCAAGTTTTCCATTACTAACAACTGCACCACCAAGAATGTTGGCTAGCCATCTGCCTCCTGGTTTGCTTCCTTGTCAAATTTACAGATTATTCTGCATAACTTTTCACTCCGAATCTGCACTCTACATGATATAGGTAAAAAAAAAAAAAGACACAGGAAAGGGTGCAACACTCCTGCTTTAGAGGGTGAACATGCAGTGCAAATTCATGCTGTGAGGATCGGCAAAGCACCTTGAGCTTATGAACAGGTGTGAAAAATGTTGCAGCAATCTGGAAAAGCATATTTTAGGCAAACTACTATTGTAATTTTCAGGTAACAATGAAAATATTTACTTACAAAAGAACAGTTTAGGAAACTTATTTTTTAAAAAATGAGTTCATTAGGCTGAGAATTTTTATCTTTAAAAAAGCCCCAAAACCTTGCCCCCACTAGAAAATGGTAAATAATTAAAAAGTAAAATCAAAACAACAAAGATAACCACATGTTTTATACATAAAAAAGATCTGCTTTCTCCAGTTTGCCTCACAAAAAGAAATATTTCTTTGCAACAGAGAGTAGAATCCAGATCCTGAATATTTAATACAGAATAAAATGATATTTATTTTTAAGTGCATTCTACATTCAACACAACCGCATACTCACAACAAATCTATTGCGTTGCCCTGACATAGTTACTGCAAAGGTTTTTCCTTTGCTGTCCCAAGGGCCCAATTGATTTATCTGCCAGAAGCCTAAAGCCCCAAAATAAGATAGCTTTGAGTTTACAGAGGTCATTTTTCATTGTCTAAATAAAAATTTCTAAACAAAAATCTCTCATCCTGTTAACCGCAGGGTCCCTATCTCCCCAGAGGCTACAGCAACCTGAAAGAAGCCATTTCAATTCTTTCATGAAGAAAGATAAAAGCAAGTTTTCGATTAGAAAGCCCAGGAAAGCCTTCTTATTAAATGGTGGTAACAGTAACTAGTTGAAAAGGCAAAACTGTTCTAGAATGGGGAGGGAGGAGGAGGAAATTATTATGCATGAGAGAACACTTCTACAGGGACTATTGCCAAGACAATCGGAGACAGTGACAACTGGGGAGGCAGAGGAAGTTTACGGAGCCTTGTAAGTCCTCACAGTTATTCTACCCAGATCCTTAATAAACTGCCTAGTTTTATCAAGCATGTTCTCTTAATTGTGTGTGCCTACTTTTATCAACCAACATTAGCTGCATGTCACAATAATTATGCATTCAGGCCCATCTTCTGTGATCTGTCATCATTCAAAGTGCTTATGCAGCACAGGCAGAGGTGGGATGTGGCATGCGATCCGAGCTGTAGAATAATGGATTTTTGTAAGGCTAAGCTAAAAAGAAAATTATCGAAACTGACTTCATAGACAAAGTTTTGATAAAGAAGATAAACACAGACACTAATGGTGATGCCCTGGGAAATAAACCAGAACCGTGAAAGAATAGGAGGGTTACTGCTCATATTTTAACTTAATTCTCTCAGCAGAATATAGCAGCATAACTGCAATACTTCTATAATTTATTTATATTAAACATCAACTAGTTAATCAAGTAATTAAAGTGCTAGGGTATTATTCCTAATGTCTTCTAAAATGGTAAAGTTGGGTGGGTCAGAAGGAGAATTAAAGACTTTATTTAAAAAAAAGAAGATTCTAAATCTCTTTACACTGTCCCCTGAAATCACATTTAATTTCTTATGTAGGAGAAGGTTCCATGTATTAAAAAATGAGCATTACTCAGATCTAGTCTTTTAAAAGTATAGCTTCCCTCAGCTGCTCATTTTGAGCCCTAAGGTTGTACCTATAAATTTAAATTTATTCTTCTCAAGCCAGTTGCTTATTCTGAAAAACATCTGAAGGTGCTTTTCACTTTGTCTATCAAAAAGAAAATACCTTTTCATGCTTTTCCAAGAAAATATGAAAACAGGATTTCTATATATTTGTTGTAACATGTAATTGTCACAAACTGGAGGTTACTCAATAAAGCACTGTCAGAATGGATGACTTCATAATAAATACTTTAATCTTAACTTTGTTATATCTAAGAGAGAATAAATTTTCAAGGAATATGTTCTGTACATAATTCATTCTTGTAGATTCAAAGGGAGACATGCTGTTTAAAATTAGATGAAATATAAAATTATAAACAAATTTTTGTGTGTGTGTGTGTGTGTGTGTGTGTTATCTTGTACCTGTAATATGCTATTTGGAACATTTCTAGAACAAAATCATCTTGACTATTTTCTATGGAGAAGGAACTGTAGCAATTAATTTATCACTAGCCCATGTTTTACAAGAAAGCCCCAGAATTCTCTCATAAGAAAACACATGCTCTTGAGATCACCTTCAGGCAAAGTGGATGATTTTCTATCCAGCATGAGTGTTCATTATATACTTCACGTGTGCTTGTAGGGTATCGAAGAAGACCAGTTTCATTGTGTCCTAGCACATGCTTTTGTCCTCATCTAGAAATAGAGAATACTACTTCATGAAGCTTTCATCAGACAGAAGGGCATTGATCTCCTGTACATCATATGCCATCAAAACTCAAGCTAAGCTCCATTATCATGCTTAGGTGGGAAAGGAGAAATATTTGAAGATCATCCCCTCCTCTTTGAAGCAAAATTGCTACTCATTGCCATTGAGTCAATTATGACATTAAAACCCCCATCGGACAGAGGAGAATTATCCTACAAGTTTCCGAGGTTATAATCTTTACAGAAGGAAATGTCCCATCTTTCTTCTGCTAAGTGATTAGTAGGTTTGAATCATCCATCCTTTGGCTAGCAGCCAAGTATTCAAATAATGCTACAAGGGCTCCTTGAATATTCCATTATTATTATGTGCTCTTTAGTCAGAACCAACTCAAAGTTGACACTTGTAAAAAGAGCCAGGGCCACATGGGGACGGCAGTATCAGACCTTTACTAACTTTGCAAAGGGGAACTCACCCTGTCAACCACATCAACCAACATAAAATCAATTCCCATGGGCTCAGACATGTCCTCACGCTCTTGAACCTCTTTTTGCTCATCCCAACACCAATCTTATTATTTTACAGAGTCCAAAATCTGATGCAATGTCTCACAAACCACACAGAACCACATTGGAGAGGTCAAAAGTTATGATCCAGGTTAGTAGTGGAATATAGTTGAAACAGCTTCCAAAATATGCTCATAGGCACCTCAGCCTTAAACCTTGCAGCTTTAGGGTAAGGTTACAAAGCTCTTAATGATTTGAGTATTGCCCACCCAAACGTAGTCGTCAAACAAACTTGAGCAAGAGGCTCTTGGTTAAATGGGGTAGCAGTTCCAAGATCCACTCCATTTCATGGCAGGTCCCTGGTTCTCTGCTGTGCCTGCTATCACTGTTGCTTCTGAAAGCCCTCATTGATCTGATGCAAGAATCTCTGGTCCTGAGGGACACAGTGAATTCTCTTCCTTCTTTGCTGTTGATGAACATCTTCCAATACTGCTGCTGGATCTGGTCAATTTAATGGTGAAACTAGCCAATCCCCTGGTGAATTGGTGAGACTAGCCAATTGTGGATAGGCTAACCCGCCCTATTCACATACTACCACCAGTCCTCATGGCAAAAGAAGTTAATGGGTAGGAAATCTATTTTGAGCAATGATCTTCCAAGACCAGAACACTGTAGCAGGTTTTGAGAAGCTATAAATTACATGAGAGAAGACTGCCCGCCTTTCTCCCACAAAGCAGCTGGTGAACTTGAACTAACTACCTTTGAGTTGGTAGCATATTCTCTACTTATTAGGCCTGGAGAGCTCAGTATTCTGTTAGAAGATATCCTATCTCACTATAAATAATTAATAGCATTGATAACACTGGCTTACTTTTAAAGAACAAGCAATTCTATAATTAAATGTACTAATTACAATAGGAACTGTCTCTGGTGGCCTAGTGGTAAGAAACTGTGCTGTAATCCCAAAGACATGTAGTTTGAATACACCAGCTGCTCCGTGGCAGAAGGATGGGCAATCACCTCCCATGCAATTAACTGCCTCTAAAAATGTGCTTGAGAGTCAGCAATGGTTGGTTCGAACTCAATGGTACATAACAATTAAATGCAATACACATAGCAAAGACATTGTTTTCTACATCACTTGGTGTTCCTTCATCTCCATCCACATAGGAAATGTCATTTAGAAATCAGTACTCAGAAATATTGTTCTCCCTCTGAAAAATGTTAGTATATTTTGCTTGACTCAGTTTTGTCTATTTAATTATTATTTATTATGTATTAAAACCACAAGTAATTTTAAAAAAATTGTGTGATTCAATGCTTGGGATAAATAAATAAAGGATTCATTAATAATGATTGCACTCACTTTCTGAAGGCATTATATATGAAGTAAAAGGAAGCTTGGATAGCCAAGTAAGAACTTGCATTGCCAATGCTAAGATACATAGTTCAGATCTACAAGCTTGTCTGAGGGAGATAGGTGGGCAATCTCCTCTCACGCAATTTTAATTCTCTGAAAATCTACTAGAGGATCAGCTCTGAGTTAGCTCAGACTAGACAGCACATGACAACAACATATACAAACAAAAGAAACACCTGTCTCACATGGTTCTGAGCTGGAGAACCATGTAAATCATAAGAAGTCTAGAGACAGGTGGCCCCTCACCACTACTCCACACTGTCAGCAGGGACACACATAGCATCCATCCTCACAAACTCTTTCTTTCTTTTCCTCTTGGTGGGCCCTGATCTTTCATGTTAAGGCTATAGCTACAATTCCAAATGATAAGGCCACATATCAAGATAAGAGACAGAAGCCCTAGTCATGCTGCTCACTCATTCATTTCCATTGAGTTGGACCTGACTCACAGCTGACCCTACAGCAGGTTTTCAGAGGTAATCTAAGGCCAGTGATAGGATAAACTAAGGATGCTCCATTATTTAAAAAAAAAAAAAACAAAACAAAACAAAAAAGTTCTGCCATGGATTTCAAGACACTTCAAAAGAAATTTTAAATATTCAATAAAATCAGTGTATTAAAGCACCATGGCATATGTCAAAGCTACATAATATATAAGAGAACCTGGGTGATAGAAGGAGAATTGATGCCTTTGAGCTGTGGTGCTGGAGAAGAGTACTGAGAATACCATGGACTGCTAGGAAAACAAATAGATTTGTCCTGGAAAGGGTTAAACCAGGTGGCTCCTCGGAGGCAAGGATTCTGAGGCTCCGTCTAACATACTTTGGACATGTTGTGAGGGGAGACCGGTCCTTGGAGAGGGACATCATGCTTGGGAGGGTGGAGGGACAGCGCAGGAGAGGAAGGCCCTCTATGAGGTGAATTGATTCAGTGACTGGGATAATTGGGATGGGAGTGTCAGAGACAGTGCAATTGGGTCAGGACAGAGCGGAGTTTAGGGCTGTTGTACATAGGGTCGCTATGAGTCACAAGCGACTCAACGGCATATAACAACCACAATCAACAACAATTATCTCTTATTAGTTGCTTACTTGGAAAGATGAAGGGCGAGCAAATGAGAGGAAGGATCCCAAAATGATGGACTGACATTGTAACTTTAGCGTTGTGTCTCAGAGATGTTGAAGATCGCACAACATAGGGGAGGTTCCAGAAAGACTGTTCATAGGGTCACTATGAGTCGGCCTTGACTTCATGGCACCTACAACCAACAAAAGCAACAATTATTAGCTGATATCTAAAAGTCCAAAATAAAGCTAGCATTTTTCTGCTGTGGAGTTATAACCCTCTCATAACTGATCCCCTAGTAAGTTTTCAGAAGCAGAAATCACATAGGAGGAGACTGTCCATCTCTCTCCCACAAAGCAACTGATGGATTCAAACCATATGCCTCTGCTTTGGTAATGTAATTCCTTGCCCCATAATAGATGTAAATCACATGCCAAGGAAAGTTCCTGACAATATAACAATTATTTTACTATTTCCCAGAGGTAATATATAATTGTTGTTTATTCTGCTGAAAAATATCCAAAAACCACTGGAAAAGTACTTCAACAGAGAACTGTCAGACATATAGGATGCTAGGGATATTATGTTGTTGTTATTGTTCTTATGTGTCCTGGAGTTGCTTGTGACTCATAGTGAGCCTATGTACAACAACCCTAAACTCTGCTCTGTCCTGTACAAATCGCACTGTCTCTGATACACCATTCTGATTACACCAGTCACTGAATCAATTCCTCTCATAGAGGGCCTTCACCTCCTGTGCTGTCCCTCCACTCTCCCAAGCATGATGTCCCTCTCCAAGGACCTGTCCCTCCTTACAATATGTGCAAATTATGCCAGACAAAACCTCAGAATCCTTGCCTCCAAGGAGCAACCTGGTTTAATACTCTCCAGGATTAATCTGTTTGTTTTCCTAGCAGTCCATGGTACCCTCAATACTCTTCTCCAGCACTACAGCTCAAAGGCATCAATTTTCCTTCTGTCCTCCCTAGTCATTGTCCAACTCTCTGACTCATAACAAGTGAATGCAAAGACCATGGCCTGTATCAGGCACACCTTAGTCTTCAGAGAGACACCATTGCTCTTCAGCACTTTGGAGAGGTCCCTAACAGCAGACGTTCCCATCACAATACATCTTTTAATTTCCTGGCTCCTGGTACCAAGAATGTTGACTGTGGAGCCAAGCAAACTAAAGCTGTGAACAAGCCCAATCTGTTCGCCATCCATCTTAATGCTGCCAATTGGTCCAGTGGCGAGAATCTTTGTCTTCTTGATATTGAGCCTTAATCCATATTGAAACCTGCAGTCTTTGACCCTCTGCAGCAAGCAAGTCAGGTCCTCCTCAGTTTCAGCAGCATAACGCAGAATGTTGATAGATCTTCCACTGGTCCTGGCCCCACATTTCTCCTCATAGAGCCCACCCAGCCTCCCGGATAATATGTTCTGCATACAGGTTGAAAAAATATGGAGACAGGACACATCCCTGGCATATGCCTTTCTCAATTTTGAACCATACCGTGTTTCCTTGCTCTGGGCTGACGACTGCCTCTTGGTACAAGTATAGGTTTTGAATTAGCATGATCAAGTTTTCTGGGATTCCCATTCTTCTCAGAGTCAGCCACAGTTTGTTATGATCCACACAGTCAAACACCTTTGCATAATCAATGAAACACAGATATGCATTCCTCTGGTATTCCCTGTTTTCAGCTAAGATCCAAGTAACATTAGCTACAATATCCCTTGTACCATGACCCCTACTAATCCTAGCGTGGACTTCCGGCAGTTTTCTGCTGATGTGCTGTTCCAGTCGTTTTTGGATAATCTTCAGTAGAATCTTGCTTGCATGTGAAATCAATGATATTCTATAATTTCCACACTCTGTTGGGTCACCCTTCTTTAGAATGAGAACAAATATAGATCTCTTCCAGTCAGCTGGCCAAGTGGTTGTTCTCCAGATTTCTTGGTACAACTTGGTAAGCACTTCCAGGCAAGCATCTGTTAGCCATATATATATGTCAATTGATATACCATCTATTCCTGGGGCCTTATTTTTTCCTATTTCCTTCAAAGCATCTTGAACTTCTTCCTTCATCACCATAGGCTCATGCTTGTATGTTGTTTCATTTAATTCTTCTATGTCTGCCAATTCCTTTCAATACAGTGACTCAGTATATTCTTTCAATCTTCTTTTAATACTTTCTGGATCATTTAATATTCTGTCTAAAGCATCCTTGATAATAGAAACTCGAAGTTTGAATATGTTTTTCCGTTCTTTGAGATTAAGAAATGCTGAGAAAGTTTGGCCCTTTTGATTTTCTGACTCTAGCTCCTTGCACATTTCATTGTAATATTTTACTTTGGATCTTGGTTGAAAGCAAAGAATACCAGAGGAATATCTATCTGTGCTTCATTAATTATGTAAAGGCATTTGACTGTGTGGGTCACAACAAACTGTGGCTGACTCTGAGAAGAATGGGAATCCCAGAACGATTGATTGAGCTTATATAAAACCTATACTTGGACCAGGAGACAGTCACCAGAACAGAACTATACGGTTCAAAATTGGGATGAGTGTACACCAGGAATGTCCTGTCTCCATACCTTTTCAATCTATATGCAGAACAGAACATCTGGGAGGCTGAGCTCTATGAGGAGAAGTGTGTCATCAGAATTGAAAAAGGATTCATCAATAACCTGCAGTACGCATATGACACAAGTTTGCTTGCTGAAATTGAGGAGGACCTGAAGCACTTGCTCTAGAAGGTCAAAGACTTTAGTCTTTGATATGGATTGAGGCTCAACATCAAGAAGACAAAGATTTTCATCAGTGTGCTGATTGGCAGCTTCATTATTGATGATGAAGAGATTGAGATTGTTAATAGCTTTAGTTTGCTTGGGTCCACAATCAACACTCTTAGTTTCAGCAGCCAGAAAATCAAAAGCTAAATTGCATAGGGAAAGTCTGCTCTCCATGATATCTCCAGAGTACTGAAGAGCAATGATGCCAGTCTAGAGACTAAGGTATATGTCTGATACAGCCATAGTCTTTGTAATTACTTGATATGCATCGGTAATCTGGACAATGACTAGGGATGATATAAAGATAATTGATGCCTTTGAGCTGTGATTCTGGAGAATACTATTGAATATACCATGAACTGCCAGGAGAATCAACAGATTTTCCCTAGAGAGGGTGAAACAAGGCTGCTCCTTGGACTCAAGGATTCTGAAGCTCTATCTGCCATAGTTTGGGCATGTTGCAAGGAAAAACCAGTCCTTAAAGAGGGATTTGGGAGGGTGGAGTGATAGTTCAGGAAGGGAAGACCCTTGATGAGATGTATTGATTCAGTAACTGGCATAATAGAGGTAGATGTGTCAGAGGCAGTGAGACTGGCATAGTGATAGAGCAGGATTTAGTTCTGTTTTACAAAGGGTCAACTATGAGTCACAGGCAGCTTGATGGCAAATAACAACAACAACAACAATTGTATATTGGACAAGTACTATTAGTATCACCATTGTATGGATGAAAACATTGAATCTTAAGGTTATAGAGGCTATTCAGCTATGAGATTGCTGGCTTGAAGTCCAAATCAGCTTGATGCATCCCAAAGCCTCTTAACAACTCTACCAATAAATCTATCGAGTAATCAGTAAAATTCAACCAAGCTGAGCCCTAATGAAATGGAATGAAGTATATTCATTTTGTCAGAAAAGAAGAAAGTAAAAGAAAACCAATACAGTGTTATAGATTTATTGAAAGTAAACCTACAGGATTAAATTCATCTTCTTAAAATTTTAATCTATCATAATATACAACATTTGTTCCTCTCTAAAATGATCTAATGGCTGTTTTCAGAATATTCCCAATCATTATGTTTTCTAAGAAGATAAAAATAGTAATATATTTTTTATGAATATATATATTTTACTAAGGCTGAAAACCAAGAGTTTTTACTAAATATATAGCCAATACAGATTTTTTCCTTTATTTTTTCATTGTTTCACATTTTCTCCCTTCACCTCCCGGCAATTCACCCCTTGTTTCAGACTGTTCACATACATATAATTCAGAATCATATATTCCTTATGGACAGTTATTCCCCTCATCTGTCCTAATTTAGTGTTCATTATCTATCCACTCTTTCTCTAATTTTGTCCCCAAACCCTCAATGTACGTCCTATTTTATAACAGCAATGTTATGCGGTATTTGTACTTTTGTGACTGAGATATTTCACTCAGCATAATGTCCTTAAGGCTATCCCATGTTGTGTAATGTTTTACTATTTCACTGTTTTTCAATGCTGTGTAGTATTCCATTGTGTGGATATACCATAGATTTTCTGCCTATTCATTTGATGGCTACTGGGGTTGCTTCCATCTCTTTGCTATTGTGTATAATACAGTAATAAATATGAGTGTGCATACATCTGTTTGAGTTGTGTTTCTGGTTTCTTTAGGGTATATTCCTGGTAGTGGAATTTCTGGGTCAAATGGTATTTCTATCTCCAACTTTTTGAGAAAGTATGAGACTGCCTTCCATAGTGGTTTTACCATTTTACATTTCTAGAAGCAGTAAAAGATATTTCCAATCTTTCCACAATATCACCAGCATTTGTCGCTTGCTGGAAACTATAAGATACATTGAGATTAATGAGCTAAGACGTTGCTATGGATGGCACAGATGGTTTGTACTTGACTAATATTTTAAAGGTTGGAACCTGAACCTACCTAGCACAGCCATGAATAAAATGTCTGATAATCTACTTTCTTTAAGATTGTTGCTCTTGCTATTATTAGGTACTGCTGAGTCAAGTGTGACTCACAGCAAAGCTACGATTACAGACCTGAACGCTTTCCTATCCCATCATCATCTCCTATACACTTGAACCCATTACTACAGTTACTGAGTCAATCCATGTCACTGGGGGTCTTCCTCTCTTTTGCTGACTCTCCACTTTTTCAAATATGAAATATCTTTTCAAGGAACAGCCTTTCCAAGCAATATGTCCAAAGTATGAAAAATGATACTTCTCCATTCTTACAGCCAATGAACATTCTGGTTGTACTTTACTCAAGATATATCTGCTCATTCTTTTAACAGTCCATGGGATATTGAGTACTCTTCTCTAACACCACAACTCAAAAGTATCAATTCTTCTTCTGTCATCCTTATTCATTGCCCAGCTCTTAGATGCATAGCAAATGATTGAAAAGACCATAGCCTTAATCACGTGTCTCTTAGTCTTCAAACTAACATCATTGTTCTTCAGTATTTTGGAGAGGTCCCTGACAGCAAACTTGCCTGATGTCCTGACTGCTGGTACCAAGTGTATTGATTGTGGATCCAAGTAAGATACAATCTTTGGCAGTTTCCACCCTTCCTCCATCCATCATGATGTTGCCTATTGGCCCAGTGGTAAAGATCTTTGTTTTCTCATTGTTGAGATGTAATTCATGATAAATGTTGTAAATTTTGCTTAGAATCTTGCAACCTAGTGTAAGTTTCTTTGCAATTTTGAGACTTTTTAATCTAGATACTTATATACCTATCCATCTAATGTTTACCAGCTATATTATATAGGTGATGTGCCGTGCTTGATGTATTTGCCTATAGGCTCATGTCACATACCTAAGGGAATTTGCTTGTTTCTAAGTAATATTCCTACTACTACATAACAAATTAAGACTCAGTGGCTTAAACAAGTGAAATATATTTACCTACTGAACTGGTATTCAGAAATCTGAAATTGGGGAATTAATAAGGTAATAGTCTCTCTAGAGTTGTTCAAGAGAATCCCTTCTGGCCTCTTCTAGTTTCTGTTGGCTGTCAGCAAATCCTTGGCTTCTATATAGCTTTATCCCACATCAATCCAATCCCTGTCTCCATATTCAACTTCATATAATCTTTTATTTTGCTTAAGTCTTTTTTTCTGTCTGCCTCAAATATCCCTCTGTCTTTCTCTTATATAAGTGTATTAGATTAAGGGCAGATCATCTAAATAATGCATTATTTCATCCAAAACATCCTTAATTATATTTACAAAGAACCTCTTCCCAAATACAGTAATATTTACAACTTTCAAAGATTTTGATATGGACATTTAATGTGAATGCCATCATCCAATAGGTCAAACGAGTAAATAGAAGTATTTTTCTAAATATAAATAAATCATGTTCTAGAAAAGAGATTGATGATTTAAACTGAGTAAGTTATAATGTTCCTTTCCTGCATGTGAGCTTCTGCAGGAAGTTCAGTTCATTGTATGATATCTTTGTTTTTCTTCTCTACTGAGTACACAAAGCCTAGATTTTTACATGATCTCTTTTTTTGAGGAACTGACAGTTTTGTGGGAAGAATAGAATAAATTAGTGTACAATGTAATATAATTTTAATTTTGTTATGTAGTGACATGAATTGAGTTGTGTCTTAGAAAATAAATGCATGAAATGATGTAAGGTAGAAGTTATGTAATGCTTTTCCATGATCTGATAAAATTATCAGTGTAAAGTGATTAAGTATGGGATGTAACACTTTTAATCCCATCACAGACCTGATGCAATGTAAGAGAATTTTTCCTAGGATGTAGCCTTTTCTTTTGCAAGAGATAAAAGCAAGCAGAAAAGGAAGGGAGCTCAGTACTATCAAGGGGGAGCCAAAAGCAGAGCACCAATAGCCTTTGGACTCAGGTGTTGGCATTGGGACACTCCTAGAACTGAGAACCTAAGAGAGAAAGCTTCCTTAGAGCAGGCACCTGAATTTTATTCTAGCTTCCTAAACTGTAAAAGAATAAATTTGCTGTGGTGAAAGCTTCCATTTGTGGTATCTCTGCTATAGAAGCACTAGATATCAGGTGCCTTGGAGTCAGTTCCAATTCATACCAACCCCTTGTACAACATGATGTAGTTCCCCGTCCACTGTCATCTTTACAACTACTGCTGTGCTCAAGCCCAGTACTGCAGCCACTGTGTCAATCTGTCTTGGATGCTGGCTTTTTTACTCTTTACCAAGAATAATTTCTTTCTTGAACCTTCCTCTCCTGATTACATGTTCAAAATATGTGAGATGAAGTCTTGACACTTCTGTTTGAAAGGAACATTCTGGCTGCATTTCCTATAAAAGAAATTTGTTATTCTGACAGTAACTCATACATTCAATATTCTTCACCAATATCACAATTCAAAGACATCACTTTTTTGTGGGCTTTTTTTACTCCTTGTCAGTTTTCACATGTATATTAGGTGATCGAAAATGCCATGACTTGAGGCAGGTGCACCTTAGTACTCAAAGTAATGTTTTTGCTCTTTAAAGAGACCAATTTGCAGCATATTTTCCAAATTCAATACATTGTTTTAATTGCTGAGTTTTGTTTCCATAAGCATCATAAGCATTGACTGTGGATCCAGGAAAAAGAGTATCCTTGACAACTTCAATCCTTGCTCCTATTTTCATGATGTTGCTCATATTAATACTATGTAAAAATTAGTGGGGAAATTCCATTTCTTGAACTCTGTCTTCACATTGGAACTACTTACAGAATGCTTCCTGGAAAAGGTGACGCTTTAGCCAACTATGGCAGGGCACATACATTTAACCAGATAGCAATAGGTAATAAATGCATTTGTGAGATAACAGCATTTGTTATCATTTTTGAGGACAGTAACATCAGTGCAGAGAACTATAACCAGCTTAATACACACAAGTTTAAGATATGAGGTAGAAGGGTGGAGTCTGCAAGTGGAGAGAAAAATAAAAGTCAGATCAGCAGTCCTAAGAAGCTCAAAAAGGCATTCTACATCTTAAGGAGCCACTGCTGTATTTTAAGCAGGAAATTAAATTATCAAGTTTGCATTTTAGAGCAATTTCTCAGGTTATGATCATTATCATACATAGACTTAAGATAGAAAGACCAGCCGCAAGAAGGTTCAACTTGGATCAAACAGAAGGCGAGAGTCCCTGAAGAGCACTTCCTCCCAATGAGATCTTTTCATATGCACAGTTTCATGTTGGGGAGCTTGAACCTGCAATTCCTTGTTCACACCTCATTCTAGACCATAATATACTCCACAATTTGTCTCCTCTATTTTATGTACTGGTCTCCATATACCATTTTCTTAAACTAGAAACTAATCTTATTTTCTTAATTTTCCTGTTGTTCATGTCCACTCTAACTTCCTTCATCTAGGGAGAAAAAAGAACTAAAAAAGAACCAAATAATGTTGCAGTATGCAATGAAAGTATCACTTTAAATTTATAGCATCAACCATATATATACTTACTTATTTCATATAATAAACCATTATCACAAGAAACATGCAGTCATACAACCACAAGCACACTATGGCCTTAAAGAATTGCTGTTGTTATGTGCTGTTGAGTTAGAACTGATTCATAGCTGAACCACCAGCAGATTTTTCAGAGGTTATAAATTTGACAGGAGGCGATTGCCCACTTTTCTTCCATGAAGCCGCTGGTTAGAGCCACCTGCCTTTGGGTTGGCAGCCCAATACCCTTCGTCCCCCAGAGCTCTGCTTTCAAGAATTCATTGTTCTTACATTTTACACTATTCCTGTGATTCCTACATAACAGGATGGAAATATTTTAGTAGCTACATATACAATAATCTCTCTATATAAATAATAAAATTGTTATGCTGCAAAATAAAATTAATAATTTCAAAATGTTTCAATATGACATGAATGACAAATAAGGTAAGCCTACATGCACACCTATTTTTTAAAATTATGTAAATAAACTAGTGTGACAGATAAAATTATGTGAAGAATTTTTGTTGAACTTGCTTAGTTGATTGGTAAAAAAACACCAAGACACCTTGAAAAAGTACTGTGGAGATTTAAGATTAAAAAACAAAACAAAACGAAACAAAACAAACAAAACCTAAAATCCCACTAATATATAGCTTTCTGTGTGGAACCCATAATGTCCTTGATAAAGACCATCACATATTGGGGCACATACTCTGTTTTCTACCATTTCTTTGATTAGCTCTCATTCTTTCTCTTCAGGGTTTCTATCATAATACTAGAAAATAAAATTTTAAGCCCAGAAGGATTTTTATAGTAATACAGGCTATTGATCAGTGCATTATTTTTTTTTCCCAACCAGAGCTTACTATTACATCCAGATTCCTTACAGCACCAGTATGCCCAGCGGGTTAATGTTAGGTAAGGTACAAGCTGTTAGAAAGCTACCAGTACATCCCCCCCGCCCCCCGCCCCTTAGTGGTCCTACATACTTCAAGCTCCTATGAGGTAGTAAAGAAAACTTTATTTCCATGTTTGTATCCAAACCTTGGACTTCATATATGCTTTGAGTGATAAAGTTCAGTCGTGAAATACTAATCCAAGCTATGATTTTTCTGTGTTGAGCAACTTAAACCCTGTGTTTTCCAGGCCATGACATCTTAAGCAGCTACAAGACTTATGAATGAACTATAAGTAGTGTTGTCTTTCTTATTTTTTCACTATTTACCTGGTCCTTTCCTATCTTGAAACTTCTCTTGGTTCTTATTCACAAATCTTCTGGATTTTAGCTAGGTCCTTCTTTATGCAACTCCTTGGGCTTGATCTCTTCAGATAAGGAGCTTCATTTTTTGAGATCTCTATTTGCATGAAGCTACCTCACATCTTTGACTGGAAACCTGGTAGTAAAATCACAAAGTCATTTTATCTTGATTGTTTAATATATTTTGAAAATTCAGGTTTTCACAAAACATCTTTTATTCTCAAAAAGGGATTCCCATATTATATACGTTTCAGGATTCACAAAATCTATATCTGCCCCTATTTTTTGCATATGGAGTTCTAATTTTTTTCCTGGTAGAACTCTTGCTTATCTATCCTGCTACCTGGGCTGCACTCATTGAGGCTCCCAGGCACATTCTAGTTCACCAAGACTCTTCCAGGCTTCTGGTCATAATGTTCTGTCAGGCTCATCTAGGTCCAGCTTCTCAATGGGACAGAATATGTACCTGAACTTCAGTAAATACTACGAAACAAGTATTACCTTGAAAACATGCGTGTGTATCAAAGGGGAAAATCAGATCCTCAACCTACAACTAAAAACAACATATTTCCATTATCTGTTGCTGCCTTTTTTAATCTATCTTATTCTCAAAAGAAACTTAAAGAACTAACTTCTGATTTCAGACATATCTAAATATATCTGCATAACAATGCTTAGCCTCAAATCTTGGGTCCTGAAAGTATAAGCATTTCTAACCAAATACTTGGCACTACCGGGCACAGCTCAAGTTCATAACGCTGTGCATATGGGGTTGTCCACCTGCAGACTGGCAGATGGAAAATTATTCAGGGGAGAGAGCTTAATTGGTGACCTTTAAAATAATTATTCATTACCTTAAAACACTTATATTATGTCAGCATGAGTCCTTCAATTGAAACTAATATATTTAAATCAAAAGCAGTGGGTCTTATTTAACCTATTTTTAACCAAAAATGAAATTTAAAGGAATTTATTAGGATTCTTCATTTCCTTATTCTTTACGTTTTCCTCATTTTACTACTTTCATGCCTTGATTCTTCCTTTCTCTGTCCATTCCTATAATTCCTGTTTCTGTTTCTGATCTGTCTCCATTTGCTCATTTTGCAAATCAAGTGTTATAGGTGGAGTATACTTTAACTTTGTTGGAAGCAGGAGTGGCATCTCTCAATCCAAACGAGTTGAGCATGTCAATGTTCAATTTTTGATCTTGTGTCTCCTTTTAACTATTGAGTAAACTATTGTATCTTGGGACACACATGAGCTATTCGCTTATTAAAATTAGATCCTATTTGTAAAGCCTCTGGTCAGGTTCTGAATTGTGAATAATGGTTAGTTCTCTGTACTCTTCCTCATAATCTAATATACTAGGTCCTTCATAACAACCCAGAGGAAGTAAAGTCATGGCACAAAGTATTCTGTGCCTAGCTCTAAGGCAATTCTTTTGGGTCTCACATTTGGCCTGGAATTTATCCCAGAATGAAAAACATGACTGAGAAGGCTGGCAGCCCATTACATGAGTAATATACTAAATGTGTTGCATGAACCACCAAAATCATATTCCCACATTCTAACATAGATGTGAGCCGATAGCAGACATATGCAAGCAGGCAGCAACTCAGGTATCAAGAAAATAAATGGCTGGGCAGAAGCTATATTTACTAGGACATGTTTGTGATTTTCAAAGCAAAATTTTTCGGCCAGTTTTCATTATATTCCAGGCTATGGAACTTTTTATGCCATACACATTTATAAATAAAAGTATGAGAGCTTCTAAATCACTGACTTAGGCTGAAATGATGCCTCTAGGGTTTGGGATTATAAAAAAATAAAAGGTGACCTAGCAGGGATCATAAGGCAATATCCTACAGGAAGCAAATTGATACCTGGGATTACAGTAGCAATTCCTTTCTGGCATTCACGAAGAAACATATTTTAGATAAACAAATAGGCAGAACATTTTGGATCTCTGTAAATAGATCTGAAAAGTCAGGCAAGAGCTTTTCCCTATATGGGTGCAAATGACATCATTCATAACCTTTTGAGCAACTGGTGCATTTGGAAGAGCTGTAATTTGCAGATATAATACTAACGTTGGACTATTCACTCTATTTCACATTATATTCCTATTGGCAGATCGTGGGAAAGGCAAGTTATGACTAAATTTTTCATGACTTTTTTTTTTCTAATAGAATTTCACCTATGACACTTCTCCATTAAGGTAAAGAGTAACTTTCTAGATTTGAAACAATATTGTATACTGGTTATTTTCCTATGGGTCTTTGTGATAAATGCCACGGTTTTCATTTCTATAAAGGAAATATAGGGAGGTAAATGACGCACAGATCTAAATCATAACCACTCTTAAAAAAATTTATTTAGTCTTATGTTCCACAAGTCAAAATGTGCAAAGCACTAAGGAGGGAACTTTGGAGGACTCTATGAACGTTGATAAATGATGATAGTTATAGAAAGGCTTTAGGCCTTTTGTTCATAGGGTTGCTATGAGTTGTGCTCATCTAGATGGCAATCAACAACAACTGAGATGAAAGAGGAGCCATCAGGTACTTACTCCCTTAAGGATTCTAGAAACAATAGAAAGAGGAGTCTGCTACACAAATTCTATAAGTGAAATTTGAAATGACCATGAGAAATAGACAAGCACAGGATTTCAGAAGGGCAGAAGTATATCCAATAGAACACCAAAAAACCCTACTTTGCCTGTTGTTGATGGTAGATGCTATTGAGTCGATTGTGACTCATAGCAATTCTCTGCACAATAGCTCTGAACCCTGCCCTATCCCAAGCAGTCATACTATCTCTGACACACATATACCCATTACCCCAGTTACGAAGTTATCAAATCAGCTCCAACACATAATATTTCTATGTGCAACATAAAATGTTTCTGTGCCAACCTCATGATTGCATCATGCTCAACCTCATTGTTGCAGCCACTGCAATGAGTCTTCCTCTTTTTCTGGAGCCTACTATTTTACCAAGCACGATGCCCTTCTCTGATACTATGGTTGAAGTGGACTAGAAAAAGTCTCACCGCCACACTTCTAATAAGCAGCCTTGCTGTATTCTCCCAAAACAGATTTGCTCATACTTCTGGTTGTTGTTGTTGTGTGCCATCTGGTTCAAGTATGACTCACAGAGAACCTATGAATAACAGATTTGAACCCTGTCCTATCCTGTGTCATCCTCATCATCTCTGACACTCTTGAGTCCATTACCGAAATCACTGTGTCAATTCATCTTGTTGAGGGTCTTCCTCTGCTTTGCTGATCTTTCCAACCATGAGGTGCTCCCTCCAAGGAATAGCCTCTCCCAGCACCATGCCAAAATATGAGATTAAACTTCGTCATCCTTGCTTCTAAGGAGCACTCTGGCTGCACTTTTTCCAAGATTTATCTGTTAGTTCTTTTGAATGTCCATGGGATTTTTGGTAGGCTTCTTCAATACCACAACTTAAAGACATCAATTCTTCTGTCATCCTTGCTCATTGCTCAGCTCTCAGGTGCAGAATAGGTGACCGGAAAGACTGTGGCTTAATTTCATATTTATTACCAACAGTTTAAGTTAAATGCATCACTTCTTTTTTAATTCATAGTAAAGCTTTTGTATATGTACCAGACATTTGGAAATATCATGCCTTAAGCCAGGACTGCCTTAGCCATAAAAGTGATCTCCAATATTTTAATACTTTAAAGAGATCTTTTACAGCACATCTATCCAATGTAATATGTTGTTACTTGACTTCTGCTTCTATAGGTGTTGATTATAGTCATGTAGAATGAAACCCTTAACAACTTCTATCATTTTTTCATTCATCATGTTACTGCATACTTGTTCAGTTGTAAGGATTTTTGTTTTCTTAATATTGAGATGTAATCCATACTGATGGATATAATCTTTGATCTTCAAGTACCTCATGCACTCTTTGCTTTCAGAAAATGTGATTGTATCATTTGTATATTGCTGATTGTTAATAAGTTTTCCTTCAATCCTGATGCCACTTTCTTCTTCATATAGGCTAGCGTCTCAGATCATCTACTCAGCATGCAGAATAAATAAGTATTGTAAAAGGACACAATCTGATGCACAGCTTTCTAAATTTAGGGTAACTTGCATTTGAATTTGATCATGTTGAATAAAATCCTTAAGAAGTAAAATTGAAATCTAACCAAAATTGAAATTCTTTTATTAGAGCTTATAATTTTGCATAAATTATTGCCTATCGGGCACAATGATGAAAGTATATTAGGAATAAGAAATAGTGCTAGTAATTTTTTTAAAGAAATTTTTAACTCTTTAACTGTTTATTATATCTGAAATCCAATATCTAGGAATGGAAAGACTAAGTAACATGGCTGAAATCTTCTGCAAAAATTCGATGGCATGTCCACAAAAAAGTTAAGCTTCAAATAAGACTATACTCCAATTCCATTTAACTGAACATTTTCTTTTAAAAGATACTGGAATAAGAAATATCAATATCAAATTACTACATTTGTCATGTTTTTCTTTTTTGTGCATTCTCCCTTCATCAAACAATGAGAAACATTATATTTTTATTTTATTTGAATATACATATATCTGGATGGGGGCTAGGATATAAATTGGTTGTTCTGCATTGATAAAGTGCATAAATTACTCTCCCTTTTATTCAAACCATCCCCTTTCATTATTTATAGTTATGCTCACCGAAGAGAACAAATAAATCCTATGACGACAGTGTACAAACCCCGGTTGGAAATATTATGTGTTCGCATGCACTAATCCCTGTCCCAGGGTGAAGGCACAGCAAACAGCTCCTGATAGCCCGAGTTTCCACTGTGAGCTCAGGGTCATTTGTGGGCATGTACATTGAAATATCACTACTGATGAAAAGCAAGCACTCAGAACCTGGAGAAAACACTGGGTAGGAGTGTATGTGATTCACGAGTAACTATAAACAGTGATTCTCACTGACTTACAAACTAGTTACAAGGGTGATTATTAAAGCAACTTTCCCATCGATTAAACACAGTAACTTCTGGGCCTGGCTTGCAGTAATGACCCTTTTGTGAAAACATTACTTTGGGTCAGTGCTAGTATAGTTCTCAAAGATAGTATTTCCAATATCAGTGAATATAAGCTATATCTGGCTAAAATCTTTTGCATAACTAGTGCAAAAATATTCAGAACAAACAGAAAAGGGGGGAGGGGGTGCTTTGTATACTCAGTTTGAATAGAATTAGTGAATCAGGACCATGCAAGCTGAACTTGGGTGTGAAGGAAACATAGCCAGTGAAACAAGGAGCAGGATGAGCAGGGGTTTCAGGAGGGAGGAGAGGGGGAGTTGTGGGAGGACCAAGCAAATAGCCTCTTTTTACATTGAGATGGTTGTTAGAATAATAATGTGCTAGTTTCTTTCTTCCTTTTTCTTTCTTTCTTTCCTTTTTTTTTAAAATCTAAGTAGCTATTGAAGATTGTAATGATTTCAGTCTAAAAAGCAATGCTGGAAAGCCTCTTCGGAGATTGCCAACTCCCACTGTGCAGAAACACTGTGCCCCTGCATGCTGGTGTAATGGAGACAAACAAAAGAAACACTTCAAGGAAAGGGAGGCAGGGAAGGGAGGGCGAAGAAACACAGAGAATGTGCTTCCCAGAAAAGCAGTCCTACTTGCAGTAATGACCAAAAGCAACCATAGCTACTCTAAAGTTTGAAACTGATATAAGTTAAATAGAAATTTTAGCAAGGGATAGATCACATAATAATCTTCTCAGTCAAAATAACAGTAACTTATTATCATCAACAATGATTCATTCCCACTCCACCTCAAAATTCCCCAAAATAAAACTTTTTCTCTGTTCAGATGTCTATATGGGATCCTGTTGTGGGGCAGACATATCTGTGAAAGGTTATTAGTTATGGATATGTATGGGTCTCTGCTTTTGCCTGCTTGCATGTACCTTTTCCTCTTCCATTCTCTCCTTCTCTATTGATAAAATAAGCACTTTAAAAATCATCATATGATCTAGTATGAAAAGCAATGTATATGAATTTTGTAAGTAAACCAGTATAAAATAAAAATTTAAAAAGCCCAAAACCAAAAAAAATTAAAATAGACATATATAACTACAAAAAAGAAATCATCTTAATTAAGGTAGTTCTTTTCAGTTACTTCTGTTTCTATACTTTAAATTTGGCTTTTTACCTCCAGATTCTGACCATTATAAAAAGGTCAATAATAATTACTATTTATTTGTTTTCAAATGCTCTTACCATAAGACTTTTATGAAAGGGAAAACCTAATGTACTTGCCCTTTTGAGGAAGAAAAGTGAATAGTTTAGGAGGTTATATGTGAATTTGGTTTTAATATCTATTTTAATTGTAATGTAAAGACTTTAATGTTATTATTTCTATACTAAGAAATAATGCTTCATTGAAATATACTATGTAACCTTGTGTTCAAAAACAGAATTTGTGTTGTTAATCATTGTTTAAGGATTAACTCAGGTCCTTTACAATGTGTAATACTATTACATTTAATAAATATTGAAATCAAACTACAGACATTTGCTTCCTTGGAAGGAGCAAATGACCACCCGATGAAAGAATCACATGGAATCTGTCTGAGCTAAGAGTCTCATAACTGTCCAAGTGAAAAAAAAATCCGATATCAAAAGTTGAAAAATAATGCATTTCAGGAAAAAAAACCAAAACACCAAGGCCCCCCAACAATAACAAAAACCAAAAACCAGGGAAAATGTGTTAGTCAAAAGCTAATAGCATAAACACTGTTAATAATTTTTAATCTCAAAAAAAATATGCAAATAATGATGTTTATTGAATGGTTTTTTTTAGTTGGGGAACTATTGTTACTGTTTTAAAATTGTTTATAACTGCCATCATCTTTACTAAGCTAACCTAGTTTCAGTTATCAAGATGAATTTTAAAATTTTCAAAGGGACAGCAATTTCATTAACGATTATATGAAAGTATTTTCCCTTCAGACATAATATGATTGATTAATATTATTTCACATACTCTACTTAAATAATGGTTAATCATACCTGGTCAGATGAGAGAAGTATGAGAAAGAACAAAGTAACTCTGCTCTCACTATAATCACTGTTTTCAATTTTTGCATAAATAAAATATTTCTTGTTTTGTATAAGTATTCAAAAGACCTGGGGGCTAAAATGTAGATCTATTCTTATTCAAAACATTCAAGTATTTCATGTTTATATCTCTTATTCTTTTTATTTTAAATTTTTTATTATTAATACTATCTTATTATGTGTAGTACAACTATAGTTATTATTACATAATGGCTAATATTAATAGAATATTTCTTATCTGCCACATACTGTTATAAGAGTTTTCCATATACTAACACATTAAATTCTCACAATAACATCAGAGATGTACTTCATTATACCAATTATACACGTTAAGTAACTAACAATTACACAGGTTAAGTCACTTGCTCAAAGAATATGTATTGTAAATTAATAAATTAAACCTAGGCAGTCAAACACATGATTCATACATTCCACATGGATAAGTTAATACCTTCTGTACTTAAATATATCTATATCTGTTTTTATGCTATTTTTTATATGTTATTTATAATTTTATATGTTATTTTCAAGCAGTAACACAGCAAAACCATGCACTTAATTTAAAGATTGAATTAATCTTAATGGAAACATCAGCATTGTCACTTGTAACTCTGCCTTCCCAAAAACAAAATAAAATGAGTTCTAAACTGAAAATACAAAACATTTTTAATGTTGAGAAAGGAGAAAAATATGGAGGCCACCACCTTAGACTCCATGTTAGCTATTTTTTTTTTTGCTTGTCTTTCTATAATCTCAGCAGACCAAGAAGATGTCATAGTGTGTGCTTTTAACTTTTTGCTTACTTCTTATTTAAGAAAAAAGAAAATTTTTTTCCAGATAATAGTAAGGAAGACACATAGAATTATTCGCCCTTGCAATGTCTAAACAACTACTTTGTCTAGAATACAAATTTGTTGAGATTTTTCAGAAGACGCTTTACTGACAAGTGCTGTCTCCATTCTTTCAGTGTGCGGTCTACCAAGTCAGCCTATGGTGGAAGCTCTGCATCCAGCTCAGTAACTAGCAGGTTGCAGGCTAAACACTTGGCAGGTAAACCTGAAGAAACACTATCTCAACAGTACAGACCCTTAGTGATGATGGGTTCAGGTACTCTCTCTCTCCTCCATACACAGCCTGTGACCTTTAATCTTGGAATTGAGTTTCTCTTTGCATCCAGAGTATGAGGCCTTCGAGATACAAGCAAACATGAAAAGGCTCAGTCTATGCTCTCAAATAGCTCCCAATATCATGAAGGAGTGGTCAAGAATGAGAAGGTTCACTAGAAGGAGCTCTGAGCCATTGTACGATGTATTAAACGAGGCCTTGTCACGTAATCCAAGAAGGATCAGGGACCAAGGCAGGGTAATTAGGGAGGCTTCACAGAGGGACGCCTTGTGCCTGAGTTTTGCAGAAGGTTTTCTCATCAAGCTTACCAAAGGAGCTGAGAGAAGGCTATGTCGAGATGAAAACATTTCTTGCCAGGAGAAAAAGAAAACAATCCAATCAATTTCATTTGTGCACAAGTCAGTTCTTAGAAACTACTTACAAACTCCAGCAGAGCAGAATGTTTCTCATCCATTTCCAGTAAGTTTGCAATCCCACATGGGACCCTTCTCATTCATTTGCCAAGAGTATGAATACGGGGCGGCAAGTGATGCAATCACCCAGCCGAGATTTTAACCCCTCAGTCCGCTCTTCCTTCAGTCACAGCACCTACCTCCCACTTTGATGCTCCTCTCTTTAGAGTTATGTTCAGCAAAGCACTGGTGGCTTTAAAAATGCAAAATGGTTGCCAAAAGGAACAGTTTTGCCATGTAGCAAATGTTCTTACTCTACAATGCCAATTTATGTCCTATCCTACAGTTAGGCAGGTTGCTATGTATAAGGAGTTAAGCGTTAAGTGAAATTATTTGATGATGCTATTAGGAAAGAATTGGAGAAAATAGGCATTTTCACTCAGGTGTTACCACACTAAAGAGGTGGTGACTTCCACAATTTGAAAATGTCACAGGAATGAAAGCTTTCACAAAACACAGCTACTCAAAAACTTAGCATGAGAAATTTTCTCTCTTGATCTAAATATTAGTACCACAGATTTGTACAGTTTGAATAAAAATCATTCCCATGGATACAACAGGTGTACTTTTCAATATGTTATATTGAAATATTCAATATGTTATATTAAAATATATTTTTTAAAACTTTATGAAAATTTGCTACGAGAATGAAACATTTAATGTATTAAAAATGGAAAAGCATAATGATATTTTCCAGCCTGACTCTCGAATTAAAACATCAGGTAAATAAGAGAACACTATGTGTACTTTTCCATGTCATGAAGAAATGTCATCAAACTTGTAAGAACTCTCTATATACAATGTTTAGGAAAAAGAGCCTGCCCCAAATGTATGTGTAGATAACTGGAAAAATGTGAAATATTACTGTTTATAGCTTTACTTGTGCTTACCATCTTCCTGCTTTTATTTGCACCTTTCTTTCCTGGATAAGAACGGAACATCCCTGGAGGCTGACAGCATCATTTATGTGTCATTTAACAACAGAGAAGATGACTCCATCGGCCAAGAGTGGTGAGAAGCTGACTGACTTCATGGGATGCTATTGGTGGGAAAATTACCTTGATGCTTTCTACTTGTGCTGATTTTTCCTTCTGCTGACACTTCTGATGCTCTGAAAGTTGCTTTGCTCACATCCTTTGCTACTGGTGTCAAAGCACACTCTCAATCTTCACATGCCAAGAGAGGAGGAAAACCTTATTTTAATGCCCAAAAGACTTAGCTCCTGTCAAAGATATTCATTTAACACTCACAGTTGGTCTATGGCAACTTGAAGATGTTGTCTTAAAGAGTATGGCTGGTAGAGGGTGGGGGTGGAAAGGATAAGACCTCCTTTTCTAAAGAAATCTTGTGTTTTCCCTCTCCTGACAGTGTGTTATAAGAGGATGTGCGGTCAATTTCAATTGTTGTTTAACAGATCTTGGCTTATTCAGGAGATAGGCATTGGGGGAAGGCATAATAACATAGTTATTGTTAATTGGCTCAGAAAGAGGATACTTTTTAAACAATAAAAAATGTATTCTTTTAGAAGTGTTATATAAAAATGTATGGCACCCAAACTTAACTCTTATTTATTCTTGGGCAGTAATGGCTAATAGTTTTCATAATAAGAAAAATTATCACTAGCATTCATGGAAAGCTTTTGATTTTAATAATAAACAAAATAAATAAAGCTTTTGATTTTTAATATAGCAAATGCTATAGAAAAACATTGTTACATTTTTAATGCTTTTGACATTTGATCCTAATCTATATGAGGTAAACACAACAGGCAGTCAAATATTTAATAAAGACGTGTTGTTTAGATAAACTGAGGACAGATTAAAAATCTTTTTCTTATTTAACTATTCTTACCACATGCAAATTTGTGTCCCATGTTCTGTTTGAGCCAAGAGCAGAACTCTCAATGAAATGGTTTGACACAGGGACTTGAAGAAAACATGCTTAGGCACAGAGATTGGGAGCGGGGTGCGTGATGAAGGAGAGTTTATTCTATTGTATATGGAGTCACTGTCAAGAAAAGTCCACTCAAAATCACCTCACAAAAGCAACATGACCACCCCAATTTTCTTTCCTTATGGTCTTACTTATATCATCCCAAAACAAGTCCAAGAAAAGAGCACACAGAATAGTACAGAAACAATCCTCTACTTATCTCACTGAGTTCTGTTCCCTTTCCTTAGCCTATTATTAAGAACTGCATATTTTACACAATAAATCCTAATTCAGTCAATACTAGTTCATTCAAACAGCATCTGAATTTTAAAATTGGCTCCTTTTCAGACAATTAGTCGGGGTGCCAATTTCCCAGTCAAATAAAATCATTTTCCCATTAACATTTTTGGTTATATAATCTGCTATATAAATATAATACTATTAAAACCCAATGTGCAAATTAAGCCCCTAGAATATCTCAGTTGCTAATTTGGTCAGATAACTCCAAGCATACATTTTGCTGTCATTTAAATTGGAGATTTTTCTGCTGGCTGATTGCTTTCCAAGGGTGAGAATGTGGCTGAAGAGCCCAGTGCACGTCTCAGACTTTCCACACTTCGTACACATGGAAACTGTCTCTGGGCTGGGTCTCTCTCCTCTGTCTGTAGAGCATATTGTACTTGCAGCCCTGCCTTTCCTCCTTTGAGGCTGCCAGACACATTTGCCCAAAATGAGTCACTCAGTCTTTGATTTTTGCATGTAAGTTTGGCCTGTCTGATGTTGTTTGCACAGCCATGCCACATTGTTAGAAGTTGTGATTCAATATGTCCTTGGAGCTTTTCTTTTGCCAGCCTTGCCTACTCTTGTACTCTCAGGACTCCTGCTTCAGCTCACCATACACAGAGCAGCTGACTGTGGGACTGAAGTGAACTAACTAACCCCTATGTTGTGCAAACCCTTCCTTGCTGCATTGATATTTGCCTCTCAGATACAGGCCCAGCCAGAGTACACTTTTAGTAATTCTGTTTCCGCATTTATGTCACATATGTCTTGCAGGTGATGCAGGAAGCAGCCTTGCGACATCTGTGACAAATTCAGGCCTACAAACCATATGGAAGGTTGGACACTACCAAACATTTTATTGGATCCAGAGTTTGGTGCCACATTTGACTGCCAAATTCCCAAAAGGGACATGAGTTGTCTGGAGTCAGTTTCTCTTTCTTTGTTTCCTTGAACTACAATTCAAGTAGTTTGATGTTCAACATCAGTAATACATACCACCTGCAAGTTAAGAGTAGGGCTTGGTATAGAGGAAGCCAGGGTTTGAATCCTGGCTATACACTTTTCACCCCTGCTCTTGGGCAGAGCACTTACCATTTTATCATATATTTTATCTGTAAAGTAATAATAACGGTTTCTGTATCATGGAATATAATGTAAGGCCTAAAAGCAAGATTTTAACACATACAAATAACCCAACACACACACAAATGTTAAATGTTAGAGTACATACAATATAACACAATTTTCCAGAGATTCATATAGTCTAAGTGACCTGGCATGTGTACTTGGTAATCTCTAACTTTATTTCTTTATTTTTTATTGTTTTCCTTACAAGAGGAAGACCCACCCAGGCACATACACAGGCCAATCTTACTGTCTTTAACATATCTACTTTCATTATCTCTGTTACTGTGTTAATCCATCTTAACCAGGGTCTTCCTCTCCTGAAATGACCCTTCACCCTTCCAAGCATGATGGCCTACTTCAAGAGCTGGACCCTCCTGGCAAATGGAGCTTCAAAATCCTCTCATCCAAGAACAAACTTGGTTTTCAACCTTCTGCAAGAGAGATCTGTTTGTTCTCTTGGCAGTCAGTACCACAATTAAAAGGCATAAATTATTCTTTTGTCGACCTTAGTTATTGTCCAGCTCTCTGATGCAGAGAAAGTAATTGCGAAGACCAGGTGCACCTTGGTCTCAAGACTGACATCCTTGCTCTCTCAATTTCTGGAGAGGTCCCTGATAGCAGACTTCCCAGGTGCAATTCATCTTTTGATTCCCTCACTCCTGGTCTTCAAGTTATAATATCAAATAATTTTGGTGGCCAAATATTGAATGACACAAAAAACATCAAGAGAAGATTAAAGGAATACACAGAGTCACTATATAAAATAAATAACTGGTCAATTCTGAAGAATTTTAGGGTATAGTATATGATCATGAAGAAGATGTGGAGTCAGAGCAACAACCTGCAATATGAAGATGGCACATTGTTTGCAAAAAGTGAAGAGGACTTGAGACACTTAACGATGAAGATCAAAGATTATACAAACTGCGATACAAGTTATACCTCAGCACAAAGAAAACAAAAATCCTCACAACTGGCCAAATAGGCAGCATCTTAATAAATGGAGGGAACACTGAGCTGTTAAATATTTTCTATTACTCGGATTCATCACCAACATTCAAAGATGTCAAGAAATCTAATAATGCATTCCTTTGGCCACATCTGCTTTCAAGGACCTCTTTACAGTGCTAAAGAACAAGGCTTTCAGTTCAAAGCCTAAAATGTGTTTGGCTCAAGCCCTCGTATTTGCTATTATTTCATATTCATGTCAGTGTTGGACAATGAGTAAGACCAAATGAGAATTGATGCTTTTGTATTGTGGTATTAATAAAGAATATTGGATAGAATATAAAAAGAAAATAAACATATCTATCTTAGAAGAAGTGAAGTTAAAGTGCTCCTTAAAAACAAGGATGATGAGACTTCATCTCACATACTTTAAAATGTTAAAAGGGTCCTGTCTCTGAAGAACTACATCATGCTTGGAAAAGTAGAAGGTCAGCAAAAAGAAAGGAAGACTCAACATGGTCAATCATCTGACACAGACTACAACTATGAGCATAAACACAACAGACACTGGTAGGCTTGTGCTGGACCTGGCAGTATATATTTTGTTTCACCCAGGGTCCTTATGAGTTGGACGCAATAGTATTTTTGCATATCTGGTCTTCTAATTGTTGAAAATAACGCTAAAAGCAACTATCATTTTGTTCTTTCCAATTGGTTGGCCTCTTCAGTTGGCTTTTAAACCTGGGAATTGTTTCACTTTTAGAACAAAAACACTTTTTTTTTTGCAAGAGCAGAACAATAGAAGAATTTTGTAATGTTGTTTTTTCCTTCACTCGGTCTTAAAAAGTACATTTCCCCAAGGCACTGGGTTTATTCTTCTTGCCCTAAATTTTGCTCCTTATAACCTGTTTTCCCTTTATATTTTTTTCCTGAAGAGATTATTAAGATTTTGAACATTACTTACAGAATTACTGTCACAAACATGATACTCATTACTCCCTGATCGTAAACTCTTTGCTGTGTCTGTTGTGTTTATCTGTTGCTTTGTAGACATAACATGTGGAGTTACACATTGGTTAGGTTCCTGATCTCTTCCTCTCTTCTCAACTACTATTTTAAATTAAAAATATAAACTCCTCCTTTATTTTAACCCTCTATCATTTTTAACTGCGTTCATTTTTAGAGTCCCTGAACATGGAATTATAGCTATATTTCTCTGAACTCTCTGATAGCTACTGACTAAAATTATAAGGTGATCATATTTGGCTATGCATTTATGTGACTATTAAAATGTGTAAGATAAAAATGTCATTTTATCTCAAGGTTGATATCATTTCTACTTTATACATAAGTTCTCAAGACAAAATAGTAAAATTTATCACACTGCTTCCTTATCCTTATAAGAGTTTTTAAGAGTAAGAAATATATGAAACATTTTTTAGATTACTGGCATATAACGAATTACTGTTCTTTATCACTGACTCTTGTCCTTGGATCAGTCCTATTATTGATAATTGGAAAGTATAAGTTACATATTCTTCTTGGTCAAATTATCCAAATTAAGTATCGGTAGTGGTTCACATTTGTGTCTTAATATTTTCCACTTAATTTCATATTTATGTATATAGGCTCACACACCGTACACACCAAATGTATTTTAAATATTAAACGTTGCAAAGAATTAGATGTTCTTCAAAACAATATTTAGTAATTCATTTAATAATGATACTAAAATAAATTCTAATCAATTTGTGTAAAACCTCTATATTACTATTCCTATTACTTTATCAAGTTCTGAAATGTGTGAATATATGTATGTATGTAATTATGTGTATACAGATATCTTCATGTAGAATTTTTTTCTAGTTCCTAACATTTTCTATTGTTCTTTCCTCCTTAGAATTAAGTATTTTCATACCATAATTTCATACTTATAATATTCTTGAAACATTTTTCTTTTCTTAAAAAATGTTACTTTAAGTTCTTAACCAGATTGTGAGACTATTACAAAATATGCACTTTGTAATACCCTAAAACAAAATTTATTTCTAATCAAGTAGCAATTCTGACATTTTAGCCATGAAACATAAAAAAGAATAATTATGCATTTCATTCCTAGCCTAGTATTCTATGTAGGGAGGTCTGGTGACCTAGTGGCAAGAAATTGTGCTGCAATCCTGAAGGCACATGGTTCAGGGCCACCAGCTGCTCTGCAGGAGAAGTATGGGCAATCTCCTGTCCCATTAACTGCCTCTGAAAACACACTGGAGGGTCAATTATGGATCAGTTCTGACTCTATGGTACACAACACCACCATCATACATATCAAAATTTCATATCATTATATCATACATATCAAAATTTAAAAAAATATCCAGAGAATTGTTTTGAACTTCCTCTTCACTACTCTCTTCAAAAAGAACTTTTTTCCTGAATTCAATCATGATACTCTTTTTCAAAATTACATAATGCAATCATTTGTATTATTTTGTATCAGCCCTATTTTCCTCAATATTTTTGTGAGGTTGCTAGTATTTATTATACTATAGTATTTTATTAGTTTTTGTTTTGTTTTGTTAAATAGCTTGTATAGCCTGAAATTGATCAATCCAACTTCAGATAGATGTCTGGGTTTTATCTAGTTATAAGCAATTAAAATGTTTTTATAAAAATTGATTTACATGTATCTAGTATATAATCTTCTGTGGAAGTATATAAAATTAGGAGTAGGGCTGATGAGTGGCAAATGAGTACATTATTTCTTAATTAACATATTTTCAATATCTAGATTTAAGAAAGTGCTTTTCTATTCTTGGAGGAGTTCTGGTGGTGTAGTGTTTTACTGCAGCTCCTAGAAAGAATGATGGGCAGTCTCCTATCACTGGGTTTTCCTCTAAAATCTGATAGAGGGTCATTATGAGTCTCAACAACTCATTGGCAACAGGAGATATATATATATATATATATATTTCTGAAGGAGCCCTAGTGATGTATAATCAATAGGTCTGATTATCAAAAAATTAGCAGTTCAAATACACTAAACTTAGAAAAAAGTGAGCAGACCTCTCCAGTAAAAATTTACAGTCTGACTCATTATGAGTTAGAATTTGGTTTTCATGGGGGTCTTAGCTTTATTCTTTGTTAAAACTTTTTATTATTAAATCACATAAAATTTCATAAAATCTATTATTCATCTGTTTATATAATCACATAATTTTCTTTCTTACTTGATTAATGGAGTATATTACTTTGGAGATGATAGATAGATAGATGATAGATAGATAGATAGATAGATAGATAGATAGATAGATAGATAGATATAGATAGACAGACAGATAGATACTTAATACTAAGTAAGCTTATATTCCTAAAATAAATCTAATTCTTTTATGGCATGGTAAAAGTTTTGTGTACTCCTGGATTTCATATGCTTTTTTTAAGACCTTATTTTTCCTATGTTTATAAAAGCTTGTTTTGTAATTTTCCTCTCTTTTGATATATTTATCAAATTTGGGTATAAAGTTTATGCTTATCTCATGAGATAGAGTGTATCCCATTCCTGCTCCATTCCCAGAAGAGTTTGTGTTAGTAAAGTGGTATGTCTGCCTTTAAGGTTAAGAAACTTTACAACTAGTGTTACCTAGACCTTGAGTCTTCTTTGTGAGTGGGTTTTAAGTCACAGATTCTATTTCTTTAATGTCTAGATGCTATTCATATTTCTCTTACTTTTTTCTGTCCATTTTAGAAGTTTTATTTTTTAAAAATTGCAATTTTACATAAATTTACAAACATATGGCCTATAATTGTTCAAACTAACAAGATCTATGTGGATGTGCTCTTTTTTTTATTCCTTTTTTCCCCAATCCTAATTTTTCTCTTTTCCCTTGACTAATCTTGATAGAAATTTCTATTGTACTTTCCAAAGTCATTTATTGATTGTATTGATATTTTTAATTATGCATTTATTTAATATCTTTTAATTTCTGTTCCTGTTACCTTTATATTTGCTTTGGATTTATTTCATATTCTTTTTCTAGCCTCCCTAAATATACTCCAGGGCATTGATTTTAAACATTAATCTTTTTTCATATGTAGGTACTGAGAGTTATATTTTTCTCTCTAAGCAAGTCTCTAACTATGATCTCAAAGGTAGACAGATAATTAGATATACAGATAGACTGATAAATTCTTTTCATGCTTTTCTTTTTTATCCCCCACAGACAGTTTAAAAGCAGAGTGTTTAATTTACAAATATTTAAATGTTTTCCCTTTACTAAGGTATGCCTGATCCAGGCCATAGTCTTTGTAATTGCTTGCTATGCATTAGAGAGCTGGACAATGACTATGGATGATGCAAAGAGAATGATGCCTTTGAGCTGTGGTGCTGGAGAAGAGTGTCAAATATACTGTGGACTTCCAGGAGAGAGTGAAACCAGGCTTCTCCTTTGAACAAAGAATTCTGAGGCTTCATCTGACATTCTTTGGGCATGTTGCAAGGAGGACCCAGTCCTGAGAGATAGACATCTGCTTGGAAGGATGGAGGGACAGAGAGAGGAAGACCATCTATGAGATGGATTGATTCAGTGACTAGGGTAATGAGGGTAGATGTGTCAGAGACAGTAAAGTTGGCACAGGATACAGCAGGTTTCAGGGCTATTGTACATGGGGTCACTATGAGTCACAAGCAACTGGAAGGCACATAATAACAACAACATTTATACTCTTTGTTTATAATTTTGACCCTTAATAATCATACCATGGTCCAAGAACATACTTTGCCTGATTGTAATTGTTTGAAATGTGTTGATACAGATTTTGCTATATGATAGTAAATTAGATAAAATTTGTTAATTTGGAGTTTAATATCTTCAATTATTTTAACTTGTCTCTTTATTTTATTAGTCACTGAGAGAGGTGTATTAAACTTCCAAATATAATTCTGGAATTATATATTTTGTCTTACAGGTTTTTTCTTTTTTATTTGTTGTTTTTATTATGCTGATTTATTTACAGAGTTTTAATACATTAGTTTTCACAAAAGATCTTTCCTATTTCGTTTACCCCACTCACCCATCAAATTATGCAATCCTATGATAAATAACCTATCACCTACCCATTCACATCCCTTTATTTCCACCCTCCACCCCCCTGCTTTGGATCCTCATACTCATTCTACAATAATGGTTTTATATAGTATTTGTCCTTGTGGGACTGAATAAATTCACTCAGCATAGTGTTATCCAGTTAGGTAGTAATTTACAAAATCATTGCTCCTGCGTGCTGTGTAGTATTCCATTGTTTGAATGTACCAAAACTTTTCAATCCATTTGTTTGTGTTTGGACATCTGGGTTGGGCAACTGGGTTGTTTCCACGTTCTTGCTATGGTGAATAATGCTGCTATGAACACTGATGTACAAGCTTCTGCTTGAGTCTCAGCTCTCATTTTCTTGGGGTATATTCCAAGCAATGGAATTGCTGGGTCATACGTAATTTCTAGGTTCAGCTTTTTGAGGAAGTGCCAAACTGCCTTCCAGAGTGGTTATACCATTGTACTATCCCACCAACATACACAAAAATCACCTTACAGGGTTTTTTTGATGTTGTCTTACAATTCTTAAAAATATTTGGTTTGTTTATTTTACAGTTATTAATTGAGGGAGGTACGTTGGTCTAGTGGGAAGAAGCTGGGTTATAATCCCAAAAGTATACTGTTTGAATCCACCAGCTGCTCCATGGGAGAGGGATGGGCAATCTCTGCCCAGGCAATTTATTGTCTCTGAAACCCCACTGGAGGGTCTGCTATGAGTCAATTCCAACACAATGGCACACAACAACTTACTAACTGAGCTCTGCTTGTCTAGCGGGAATTTCACTGTCAATTAAAAAACAGATGGTTTAAAACCACTAGCTGCTTTGAGGGAGAATATTAGGCAATCTTTTCCCTTTAATTTGCAGTCTCTGAAAACCCACTAGAGGTCGGGGTCTCAGTTAATTGTGACTCAGTAGCAATGAGGGGTTTCCCCCTTATTATTTAAAACAAATTTAACAGAAATTTATTTAATACAATGATTGTGCAAATAACACAGCATTGCTTAGAAAAATAAAAGAACTTTAAGTACTTTTAGATGAAGCTCAAAGACTGAAGCCTTAAATATGGATTACACTTTACCGTGGGGGCTTGGGGGGGAGGGAATAAAATGCTTGGTCAAAAAGCGACATCACAATAAATGAAAAAGACAGTAACATTATCAAGAATTTAGAAGCAATTAACATTTTCAAGGATGTAAGGTATTAAAGTTTGAAGGATTTCATTTTAGTTGGATCCACAACCAATGCCCATGGAAATAATAGTCAAGACATCAAGTAACACAGCATTAGGAAAATTTTCTCTCAAGGAAAACTTTAAAGTATTCAAGAGTAAATACTTCCTTTTAAGAACTAAAGAGCACCCCCCGATTCAAACCACAGCCTATTCAATTACCTTATATGCATTCTATATAATGAATATGAAAGGTCAAAGATTAATTGATGCCTTTGAATTGCGTTTTGGAAAAAAAGTATTGCCTGTACTGTCCAAAACAAAAACAAATCCATCTTGGAAGAAGTTCATCCAGATGTTCCTTGGATGAAAGGATGTCCAGGATTAGTCTCACTGCTTTGGTTATATCATCAGGAGAGACCAATCCTATACAAAAAGACTTTATACGTGGTAAAAGAGAAAGTCTGCACAAAAGAGGAAAATGTCAATGACAAACTGACACAGAGTCTACAGAGTCAGAGATTTTGAGGATTTTTACTCTGTTGTACACAGAGTTAATGTAAGTCAGAGTTAACTCATTGTCCCCTGACAGCAACCGTGACCACAGCATAATCTATCACCCCTCAGTCAGTTAATATTCTCAATATTCTTTTCCACATCAGACTTATATATGTTTTAAGTGAGAAGCTGAGATTCTGCCTTCCACAAACAGACTGAGAACATCACTGACAGCACCAACTTCCTGTTATGCTTAGCATGTATTCTGTGAGAGAAGCAATTACCATATATAGCAGGAGGTTTGAGGAACAGTGACTCCAAATCCCAAACCCACTGACTTTAAATCAATGCAAACTCATGATGATCTTCTATTAAATCTCTCAGGCTGTAAATCTTTACAGGAGGAATCTGCCTCATCTCTCTCCCATGAAGTCCCTGGTAAATTTAACCACTCACCTTTTGGTAAGCTAACCAACATGTAATGAATTATACCACCAATGCCCTTTTGTTTTATTTTCGTAAACCATCAAGTCAGAACTGAGGCATAGATGACCTTCCAGAGTTTTCAGAAGCAATGAAATCACACAGGGGGAGAAGTTGGTGGATGCAAACAGCATGCCTTCGAGTTAGTGGCACAGTTCCTTACAACCAGGCATATCTTAGAAAGCATTTATTTGTGATTTGAGTAAACATAATCTCAAGGAATCTCATTAGGTCTTAATTTCCAAACCATTAAAATGAAAAAAAGATGTGGATATTAAATTCAAGCCATGCTTTCCAATTTATAACACAAACTTGAAAACTAGTCTTACAAATGTACAATTCATCCACAAGCATTACAAGTTCTTTTTAAAGATACAGTGCATATAATTCAGGATTTAAAAGTAAAGTATTAAGTCATGAACAGCAACAATAAAAAATCCCATTTTTACAAAAAAGCAAAAAAGAAAACACATACTTTATATTTAAGTATTTCTGAGCACTGAAAATAATGGTAAATGCTATATTTAGGGTTTGTTGGGGTTGGGTTTTGTTGTTTTTTGTTTTAAGTAAGGCTGTAATCAGCAAGAACCTTTAGGAAGCATATAAATAGAGTAAAAAATCACCACCATTCTCTTCACATATGCGACAACTGGTTGAGAAATTTCTCCTCTTTCATTTACCATTCAGAATTATATTTGATCTACCTCAATTACTTGATTTATCAGAAAAAAAGATGTATAAAATATTTTAAATTGTATTATTCTTTAAAGATTAGGAAACACACTTTAAGTGTCACTTTTATTTAAGTCAATGTAACTTGGCTGGCATAAAGGAAAAATATAAAATAAAAGAGAAAAACATCTGCAACAAAAATGCCCAATCCAACTAATAGACAAAAAAAAAAAAAAAAAAAGAAAGAAAAAGCAAAAGCAAACATAGCACAGTAGGAGAATAAAGCTTCTGGGGGAAGAAAGCAGAGCTGTGTGACAGATGGAAAGGTCTCAATGGATGAATGGTACTACTACAAATAAGTAGCAGGCAGCCAGAGGGAATCAAATAATGATTATGGAAGAAAAATGAGGGTTAAAAAAGATGAAAATAATGTTTGACGCAAGCAAAAGATTCTATATTAATACTATTTCTTATTTTTTCAAATATATTTAATTAAATATCCACAAAAGGAAAAAAATAACTCATGTCAAAGAGGGTAGACAGCTGACAAGTGAGCCAGTATAGACAATATAAAAAGCTCAACGTGTCCTTGGAGAGGAAGGAATGCATTCCACAATTTGTACTGGCATGCTCCCAAACCTGAACAGATTACTTTCTGACGATCAATATCTGTAACCACTAGAGGCCTGTTAGAGAGTTTTTTAAAAAAATCAGCTTCAAAGAGACCTGGTCCCCAGCTTACATTTTATTTTTGCCAGTGGGTGCTGAGGTAAGAGTTTTGGACAAGGCTCATTTTTCTTCTCTTTATAGGGCTATGTATTGAATATGAAGTGCCCCAGCATTTCTTGGGCCCTAGGCAGCTGGTTTCTGGTCCTGCTCATAGACATTGTAAAAAGCCACTAGCCTCACTCACCAACTTAGAATCAGTCTGGGTGTATTCAACTCAATAGTAAATGCTGGTTATGCTTTAATTGGGTTTATAGTCACCAGAAGCAGTTACTCATAAGTTGATTCTGCCTGATGTCAGGATAGAACTGTGTCCAGAGGATTTCCAGTAGCTAATTTTGTCATAAGCTCATGGCTGTACCTTTCTTCTGAGATATCTGAGTGATGTGGCCAATAATTTTTCATTTAGCATTCAAGAGTTTTAACCATTTGCAACATGAAGAGATTCCAGGTTTCCAATGTTGTTGTTGTCGTCATAGACCATCTAGTGGGAATAGATTCACAGCTGAGCCCCCCAGCAGGTCTTTAGAAAATTATTAATCATATTGGAGGTGATTACCCATCTTTCTTCTATGGAGTATTTATCAATATTATTGTAGTCTGATGTCAAGTATGAATATCCTTTTTTTAAATTAAGTAGTATGAAAGCTTCAAGTTTCACTTGAAAATCTGGAGAACTCCTTCTTAATTCTTTAATTTGCTCAAGTATTAGTGAATCAGAACAATATAAGGCTTTAAACATGGGCTTTGTGCCCATGTTTAAATAATTAAAATCTGTTAACAATTTTTCAGATTAAAAACAAGCAATGAAAAAGCCACATCATTTCCCCATGCTATCCTAATGGTGGAATATTCAATTCACTCTATTCCCAAAATGTATTGTGCGACACTGTAATTTGAAACATATTCCTATTGAATGTTACATGTTCAGTTCTATTTAGGCATCTTGTATGCTCTGCCTTCAACTTGCCAAATGATAACATGCAGTATAAAGTGAACAGTTCTGAGAAGAGCCACAGGAAATGAACTTATTTAATTCCTTTTAACCTAGACTTGTTCAAATCTTTATGAGTTACTAAATACTTAAAATCATGAAAAAACTTGTAGATAGTATCCATCTGGAGTTGTCTGGAAAAATCCTGTGTTTGACTTTATTTGATTCCATTTGTTCCTTTACCTTATTCCTAGTAAGCTTACCTAAACTTTTTGTTTCTTTTTTTTTTTTTTTTAAGCATTGACGAGGAAAACCATTCCTAAGAGGGAAAAAATTTGTATTTCTCCTATAGTTCATTAAATATCTAGAACATAGTCTATTGGAATAAAGAACTCTGGTTGCCTAGTGGTAAGAGTTGAAATGTCAACCCAAAGGGACACAGTCTGAATTCACCAGCTGCTTCCTGATAAAAAGATAGGCAATCTCCTCCAGTGTGATTTATTGCCTCTGAAGAACTATAGGAGGGTCAGCTATAAATTGGTTGTAACTCAACAGTACAAAACAATAACAAAGGTTTATTTTAATAGAGGTACTCTGATGGTCACTCAGTAGTAATTTCAATCCTAATCAAACAGTGGTGTGTCTATGGCAGTATGAATCCACCAGCAGTTCTAAGGGAAAAGATGGGCAATTTACAGCCTCTGAAAATCTACTGAAGAATCAGCTATGAGTTAGTTCTGACTTGATGGCAATGAGTTTTGAGGTAAGATTTAGTTAATAAGGATCTCAGTAGGTACAGTAGTTGTAGCTTGACTGCTAACCAAAAGATCAGTTATTACCAGCTATTACATGGAGGAAAGATGTGGCAATCTGTTTTGTGAAGTTTTTAAAACACATTGTGAGTTCTGATTCTCAGTGACATTCTATTGGATTTTCAAGGGGAGATTCTATTATCAAGAAGTTAGAAGATTTAAATTGCTAGCCTTAAAATTATTAACTGAATATTTTACACACTACACCACAGAAATCTTGCTGAGCAATTCTACCTGTTCTGCAGGGCCACTACAAATAAGATTCAACTGGACAACAAAGAGTTTGGTTTGGATTTGGTTGTATTCATCTTTGTTGTGGTGGTGGTGGTTGTGTTTAGAAGCCATAAAGTAAAATCTGAACCATCTTCACAATCTCTGTTATAGTTAAACTCATTGTTGCAGCCACCATGTCAATACAGCCTTTTGAGGGTTTTCTTCTCCATCATACACCATCCATATTTTCCAAGCATGATGTCCTTCTTTTCAAATGACAAGTCCTTCATGATAATATGCCTAAAGTATGTGAGACAAAGTTTCAATAGTGCTGCCTTTAGGGAACTTCTAAGTGCACTTAATCCAGTTCAAATATGTGTGATCTTTTGGAAGTTTATGGTGTAGTATATTCAATATTCTTCACCAATGCCACAATTAAAAGGTATAAGTTCATTTATTTTAATCTTACACGTTGTCCAAATTGCACATGCGTATGGAGTTGAAAATACAATGATTTAAGCCAAGTTTATCCTAGTCTTTAAATTTCATACTTATTCTTTAACAATGTAAAGAATCCTTTAAAGTAGCTTTGAAAAAAATTATTTTTATTGACTTCTGCCTATGTGAGTAACTGATTGTGGATCTAAGTTTTTAAAATAAACCCTTCACAATTTAAATCTTCTCACATTTTAGCATGATGTTGCCCACTGGCCCAGTAGTGAGGATATTTGTTTTCTTGATATTGAGCTGTAATTAATATTGAAGGCTGTGTCTTTGACCTTCTTTTATAAATGCTTCAAAATACTCTTCACTTTCAGCAGTCTTACCTCTGCAGCCTTCCTCCAATCTTTGCCACATTGTTCTTCTTGTCTCTAGCTTCTCAGATTATGATTCGTTCCTGATCATATGCTACTTTTCGAAATGATTCAGCATTGAATAATTAATTCTTTTTGGTACAGTAACTCTCTTTCTTTCTTTTGAAGCTTCTGTTATCATTTAAGATTTTGCCCATAGAATCCAACAGTTTGCAACTTGAAGTTTGAATTTGTCCTTCTTTCAGCTTGAGGAATACTATGTTCTTCTCTTTTGTTTTCTAACTCCTGTCTTTGCACATTTCATTGTAATATTTTTCTTTGTCTTCGCAAGTTGTCCATTGGAATATGATGAAGCAAGAGAGATGAGCAGAATATCTTCCTTTTGCTTTCATTTGTCTACAGTGAAAATTAGGTTTTAGAGTCTTTTTTGACATTTGTTTTGGTCTTTCCATTTTTCATGGATTTTGTCTTTGATGTAACTGCACAACTTGTCTGGGCTTCGTTCATTAGTATTTAATACATCCAATCGAATCTTGAGATGGGGTTTAAATTCTGATGATACTGACTCAGTATCATAGTTTAGCCCTCATAGTCTTGTTTTCATTTTATTCAGCTTCAATTTAATTTAGATATCACAACTGATGGTCTGTTCCACAGTCGATACCTGGCCTTTTTCTGACTGATGATATTGAACTATTCCATGTTCCCTTTCCACAGAGGTAGTCAATTTGATTCCTGTATATTCCATCAGAAGAGGAATGTATATTCCATCAGAAGAGGAAAAAATATATATATAAAAATATGTTTTCTGTGAATATATTACAGAGTGTATAAATTCTGTAAACTGATCTCTGGTCACCAAGGCAATATTTTTCAACTACCAGTTCTTCTTCTTTGCTTCCAATTTCTGACTTATGGTGACCAATTATTATTATGCATCTTGGTAACATTTTTTATCAATTTCAGATTGTTAAAGTTGGTAGAAATTCACAATTTATTCATCTTTAACTTTTGTGGTTGTTGCATCCATTAGAAAAACAGTCTAATTTGTAGGTTTTTATCATATACATATGGCTGTTATCCAATCACTGATATCATTGCACTTCAGGAAAGATCTTGAAACATTGTTTTTTGGTTTGGGGTTTTTTATCATGATGAAAGCTTAAAACATTCCTCCTTAATTTTTTGTGTTGTTAGTGTAGTAGACCAAATGATTCAAAATGTTGGATGCTAGCATATTTCAGTTAACTAATGCCCAATATATCATGTTATATATGATCCAGTTAATCTTTAAAGATGTCTATTTTTCCTAGTTTTATATTTCCCCTATCCCATATGCCAAATACTAATGGGTGCTTGCAGCTGTTTCTCCTCATTTTGAGTTTTGCCTTATTCGCAGATGAAGATTCTTCCTTTAGGTGGAAATTTTATTCGGTCTGTGTCATTTAGGCAAACTCTGCTTTGAGGAACAGCTCTTCCCCAGTCATATTTTGAGTGCCTTCCAAACTGAGGAACACATCATTTTGGCATTATACTGGACTGTGTTCTGTTGTCATTCATCGATAATGCTTCTCAGGGTCCATTATTTTAGAAGTGAATAGTCAGTATTCCTCTTAGTCTGGCTTAGTTCTCCTGAAGCCTGTGCATCATGGGTGATCCTGCTGTTACTTGAAATACCAATGGCAAAGCTTCCAGTATCACAATAACACAAGCCACCACAGTAAGACAAATTAATAAACTGCGGTCTTGTCTCTATTCTTTAATAACTGTTACTGGGAAATTTAATGTTTCCATGATGGAAGCTCTGGTGGCCTAGTGATAATAACTGCACTGTAGTCTCAAAGGCATGCAGTTCAAATCCACCAACTGCTTTGCAGGGAAAGGATGAGAAATCTCCTGTGTGATTGCTTTCCTCTAACAGGTGCTGGAGGGTCAGCTACGGGTTATTTAGATTCAGTGATACTCGACAACAATACATGAAGAAATAAAACAAAGCACATTCAAAGAAATGGGAAACAAAGAAGAATTACTCCTTTTAATGTTCTAATGTCCTCTCATTTCAAATAGAGCTCAAAGTAAAGGGAGAAAACTAAGTAAACAAAAATACACTACCTTTTATAAGCAAAATTTTATGTAGTACTATTGCATTGTAGGAAAACTATTTAGCTTATATAACACCTAGTAGATGTACTTAACAGAACGAAATGTTAAGAATTTTAAATGCAGTCAATCCTTAACATGATCATAATGAATAAATTATCCATATCCATATGGTTATGGAAAGAGTTGCAATTTAGCTTCACTATCTTGTTCAGAAATTAGATGATGACACTAGAATGGCAAAAGAGTTGCTGATTTTTGCATGCCATGAAGATGGTTATATACAGGAAAGCAAAAAGAATTTTGTAAAATCATCAGAAGTGAACACGATAAAATCTAATAGAAAACATTTTCTCAAACTAAACACCAAAAATTATAAAAAAGGTAATTCTAGAATACACTGATTCAATATTTCCTCAAAATAATATAGAATGTCTTATACTTTCCAAATAATTTTCACAAGTTTTTCTAAAACCATCTTATTATTAACAACTGAAACAGAAGCTTTAAACTTTTATGCACATATGAACCAAAGGCTATACATTTGAGTTCATTTAATTTCTCCATTGTTCCTTATTTTATTGTCATATCATGAAGGGACTATTCCATTTAACAAATAGGTAGATAGAATCACAGAGATAGTACTTGATATCTCTAAATTCTCCTAGTAGATAAGAACAAACTCTGATTATTTAAGATGGCATTGTGTAATTCTTCCTCCTTGTTCTGTATGGAAAAGTATATGTTCATGGAAGGCATGACAGCTCAAGAAATAAATTCAAAAACAATTTATTTTTAAAGTAGAGTATGCCCAACATTGGTAATACAAAGAATAAGAAAAACATGACTATCATAGGAAGGATAAAGTCCAGTGACTATGCTAGTCTGAGATATCATACTGTAAAAAAGAAGGAAGAATTAATCTTGACTTGAATAGGTTCAGAAAAAAAGAGACTTCTTGGAAGAAATTCTTCGTGGTAAAAAATATTGTTGATTGTATACAGGCAAAAGGGGGAAGGGAGGGAGGAGTAGCACAGAAAGAACTTTTGGTTAGTGAGACTAATAAAAATAGAATACTCTATATAAGTGAAGGAAGTGTTGGTGGCCCAACTCAAGGCAAGATACCATCCTCACAATATCGGATACACTCAAACCCATGGCTGCTGTCACCACATCAACTCAGTTGATCAAGAAATATATTTTCATGCTTCCATCCATATTCCCAAGTATGATGTTTCTTTGCAAGTAATAACCTCTCCTAGCAACATGCCCAAAGTATGTGAGAAAAAGCTTCGTCATCTTTGCCTCCAAGGAGCTCTCTGGCTCTTCAACTGTTTGTTCTTTGGTAGTCAGTGGGATTTTCAGCCCTCTATTCCAATACCACAGTTTAAAGGCATTCTTCTTCTGTCATCTTATGACACTGTCCAACTTTCAGATGCATAGCAAGTGATTGAAAGGACAATGGCCTGAATAAGTCACAAATTAGTTCTCAAATTCACCAGTGCTATACCACTTAGAAGAATGTTTGACCAAAAACAATTAAAACTAGGCCTGAGGACCGCAGATTAAAATCAACCACCTTTGACTTGGTAGCATTATTTTCTGTCCACTAGGTCAAATGAGCTCTCTCTATGTTGTTGTTAAGTGCCATCAAGCTGTAGACAGCCCATTATTCCTCAATAATTACAAGAAGTTCCTGACTGCAGACTTGATTTCCTGACTTCTGGTACCAAGTATATTGATTTTACATCAATGTAAGAGGAAGTCATTAACAGTCTCAATCCTTTCTCTGTGCATCACGATGTTGCCTATCAGTCTAGTTGTTCGTTGTTGTTGTGATGTGCTTTTGAATCGTTTGCAACTCATAGTCTAGACGCAAGGATTTTTGTTTCCTTTATGTTAGAAGCAACCCATTTGAAGGTGTCAGCATTTAACTTCTGCAGCAAGTGCTTCAAGTCCTCCTCACTTTCAACAAGTAAGGTTGTGTCATCTGCATAATGAAGGTCATTGATGCATCTTCCTCCAATTGTGATGCCAAATTTTGTTTTTATAGTGTCCAGCTTCTTGAACAATTTGCTCAAGATATAGGTTAAATAAGTATGGAGAAAGGATACAACCCTGACACACACATTTCCTGATTTGAAATCATGCAGTATTCCTTTTCTCTTCATGCAACATCCTCTTTATCTAGGTATAGGTTTCACATGAGCACAATTAAGTGTTTTGGAACTTGCATTTCTCAATGTTAGCCATAATTTGCTATGATACACACAAATGCCTTTGTGAAGTAAATAAAGCACAGACTGACATTTTTATGGTATACTTTATTTTCAGCAAGGATCCATCTGACATCAATGATGATATCTCTAGTGCCACAACCTCTTCTAAATCCAGATTGAATGTGTGACAATTCTCATCTGTGATACATTATGTTAAACTGTTGGTGTCTATATTAAGTTTTGGTAGGGACACTAAGTTGCATGATACAATCCCTCTGTATAAAATATAGTTCTTCCTCATAAAGCGTAAGATATAAATAATTACTTTATATTCCAGTAATCCTACTCCCAGGTATACTAGAAATTTAAGACATTTATATTAGAATTATATAGTCATTGGAGCATTATTGATAGCTGAAAGAGAAAAAACAGCCTAAGTACTAATCAATAAATTAATGGATGGAAAAATTTTAGTACAATAAATACCATTGTTGTTGTTGTTGTTTTTGTTGTTGTTGTTGCTATGTGCCGTCAAGTTGCCTGTGACTCATAGCAACCCTATGTACAACAGCCCTAAACTCTGCTCTATCCTATGCCAATCTCACTGTCTCTGACACACTACCCTAGTTACCCCAGTCAATTAATTAATCCACCTCATAGAGGGTCTTCCCATCCTACGCCCTCCACCTTCTCAAGCATGATGTCCTTCTCCAAGAATTGACCTTCCTTGCAATGGAATCTTGCCTCTAAGGAGCAACCTGGTTTAACCCTCTCTTGGATGAACCTGTTCATTTTCTTAGCAGTCTACAGTGTATTCAATACTCTTCTCTAACACCATAATTGAAAGGCATCAATTTTCCTTCTTTCCTTTCTAGTCATTGTCCAACTCTGTAACACATAGCATGTGATTGCAAAGACCATGGACTGTATCAGACACACCTTAGTCTCCAGAGTGACACCACTGCCCTTCAGTACTTTGGAGAGGTCCCTAACAGTAAACTTCTAATATATATTTTCATTTCCTGGCTGCTGGTACCAAGAAAGTTGACTGTGAAGCCCAGCAAACTGAAGGTATGAACAATCTCAATCTCTTCACCATCCATACTAATGCTGCCAGTTGGCCCTGTGGTGAGAATCTTTGTTTTCTTTATATTGAGTCTCAATCTATATAAAGGCTGCAGTACTTCATCTTCTGCAGCAAGTGCTTCAGGTTTTCCCCAGTTCCAGCAAGAAGTGTTGTATCATCTGCCTAATGCAGATTGTTGATGAATCTTCCTTCAATCCTGATGCCACACTTCTCATAGAGCCCAGCCTCCTGGATAACTTGTTCTGCATATAGGTTGAAAAAGTATGGAAATATGACACATCCCTGACCTACTACCCTTCCCAATTTTGAACCATGCTGTGCTTCCTTGCTCTGTTTTGACGAATGTCCCCTGGTCCAAGTATAGGTTTTTCATTAACATGATCAAGTGTTCTGAGATTCCCATTCTCAGAGTCAGCCACAGTTTGTTGAGATCCACACAGTCAAATGTTTTTGCATAATCAATTAAACACAGATAGACATTCTTCATATTTACTCATATGCAACAGTAAATAATATAAAACTAAAAAGTATAATGAGGAGTCTATGAAACAAACATCTTGAAGCATGGGTAAACCTAGAACACTTTATGCTGAATTAAGTAAATTGGAAAAAGAGATGATTATTGCACATTTTCACGTTTAAAAAATCAAGAATAAGTTTATACACATAAAACAACATTCTTGATTGTGGTTGAGAATGGGAGATAGTAAGTAAAGATAATTATTTTCTAAATAGTAGTCCCTTGTTTCTTCTGATAATGGGAAAGACAATACTCAACATATGTGATGTCTACACCACTTGTCCACACTAGGAAGAATTCAATAATAAGAGCTAATTTCAGTAAATGCAAAAAAATCTCATTTTGCAACAAAAAATAATAACCAAAAAAATATGTAACTCAAGTATGCACATATGTGTATAATAAGATACATATTAGTATAAGAAAGCACTGTATAATGTCCATTCTGGTAACATTCAACAGCCATACATCTATAACCCATAAGGTTATAATAAAAAACAAATATCTCATTGCCTGTAAGTAAATTTTGACTCCTAACTATGCTACTTCAAGTTTTCTAGGCTTTAATTCTTTTCAGAGGAAATTGCTTTATCTTAACCTTAACCAAAAAATGCGTTCAAACCAGAAACCTTTCCTTTAGCAGCCCAACAAATTAGAATATTGTATCATGGGGGTTCCTAGAGTTGAAAGATCCCAATTGATCATAGAAATGTATGTACTTTGATCCTATCTGCACTTTAGATCTTACCTGTTTCTCACTAAGTCTCTAGGTCATGGGATCTGTCTTGGCTTTAGAGCAGCAGGGATGTATGATCCTAGCATCCATCCACAGCTGCTTGTCCCACTGTGTTTGCCTCAAGTAAACAAGTTCGAGCACCACAAGAGACACATAAGGGGATACCCTGTGAGATAATTGTCCTGGTGGTGGGAGAAGGAATGAAAAAGGTGACTGGGAGAGGTGGCAGTCATGGGATTGATGGGATAGAAAGATTTTAAAGATCACATTGAGGGCAGGAATACAGGCATGAGAAAATCCCCTGGGGCACTCACATGGCAATTCCAAGGTGGCAGTCTGTAGTAGTGGAGCCAAATTTTTATGCAATTGCTCTGCATAGCTACAGCAATGTGTGTCTGGTGTCAGTTCTGAGAGAGGCTTTACTGTAAATGACAATGTCTAAATAAAATAATAACACATTTCAAAGAACTAATTGAAGGCAGTCAGTAACGCATGCCTGTAAATTAGAACGCAAGTGCAGGTGCATCTGCAGGCATATCTATGCATGCATGTTTATTAAGTATACACACACACACACACACACACACACACACACACACACATACACACACACATATTCACATAGGAAGTACAGTAAAGGAAAGATACTACCTAGACATAAGCAAGTACCATGCAGGATAGGTAAACAGAGTTTGAGGAGATCATGGTCATTTTTTAAAAAAATAAAATTTTATTTTAATTGTGGTCTTAATGAACATTTACAGAGAAGTTCTGTTTCATTCTTCCATTGTTGCACATTTTACAACCTCTCTCTTCCTTTCCTCTCTCCCAGATATATTCATTCATTGTTACACAGTTACCTATTTCCCCCCCTCCCGCCCCATCAGTCCCCATTACTCTTTGAAATGATATAGTTCTAATTCTGGGCTCTTGTCATACTTATAATGCCTAATCACATATTCCTTCTAGTAGTTCTTTCTTTCATCTGTTTCAATGCAATGGTGACCAGAAGGGAATTCATCCAAGGAATGTTTTTATTGGTAAACTGTTGATCATTGACTCCCAGACTCTCCTCAAGCATGCTCAGCCCTGCCCACTGCCAGAGGGGGTGGAATAGACCCTCTAAGACTTTGGTGACATCATAGTCTTGTGATACCTATCCACCGAATAGCACATACAGTTCACAAAGATAATGTCCTACAATCTACTTTGTTTAGTAGCATCTAGGGTCTTTAAAACTTGTAAAACATCTAAGATGTGGCTATGGTTCTTTTCTCCATAGCAAATGTGTAAAGGAAAACAAAGACTCAAGAATGAAGTTAGTCAACAGAATTAGTGGCCCTTGAGAACTGCAACCTCTTCCAGCTTGAGATCAGAAGACGTGGATGGGTGACTAGAAGATCTAGATGGTGTCAGACTACCAACTATTCTGACTGTGACACAATACAGGGTCTTGGTTAGAATGAGAGAAAAGCATGAAACAAAACTCAAATTCCTAAAAATACCTCCAGCCTTACTAGACCAAAAGAAGCCTCTGTGAATATTACTCTAAGACACGCTTCTATGGGTGTTGAATGTCAATCCAAGTAAAATGAAAGCAATTACAACAGGTTCGGTAATTTTCCCATTTACCATGATGTTTTCTATTGGTCCAATGATGAGTATTTTTGTTTTCTTGATGTTGAAGCGCAATCCATATTGAAGGCTGTAGTGTTTATTTCTCTTCAGTAAATACATCAAGTCTTCTTTATTGTCTGCATAAGGTAGATTGTTGATAAGTCTTTCTCTAAACCTGATTTCACATTCTTCTCTATATATTCCAGATTCTTAAATTATTTGCCCAAGCACACAGATTAGATATATATGTAAAAATATATAACCCTGATGCACATCTTCCCTGATTTTAAACTACATAGTATTCCCTGCTCTGTTCAAATCACTGCTTCTTCAACTATGCACAAGTTTATCATGGGCTTAATTAAATGTTCTGGTATTCCTATTATTATCAATGTTAATAATAATTTCTTATCATAAATAGAGTCCAAATACTTTGCATAGTCAATAAAACAAACTAAACCTCTCTCTAGTGCTGTTTGCTTTCAGTCAGGGTCCATCAAATATCAACAATCATATCTCTCCTTTTAAAGTCTTTTTTGAAACCAGCTTGACTTTCTGGTATTTCCCTGGAGATGTACTCTGTCAGCCATTTCTTAAAAATCTTTAGCAAAATTTTACTTGTATGTACCAGTGCTTTGTTCAAGGGTTTCCATATCTCTTGTATCATGTTTGGTTTTTTTGTTTGTTCGTTTTGTTTTTTTTAATTCCTTCAGTGAGAACAAATGTGGATCTCTTCTAGTTAGTTGATCTGGTAGCTGTCTTCCAAATGTCTTGCCACAGACTAATGAACAAATTCAGTACTATAGCTGAAATATATCAATTGGTATTCAAGCAATTCCTGGAGCCTTATTTTTGCCAATGCCTTTAGTGCAATTTATACATGTTTCTTCAGTACCATTAGTTGCGAATCATCAAATGTTACTTCCTGAAATAGTTCAATGTCAACTAATTATTGGCACATGGTTTCTGTGCATTCATTTTCTTTTTTCATTCTTCCTACCTCATTTAATAATTTGTCCATAAACTTCTTCAGTGTTGCCACTCAAGAGATGTTTTTCAGTTCCTTCAGTATGAGAAATGTTGAGCATGTTCCTCTCTTCTGGGTTTCTAACTCCAGGTATCTTCACTTTTCATGACTATTTTCTGCTTTGTCTTCTGAAACTCTCTGTTCTGTTTTCTTACTTGGAAAAAAAGCCCGCTGAAGAAAGTAGTGGGTCCACAAGAGTGGAATACCATCAATGAGACAGACTAACACAGTGAGTACAACAGTGGGCTTGATAGAGTAAGGTGTTGATCAGTTTTTCACATAGCTTACTTGATTACTTCATATGATAGATTTCTGTCTTGATCAACTAGCATGCTTATATCTTCTCTTTTATACCCTCCTAACTATGCTTTGTTGGCCTACTGGACAGAAGGTGATGTAATAAACCAAAGTGGATGATTTTAATCTGCAGCCCTCAGACATGGTTTTAATCCTTTTTGGTCAACCATTCTTCTAAGTGGTATAGCACTGGTCTGTCCATTTGCTGTACAGAGATAACTCGAGGTTGCTGTGGTGTCAAACACTGTGACACTGATGTGTCAAATGCGATGATGGTTACTTATGGTGGAAAGTGTTTGGAGGACCTCCCTGGTTAAAAGAAGCTTGGAAGCAAAAGGAACATCAACTTCCAAATTGGCTTGCCTCTGGAAACGCTATGAACTTGGAGAAATGATGAAAGTTATACAAGTGTTCAGGGCTTCCATTCATAGGGTCACCATGAGTCATCTACGACTTGATGGCACTTAACAACAATAACTATACAATCAGAGTTATTTTTGCATGTGATTGTTACTGTTTTGTATCTATAAAATGCTTTGTAAAACTAAAAGTTTGGATAGCTTTTTTGAAGTATAATAAAATCAAAACTAATCTTACTTTCTTAGAAATATTTCCAAAACAATCATAACTCAAACAAAACAGTGACTCATCTAGGCTGAAATGACCCAGTAATGACTCAAATATGAAACTAGTGGCACAATTACTTCTTTCTGTGCAGAAAAGATTCTCCCCAGTTTATGTGTCTTCACTATTAATCTCTCAGCAGAGGCTTCTATGGTGTTAGGACAAAAAACTGATTTCAGTCAAGCTTACAGACTAAAATGGATGCAGATAAAAGCTGAGTGATCTATTTCTAAAATCCAGGTTATATAAGTCTTGTTGATCACAGCTTCCTGATCTGCACCAAGTATATCTGTAACAAGCATGGAGATAGCTCAGAACAGAGCATTGTTTAATTTTATTGTTCATTTGATTATCTAACATCATACAGTTACCTTGGACCCTTTGGGCCTGTGTTTTTCAACCCAAATGTTTCCACATACATAGCATCAGTTGTTTCCATGTGAATGTAAACATATAATCTTTCTTGATGGTGACAACTTTCACCATACCTTTCTTTCTCACTCTGTCTCTTTGTTGCTACTACCAGTCAGTTGTTTAATAGTATGGAGTTGCTCTGTCAACTCAAAAGTAGGCAGTTCAAATCCAGCAGTGTCTCATGGGAGAAAGAACAATCTCCTCTTGTGTGATTTTCAGCCTCTGAAAAACACACAAGACAGTTATGAGTGAGTTCTAACCTGATAGCACATAACAGCAACTAATTCATTGAATGCACTCTACCTTGAACTACTGATTAAAACATGGTAAAATTTGACAAATACTCTCACTTACAGGGTAAAAACTAGCTTCATAGACTCTAATAGCATTGATCTGAGGGCAATATTTGCACTTAACAACATTAAACCTTTAAGCAAGAAGACAAACAGTGACATTATTCTAACCAACATATAGCTTTACTCTGGACAACCAAAAAACCCATTACTGTCAAGTCCATTCCAACTCATAGTGACGTTATAGGACAGACTAGAAGTTCCCCACACAGTAATTAAGACACTAAGTCCTTATAAAAGAAGAATGCCATATATTTCCCTAACAGACCAGCTGCTGGGTTCAATTCTCTGACATTTAGAAGCGGTCAAGTGCTTAACAGCTGTACCACCAGGAATCCTAAATACAAGAATAGAGGTGTATTAGACCTAATACAAAGAGTTCTAGGTGTAATGCTGTTAAGCAGCTTTGCATTTTGCCATTAGGACTATTTCCCCTCTATGTTAAGCTTTAATATCCTTTCAAATGCATTAATGTGTCCCCAGAACAGACACTCACAGACTTGTGCCTGCTTTGAATATTTCCATTTTAATAACATCTTCAGATCTCACTCAGAGCTTTATATACCCCTTACTGTCACGGATGCTTGTGAAAGACAGAAGGAAACAGCTCGTCATCCACAAAAGTCATCCAATGTACAGTTGTTTGCTTTAGAATGCAACCCACAGGAAAATTAAAGGGGAACATAATTTACATTTGATTTTCTCTACCCTTTGTGTGTATCCCTGAATAATTCCACAGGAATTTTCTAAGTCCCTATAAGAGCTGTTTAAATCTTTTCATTTCTGAGAGTGACATGATGAAAAAGCTATGGGACTCTCTCTTATACTTCAGTTAGGCAGGCTAAAGGCAAGTGTCGTTTAGGCTTTGATGGCATGAGGTCTTGCAGTCAGACTTTCTATTCTGTTGTTCAGGTGCTCTGATATAAGAAATACCACTTCACCAAAGCAGCAGGGTCAAAACAACTTTCTTGAGTGACAGTAATGTAGATCCTTCACACTTATCTAAAAGGGAAATGAAACTTTATATATTTGTGTGTGTGTGTGTATGTGTGTGTGTGTGTGTGTGTGTGTATGCATGTATATGCATGTGTATATGCATTCACAGATAAAGAGGGGGAGAGAGAGCACGAGTGAGCTCTGGTGGCCTAGTGATAACAAGCCTCGCTACATTCCCAAAGGCATGTGGTTTGAATCCATCAGCTGCTCTGCAGAAAAGGATGGGTATTCTCCCATGCAATTTACTGCTTCTGAAAACCCACTGGAGGATCAGCTACTGGTTGGTTCTGACAAGATGGCACACAACAATAACAACAAACATATATATGTATGTGTTTTGTTGTCTTTGTTAGATGTTGTCAAGTTGACTACAGCATATAGCGACATTAAGAACAAGAAAACTTGCCCCATCTTGCACCATACTCATGATCTCTGATGGACTCATGCCAATTGTTTCAAGTCACTGTGTCAATCATCTTATTGAATGCCTTCCTCTCTTTCACTGACCCTCTCTCTACCTTTCCAACTATAATATTTTTTTTTCAGACTGATCCCTCCTGAAAACATACCCAAAGTATGTGAGACGAAATTTCACATCTACTAAATGAGAGGTAGGTAGAGAGTTAGCAAAAGAGAGAAATAACCTCAATGAGAGGGGTTGACAGAGTAATTATAACAATGGACTTGAGCAGGACAAATATTGTGGGAATGGCACAGGATTGGGCCAAGTTCTGTTTATAGGGTTGCTAAGAATCAGAGGTAACTTGATGGCACCTAACACCAATAACCACACAAACTTGGGCTTAATTTAAATTTTTTTCACATTCCTTATGCATGAGTAGCATCCTTTTTCATATTCTACTTTCTAAAACTGGTATCTAACCTGATAGGACGTGACAACAACAAATGCAATAATATCTGAAAACCTGCTGGAGGGTCAGCTGAGTCAGTTCCAACAATAAGCCAACAGCAGTGCATAAAACAAGCAAAGCAGTCACCAGTCCTTGAATTCTAGGTGTTAATTTCCAGTTGCATAACCTCTTCTCATTCTAATATTATGACTAAGATCCAATTGAATAAATTTCAGATAAATTTGACATTTTCATTCCATATGCTGAATGAATCTTTTGAGAAGCTAAACTATGAGGGAAAATGTGACATCAAGATTAGATAAAGGCTTATGAAGAATCTCCATCATGCACATGGCATGACCTTGCTTGCTGAAAGTGTAGAGGACTTGAAGTACTTGCTGCAGAAGACCAAAAACTATAGATTTCAATACTGCTTTTATTTCATTATTAGGAAAGAAAAATCCTCACCATTTAATTACTAGACAACTTTGTGATAGATGAGGAAAGATTGATGTCAATGATTTCATTTTACTTGCATCTATAATCAATGCCCAGGGTAACAGCACTTAAGAATTCAAGATACATGTTGTGTTTGAGAAATCCACTGTCAAAGACCTCTCCAAAGTGCTAAAAAGCATGGCTGTCAGTTCAAAGTCTAAGGTATGCCTTATGCAAGCCATGATCTTTTCATTTACTTGCTATGCATCTGAACATTGGACAATGAATAAGAATGACAGATGCTGAACTAATGCCTTGAAATACGTTATTGGAGATAATACTGAATAACTAATGGACTATCAAAAGAACAAGAGAGTCTGTCTTGGAGGAAGCGCAAACAGGACATTCATTAGAGTCAAGGACGGTGAAAGTCTACCTCACATACTTCAGATATGTTGTCAAGATGGGTCAATCCTTAGAAAAGGACATCAGGCTGCAAAAGGTAAAGGTTCAAAGAAAGAGATGAAGATTCTCAATAGGATGGGTTGATTCAGTGACTATAACAATGAATGTGATTGGCTCAAGCATATCAGAGATTGTGAAGATGATTCAGGACAGGCAAAGGTTGAGATTTGTTGTTCATAGTGGTGTTATGAGTTATAAGTGACATAGTGGCATCTAGCAATAAGAACAACAATAGTACTGTTTAGGCTTATTTGTATATTTATCTTAATGATTCAAGTATCCCATCTGTAAGTCCTTTCACTTCCACTGAATTTTCTCTCTCAAGAAAAGATTTCATTATATATGTATTATCCAGTTTTCCTGCCATGTTATGTTCTATTTCCTTTGTTTTCTTAAAACTATTGCCATTGATGTGTCATTGTATCATTCATATTCTGGCATTTTATGTGTTGCTGTGGAGTTGAAGGCTATTCCAAATCCAAAGACTAGCAGGGTCCCCGTGGTGAACTGGTTTAAGTAAAGTTTATAGACAGACTAGGAAACAGGAATAGCCATCATTTCTAAAATAATATGCCCCATAGAAGTCTAAAAATAAAAGTAGAACATTTCCTGCTATCATGCTGAAATCTGATCCCCTTAGATTGGAAGATACCTAAAATGTAACTGGGAAAAAGAGCAAGGGTAGTGTAAGAATGCCCACGTCTAGCCTCTAACTCCACAAGGTAGATATGCCCTCAAGAACAACATCCCCAAAGCAAAACTAACTGCCATAAGATCAAACACGGTGCCCCTCCCAGACTGCTGAACACATCCAGGGCTGCATCTATTAGTTGAAACATGTCAATTGGTGGTATTTCATCAATTCCTTGGGCCTTTTTTTTTTCTTCAGTGTCTTTAGTGCAGCTTAAATTTCTTCCTTCATTATTATTGGCTCTTGATCATGTGCTATTGATTGCCATCAAGTCAAGCACAACTCATAGCAATACTATGAACAAAAGATCTAAAGCCTTTCTGTAACTATCATCATTTCTCAAAATTCATAGAATTACCAGAGGCATGTTATTTAGGAAGTGGATGCCACTTTCTGCTTCCTGCTTTCTGGATTAAACTGGGAGCTCCACCAAAGACTGTCCACAATGGGTAAAAGTCATGGCATTTGACATCCCAATGGCACAAGATTCATCATCATAACAACCCCATGATTTACAATAGCCAAATACAAATTGAGATAGTTAGGAATAAACCTAACTAGGGACACAAAAGACCTTTACAAAGAAAACTACAAAACACTTCTTCAACAATAAAAGACCTAAATAAATGAGAAAATGTCTCTTGTTCATGGACAGGAAAATTCAATATAGTAAAAATGACAATCCTACCAAATGCAATCTGTGTGATTAACACAATCCTAATACAAATACCAAATCCATTGTTCATTTAGTATTTTCTGATTTTTTTCAGTGTCAATCACAGTCACTACTAAAAATAATTGGTTGATAATAAACCATTTCCTGAAAAAGTATATTATCCAGAGCCAGTGGCACTGAAGAAGAAGCCCAAGTTGTACTGAAAGCACTGGCCAAAAAATAAGTTTCCAGGAATTCAGAATATCAATTTAGGTATTTCAGCAAACAGGGGCCACCCTGGACTTGCTTAATTACCTATGAAAAGAAACTTGCAGGACAGCTACCAGTCACTCAACTGGAAAAGGTCCATATTTGTGCCCATCCCAATAAATGCAGGGACCTTTTCAGAGTACTGAGGAGCAATGATGTCAGTATAGACACTTAAGGTGCACCTGATCCAGGCCATGGTCTTTGTAATTACTTGTCACGCATCAGAGAGCTGGACAATGACTACGGAGGACAGAAGAAAAATCAATGCCTTTGAGTTGTGGTGCTGGAGAAAAAATCTTGAACATACCATGGAGCACCAAGAAAACAAGTCAGTCTTCAAAGAGGGTAAAACCAAGTTTCTTCTTGGAGGCTAGGATTTTAAAGCTCCATCTCACATACTTTGTGCATGGGGCCAGTAGGAACCTATTCTTGAAGAAGGACATCATGCTCAGAAGGGTGGAGGGACAGCGCAGGAGAGGAAGTCTCTGGATGGGATGGATTGATACAATAACAAGGGCAATGGGATTGTGTCAGAGTCAGTGAGACTGGCTCAGAACAGAGCAGGCATCAGAGCTGTTGTACATAGGGTGGCTATAAGTTTCAAGTGCTCAACAGCACATAACAATAACATAATATCAACTGCAAGTGAAATTTTTCTATTCACAAAAACCTGGAGCAATATTTTACCAAAGTATTTCCAAAATTCCAAACTGGATTCAGAAATGACCCTAAAACAAGGGATATCATTTGAATCTTGACTGTAAGTGTAGAGTATCAGAAAGATGCTTCCTTATGTTTTATTGATTATGAAAAGGCATCTAACTTTGTGAATCATAGTAAATTGTGGATAACATTGAGAAGAATGGGAACTACAAAACATTTAACTGTGCTTTGAAGAACCTATAAAAACGGGTCAAGAAATACTTATTAGAACAGTACAAAATAATATTACAATTTTAAAATCAAGAAACAGTACATCAGGGTTGTTTCTTTCCACTATACCTCTTCACCTCGTGTTCACTGAGCAAATAGCCACTTAAGCTGCACTAAATGAATAAGGTGGCATCAAGTTGGCGGATACTCACTAACATCCTGAAAGGAGTAGACTTAACATTGCTTGCTCAAAGCGAAGAGGACGTTGAAGCACTTATCTATGAAGATCAAACACTCTGTGCCCTTAATTATGGAATATACTTGAACATAAATTTTTTTTTAATTTAGGTTGTTTATTTTTCATTTCAATGAACATCTACTGAGATTTTGGGATTCCATTCATTCATTGTTGCACCCTTCTCCCCGCACAAACCTCTCCCCCCTCCCACCCATTTGCTCCTCTCCTTGAAAAGCAAAAGAAAAACTCCCTCATTGGTACACATAAAATTTTAAGAAATTATCACTATTGAACCAAAAAGCAACTTCATTATAAAGAAGAAACGGCCAAAGTTGTCAAGGACTTTATTTTACTTAAATCCATAATTAACACCAAGCGAAGCAGCGACCAAGAAATCAAATGATGTAAAGCAAATGATGAATTGCATAGAGCAAATCTTCTGCAATTATCTCTTAAAAGTGTAAAAAAGAAAATATGTCACTTTGAGAATTAAAATATAGCTGATCCAACGTTGTTGTTGTTGTTGTTTACTGTAGAATTGGAAGCTTGGCATAGCTGACTCTTCTGTGGGTTTTCAAAGACTGTTAACTACATGGGATGAGACTGCCTATCCTTCCACAGAAAGGCAGGTGGCCACATAGTACCTTCGGGATTGCAATGCAGCTTCTTGCCATTAGATCACCAGAGCTCCCAACTGATCCAATATATACTGTTTTCAATTGCCACACGTGCATAAAAAGTTGGGCAATGAAAAAGTAGCACCACAAGAAGTCTTGAAATTATAATGTTGGCCAATAATAGTGATTATACCATGAATTTTAGAAGAATGAACAAATACATGTGGGAAAAAGCACTGCCAGGTGGCTCCGTAAAGATAAGGATTGCTCTGGTTGTCTCATGGATGAGGAGTTGGACCACCAACCCGAATACCAATGGTTCATACATCAGCTGTTCTGCAAAGAGAGAGATGGACAATCTTCTTTAGTACAATTTACAGCCTCTAAAATTTTGCTTGAGTAATCAAGCTGAGTCAATTTTGACTTGATAGCAATGAGTGAAGGTGTGATTGGTCACGTTGTTATTGGGAAGTACCAGACCATGAAGAAGAGCATCATGTCAAGTAATAGAGGGAATAATGAAGAAGATTCTCAGTGAGAAGGTTGGCATCGCTTGCCATTAACAGGTTTAATACAGCATTGATTGTAAGACTAGTACAGAATTGAATCATGTTTCACTTAGTTCTGTACTGGGTTAATTTTTATTTGAAACTAACTTGACAGCACCTAAAAATGACAGCTGCTATGATATTAACCATCAAAGAATACAAGATGATGCATTGAGATGAAAAGCAAATATTGGATTTTCAATTTAAAAGTTAAAATCCATTTGGGAAGTATTCTCTTTTTGCATGTTGTCACTGTTCTTATGTGTTATCATGTCACCTATGACTCATAGTCACCCTATGACAACATCTCTGAACCTTTCCCTATCCTGAGCCAGTCTCACTGACTGCAATACACCTAATCCCATTGCCCAGTTACATGTCAATCTATCTCATCTTCCTCTCCTGTGCTGTCTCTCCACCCTTCTAAGCATGGTATCCTTCTCCAAGGACTGGTCCATCCTGGCTATATGCCCAAAGGGTGTGAGATAGGGCTTCAAAATTCTTGTCTCCAAGGAAAATCTTAGTTTCACACTCTCCAACACAGACCTATTTGTTCTCCTGGCTATTCATGGTACGTTCAGTACTCTTCTACACACCACAACTCAAAGCGATCAATTCTTCTTCTGTCATCCTTAGTCATTATTCAGCTCTCTGACGCATAGCAAGTAATTGTGAAGACCATGACAGGATCAGGTGAACCTTAATCTTTAGACTGACATTATTGCTCCTAAGCACTCTGGATAGGTCCCTAACAGCAGACTTCCACAATACAATTTGTCCTTTGATTTCCTGACTGTTGGTGCCAAGCAAGCTGAAATACTTAACAATCTCGATCTCTTCTGCATCCATCATGGTGCTACCAATTGGTCCAGTGGTGAGAATCTTTGTCTTCTTGATGTTTAGCTTCAATTCATATTGAAGACTATACTCCTTGACCTTCTGCAGCAAATGCTTCTGGTCCTCCTCAGTTTTGGCAAGCAAAGTTGTATGTATTTTCTGCATAGCATTGGTTGTTGATGAGTCCTCCAATACGTGAAAAGACCATGGCCTGAATCAGGCACACCTGAGTTTTCAAACTAAGACACCTTAGTTCTCAAACTAAAACCTTGACAGGACCAGGTACACCTTAGTCTTTAGAATGACATCATTGCTCCTCAATAATTTGGAGATATTCCTGACTACAGACTTTCTGAGTGCAATATGTCTCCTGATCTCCTGTTAATACCAAGTGTACTGATTGTGGATCCAAGTAAGCTGAAGTCATTGTTAGTCTCAATCTTTTCTCCATGGATAATAGTATTGCCTATCAGCCCAGTGGTAGGGAATTCTGTTTTTTCTTGATGTTGAGATGCAATCCACATTGTAGGCTGCACTAGTTAATTTTCTGTAGTTAGTGCTCCAAGTTCATGCTATGTATGTCCAATGTGAAACATCTACAGCCTTTTACTTCTTGGACTTTGGCAGTAATCTTTGACTGGTATTTTAATCCTGAATCTATGCTTTAATTGAACCAGAAAAGCAGTATTAACTAGACCCCTGAAATTCTTTTTCCCTGCTCTTCTGCATTTACCATTTTCCCTGGATAAAATGTCTCTCCTACTCTACTGACCTTTGACCCATCTTACTCTATTCTTTAAAATCCAATTCTATTTACTCTTTTTTGTCTGGAATGACCATTGCCTTTTCCTAACGTTAATATTTCTGTTAAAGCAGACTGCACAATATATTTAGTAATAAGTTTTCAGATATTTGCCTCAATGTTCAATCGTAAGCGTCTTAAGGAGAGAGGTCACATCTTATATACTATTGTAGACTCTATGTAGCTAACAATGTTTTACACATAGTAGGCACTCAATAAGCATCTACTTAATTAAGTAAGCAATTAAAATTATGAATAGCACTCTCTTTAGCTTCCTCTATGTTACACTACAATTTGTGTTTTCTTAAGACTACATCTATTTTTAACTACAGTATATTCTCGGTAAAGGATTTTACAACTCTCTAAATTAGCCCATGGTGATTACCCCCACTGCGCAATTTACCACTATTTTATTAAAGCAAGATTAAAGATAATACTTCATTGGAAGAAGTAACAGTGGCATTAACCTCTATTTACCTTGACATAATAAAGCTTTAATAAAACAAGGGCAAATTACATTGAGAGGGATAATTATTCTAACATAAAATTTAAAGGGAACTTAATTTCTTATTCTGCACATTTAGTGTTTTAAGATTAGCGTCATTAATGTCCCCTTTTTACATTTATACAGAATACCTAAAAATATTCATTGCTCTCTTATCTGCTATCTTATTAAATAATTCTGAATTTACACTTGAGTTCCTAAACGAATACAGTTTTAAAATGCAACACGTTTTTTGGGATTTTTTAAAAAGTAAATATTGTATAGAATGTCCTGGCAGAGGGAGTTTTATGTGAGAGATGTTACCCCAAGTGAAAAGGAAAAAAAAATCTCACCAAAATAAAATTACCCTTGTCTAAATTTTTGAGTGTTAGATCAAAGAAGATTCTTGTTTGTTTTGTATCCTCTGGCTTTATTATATCAGACAAGCTTCTAAGGGGCAGAGCACATAGGATTGAAAAATAACACAGCTGCATTTTGCTATGAAGTGTTCAGCCTTTGCCTGTGTTTTGTTGTTCATGTAATACTTTCCAATAAACAAAGATGTCAATCAACTTTCTTTGCACCACATCACATTTCTGATTTAAACTACTTCAGACACATCACTGCCCCAAGCTCATGCATTTAACAGATAAAAATTCAGCTTTCTGTCAAGGCAGAATGCAGTATTGATTGTAGGTGGTATTTAGGTGAGAGTGTGGGAGAACAATATTACCTTCACAGTCACATATAGTCCGCTATAGAGGCATAAACTGATATGCTCTATGTTTTTTCTTTTAAAAAAAATAAAGTTAAGTATTTCATTACTGCCCATTTCCAAACATATTTCTAAGAAACGCTTCTATATGCAGCAAATTGTGAGAGTGTCAGAGGGGGGTTAGAAACACATGATAGCAATCATGAAAACTTTGATCACTTGATTGGATTCTAGTGCTTTGTAAATTAGCATAATTATTCAAACATGCTTCATTAAAAATCATGACTGTACAAGTCCTTCAGTTTAATGATCCAAGTATACACCATGTGAGCTAAGCTTTAAATAAGAATACTAACTCAGTGCTGGGAGGCTATGGAAGAGAATTTTTTTCCTTCAAATCAAGAGAAAGTACAAAAATACAAATTCTAAAATCTAAGTCAGGAAGTAAAAGGAAGATCAGCAATAGAAGAGATGAGTTATATTTTTCTGTTTATCTTCGCATCTATCTGAACGTCTCCTGGGGCCACCAAAGGTTAGATACCACGTCACTTCTAAGCTACTTGAAGATTGGCATACAATCCTTTTAAATCTCCAACTAATTACATTTGAATTTTAGGTGTCAAAGCCAGTTATGACCTTTGAAAACTGGCAGAACAAAAGTTTGACAGTTCTTGAAGTGTTTCAAGGTTCTGGAAGAAGTTGTTTCAAATTAATGAAAGAAGGGAAAAGAAACTAAATTAATGATGCCAAAGATATTAATAAGACTACTGTTATTGGCACACATTTAATTATCTATCAGATCTCATTTAATAATGATGTCAACTTCATTTATATTGTAGACTTCATAAAGAAAGTAAAGACAGCATGCAAAACAATTCTACTATTTAGTTGTTCTGGTGATATTAAGCACCATGTTAGACACACGTTAATCATGTTTATAGACTTAAGATAACGCAGGAGGAGTTTTAGGTTAAAATTATACACTCATATATCACTCAGATTCTGGGGCATAATAGATAATTACCAAGATTTCCCAATTGTATATACTGTCTATGATACAGAGTTAGTTTAAGGATGAATTGTCACTTTTCACATTAAAATTTTTTCTTTTGACAATTTATGTCTCTCTCATCAGAGAAATATTTCAAATAGTTTATAAAAATTATAAAGTAGGTTAAACTAATATGCCCTCAAAATATATTTTATTTAGATCTGCAGCTTTATTGCTAAATCTATCAAGTGCTACAGAATTAATATGCAAACTCTTACTGATGGCCTTTTAACATCAAGAAAACAGCCATTAATCTCAGAAATGTTAAATTGATCACTTACTCGCATTGCATTGAAACAGCATCAATATCGAGCCCCTGGTCACCTTTCATGTTCACTGATATTGTGGTAGATCTTGGCAAAGTGCCTATACCAAATATTAACATTGTCCTTGTCATGAAGAGATTCAAGAATGGGAAAATGACAGATTTGCTCTAGTCTCATTGGGTAAAAACACCTAAGAAATATAAAGATTGTCAAAAATAAACCAGACCAGTGGTGTAAAGGACGAGAAAAGTAATTGTTGCTAGTAGGAGCTGTTAAGTTGAGTGTGACTCATTAAGACACTGTAAGCGCAGATCTGAACCCTGTCCTGTCCTGTGCCATGCTCACAGTGTCTGACACGAGCCTATCGCAGCCTCAGAAATTCCATTTGAGATGGCATGAAGTGGACAAGATATTTGTACCAATCTATATCTGATGTTAATAGTTATTGACTATGAGACCAAATGCCTCAGAGAATTCTCCTGCAGAACTGAAACCACTTGCCCAGAGTGTTTCAATCTTAAAACAAGATTAACTCACATTTTTCATATACTACTATTATAGCAGTGTACTTTGGAGACATAAGCAAAAAACCTCTGGAAAATCTGTCAGGAAAAAAAATTTAAATGAATTCAAAATTAAGAGGCATTATTAATTATAAAGCCCCACACCACTGTTGACTGAATTTTGACTTTTAGTGATCCCATGGAACAAAACAGAACCATTTTCAAACCTATAAATCCTTACACAAGAAGATTGCTTTATCTTCTCCTTTGGAGTGTCAATGGATTCGAACTGTAAACCTTTAATTTAGTAGTCCAATGCTTACTTTCCTGTGTCACCAGGGTTCTTTTAATAATGGTGTTGTTGTTATGTGCCATCAAATCATTTGAGATTCATAACGACCCTATGTACAAGAGCCCTAAATGCCGTTCTATCCTGTGCTAACCTCGCTGTCTCAAACACATTCATTCCCACTACTCCACTCACAGAATCGGTCCATCTCATCGAGGGTCTTCCTCTCCTGCACTGTCCCTCCACTCTCCCAAACATGATGTCCCTCTCCAAGGACCAGTTCCTCCTTGTAACATGCCCAAAGTATGTCAGATGAAGCTTCAGAATCTTGACTTCAGGGAACATTCTGTCTTCACCCTCTCCAGGACAAACCTGTTTGTTCTCCTAGCAGTCCATGGTATATTCAAAACTCTTCTCCAGCATCACAAATCAAAGGCATCAATTATCTTTCTATTATCCCTATTCACTGTCCAACTCTCTGTTGCATAACGTAACTGCAGACTATAGCTTGGATCAGGCGCAGCTTAGTCTCCAGCCTGACGTCGTTGCACTTTAGTACTCTTGAGAGGTCTCTCACAGCTGACTTTTCCAATGCAATTTGTCTCCTGATTTCCTGGCTGCTGTTACCAAGAGTGTGGACTGTGGAACCATATAAACAAAACCTGTTAACTATCTTAATCTCTTCACCATCCATACTGAAGCTGCCAATTGGCTCAGTGGTGAGAATCTTTGTTTTCTTGATGTTGAGCCTCAATCCATATTGAAGACTGCAGTCCTTGACCTTCTGCAGCAAGCACTTCAGGTTCTCCTGTTTCAGCAAGCAGGGTTGTGTCATCTGCATAAAGCAGGTTGTTGATGACTCTTCCACCAATCCTGATGCCACATTCCTCCTTGTACAGCCCAGTGTCTCGGATGATCTCTTCTGCATACAGATTGAAAAGGTATAGAGACAAAATACATCCCTGATGGACCCCTTTCTTGATTTTGAACCATCCTGTGTCTCCCTGCTCTGTTCTGACAACTGTCTCTTGGTCCAAGTATAGGTTTCGCATTAACACAATCAAATGTTCTGGGATTCCCATTCTTCTCAGAGTAAGCCATAGCTTGTTGAGATCCACACAGTCAAAAGCCTTTGCATAGTCAATGAAGCACAGATAGACATTCTTCTGGTATTCTCTGCTTTCTGCCAAGATCCATCTTACATTAGCTATAATATCCCTAGTACCACGACCTCTTCTAAATTCAGACTGCACATCTGGCAGTTCTCTGTTGACATATTGTTCCAAACGTTTTTGGATAATTTTCAGCAGAATATTGCTTGCATGTGATATCAATGATACTGTTCGATAATTTCCACATTCTGTTGGGTCACCTTTCGTTGGAATGGGAACAAATATCGATCTCTTCCAGTCAGTTGGCCAGCTGGCTCTCCTCCAGATTTCCTGGCACAACTTAGTGAGCACATCCAGCGCAGCATCTATTTGTTGAAATAAATCAGTTGGTATGCTGTCAACTCCTGGAGCCTTGTTTTTTAATAATAAACAAGAAAAAAGAACCCCCACCCAAACCAACAAACAACACAGCAAGACTTTCTATTCATCTTTAGAACCAGAGAATGTATCATAACAACTAACATTAGGTTTTTGATGATTTTTTTTCTTTCTTTCTCTCTCTCTCTCTTCTTTCTTCCTTTTTAAGTGACACTATTTTGCTCTGGTGGCCTAGTGGCAAGAAGCTGTACTACAATCCTAAGGGTATGCAGTTC
>NW_006399763.1:19329923-19334562 GCF_000299155.1 Elephantulus edwardii
ATTGCATTGGCAAAGTCTGCTGTCAGGGACCTCTCCAAAGCACTGAAGAGCAACAATGTCAGTCTGGAGACTAAGCTGTGTTTGATACAGGCCATGGTCTTTGCAATTACTTGCTAGGTATCAGATCGCTGGACAATGGCTAGGGATGACAGAAGGAGAGTGATGCCTTTGATCTTTGATGCTGGAGAAGAGTATTGAATATACCATACACTGCTAGGAGAACAAACAAGTTTATCCTGGAGAGGGTAAAGCCAGGCTGGCCTTGAAGGCAAGGATTATGAAACTCCGTCTGACATACTTTGGACATGTTGCAAGGCAGGATCAGTCTTTAGAGAGTGATGCTTGGGAGGGTGGAGGGACAGCACAGGGAGAGGAAGACCGTCGATGAGATGATTGATTCAGTAACTGAGGTAATGGGAATGGGCGTGTCAGAAACAACAAAATTGACAAGAGATAGAGTAGGGTTTAGGGCTGTTGTGCATAGGGTCACTATGGGTCGCAGGTGACTTGACAGCACGTAACAACAGCAACAATATATAAATGCAGGTTACTTAAGAGGGGTAAAGTTAAATCATGAAAATTGTCAAGTCAGTAAATCCATTATTCTCTCTGTAATTTTACATCACTTGAGAAAAAGTCTGTCTTCTATAAGAAAAAAATAAACAAACCCCAAACTATTGAATGATTTGGAACTAGATAATGACATAATCTATGCTATGTGTTAGAAACCTTGTGTGAGCAGGGCAAGACTAATCAATTCAGAACTCATTTCAATAGTAAAGGGGAAAAGTTATATCTGAAATAAAGTATTCATAGTGAGGGTGATTTAAAAGACAAGGAGCTGGTCATACAGAACCAATAAAATAACAATGTAGTAAGGCATTGTTATATCAAACCTGACTTGTAGTGATCTTATGTACAACAAAATGAAAGTAAAGTCCCTCTGCAAGGAAGAGCCTCTCCTAACAATAGTCCCAAAGTATATGAGATGAATCTTCATCATCCATTCCTACAAGAAGCACTTTGGCCGCCCTTTCTCCAAACATATCTGTTTGTTCTTTTGACAGTACACGGATATTCAGAACTGTTTTCCAACAGCACGACTCAAAGGCATCAATTATTCTTTTGTCATCCTTACTCATTGTCCATCTCTCAAATGCATAGCAGGTGATTCAAAAGACTGTGGCTTTAAACAGGTACACCTTAGTCTTTAAACTGAAATTACTCTTCAGGACTTAGGATTAGGAAACAGAGGGTAAAAATTAAAATGAAGGAATAAAAACTATTTTACAAGTGTTGAGCTTTGTAAAATGTTCAAGAAAATAAGGGTAGTATGATGTCCATTGAATGTTGAAATTATGGTATCTGATGATCACAGGTATTTGATATTTCTTTTCTTTATATTTTGTTCTTTTTGCTCACTTCTGGAACTGCACTGCAATCCTGAATGCATGCAGTTCAAATCCACAAGATTCTCTGTGAGATAAAAATGGGCAGTCTCCTCCCAACCAATCCAAGGGCCCTGAAAAACTTGCTGGAGGGTCGTCTATAGGTCAGTCTGACTTAATGATACACAATAACAACAACAGCAACTATCAGCCTATAGATGAATTTGTCAAGTCTCAAAGCCTCTTAAGAATCAGCAACAAAAACACTGTCAAGTAGTACCTCTTTCTTAAACAACTGTAAGTTAGTCATCAGCAATCCTCCAAGCTTCTAATTCCATATTCACATCTACATCAAATGTCAATGGAAAATGTGTCAGATACCAGAGTTGACCCCAGCTGACTCCATGCACAATAGAACAAAACATAATCCTGTTCTGCACTATCCAAATTGTTTGCAGATCAGATCATCCTGATGTATAGTTTTCACTGACCATTGATGAAAAATCACCAGGCCTTTCTTCTAAGTCATGTTAGTGTGGAAGTTCTGCTTAAACTTGGTGAGTGTCAAAATAGCATGCAATCCAACACTGAGAGGTGGTGGATACAAACAAGGTACATTAACGGCCGTGCATGGAAGGTGGGAATTCCACCAGTGTATAGCAATGCTTCATAACAAAAATCAGAGGTCCACGGAAGACAGAGAAGACTCTCAATATGCCTGTTAATTTTTATCATTTTTATTTGTTTTAAATACTTCACAACTGTTTTTAAGAGCATAAGCAATGATGAGAAAAATTAAAAAAATAAAATGAGCTGTAGCTACCTAACTAAATACAATATTAATAGCATTTCACAGAAGGAAAAGACAACTATGATATGGAGAGATCAGGTAAGATGAGGGTTGAAAACTGTCAGTTGTTTTCTCAGTTTATTAAAGTGGTCTTACTGAGAACAGCTTAACAAAATATATAACAAATATTATCTAAGTGTAAAAAGAAAATGCAGAACATTGATTTTTTTATTCATTTTTTTAACATCAGGACTGGAAAAAAACACATTGACAACCTGCAATACACAGATCGTGCAACTTTGATTACCAAAAATGAAGAGGACACGAAATAATGATGATCAAAGACTCCAGCCTGAAACATGGATAAACATAAACAAGAATCTTCATAACTCAAACTGTTAAATACAACATTATAAGTGATGAAAAAATTGAAGTTATCAAGAATTTTATTCTACTTAATTCAACAGTCTCCATGGAAGAAGCAGTTAGAGTAATGTTATTGCATTGGTGAAATCTGGCATAAAACACCAATTAAAATATTAGAAAGCAAAGATACAACCTTGATGAAAATAGTATTATTACCTTTATTAAAAATGAAGGTTATTTATTATATCCCCTCTCAATGCAGTTAGGAAGCACTGGTAGCATAGTCCACAGAGAGGTGCACTTTTCAACTAAAGAAAATCAGTTTGAATCCACCAGTCGCTCTGCACGAGAAAGGAGGGTAATCTATGCCAGCTATGAGTCAGTTCTGATTCAAAGCAATGAGAGATCATTGCAGCCAAGACAGAATCAGAATTGTTTAATTCAGTAGTTAAAGAATATCATCAAGGAGACAGGCCTTTGCATCTTTCTACTTTGTCATTCTCATCTTTAATTTTGCCCTCAAATGTGTTCCTTCATAATTCGATTATTTTACTAGTTTCAACCATTAATAATGAGAAAACAATATGCAGTTCATAAAAGGGGGGATGTCTAGGTTATTTTGGGGGGGGGTGAAGAAAAGTTCCAAGAAAATACAAGAAACTTAAAAATCATTTGCTTTGGCCATAATTTTATCATGCATTTGGACTTAAGAAGAATGGGAATCCCAGAACACTTGATCGTTCTAATGCGAAACTTATACTTGGACCAGGAAGCAGTCGTCAGAACAGAGCAAGGGAACACTGCATGGTTCAAAATTGGGAAGGGCGTACGCCAGGGATGCATCCTATCTCCATACCTTTTCAACCTATATGCAGAACAGATTATCCAGGAGGCTGGGCTCTATGAGGAGAAAGGTGGGGTCAAGATTGGTGGACGATTTATCAACAATCTGTGTTATGCGGATGACACAACCCTGCTTGCTGAAACTGAAGAGGACCTGAAGCGCCTGCTGCAGAGTGTCAAGGACATCATGCTTGGGAGGGTGGAGGGACGGCGCAGGAGAGGAAGGCCCTCTATGAGGTGGATTGACTCAGTGACTGGGATAATTGGGATGGGAGTGTCAGAGACAGTGCAATTGGCAAGGACAGAGTGGAGTTTAGGGCTGTTGTACATAGGGTCGCTATGAGTCGCAAGCGACTCGATGGCACATAACAACAACATTTGGACTTAAACCAGTCATCGGAGGTTGTTGTTGTTATGTACCCTTGAGTTGACTATAACTCATAGTGACCCTATGAACAACAGCTCTGTACTCTGCCCTATTCTGAGTCAACCTTACAGTCTCTGACACACCTGGCCACATCGCCGCAATAAGGAGAAGAATACAATAAGTTATCAAGTCACACTTGATATGCCAAAGGCTGCATTTTCTTAATACTAGCTAGTAAAGGACACCAAACACATTGTGATTCTCTTAAGTTGGCAAGGAGGAATGGAAAAGTTGAGATAGATAAAAGTGTCTGCCACAGCCTTGGTGGTATAATGCATAACTTGTTGGGCTGCTCACCAAACATTTGGCAGTTCAAATCCACCAACTTCTTCTGAGAGAGAGATGATCAGTCTCCTCCTGTAAAAGTTCATAACCTCAAAATCCCTCCAAGACTGATTTGTACCTTCTTCTGAAAGTGTATGATCCATCTAATATCACAATATGAGTACTGCCTCCACTTGCACATAGGGCAATTGAAATTAACATGTCCTTAGGAGCAAAGCATCTTAGTCATCAAAGTAGTATCCTTGCTTGTTGAAACTTTAATGTGTCATAGCAGCTTTTACCAATGCAATGTGCCATGTTTTTTACTGCTTCTTTCATGGAGACTGTTGAATTAAGTAGACTGAAATTCTTGATAACTTCAATTTCTTCATCACCTTATCATGCTGTATTTAACAGTTTGAGTTGTGAAGACTTGTTTTTCTTTATATTTATCCATATTTTAGGCTGTCGTCTTTGAACATCAGTAAGGACTTCATGTTAAAATTTTTAAAATATTTATCTTGTTGTTGTTGCTGTTATGTGCCGTCAAGTCGCCTGCGA
>NW_006399763.1:19335872-19340152 GCF_000299155.1 Elephantulus edwardii
ATAGGTATAAATATATCTAAATTATTATGCTGTTGCGTATCCTTGAGTCATAACTAACTCATAGACGACCCTGTAGTGGGTTTTCAGAGGCAGTAAATTGCATAGGAGGATGCTCTGTTGTGCATAGGGTTTCCAGAGGCCTGTTATTTTGAAAGTAGGTAGCCTATCAGTCTTCCTAGTCTGGCTTCATTTGGATGCTCAGTTTTAGAGCAATATATGACAGACAAGCGTTTTACACAAAAAAGCAGATGAAAGACTCTATCTCATTACTAAAGTAACTGATCAGTCTCTTCCCATTGTCGGTGCATGAGACTTTGTTCTGTGTGTGTATGTCCCCTGTCTTCCCTGTTCCACCAGCATCCACTTCTGTCCCTCTCCCATATGCCTCCTCACCAGACACTCCTGCCTCACTAGACAAGAATTCCCCTCCCTTTGCCTTGATATGGTGTCTCAGGTCTCCAGCCCCTTCTATGATGCTGACCTGTCCTGCCACTGCCACTCTGGTCTCTTGTGTCACTTATTGAGCAGATGGGGGACTAAATTATTTTCCTAGGGTTAGCAATGCAACTCCTTACCCTTAAACCACCAGAGCTCCATAATTAATAATGTTGTTGTTGCTGTTGCCATTGTTGTTGTGTGTCACTGAGTAGGAACTGACTTAGACTTGACCCTTCAGCAGGTTTTTAGAGGCAGTAAATTGCTGAGGAAGAGATTGCACATCCTTCTCTCACAGAGAAGCTGTTGGAGTTAAACCATGAGGTTGCAGAGCATAAAAATGAAGATGATTACTTAGGCAATATAAGACAGTAAATGAATTGGTACTAGATTTAATAGAAATAGTCTTGGTAGCATAGAGGACATGCCTGACCTCAAAGGAATTGGTTTTGTGTTGTGGTGCTGTTGACGGATGCAGTTTCCCCTTGTGGCATTAAGATGTAGTTTCCCCTTGTGGCTTTAGTAATGCCAGATATGACCATCTTCACACTGTCCTTCCTGTAATTACAGAGAATGGAAGAAACTGGGAGAATGTTTTTCCTCTTTCTACTGAGTCTTCTGAAGTCAAGTAGTTCCCTACAACCTATAATGAGACAATACAAAGACCAAGCTACTGGTTATGGGTATTTGTAAACCCATGACCAACCTCTTAAAACAGAGCAATGTATATTCTTTTCTTCCTTCACTGCTTTACATCCTTTTTACATCTTGTTGTACTGAGATTTCACCATTCTCCCCACTCTCCTAAAGAGTTAACAGGAATGCTTTTCCTCTTCAGATACTTTTTCTAGAGAATCTCAGCAAGTACTCAGGAAACAACTATTGCTTTTCAATTTTTGACTCATGCACTTTTAACTTGTTAGTTAAATTTGTATCTTCTAGGCTGCAACACTTCCATGATACATCTTCAAGGATATGAACATGTACGGCTAAGCACAATTGATAACCGTGCATCTAAATTCCAAAATCAATCTCCATAATAGTCTATGTGTTTCCTACTGCCAAGGGGGCCCTTTAGAGTAGTGAGAGAAGACATTCACCCTGAAACCCACAGCGTCCCTTTTCAGCAGGAAGTAGCTAAGAGAATACGCCATCCCCTTTTCCTTATGAATCAGGGTGAAGTCTCTCTCAGGGAGGAGTGATAGGGAATAGCAAGGGACACACTGACAAAGGAGATTAATCAGAACTGGCTTTGACAAGCACTGTGGCAATTGGACAATTAAAACAGACCTGGGGGGGGGAAGAACGAACTGGGGAGGAGGGTGGAGAAAGCAGTGCAACAATGAATGAATGAAAACCCAAAATCTCTGTAAATGTTCATTAAAACTAATAAAATTTAATAATAAAAAAACAACCAGATTATTGGACAATTCAGCATTACAGCAAAAATATAATATATGTAGTTGCTTGTCAGTACTCAAATGCGCAACTCTAACTCTGTTCAGGGCAGCAGCTCTTAGGATACAGACAGGAAAGGTTTTTGTTGAGTTTGATGCAACTGGAAATTTATTTTTTTTAATTGTAATTTTAACAAAAGTTTACAGCAAAGTTGGATTTTCATTTATCCATTGTTGCACATTTTTCTGTCTACCACAGTTCACTTAAAAAAAATCATTCAGGGCTGGGGTGAGGGGAGAAGTGCAGCAATGAATGAATGAAAATCCAAAATCTCTGTAAATGTTCATTAAAATTATTTTAAAAATAAAAAAATGCACAACTCTAGTTAATGGAAGCTGTGCAAATAGTCAGTTTAAACTTCGTAAGAATAACCCAAAACTAATTTGTATTGTATAATAACTTAAAATCTGTCCATGCCAAAACTGAAAAGAACCTGAAGCATTTGCTGCCAAGGGTCAAGAACTGTAGTCTTCAATGTGGATTGAAGCTAAACATCAAGAAGACAAAGATTCTCACTGCTGGGCCAATTGACAGCTCCATGATGGATGGAGAAGAGATTGAGGTTATTAAGAATTTCAGCTTGCTTGGCTCCACAATCAGTACTCTTGGCACCAGCAGCCAGGAAATCAACAGATGAATTGCATTGGGGAAGTCTGGTGTCAGATATCTCTCCAGAGTGCTGAGGAATAATGATGTCAGTCTAGAGAATGAGATGCACCTGATCTTGTCCTGGTCTTCACAATTACATGCTATGCATTAGAGAGCTAGATAATTAATAAGGAGAACAGAAGAAGAATTGATGTATTTGAGTTATGGTGCTGTATAAAAGTATTGAACATATCACCACCAAGAGAACAAACAAGTTTGTCTTGGAGAGGGTGAAGTCAAGTTTCTCGTTGGAGCCTAGGATTTTCAAATCTCCATCTCACATACTTTAGACATGTGGTCAGGAAGAACCAGTCTTTGGAGAAGGACTTCTTGCTTGGAAGGGTAGAGGTACAGCACAGGAGAGAAAGACTCCAGAAGAGATGGATTGGCACGGTAACTGGGATAATGGGATTATGTGTGTCACAGTCAGTGAGACTGGCTCAGGATAGGGAAGGGTTCAGAGTTGTCATAAGTAGGGTCGCTATGAGTCACAGGTGACTCGACAGTACATAAAAACAACATGTAAAATACCTTCTACAGTATGTGGCACAAATTAATCACTCAGTAAATATTTATGACAAGGGTTGTTTTTTATTCCCATCCTATATCAAATAAAGTACTAGAAAAGATGGAGAGAAATTAACATTCATTTTGATTTACTATGTGCACAATCGAGGAGCAAATTAAAATTCTTCATGAACTATAAGGAATACTTTAAATTCACTAATGGAAAGGTTGGCTGAAGTAGTTTCAATAATAAACTATGGATAAAATTTCAACCAACAGCTAAATTGATGATTATTTATGAAAGCAGCAGCACAGGTCACTGGAAAGCACCAGTAGATTAAGTAACAGGTTTTAGTTATCATGCAGAAAACAAGTATACCAAGGATCAGGAGCTATCACAAAATCCAGAATTTGTCAATTCTTACACCCAACCCAACTTATCCTCTGCCATCAATCCTTATTTGTGTTGAGTTCCTTTGACTTAGAACTGACCCATAGCTGACCCTCCAAAAGGTTTTCAGCTGCAGTAATCACTACAGTACTGTTCCAGCAGTACATAAGTAGGGAATTGCCAGAAGTTCAAGCAGGATTTAGAAGAGGCCATGGCACCAGGAATATCATTGCTGATGTCAGATGGATCCTGGCTGAAGGTAAGGAATACCAGAAAAATGTCTATTTGTGCTTTATTGACTGTGCAAAGGTGTTTGACTGTGTAGATCATGACAAATTGTGGCTTACACTGAGAAAAATGGGAATCCCAGAGCACTTGATTGTGCTCATGAGGAACCTATACCTGGAGCAGGAGGCTGTTGTGCGAACGGAATAGGGGAGCACTTTATGTTTTAGAGTTGGTAAGAGAGTGTGTCAGGGATGAATTCTATCTCCATATCTGTTCAGTCTATATGCTGTGAAAATTACCCAAGAAGCTGGACTCTATGAAAGGGAATGTACCATCAAGATTGGAGGAAGACTCATCAATAATCTGCATTATGCAGATGACACAATCTTGCTTGCTGAAAGTGAGGAGGATTTGAAGCACTTGTTGCAGAAGATAAAGGAATGTAGCCTTTAGTGTGGATTGTATCTCAGTATCACGAAAAAAAAAAAAAGATTCTTACTACTGGACTGATAGGCAGCATCATGATGGATGGAGAGGAGATTGAAACTGTCAACAGCTTCATCTTGCTTGGATCCACAATTAACAGCCCTGGTACAAGCAATAGGGAAATAAG
>NW_006399763.1:19340522-19345985 GCF_000299155.1 Elephantulus edwardii
ACCCCCAACTAGGTGGTTTGACACAGTGACTGCTGCAATGGGCTCTTGTGTGTCAGGAAGTGTGAGGATGGTGCAGGATAGAACAGGGTTCAGATCTTTTGTTTATAGTGTCCCTATGAATCATACTCAATTCAATGGCATCTAACAACAACAACAACAATAACAATAACACAATCGTACCAGAGGAGATTGCCCATCCTTCTCCAGTTCTTATTTATAGTGGTCTTGTATTTGGTTTCAAAGGCTGTAAATCCAGCTGGAAGAGACTCTGTACCTTTCTCTCGAGGAGTCAATGGTGGGTTCAAACCATGAAAGCCTTTGGGGTAGCTTTTCAGTGCTCTACATAGCTAGGTGAGATTATTACTTGAAAAGAATCATCATGCTTGGAAAGATGAAGGATCATCGAAGGACAAGAAGACTCCCAACGGGACTGATTAACATAGTGACTTCAAAAATGGGTTCTAATGTGGCAGAGTTCATGAGGATGGCACGGGATAGGGCAGGAATCAGTGTGGTTATTCAGAAGGTTGCCATGAGTCATACTCAACTTGCCAGAACCTAACAACAATAACAAAAACATATTATGCTACAAGAGTTTCTTATACAATCATTATGTCTTTCAGTTCTAGTAAGAATACTTCAGAATGTCTTGTGTGCCACCTTGTGCTTAATACTACCCATGGTAGAATTACAATCTGCAATGCTGTAAGAAATATTATATACAGAATGCCTTCTATTTACAGTATAAAGTTTAGATGTGTATATGACTTTTGCTTACTAAAATCTCAAAAAAATAAAAAAATAAAAAAATTCTCCAAATGTTCAATACTTTTGTACAATTTCTAATACATAAACAACTACTACTCTTAAAAATAAATCCGTCTTAAAAATACTTTAAAAATATTTTTAAAAAACAACTTTTAAAACAAAATTAAAATATCTGGCTACTCTAATTTTAAATACAAAAAGAACCTACCTTCCAGAATCGAACTTCTTCATGCATGAGCTTCCAAACTAGAGATTCAGTCAGAACCAACCAACTTTTAAATACGAAGACCCACCTACCAGTTCCTGATGGACTTAAACAAGAAAATTCCAGCCCAATCAACTGACATTAAGTTTCCAGATTGAAGGCTCATGTGTGAAGCAATTGGATTCTGGAAGGTAATAAATTTTCTTGATTTAGTTGAAAATCAGGTGTAAACGGTTTGGTCATTTTTTTATTTTGTTAACAATTGAGTGTAAGCTGATTGATTGCCTGATTTAGTTAACAATCAGCTGTGGGCTGGAAGCCCCTTGTTTAAGCCAATCAGGACCTGGTGGGCAGGCCTTTGTATTTAAAAGTTGGTTGGGTCCTGACTAAATCTCCAGTTTAAAGACTTATGTGTGAAGCAGGTGGATTCTGGAGCGTAGATTCCCTTGATTTAGTTGAAATTATGGTGTAAACTGTTTGGTCATTTTTTATTTTGCTCACAATCTAGTGTATGCTGATTGGTGTTAACTGTGTTTGGAGAGAACATTATTCTAAGTGGTAGAGCCCTTGTCCGTCAGTTTACTGTACAGAAATAATTTTGCATTTCTGTGATATTGAACACTGTGCCACTGGTATGTCAAACACCATAATGGTTACTCATGGTGGACAAGGTTTGGTAGAGCTTCCAGATTAAGATATACTTGGAAATGGGCTTGGCCTCCACTTCTTAAATAACAGGTCCTTGAAAACCCTATGAACACGATGACAGTTATAGAACAGGATTCAGATCTTTTGTTTATAGGGTCATGATGAGTAGTATTCAACTGGACAGCACTTAACAAGAACTCTATGATTATGTAAAATATCAAAGAATTTCAAAATCTAACTATTTAAAAATAACAATTTTAGAAAATATTTATTTGCTAGTAAAATTCTCTTAAAAGTTTGATTAATAAAAACTTAATATATAGGATCATACATAGTCATCCTATAAAGTTTACATATTATACTCATTTTATACAATATAAAGGTGAGTCTTGAAAGGAGTCATTTCTTGTCCTAAATCTGAAATAATTATACAGCATTATCAGATATTGAACTACAGTTTTTCTGCCAGTTATTAAATAGTCTTTCCAGAGTAAGGGCAAGACTGCTAGTTTTTATTCTTGCATTCATCAATTATTTAGTACCTCCAGATCTAGTGATATAGTGTATCATGTATTTGGCTATTAATCAAAAGGTCAGTGGTTCAACTCCACCACCTAATCCAAAGGAAAAAGATTTATAATTTTGACAAGCCAACTCTCAAATTTAGATGACACAATCTTGTTTGCTAAAAGTGAGGATGACTAGAAGCACTTGTTGCAGAAGATGAAGGAATACAGCCTTCTATATAGATTGTACCTCAACATCAAGAAAACAAAATTCTTACCACTGGACCAACAGACAAAATCATGATACATGGAGAAACGATTGAAACTACCAACAACTTCATCTTACTTGGATCTACAGTTGACACCCTAGGTACCAGCAGTCAGGAAATCAGGAGACGTATTGCACCCGGGAAGTCTACAGTTAGGGATCTTTCCAAATTATTTGTAGTAATGATGTCAGTTTGAGGACTAAGGTGCATCTAATTTATGCCATGGTCTGACAACATAGCAACTATTATTACTGCATAAATACTATTTTTAGTGCATTTGCTTTTCAAAAAATTCTTACTTATAATTAAAAGTAACACAAAACGATTACAGCAAAACTTATCAACCACCTACCTTATGCAGATGACACAATCTGCTTGCCTAAGGAGGACCTGGAGCACTTGATGCAGAAGGTCAGCGTTTATTGTCTTCAGTGTGGATTGAAGCTCAATGTCAAGAAGACAAAGATTCTCACCACTGAGCCACTTGGCAGCACCAAGAATAAAGAAGAGATTGAGGTTGTTAATAATTACAGGTTGCTTAGCTCTACAATGAACACTGTTGGCACTAGCAGTCAGGAAATCAAAGGACAAATCGTACTTGGAAAACCTGGTGCCAGGGACCTCACCAGAGTAGTGAAAAGCAACTATGTTGGTCTACAAACTAAGGTGTGCCTGATCCAGGCTATGGTCTTCACAATTACTTACTATGCATCAGAGAGCTGGAAAATGACTAAGGATGACAGAAGAATTGATGCCTTTGAGTTGTGGTGCTGGAGAAGAAGCTTGAACATAATATGGACTGCCAAGAAAACAATAGGTCTGTCTTAGAGAGTGTGAAACCAAGTTTCCCCTTGGAGGCTCCGATTTTGAGGGTCCATCTCATATAGTCTGGACAAGCAGCCAGTCCTTGGAGAGGGATGTCATGCTTGGAAGGATGGAAGGATAGCGCAAGAGAAGATGACTCAAGATCAAATGGATTGATACAATTACTGGAGCAATGGGAGAAGGTGTGTCAGAGTCAGTGAGACTGGCTCAGGACTGTTGCACATAGGGTCGGTATGAGTTGCAGGTGACTTGACAGTGCATAACAACAACACAAAAGACAGAAATATGAACTTGGCCTGTTCTATATTGAGTAGATTTTGAACTCAGATTATTATTTAATTTGAAGTCTTGACTGAATAAAGTTAAAAAAATATAAACCTTATAACTCTAGACATTATTATTTCATTTCTAAAAGTTTATATACATAATATCAAATTTAAAAATAAAGACTACAAGATAAGTAACAACAAAGGGAATAAATAGCATTGCATCATATAAAAATGACTGATTTACATGGTTACAATCTTTAATCTCAGATGAAGGAATAAATGAAAATTTCCTTGTATCCCTTGTGAACTTTATTACTAAAAAGCTATCCCAATGTTTAAAACTTCAAAATGAAGAAAATTAATTCAAATACATTGTTTGCAATATATTTGAACCTTTGTATTTAATTATTTTTACCTATTTCCTATCTCAAAGACTGTATAGCATTCAGTATGATTATGGGTAAACATAAAGAAAATAAAATCTTCCAAGGTGATTAATTGCATTATGATAAATGGAGAAAAGGATGAAGTTGTCATGAATGTCACTCTAATTGATTGCACAATCCACATCTATGGAAGCAGCAGCCAAGAAATCAAACAGCAGTCAAGAAGTCATTGTATTGTAATGGGCAAAAGTGTTGCCAGGGATTACTTTAAAGTGCTAATAAAAAGCAATGAAGTCACTGATGACTTAAATGCTCCTTACAAAAATCATAGTATTCTCAAATACATATGAAAGTTGGACAAGGAATAAGGACAAACACTGATATATGATGGTCTGTGTAAAACAGACCAAAGAATCAGTGTTGAAAGAAGTGCAGCCAGAATGAGAAAGCTCCTTAGCACAGAGATTGGTGAGACTTATTCTCACATTCTTTGGGCATGTGGGGGGGTCAGTTGCTGTGGAAAGATGTCATGCTTGGTAAAGCAGAGGTTGGGTGACCTTCAATGAGGTGATTGACACAGTGACTGTAACAGTGTGTGTAAGCATAGCAAAACTGGTGTGGACGATGCAGGTCCAGGCAGGATTTCATTCTGTTATACACAGAGGTCACTATGAATTGGAGCATACCCATAGTGCCTAACAACTACAAGATGTCATTCAACCAATTTCAGGGAAACAGCTTGACAAGTCAAGGAAGGAATCAGAAGAGATTCCAAGTGCAGTAACAAATATTTCTTAACAAACTTGGTTTTTTCATTTGTTTTATTTATTCAGCCATAATCCATTTAGATCATAGTCAAGGTCATGAACAATTTCTTCTAATAATGCATTAATTTCAATGTTTTCAAGAAAAGATATAAAAATAAGCAAAAATTCCCCCACGATAGAAGATTAGCACTTCCAACTTTCTTTTGCTTTTATTTGCACAAACTGTAAAAACCTCACAATGACCTACATGATGAAAACCAGTTGTTGTAGATTTTGATCCTATCATAAAAATTGGGAAGGGTGTACCCCAGGGAAGTGTCCTATCTCCATACCTTTTCAACCTGTATGCAGAGCAGATTATCCAAGAGGCTGGGCTCTATGAGAAGAAGTGTGGCATCAGGATTGGTGGAAGATCTATCAACAATCTGCGTTACGCAGATGACACAACCTTGCTCGCTGAAACTGAGGAAGACCTCATGCACTTGCTGCAGAGGGTCAAGACTGCAGCCTTCAGTATGGACTGAGGCTCAATGTCAAGAAGACAAAGATTCTCCCCACTGGAACAATTGGTAGCATCAGGATGGATGGCGAAGAGATTGAGATAGTTCATAGCTTCAGCTCGGCTCCACGGTCAACACTCTTGGGACCAGCAGCCAGGAAATCAAAAAACGTATGGTGATGGGAAAGTCTTCTGTTAGAGACCTCTCTAAAGTACTCAAGAGCAATGGTGTCTCTCTGGAGACGAAGGTGTGCCTGATACAGGCCATGGTCTTTGCAATCACTTGTTATGCATCAGAGAATTACACAATGACTAGGGAGG
>NW_006399763.1:19346546-19355253 GCF_000299155.1 Elephantulus edwardii
AAAAAATATATATAAAAAAAAAAGATTCATAGAAGATACCAGGATTCTAAGCCTCTGTTTGAAGTAGAAAAACTCTCAAGAAGATTGGGTTTTATCTTGCATTAGTGATCTTCTCTGAAAGTGTTTCCTAAATGTCTAATTTTCTCCTCAGTCTAGCACATGAATGTTTGCTGTAAAAGGTTCCAAACTGTGTCATATGCAAATTCTCTTGCAGGAACTTCATCAAAAGCCATCATTTATATTTTGGAAAATAAACTTTATAAACAAAAATGAAACTAAAGATAATGCCAAAAGCAAAATGATTTGTACTTTTTGGCAAACAACTATCTCCAGACCTTCTGAGTACACATGTGGTCCTTTTTCAAATATGTGCTAGGTGAGTAAAAATCAACATCGTTGTTCTATTTGATTTGGCTCTAACCACACACAGTTTGAGAGTGCAGTTAGCTGAGTTGCTATTCATAGGTCAAGTATCTCTGGTGATTTGAATCCAGCAGCTGCTCTGTAGGGAGCTTGTGTGGCCTAGTGGTAAGAAGTTGGACTGTATACCTGAAGGCATGCGGTTCGAATCCACAAGCTGCCTTAGAAGAAGACTGGGATAGCTCCTTCGGTGCAATTAACTGCCTCTGAAAACTTTCTGGGGGTCAGCTACAGTTCCCTTACGACTCAATGGTACACAATAGCAACAGCAGCTGCTCTGTAAGAGAAAGATGGGCAGTCTTCTCCCATCTCAATTATAGGCTTGGAAACCCATTGGAGAGTTCCTATGAGTCAGAGCCAACTCCACAAAGTGAGTTTTTTCGTTTGAAACAATAGGGTAGGTGCTCTGACTATTTACACTTTCATTTACCTCCACTTTTTTTCCAGTTTCTCAGTAACTCTTCTCATTTATATTCTTAATATAACTTCTGAATTCCTGAGCACGATATTTAATGCCTTTTGGGCTCTGACTCTTGCCTCTTTGCTCAGTCTCATTTCTCTATACACATCATCTCCTCAGTTAATTCCTTCTTGGAAGTTAAAGTGATAGATAGTAACCTCAAGCAGTTGAGGAAATACATCATATCTATCATCCTGTACCTGTGTATATGTTTTTCCGCAATCTGTCCCCTTCCTCTCCCCACGCTTGTCCTCTGTTCAATTCTTGATGCCTACACCAGAAAAGAACTGGATTTTACTTCATAGTGTTCTTTGTTTATCCCTATTCTGGTACCCTACAAATAATGTACTTGCGTTCTCACTATTAGGACTAGCAAATCTGTTAAATGATTCATGTATAAAGTTGCTGCTTAATGCCATGGAGTCAGTAATCACGTTCAATCTTCAGAACAATTCTATTATCATCTTAATTTTTCAGTTTCAGTAAATTTATAAATGTTTTATATCATCATTAGGAAAAGGATTAGATATTAAACCTACATAAGGACACATATTATTCCCATGTTCTTAGCACATATGTTATTTCTAAATTGTCATAAGACATTTTAATTTGGGACATAAATCCACTACCTTTTCCTTAAACATTGTAATTCATCTGTTGTTGTTGTTGTTATGCCCAATCAAGTTGCCCCTGACTCACAGCAACCCTACGTACAATAACTCTGAACCCTGCCCTATTCTGAGCCAGTCTTACTGACTCTGACACACCTAACCCCATTTGCTCCAGGTAGTCTCTCTGGAGACCAAGGTGCAGCTGATACAAGCCATGGTCTTCGCAATCACTTGTTATGCATCAGAGAGTTGGACAATGACCAAAGAGGATAGAAGGAGAATAGATGCCTTTGAGCTGTGGTGCTGGAAAAGAGTATTGAGAATACCATGGACTGCTAGGAAAACAAAAAGATTCATCCTGGAAAGGGTTAAACCAGATGGCTCCTTGGAGGAAAGGATTCTGAGGCTCCGTCTAAAAAACTTTAGACATGTTGTGAGGAGAGACCGGTCCTTGGAGAAGGACATCACACTTGGTAGGGTAGAGGGACAGAGCAGGAGGGGAAGGCCCTCTGTGAGGTGGACTGATTCAGTGACTGGGGTAATCAGGATGGGAGTGTCAGAGACAGTGCGATTGGCATAGGACAGAGCAGAGTTTAGGGCTGTTGTACATAGGGTCACTATGAGTTGCAAGCGACTCGACGGCACATAACAACAAAACAACAACAACAACGACAACTATGTCATTCATCTCATCTGAGGTCTTCCTTTCCTGCACTGTCCCGCCACCCTTCCAAGCACAATGTCCTTCCCCAAGGACATTTGTCTAAATATGTGAAATAAGAGTTTCAAAATCCCAGCTTCCAAGGAGAATCTGGTTTTCATCCTCTCCAAGACAGAGCTATTTGTTTTCCTGATTGTCCCTGGTACATTTTACATGGCATATGGTCCATTTGTACATTATAAAGAAAATGTCAAACAGCTTTCATATCAGTAGAATTATCTTGATCTACCAATAGAATACGTTTAATACATCCAGGGTAGTTCTCCAAGTTACTATTGATTTATTTCAATAATTTATTTTCATTCTTAGTGACTATTTTTTGAGCTAATATTTTTATTCCTAGATACTAAAGTTTTATTTTAATATTTTATTTACACTTGTTTTATATTATTGTTAAAGAAATTAGTAACTATTTCATTAAAATTACCAAGAACAAAAATCTGCCAAATATCATCAAAGTTTGCAAGCATGATATTTATAATTCACTGCCCTTGAATGCATTCAGAATCATTGACAACTTGTCCATTTCGTTTCTGATGCTGTAAGGTTTAATATTAAGAAATTGCCCTATCTTTCCTCTGCAGAATGATGTTTGACTGCCAAACTTCCAGTTAGTTATCAGTTCAACACTTAGTTTATTACACTACCAGGGCTGCTTAACGTCTTTCAGAAATTTTGCATTGCAAACAAACAAAAAGAAAAATCTTGCTTGTTTTCCATCTTTGCTTTTTTCCTCAATTTCCTCACTCACTCCTCCATGACCAGTCAGTTGCATTCCTGACTTTTCATGATTGTTAATTATCATGTCTATGGTGGTGTCTGTATGTGCTTTTATTATCCTAGGATAAAATATATTTACCTGAGTTAATATAGCTATTAACTCACATATTACCTCAGATGGACCCCTCCATCTGAGTTTGAGTCTCCTGTTTTGTGTCACTCTGTCCTTATATTTGCATACCACTTTCACTGAAGTAGAATGTAGCAATTGGAGCTGAATCATCCTGCTGCTTTCTCTCAGCTGGTAACCTTGGTCCAACTTCCTCAAGGAGCAAGTCTAGCTCTTCTTTGTTCAACTACTTCCTCTACATGCAAACGAAAAGATCACTTTGTTTGTAATTAGTATTTGGCAAGCTTTTCCCCAATCTGTTTTTGTTTTTCTAATGTCATTGTTTTCAATCTCCAAATGCATAAGTTATTAAAAAAGATTAATCCATTTAAAGGACCCAAGCCCTTTCAACTATCTTCCTAGAGCTGGAAAAGGTCATTTCAGGTCCTGGCTAAAGGTCTAGAATTGCAGATGACTGTTGATTCCCCCCACCTTTTTTAGCTATGCAAACCTTGTCCTAGAAGCACCAAGGATGATGTGCCTACAGATCAGTTTATTACTGTTTATAATGCTTTAGGCTTGATTTTTGGATTCCCATTTCACACCAGAATTTATTTACCAACATAAGCATGCACATCTCAAAGTCCTTGCTTTATCAGGAAAGAGATCAGCAAACCAATCTATAGAGTTCCCATTAGCCTTAAAATCAGAACACATCAGGAGTGCCTTTTAGATGAATTTATCAGCGGGGAAGCCTGCAGTTCATCAGCTTTCTGTTCCTCAAAAGTAGGTACTTACTGCAGTCAAGAGGAATTATTCCTGAGGATTTCTGGGCATGGGGAGGTTTTCATTACCTTTTAAAAAACTCAGAATAAGACAAAAACAACTGTCTCTCTTGTATTTATTTTCCCCTATGATATTTCATTTAATATAAATATCTTTGCTCTATACTCAGACTGTCTCAATTAGTGAAATTGTATATCCAAATAGAATCCGAGTTAATGGCATTCACTATTCATTCATTAACCAAACAAGCATGTAGACAGTAACCTATGCTTGGTACACAGAGAGTTATAAAGATGCAGGTCTGTTCTCTCTAGGAGTTTCCAATGAAAGAAAGAAGGAAAGACAAGTAATGGACTATAATGAGCATTTTGAATGACAAGTAGCACAGGGACAAATATGATCTCCTGGCCATGTTGCAGTCATCTTAGTAGAAAAATATAGGAGACGAGAAGAGATTCACTGTTAGTGAGCACCTACTGTGTTCCATACTTTGTGTTAAGCATTTAACAAATCTCATCTTATATAATCATATATCACCACATTCCTTTAATATGGATTGTTTAGATAAGGATAAGTGATAGGGGGGCATTAATAAGTTTAGGATTATTCAAACACTTGGTATAGCACTTAAAACTTGACATCCTGGGTTTCCAACATGCAAAACCAGTTGAACTGCCTAATTAACATTTGTTTGGTAGTCAGACTCTGTTGTAACTTCTCTATAGCCATGCAGATTACCTTAAGATGTCTGTTTATGGAAGGGAAAATGCATCTTTTCTGAACCAGCTTTTGTTTTTTGGAATTGCATTTTTCTCAGCCATGTGTAAACTGTACCTCAATTTGTCTGTCTACTAGTGACTGTGTGTAAACTATTCTTTTGAATCTAACTTTAAATGTATCCTTGTTGTGCACCTTCGGTGGAACTGACCCTCTGGTGGGTTTTCAGAAGCAATTAATCAAACCTAAGGAGATTGCCCATTCTTGTCCCGAAGAGTAGCTGGTGGCATCTGAACCACCTGCCTCTGGGATTCCAGTGCAGTTTCATGCCATTAGGCCACCAGAGCTCCCTAAATTTAAAGCAGTAATAGTAATGTGTTAGGTAGATTAATACAAAACCTAAGTATAAATATGACAACCATCCTCAGAGGAGCAGGTAGTGTTTGAGAGAATTCTCTCTATTCTTCCAGATATACTTGTTTTGGATATTGCAATCTGCCTGTCTTACTGGCAAGTCACTATGTAAAAACCCTGTGTTCACTAACATAAAAATCAAGAGGTTAGATAATTTGATCACATTTTGTAAATGGTAGAGCTGCTATTCAAAATCAGTTTGATTCCAAAGTGTTGAGGCATTCCCATACATTGTTGTTTTCCTGTGTGTCTCTGAGGCATGTGGTAAGAGACTTATTTAAAAAATAATAATATACCTTAACAGGGTTTTCTCAACAGAAGAGAGAAGAGAGGCAATTCTAGCTGGAAGAAAGAAGAGAATAAAAAGAAAAGTGTATAAAAGAAACTAGTAGAACGAGAAAGTGAGGCTGACTGTGAATAGTAATAAATTTGTACCATCAAGATCTAAACATGTCAAGTTCATTATGAATGTTAACATTCTCTCTGTTATTCCCTTTAAATTTTAAGAACAGATTTATAATTCTGGTGCTCATAAGAATAAAAAAATAACATATTAATATACCACATGTTTACTAAAATTGCACATATTTTAAAGCCCAGGCATTGAATGAGGTAGGCAGCATTATAATTTCATTCATAAAAGAAGTAGGTACATAGGAAAGCACATAACTTATTTAAGACCATAGAATTAGAAAGTAAGAAAGGTATAGTAATCATGTAGATAATCTAAATACATAGAATTGTCTTCTCAGGGAAAGCATACTAAAGTTCATATAAGAAAAATACATAATAATCTGTAGAGATAGAACTGCTAATTCAAAGGCTGTACTTCTCCAGTAGTTCAAATTCACAAGCACTTCTCATGCCATTGTTAGCCTTCAAAACCAATGGATGGTAATCTATGAATTGGTACTGACACGATGACAATGAATTGTTGAGACACATCGAACATATAACAGGATATACAGTTGTTAAAATTACTTGGTTCTATCATCTTCCCATTTCACTAATGTTTGAAAAAAATGTCACCAATTTTTGAGAAATTATGGTACATTCACACAATGTAATACTATGCAATACACAGGAACAATGATTTTGTAAATTATTACCTAACTTGGGAGGGTCTGGAGAGCCTTATGCTGACTGAACTAACTCAATTCCACAAGGATAAATACTGTATAAAACCATTATGGCAGAATGAATGATTGGGATGATACAACTGGGGGTGGGGGGGAAGGGGGAGAGTGGAAGCAGAAGGATGAGGATATACGGTGGTGGAATTAATCATGGTTTCATACAATTTGGTGAGGGGTGATAAGGGAAATGGGAAGGATTTGATATAAAAAAAAATCTATTCTAATTTTATAAATAAACCAGAATTTTAAAAAATGTAAAATAGAATGTACGTGAATGACTGTATGAAACACAATGTAAGTGAAAGATTGTATAAAGCAATGTATATGAAGGAAACATGCTGTAAAGGTATTATTATAAGAAAATTTAAAAATACTTTTTTTTAAAAAAAGGATATAACAAAAACCAAAAATATAATAGCTGAATGTGATCTAGAATTGTTGACTAGATCCTGTACAGAAAATAGTATTAGCAGAAAAATTGGTAAGATCCAGTCAAATATGTGATTTAATTAAGTAATATGTTAATGTTAATGTCTTAATTTTATTATAATGTATAATATGTTAACATTAGAGGAAAGTGAATGAAGCAGACAGGGGGAAAATTCTAAATTGTTTTGACATTCTTAAGTAAGCCCAAATTTACTCTAAATCAATAATTAAAAGCATTAAACACTCTAGTTTAAAGGACAATGTTTTCAGGATCATCTTAAAAAGTATGACTCAATAATATGTTACCTATGAGATATATTTTAAAGAAATTTATAGTTTATAAGTTAGTAAATGGAAACACACAGAATTGAAGTAATAATCAAAGGAAGAAAATATATGATTATAAAACAAATACAGACTTAGAAACAAAGATCATTAGCAGAGATTGTAAGGAATATTCTATGTTATAAAACTAATTCCTTAGAAAACGTAATAAGAATCTCAGATTTGTATTATTACTGATCATAAATGCTCACTATTGGCAATAGAGCAACAAAATAAATTTCTAAATATCACAAAATACAATTTAAGTATAAAACAATTATATTTTTATATATTAGAAGCAAATAATTGGAAAATGCCATTTTCAAAATATTCTTTTGCAATCACTTAAAAGATCACACTTAGAAATAATGTTAACAAAACATGTGCCAGATCTTTTCATTCAATATGACACAACATTGCTTAAAGAAACTAAAGAAGGCCTAAATAAATGAAGAAGTATTCATGTTTATGGAAGGGAATCCTTAACACTTTTAAGATATCAGTTTCCAAAAATTAACCTATATTTAAACACAATAGCAATGAAAATTTCAGCAGGCTTTTTTTAGTAGGAATTGATAAGCTGATTTAAAACTTACATGGAATTGCAAATGATCTAAAATTCTTAAATTAATTTTTAAATAGAATAACAGAATTTGAGGACTTATACCAATTGATTTCAAAACTGCAATAATATAAAATGGCATTAATCATGGCAATGGAGCATGGAGGAAAAATATATGCAGAGCCAAGAAAGGGAATAAAGGAGCAATTCTAGAAATCTGGCCTGGAAATTAATTAAAATACATTTTCTTATATATTTATTTCTTTAATATGTTTTATCCATTTAGTCTCCTATCTTTACCTAAATCTTGCTCTGGGAAAACCACACATGCAAAATCTCAAGGTAATATTTTATAAGCAATATCTTACTTGCAGCATCCTAGGTGGTGTAGAAAGTAAGAACTTTCATGAAGAGTGCCAAAGGGTCATGAGTGTCATTAATTGAAAAACTCTTGTCAGTAACAAAAGAAGGAGTACTGGACAATGAATATGGATGACAAAGAATTGATGTCTTTGAGTTGTGGTGCTGGAGAAGAATACTGGATATCCCATTCACTGACTACCAGGTGAACAAACAGATATGTTCTGAAAAGGGTGCAGCCAGGGTGCCCTTGGGAGACAAGGATGGCAAAACTTCATTTTTCATACTTTAGACATGTATCTAGGCAAGGCTATTCACTGGAATGGACATCCTGTTTGGAAAAACAGAGCATAGGTGAAAAAGAGGAAGACCCCCAGTTATATGGATTGACACTGTTAATTCAACAATGGGCTCGAGTGTCCAAGAGATGGCACAAGACATGACAAGACAAGTTTCAGATTGGATGGTCATACAGGCACTATGAGTCACTCAATTTGACAGCACCTAACAACAAAAACACAATACTGAAGAAAGACCCCAGACTGAAATCACTCAAAACAAGGAGAAATAGTTGTAAGCATTGTTCAATAATTGGAATATGGAATATAAAAAACTGGAATTGGTCCAAAATGAAATGGAATGCATGAAGATCAACGTTCCTGACCTTTGTGAACAGAAATGGACTGGCATGTGCCACTGTGAATCAGACAATTATATAATCTATTATGCTGGGATTAAAAAACTGAGGAAGAAATGTGTTGCATTCATAGATTAAAAAGACGATTTCAAGATCTGTCCTAAAGTACAATGTTGTGAGTGATAGGATGCTGAGTATGCACATACAAGGAAGTCTTGTTAAAGCAACGATTATTCAAATACATGCACCAACAACTAAAGCCAAAGAGGAAGAAACTGAGGATTTGCACTTCCACTACCTA
>NW_006399763.1:19356633-19358424 GCF_000299155.1 Elephantulus edwardii
GTCCAGGGCAGCATCTGTTAACTGAAATATGTCAATTGGTATACCATCTATTCCTGGAGCCTTATTTTTTGCCATGTCCTTCAAAGCAGCCTGAACTGTTGTTTCATGAAATTCTTCTGTGTTTTCCAATTCCTTTCGATACAGTGACTCAGTATATTCCTTCCATCTTCTTTTAATACTTGTAAACATACAGCAAAGAAAAAAATTTGAGAGACTGAGCACCGATAATCAAAGACCAGAGCAGTTGTAGGATGATATAAAATATTTCATACATGAAGACACATATTTGTTTCCATTCCCAAGAAAACTGATCTAACAGAATGTAGAAATTACTTAACAATATCATTAATATCCCGTGCAAGCAAAAGCTGAATATCATGAAAAAATTGCTAGAAAAGCACATTGAGAGAGAACTACCAGAAGTTCAAATTGGGCTTAGAAAAGGTGGTGGCACCAGGAATATCATTGCTAATGTCAGCTGGATCCTGATTGAAAGCAGAGAACACGAGAAGAATGTCTATTTGTGTTTTATTAACTATATAAAGGCATTTGACTGGGTGACCTTTAATAAACTATGGTTAATATTGAGAAGAATGTTCATCCTAGGACACTTAATTATACTCATATGAAACCAATACCTAGGCCAAGAAGTGTTGTGTGAACAGAACAAGGAAACATTGGACAGTTTAAAATTAAGGGGGTGTGTGAAAGAGAAAGAGAGAGTTATATCCTTTCTCCACACCTATTCTAACTTTATGCTGAACAAATTATTCAGAAGCTGGACTCTATAAAGAAGTATGTGGCATCATGATTAGAAAAAGACTTATCAACCACCTGTGTTATGCAGATGTCACAACTTCGCTTGCCAAAAATTAAAAGGACTTGAGACACTTGCTGCAGAAGATCAACAAATATAATATTCAGTATGGATTGCATCTCAACATCAAGAAGACAAATATCCTAACCACAGGGTATAGAAGCGACATCATAATAAGTGGAGAAAAGATTGACATTTCCAATAATCCCATCTTACTTGAATCCATAGTCCTTGGTACCAGCAGTCAGATTAAGAGATATATAGAATTGTGAAAATCTGCTGTCAGAGATCTTTCCAAATTACTGAGAAGCAATAATGTCAGTTTGAAGACTAAGGTGCACCCATTCAGGCCATGGTCTCTTTAATTACTTGCTACTTATCTGAGAGCTGGACAATTAATAAAAATGACAAAAGAAACAGTCGATATCTTTGAACTGTGGTAATGAAGAAGAGTTCTGAATATCCATGGGATATGATAATAAACAGTCATGCCTTGGAAAAAGTGCAGTCAAAGTGTTCCTTAGAGAAAGGATAGAGAGCCTTGCTCTCACATACTATGGGCATCTTGCTAGAAGCGGCCATTCCTTAGAAATGGACATTCCTTGGAAAGTTCGAGGCTCAGTACTGTAAGATAAGATCCTTAAGAAGACTGAGTAATGAATTAATGGGTTCATGTCAGAGATAATGAGGATAGCACTGTATTTCAGATAGGGTTCAAATCTATTGTTCATTGGGTCACTACGAGTCATATTCAACTCAACAGTATCAAATAACAATGGTCAGTCACTGATTACCTTCTTTAGCAAAGATGCCACCAAAATTCACTCATCTCTGTCAGTTCTGCCAAGTCTGAGTCATCTAGTGGACAGATTTCACACATCCATGAATATTTCCCTAATCCTGTCTCCATACCTTTTCAACATGATGGCAGAGCAGATTATCCGAGAGGCTGGGCTCTATGAGGAGAATTGTGG
>NW_006399763.1:19359159-19375180 GCF_000299155.1 Elephantulus edwardii
TGTGTCAGAGGCAGTGCGGTTGGCGCAGGATAAAGCAGGGTTTAGGGCTGTTGTGCATAGGGTCGCTATGAGTCGCAAACGACTCGACGGCAATAACAACAACAACAACACTGCCTTGTTTGGACAAATGTTATGTTTAGTTTCAGCAATTGTTACCTGAAAGCAACCAATTTTACCAGTCAACTTTGGCCCAAAGACTGGGAAGCCTGGCTCCACCAAGCGCTTAAGAGGAACGTCACTCTCCTCAAGCCTCTTTACATAAAGGTACTCAGCTCTTCCACTGGGGAAACCAACAGCACTGTCTCTAAGTGGTCTCCTGGTTCTGCCACATCTGCTACTGTTTGTAACCAAGTCTGGTTATCTCTTAGGTTACAGCTCTGTTTCTGGACACACTCTGCATCCACCTACTCTTGTTGGCAATTAGACCTCCTCTTTACTAATGGGATTGGTCATTTTAAGGCTAACAGGTTGATTAAAGACAAATATCTTTGTTCAGACTCCATTCACCACACTTGCATGATCCCTTCCCTGTAGGGTTTCTTGTATTTTGTTTGCATTGTTAGCAAGCTGTTCAATCCCCATTGTGAATTGCAAGCATTTTATAAGCAACATTCCACCCCATCATTTGGTGTAAATAAAAAAAGAGTATAACTAGCATGGCTGTGATAAGTAATTCACTCCAACACAGAAGTCCATATGTCAGAGAAGAAAATGGGTCAACACAACAAAGAAAGACCAACTAGGAATGAGGTGAATTGGAAGACATGGAATGGAAGAGAACTGAAAACAGATAATACTCTAGATCAGTTCTTACAATTGGAGAAACCACCTTTGCAAAATGATGCATCCGGGACATAGAGAGGACAGCAACAGAGATTGCTGTGGCGCTGAGAATCACAGACCTCTTTCAATTCAATGTGCATTCTGCTAGATGCCAGCCAAATGCAATGTTCTCTCTTTGCCTTTTATCTGCTCTGCACAACTCTATTATTTGGTAGTGGTGGTAAAGGTATGGTAAATGAGAGCTAGGGAGACTGCCCAGGCTTTTAGCTGGAAATATTTCTCTCAAAGAGCAGGTATAATTAACTCTATGACATTCCTATTCTACTCCATCAACCATCCTCTAAAGCTACAGAAAAACAGACTTGTTACTTAATGATTTTTTACCATCTCTGGGGGATTATGCAATGTTTCACTATTAACAGATTGCTCTTTAAATGATGCCTGGACAACTTTGTTTTAAACATTACTCTTTTGTTGGTGTTGTTGTTGTTAAGTGATGTCAAGTTGAGCATGACTCATAGTGACCCTATGAACAAAAGACCTGAGCACCATTCTAGAATTATCATCATTTCCCTACATTTATAGTTTCCAGAGACATATTGTTTAGGAAGTAATGTCACTCCTGATATCAACACTGTCTCATTTGGGGAGCTCCACCAAACACTGTCCACCATGGGTAACCATAATGGTTTTTGACACACCAGTGGACCAGCGTTCTGCACCACAGCAACCCTGAGTTACGTCAGTACAGCCAGACTACTGACAGACCAGAGCTGTACAACTTAGAAGAATATTTTTCATAAACATAACTAACTGACTTTTAAATACAAAGGCCTGCCCACCAGGTCCTGGTTTACCCTAAACAAGAGACATCCAGCCTACAGTTTTGTTAGCTACACCCAGCAAATCCAATCAGGTCAAACATGATGGTAAATGAATGAAGAAAAAAAAACAAAAACAAACAAACAACAAAAAACCAAGAACCCAAAGGCCCAACACCAAACCCTCAACCAAAACAAAAGAATTCAGCTTCCGGAATCCAACCACTTCACACATGAGCCTCCAAACTGGAGACTTAGTTGGGGCCCCACCCCACCAAGTCCTGGTTGACTCTAAGCTAGAGGCTTCCAGCTCATAGCTCATTGTTAGCTAAATCCAGCAAATCAAATCAGCTCACAAACAATTGTGAATGTAAAAAATAAAACAACCAGTCTATACCCGATCCTCAAACAGAAGAAGATTATTGTCTTAAGAAAGGGTTTGTTTTGTTTTATAATTAATTTTAATGAAAGTTTGCAGAGACTTAGAGTTTCTATTCATTCATTGTTGCACTAGTCTCCCTGTGCACCCCTTCCCCCCAATTCACTTTTCTTGAAAAGTAAAAGAAAAACTTTTTCATTGTTATCTAATCCCTCCCCCCTACTCCACTCCATTGTGCAGCCTTAATACTGGAGTCCTGTCATGAAAATAATATCCAATCATATATCCCTTTTAAACAGTTCTTTCCCTCATCTGTTTCAATGCAGTTATACCTCATTCATCCCCTCCTTCTCTGTCTTCCCTCAACTCCAATACCAGTCCTGTTTTACAACAATGGCCCTATGCAATATTTGTCCTTTTGTGACTGAAATATTTCACTCAGCATGTCTTCCAGGGTCACCCATTTTGTGTAATATTTCATGAGTTCCTTGTTTTTCAATGCTGCATAGTATTCCATTGTGTGAATATATAACAGCTTCTCTATTAGTTTGTTGATGGGCATTTGGGTTGTTTCCAGCTCCTTGCTACTGTGAACAAAGCTGCAATAAACATGGGTGTGCATATATCTGCTTGGGTGGCAGTTATGGTTTTTTGAGGGTAAATTCCCAGTAGTGGAATTGCTGTGTCAAATCATATTTCTATTTGCAACTTTTTGAGAGAGTGCCATACATCCTTCCACAGTGGTTGCACAATTTTACACTCCCACCAACAATGAATAAGGGCTCCAATTTCTCCACAACCTTGCCAGGATTTGATGTTTGCTGTTCTGATAAATTCTGCTATTCCTACTGGGGTGAGATGATATCATAGTTGTTTTGATTTGCATCTCTCTTAGAGCTAGGGATTAAGAGACGTAAATTGTAATGCACTGCATGTGTTGCTTTTCTCTGGGAGCTGTAATCATTAACATAACAATAGAGGATAAGTAATTAACTAGAATTAACTCATTGCTATCAAGTCAGAAATGATTCTCCTGTGGGTTTTTAGAGGCTGTAAATTGCAAGGGAGAAAACTGCCTGTCTTTGTCCTATGGAGTAGCTGGAAGATTTGAACAGCCTGCCAAAAACATAATCACTTACTCATTCAGTCACCAGAGCTCCTACCATGGATAATAAAAACAGAAAATAGCTTAATTTCTAGTCTCAGTTGAAGTTTTTATCTTAAATTCATATATCCTAAATAAAAGAGAGTCAGTTATGATTTAGTTGTGCTTTTTTCCCAGCAGCTGAGGGTTCATATCTGATTAGTCAGTTGACAAGAGAATTTGGGCAAGTGACTTAGTATCTCTGTGTGAAATAATGGTAGGTATGAGTATAGTTTGAAAAGCTGAAAATAAATTTTAAAATGGAGTTTAGCAGTGCAGTATGGTGACTATGGAAGAGGTTATAGTGCCTGGGGAAAGTAAGCTATGAATATTTTTAAGTTTAGCTTATACTAAAATTAAGAGGAGATGGACTATCTCTTCAACTTTAATTTGTCTCTACTTTTAAATATCTATTTTTAAATATCTGTTGACATTCCGAAAGCACATAGTTGGAATCCACCAGCTGCTCCATGAGAGAAGGATGTGCAATCTCCTCCCATGAAATTAACTGCCTCTAGAAAACCTGCTGGAGTGTCAGCTATGGGTTGATTCTGACTCGGTGGCACACAACAACCCCTCAAATAGAGCAGCTTGTTTCAACTACGATTGTTCAATATGTCAATAAACAAAATAGTTTGCATTTATCTCATCTGCTCAGGAATTACTTTTAAGACACATTATAGGTTTTGAAATAACTTGATTTTTAAATATAAAAATTGAGACAGATTATAAGGATTGACCTATTACTGAATTTGTCAATGCTTCTTGTGATTTCTGCCATGATATAGTGCATTATTCTCAAAAATAGCATGTTGTTTTAGTGTCACCATCATAGAATGCTGAGACAGTGTAATTTAAATCAATATAATTACAGAAACAGGATTCAAAGCAAGCACCTTTAGTGCCTCTCAAAATGTTTTTATTCAGTGTGTTTCTGAGGGAGAGAGAGTATGGTCAATTTAGTTGATCTTCAAGAATTTGGTTGCTGCTGCCATCACTGTTTAAGTTTTGCGTTTCCTTTCCCTAAAATGGAAAAGGGAGGGAGTGAGGAAGAAGAAGAACTACTTTCTTGTTCTTCTGTCAGCAATTTCATTAGAAGGATTTTATTAGCAATGACAGTTTGTGATTAATTTTATTCCATTTCTGATTTTGTTAATCATATTATGACTGGAAACATTTGAATAAAAACATCTCTTAAAAATCTTCATTTTATTTTTCTTTGGTCTTCCACATATTCCACCTTTTATCTCCAGTCCAAATCCGTGTGAGTTGTAACATTACAGAGTGAAGAATGTATTGCTTTTTAAACATACAAGTGTTTGGATCTTAGTTACTCCATCTACTGCCACTGGGTGGATTCATAATTTCAGTGACCTTATGGGCCTTATAGCACTGCCCATTGGGTTTTGGAAGCTGGAAATCTTTAGAGGAGCAGAGTGTCTCATTTGTCTTCTACACAAAGGCTGATGTTGACATTAGAAGCCAAACATTTTGAATCACTATGCCACCAAGCCTCCTAGACCAGAGTTCAGGTATATGACCTCTTTGAAGTAATTTCTCATTATTTCTGATGACATAAAGAAATGATGTTAAATACACAATATTCTTTCTTATTTATACTCATAATTTTAATTTTTAAGACATTTTTGTATTCGTCAACTAATGGTAATAATTTTCTGCAATGAAAACCAATGCCCTTCTCATTATATCAGTTATCTCTCATCATGTTAAAGTTTTTGCATGTCTCAGGAAATGTATTTAAAGACACAGCTGAGTACACATAGAGGGCTAAGAGAAAATAACAAATGAACATTCATTACTTATTGGAACAAATACTTGCTAATGGCATTTAAATTGACAGAAAAATTGCTTTATTGGGATGCAAAGCTTGTTCAGATATTATATGAGTATGTGTCTGATCAGTGATTTTTAGCATGGAGTCGAAGCTTAACTATATAATAGCCTCTTTAAAATAAAACTTTAAAGGCTACACTTAAGTCACCAGACCAAGTATCATGTGCTGTCTACAGAGTAGCTCATTGATAAATATTTTTTTTTAAATTAAGCTTAATAAATTAGTGGAGTTTGAATATAGCCTTCCAAAGGTCCATATTGAGGAACCCTTATAAAAGATTTTTGCAGGTGTAAAGTCCTTCCAAAATGCCTCACTGGCAGATTATAAGGGTCTACTAAAGGTTAAAAAGTAAGAGCTATGCTAGAAACTACAAAAGTAATATATCACATATCCCAGTAAAACACTGGATGTGTTATCATCTCCTGATTGTCTTTGCCTTATTTTCCATTTGGTTTTTGCTGGCTTCCTAGAGATCTCAAACTTGAGAAAGGTTAGAAGCACACCACTGGCACAGTTTGTGAGCATCAGCAGATTTAGCTTGTAATTTCATTGATCTATATGGGCTCTCTGTTTGCAAACCAGCTGCTGCACTGTTTCCCCACAGCTACTGATCTCAGTAGCATTGATTTTTTTCCCCCCTTACATTAACATAGCATTACTTCTTTAATGGGCAATAAATGACTGGATGTAAATACAATCAGGCCTTCAACCACAAAAGGAAAACGTCAGTTTCATTTTTATTTAAGGGCTTCCTTCCATTAATATTTGCCATAAAAATTATAACACAAATTATTGACCAAAGTAATGCAATTTTTATTTTAGTGCATTTTGTTCGTTTGTAGATATGTGGTGTCTGCCAAGTGGTCTTCTCTTCCTAATGCATTAAGCAAAGCAATACAATAACGGCACTTTTATGGATACTGTAAATTTGCACCATTACCTTAGAACAACTAAATTCTATTCATGAAATAAAGTAGAAAGCAGTACAAAGGTTTACACTTAACTCTACATGGGCTGAACATGAAGGCATTGCAGATTGTTTCTGTTGCCTAGTGGATATTTTTAAGATGGGGTTACTTTTTAAAAAAAATTTAAAAATTGTTTAGTCTTTAAAATTAAAGGGTTTAAAATATCAACATTAAATATAGCCTTAACACTACTTCTGGGTCCATACTAAATAAGTAAAGAGTATACAGGTATTATTTTGTGTGTGTATCAATGTGTGTATAGGGTGAATGTTATTTAAAAATTATGAATGAGAATTATTAATAGACGTACATTTTCTAAATAATAACAATGAGAAAATAAGTAGTAAGCATACATTTTAAATTTAATGTTGCATAGATGTTTGAGATGGTTAAAAAAAAAGTAAAATTCCCACTTATTTCAAGTGCTACTAATAATATATAAGAAATTGCTTGTATCCAACACAATCTCTATCATCAAACTTATTAGTCCTTGTTGTATGTTTGTTTTGAGTTAGACATACATGATTTTAAATTCTGAAGAAAAAAGGTAAGAAAATTGAAACTAAAGCTTTCAAACAACTCTGCTGATTTACATTTTTATTTTATTGATACCTTTAAACTGTGGTGTTGGGGAGGAGTACCTGAATATTCCAAGGACTGCCCAAAGAACAATCAGATAAGTCTTGGAATAAATGCAGCCAGAGTGTTCCTTGGAGGCAGAGATGGCTGTTTCTTCTTTCAAATTTTGGGCATGCAGCTAGGCTAGACTACTTCTTTGAAAGGCATAGAAGATCACGAAAGGAGAGGAAAACCCCTCAATGGATTGACAGGATGACTTTAACAATTAGCTCTAGTGTTTCAGAGATGATGAGGACGACACTGGATAGGGAGGGTTAAGGTTGATTGTTCTTTGGGTCACTATGAGTCATACTTGACTAAATGGCACCTAACAACAACAGCTATATTTACTTTCCCCCAAATTTTCTACCAATTTCCTTATTTCACATACCATAATATTTCAAATAAATTTACATAATAATTTCTTTTCATCAATAGTTTGAGTCTTGAATTGTGTATATCAGTTTTCAGTTTTTAAAAATGTTATGGTAGACAAGTGAAAGGTACTTGGGTAGCAAAAACCTTAAGCACCAGTCTACTAGGTTGACAGTTCAAATCCACTGTAAAAGATTTTAGAAGATATGACAATCTGATTCTGAAAAGTCACAACCATAAAAACCTATGAAGCAATTCTACTTAGCACATACAAGTTTGTAAGGAGTCAGAATTAACTCAAAGACAACCAACAAGAATAACAAGCAAGTGGAAAGAATATTGACTGAAGTATGCTTCACCAGAATCAATGGCAGGTGAAGATGCATGTGAAAGAAACAATTTCACAATGCCCTCAATAGATTATCAAGTAAATCATCTCACTGATTTATTTTATTGCTCTTTCTCTGTCTTCCCCACTCATACATGCATGTAGGTGTGGGTGTCGGGGGGGTATGTGTATTATTCTAATAACTGTTATCAAATTATGTCATGAAACAGTTCTAATCACTATGAATCACTATGAGTCGCCTACGACTCATAGCGACCCTGTTAATGAAAGATCTGGACACTTGTTTAACTTTCATCCTTTCTTCTGGTTCATAGAGTTACCTGAGTGAAGGTATTTCAGAAGTGGATGCCACTCCTGCTTCCATGCTTGTTTTAATCTGGGAGCTCCACCAAACACTGTTCACCATGCTATAAAGGCCATTTTTTTTCTGATGTTCCATAGTATTTTTTTTAAATTGGTTTGAGCCAAAGTTTGCAAACTGGTTTTACATTTACACATATTGTTTCATAACATCACAGTACCCATAAAGTAACCATATGAGTCGCCTACGACTCGATAGCACTTAACCACATAGTTTTAATCAGGACACTGATTAGTTTGTAAAAACAATTCTTTCTCCTTATGATAATAATCAAAGTTTCACTCAAACCCTAAACAACTTCAGAGTCTATTTAACTGAGTCTAGAATTGATTCTACTACCTGATTTTCATGCTTTCATACTCGTTTCTTGCAAATCTACCTCTTCTGCTGTCCTCTGTGTCCTAATGCATTTAATTTTCTTTAAAATGAATACAATTCTACTCATTGTTTATCTTAATAATTAGAAGAAAATTAGGAGCATGAGATGCCCTCCCTTTCAATTCTATGATTCCAGATTTTGGAAGAAAGCATACATGGAAAAAGAAAACTCTTTCAGATAAGTTTGAAATGCAGTGAATAATCAAATATTTCTTATAAAAATATTCTTCGATTCCTTTTTTGGAGTTGTATAAAACTTTTATTTGTTTCTTTTATCTGTATTAAATTCTTATCCAGGAGTGATTATATCATTTTTTAAATGCCATCAAGACAGCTCCAACTCATAGCACGCATAGAAATAACAAAACAAAATACTGACTGATCCTTTGCCATCTGCATAATCAGCGCTGTGCTTTTAGTCATTTTGCATCAACTGTGTTGAACCTTGTTAAAAGTCTTCCTTTTCTTTCTCTCAATCTCTATTTTCATGATGCTTTCCCCAAGGAATGTCCCATCCTAATAACAAGCCCAAAGCATATACAACAAAGTCTCATCAATCTAGCTTCTAAGGAATATTGTTGACTGCATTCTTTTAAGACAGTTTAGTGTTTATTTTTGGAACCCCATTATATACTCAATATCTTTTGCCAATATAATAATTCAAATGCATCAGTTCTTCTTCAATCATCTTTAGTCATTGTTCAATTCTCAAATGTATATGAGGTACTTGGAAACACCATGATTGGGTCAGGAAATTTTTGTTTGCAAAGTGACTTTATCGCTATTTAGCACTTTAAAGAAGGTCCTTGCAGCATATTTACCCCACACAATGCATCCTTTGATTTCTTGACTGCTACTTTCATGGGAATTGATAGTGGAGAATGAAATTATTGACAACTTCAATCTTTTCTGTATTTATCATGATGTTATTTTGTATATCCAGTGGTGAGAATTTTTGGTCCAGTTGTGAGAATTTTTGTTTTCTTTATACTGAGGTGCAATTGAAAGGTATAGTCTTTAAAATTGCATCAGTAAGTATGTCAAGTCTTTGTTCTCAGCAAGCAAGGATATATAACTTCCGTGTCACAGATTGTTAATGATACTTTCTGTAATTCTAATGTCATGTGTTTCTTCAATACAATCCATCTTCTCAAATTGTTTACTGAACATATAGATTGAATAAGTATGGTGAAAAGATATCATCCTGATGTACATCTTTCCTGATTTTAAGTTGTTCAGTATCCTCTTATTCTGTTCAAATGGCTGCTTCTTGGTCTACGTACAGGTTACCTAAGAGCAGAAGTCCATACTCTGGAATTCTCATTCTTCACAATGTTACCTATAATTTGTAACAGTTCTCAAAGTCAAATGTCTTTGCACAGTCAATAAAATATAAGCAAACTTATTTCTGGCAGGCTCTACTTTCAGGCAAGATACATATGAATGCAGCAATAATATCCTGTGTTCCATATACTTTTCTGAATCCAGTTTGAATTTCTGGCAGTGGGTTTAGTGGTGGGAAATCATGGATAAATTTCAAGCTACATTCTTGGTCTCAGAGAATTTCTAGTCACAAAGGAGTGAAAAAAGGACAAAAAAAATGCACCCAATTGTTTCATGTGTAGATATCTCTTACAACTGACAAATCGTTTCTTTCTGTGTAATTTGTTGTTGTTGTTATTGTTATGAGCTGTCGAGTCCCTTGCAACTCATAGCAACCCTATGTACAAGAGCCCTAAACCTTTCTCTATCCTGTACCAACCTCTTTGTCTCTGACACACCTACTCAGGCCACCGCAGTCACTGAATCACTCCATCTTATCGAGGCTCTTCCTCTCCTGTGCTGTCCCTCCACTCTCTCAAACATGATGTCCCTCTCCAAGGACTGGTTTTCACATCATGAATATAGACTGTCCTTGTAACTAGCAGGGGACTTGGCCAAGAGAACATGTGTGGGAAAGATGCTTGTTAATTTTAGGTATGGCTCACAAAACATCATCCACAATTCTTTACTAGATCTTTCATATTTCACCCAAAGACTAAATCAAGAGAAACTCCAAGTGTATGATGGAGCTGAAAGAAAAAATAAAATCAGATGGAGAGTTGCTAATAAAAACCTTCTTGCCTGCATTGGGCTGTGACATGAGTGCCATTGTTGTTGTTGTTGTTAGGTCCCATTGAGTAAAGTACAATTCATAGCAGTCCTATGAACAACAAATCTGAACTCTGTCCTATCCTGTGTTATCCTCATAATCTCTGACATACTCAAGCTCATTTTTGCCATCACTACTGTGTCAATCCATATCGTTGAAAGTCTTCCTCTCTTTTGCTGACCTTCACCTTTCCAAACATGATATCTCTATCCAAGAAATAGACTTTCCTAGAAATATGCCCAATGTATGTGAGATGAAGCTTCTGGCCTCTAAAGGGCACTCTGGTTGCACTTTTTCCAAGACATATCTGTTTGTTCTTTTGGTAATTCATGGGGTATTCAGCACTTAGCTATATTTTTATAGAGCTAAAATTAATCGCCTAAGTTAAAATTATCTTAAATCTAAATGGTGACTCCAAAAAAAAAAAAAAGTGACTCAACAGAGTATGGAAACTAGTGAAGAATATCACTAAAATCACATGCTAGCAAAGTACTATTGAAGATTTTCCAGAAATGACTAGGAACTACCAGAAATACAAGCTGGCTTTAGAAGAGGTTGTGGCCCTAGAGACATTATCACCAATGTCAGATGGGCCTTAGCAGAAAGCAAAGAGTACCAGAAGAATGTCTATCTGTGATCCTTGACTATGCAAAGTCATTTGGCTATGTGGATCACAACAAATAGTATTTCACTCTGAGAAGAATGGAAATCCCAGAATACTTGACTGTGCTTATGCTAAACCTATACTTGGACCAGGAAACAGTCCTCAGAACAGAGCAAGGAAATACTATATGGTTCAAACTCAGAAAGGAGTGAAAGGAATCAGGGATGCATCCTGTCTCCATACTCTTTCAATCTATATGCAGAAAATATCATTAGAAAAGCTGGGATTTATGAGGAAGTATGTGGCATTAGGAATGGAGAAAGACTCATTAACAACCTACACTATGCAAAAGATACAACTTTGCTTGCTGAACTGAGGAGGACCTGAAGCATTTGCTGTAGAAGGTCAAGGACTGTAGTCTTCAGTATGAATTGAAGGTCAACATCAAGAAGACAAAGATTTTCACTACTGGGCCAACTGACAGCACCATGATATATGGAGAAGAGATTGAGGTCATTAACAATTACAGCTTGTCCACTCTACAATCAACACTCTTGGAACCAGCAGTCAGGAAATTAAAAGACGAATTGCATGGCTAAAATCTGCCGCCAGGGTTCTTTCCAGAGTACTGAAAAGCAACGATGTCATTCAAGAGACTAAGGTGCGCCTGATCCAGTCCATGGTCTTCACAATTACTTGTTATGCATCAGAGAGCTGAACAATGATTAAGGATAAGAGAAGAATTGATGCCTTCAAGTTGTGGTGCTGGAGAAAAGTCTTCAACATACCATGGATGGCCAGGAAAACAGATAACTCTGTCTTGGAGAAGGTGAAACCAAGCCTTTCCTTGGAGGCTAGGATTTTGAAGCTACTCGCATACTTTGGGCATGTGGCTAGGAAAGACTGATCCTTGGAAAAGGACATCATGTTCTGAGGGATTGATACAGCAACTGGAGCAATGGAGGTTTGCATGTCGGAATCAGTGAGACTGGCTCAGGATAAGGCAGGCTTCAGAGCTGCTGTACATAGGATCACTATGGGTTGCAGGTGACTCGATAGCACCTAACAACAACTAATTGTAATTATATTACAGGTCATAGTTTGTAATACAAAGGCAAGTACAACTATTGTAAGAAATGTAGGCCTTTGAGTGTCTATATCAAAAGGCACTATCTTTATAAATTAGCTTCTTTCCTTTTGTGAGTTTTTCCTGTTCTTGTTCTACTAGTCAGTACTCTGCAAAGCAGTCATTCTGCATAGCTAGCAATGCAAGTATTTCTGTCCTTAATTTTTGTAGTCTCAAAATCTAGATAACAAATATTAAAATTATTGGTTATTATTTATAAAACACTTACTAAATATGGATTACATCTCAACAGAAAGCTAACAACAGCCTCACTATTAGAACCATGGAAACATTAAGAACACTGAAGCACTTATTGTAGAAAATGAAAAGCTATCACCTTCAATATAGGTTACACTCAACAACAAGAAAACAAAAATACTCACCATTGGATCAACAGGAAAGATCATGGTAGACAGAGCAAGTATTGAAGCTTTGAATAATTTCATTTTACTTAGATCCACAATTAAAATTTTGGCAGGAAGTGTCAGGAAATCAAAAGACATATATTGGGGAAATAAGTTCTTAAGAACCCCTCTAAAATTTGAAAGAGCAAGGATGTCAGTTTAAAGACTGACATGCACCTGACCAAAGCCATGGTCTTTTCAATCGCTTTCCACGCATCACAAAGTTGGGCAATGAACAAGGTAAGACTGAAGAAGAATTGATGTTTTTGAGTTGTGGTGTAGAAAAAAAGCCCTGAGTAGCATATGAACTGCCCAAAGAGAAATCTCTTTTGGAGGAAGTGCAAGCAGGGTGCTCGTTAGAGACAAGGGAAGAAAACAGCATCATATAAACCTTGGGCAAGTTGTCAAAAGGCACCACTCCTTGGAAAAAGATGTCATACTTTGAAAAGTAAAGGGTCAGCAAAAACAAGAAGGATCCTTAACAAAATAATTGGATACAGTGACTGCAACAGTGGCCTTGAGCATTCTAAACAATGGTATAGAATAGGGCAAGGTTTCAAACTGTTATTAATAGAGTTGCTATGAGTTGCAGCCAACTTGATGGCACTTAAAACATTACAGGAAAAAATCTTCATGACTAATTTCATTAAAGTCCTTCAAATTATACATTATTACATCTCATTTTATATATGAAGATATGAAGACTTAAGCAATTGAAATTAGCAAATTAACAAATCCTGAAACATGTAGGGATTTTTTAAGTCTGTGACTGCTCAAACTATTAATGCTCATGTTATCAAGTATTATCTTTTATTATAATAGTTATGACAAAATCCAGATAAACTCTGATAGGTCTTTCTTTTCTGCTTATTTTCTATTTCTTGATTTTATCCTCCATAGATGAGGCTCACATATGACCAATATACAGAAAGATGAGAGATGTATTTGTTAAAACAAATTTGCAATTATCTTTCTAATATTTATGGATATAATTTTTACATTAAATATTTTTATGTAGAAGAATTTAAACAAACCAAAGTGTGGAGAAATGTAAAATGGCCATATAAATATTAATATGGTTCTGTTGTTGTTGTGTGCCTTTGAGTTAGAAATAACCCATAACTGACCCTCTAGCCCATTTTCAGAGACAGCAGGAGATTCCTTAGCCATCTCCTGCAGAGCAGCTGGAAGATTAGAACTGTAGTACGACTTTTTACCTAAAGGTCACCAGACCTCCCTAAATAGCAACATAGAGTTTCAATAAGATTAATTTTGGTCAATCTTTCTCAAAAAGCTGCTTTTTAGTCCTCCATATTACTTTGTGTAACTATCAAATTTTAAAATAATTACAACTACAACATATAGGCAGACACAATCTGTATTTTCTTTATCTCTAAAAATTTTAGATGCAATAAAAAGATGTGATGTTTTACCCTTAGCACGTACAGACTGAATCATCAAACCTACATATGGAACTTATTTTTGTTATTGTGGTGAGCCCAAGAATCATTAGTATTCATTTAAAATGCCACGTGGTATGAATAATTTCCACATTAGTAGTTTAGCTCTTCCGTCAAACATTATACAGGGATGTTCAGCTGTCCCCTAACCTCCAAATTATTTGAGTGTGAAAGATAGACATACATGATAAATAGATACATAATATGTAGATAGAAACATATAGAGATTGATATAGCTATAAATAGATATACAAGTAGACAGATAGTTGATACAATTTTGAGAGAGAGAGATAAAGAAGCCCTGGTGGCACAGCAGGCAGTGTGTTAGAGTATTAACTTTAGGTGAGCAGTTCAAACTCACAAGAGCTCCTTGGGAGGAAGATGGGCAGTCAGGCTCCTCCCATAAGAACCCAATGATGGAGGGTCCCTATGAATTAGAATCAACTCAATGGCAATGGATTTGGATATACTATAATAAATGTAATTAATGTAATTGATGTAATTTATATAATTAATATAATAATATAAATTGTTGAAATATATATATATATATATATATATATATAAAATCTATCTATCATCTATCTATTTATCTTCTTCTAAGTGGTATAGCCCCGGTATGTCCATCTACTGTACAGAGGTAACGTGCATTTGCTGTGATGCTGAACACTGTGACACTGATGTGTCAAATGTCATAATGGTTACTCATGGTGGACAATGTTTGGTGGAGCTTCCCAATTAAAACAAGCTTGAAAGCAGGAGTGGCATCCACTTCTGAAATAGCTTTCATCTGGAAAACCTATGAACCTGGAGAAATGATGAAAATTATACAAGTGTTCAAGTCTTTCGTTCATAGGGTCACTCTGAGTCGTCTACAACTCGGCAACACTTAACAACAACAACAAAATATACTGCTGTAAATGAAAAATCATTCTTATCAATATGCACACATGTGAAGATATCAGTAACTTGGCTCTGATAACTTAAATAAGAGCAAAAAATATTTAAGATTAGTATAGCTCTTAAGGCACTTGGCAACGACTCCTACTACGTGCATTATGTGTTTGTATATGTGCATACACACACACACACATACACACACATTATTTACTCACTTGTATGTCCCATCGAGTTACCTGTGACTCATAGTGACCCTCTATACAATAGATCTGAAGTCTATCCTTACCCAGTCTCACTGTCTCTGACACACTTACCCTCACTATCCCAGTTACTGTGTCAATCCAGCTCATCCTGCACTTTCCCTCCACCCTTACAATGTTGTCCTTGTCCAGGAACGGATACTTCCTGGCCACACGTCCAAAGTATGTAAAACAGAGCTTCAAAATCCTTGCCTCCAAGTTTCATCCTCTCAAGGATAAACTCATTTGTTCTTTTGGCCATTTATGGTATGTTCAGTACTCTTCTCCTGCACCACAACTCAAAAAAATCAATTCTTCTTCTCTCATTCTTGGTCATTGTTCATCTCTCTGATGCATAACAAGTAATTGCAAAGAGCATAGGTTGAATCAAGCGTACTTTAGACTCCAAATATATATAAAATTTATTGTTATGTGTAGTCAAGTCACCTACAACTCATATCCACCCTATGTACAACAGCCCTAAACCGTGCTCTATCCTGTGCCAATCTCACTGTCTCTGACACACCCATCCAATTACCCCAGTCACTGAATCAATCTACATCATAGAGGGTCTTCCCCTTCTGCGCTGTCCCTCCACCCTCCCAAGCATGATGTCCTCTGCAAGGACTGATCACTCCTTGCAAAATGTCGAAAGTATGTCAGATGAAGCTTCGTAATCCTTGCCTCCAAGAAATAGCTTGGTTTAACCCTCTCTGGGAAGAACCTGTTCATTTTCTTAGCAGTCCTTGGTATATTCAATACTCTTCTCCAACACCATAAAAGCATCACCTTTTATCCTCTCTAGTCATTGTCCAGCTCTCTGATGCATAGCAAGTGATTGCAAAGACCATGCCTGTCTCAGGCACACCTTAGTCTCCCGAGTGACACCATTGCTCTTCAGTACTTTGAAGCCATCCTTAACAGCAGACTTTCCCATTGTAATAAGTCTTTTAATTTTTTGGCTGCTGGTGCCAAGAGTGTTGACTGTGGAGCTAAGCAAACTAAAGCTGTTATCAATCTCAATCTCTTCACCATCCATCCTGATGCTGCCAATTGGCCCAGTGGTGAGAATCTTTGTCTGAGAGAGAGAGAGAGAGAATAGATA
>NW_006399763.1:19376200-19378071 GCF_000299155.1 Elephantulus edwardii
TGACTCTGAGAAGAATGGGAATCCTAGAATATTTAATCGTGCTAATGCAAAACCTATACTTGGACCAAGAAGCAGTCATCAGAACAGACCAGGGTAACACTGCATGATTCAAAATTGGGAAGGGTGTATGCCAGGGATGTGTCCTATCTCCATACCTTTTCAACCTGTATGCAGAACAGATTATCCAAGAGGCCGGGCTCTATGAGGAGAAGTGTGTTGTCAGGATTGATGGAAGATCTATCAACAATCTGCATTATGCAGATAACACAACCCTGCTTGCTGAAACTGAGAAGGACCTCATGCACTTTCTGCAGAGGGTCAAGGACTGCAGCTTTTAGTATGGACAGAGGTTCATTGTCAAGAAAACAAAGATTCTCACCACTGGCCCAATTGGCAGCATCAGGATGGATGGCAAAGATTGACATTGTTCACAGCTTCAGTTTGCTCAGCTCCACAGTCAACACTCTTCGCACCAGTAGCCAGGAAATTAAAAAAACATATTGCGATGGGAAAGTCTTCTGTTAGGGACCTCTCTAAAGTTCTCAAGAGCAACAGTGTCTCTCTGGAGACTAAGGTGCATCTGATACAGGCCATGGTCTTTGCAATCACTTGTTACACACCAGAGAGTTGGACAATGACTAGGGAGGATAGAAGGAGAATTGATGACTTTGAGCTGTGGTGCTGGAGAAGAGTATTGAATGTACCATGGACTGCCAAGAAAACAGATTCATGCTGGAGAGGGTTAAACCATGCTATTCCTTGGAGGCAAGGATTCTGAGGCTTCATCTGACATACTTTGGACATGTTGTAAGGAGGGACAGGTCTTTGGAAAGGGACATCAAACGTTGGAGGGTAGGGGGGCAGCGCAGGAGGGGAAGACCCTCTATAAGGTGGGTTATTCAGTGACTGGGGTAATTAGGATGAGTGTGTCAGAGGCAGTGTGATTGGCACAGAATAGGGCAGAGGTTAGGGCTGTTGTACATAGGGTTGCTATGAGTCGCTAGCGACTCGACGACACATAACAACAACAATGTTAGATGGATTTTAGCTGAAAGCAGGTAATACCAGAGGAATGCATATCTGTGTTTCATTCATTCTACAAAGGCATTTGACTGCGTGGATCATAACAAACTCTGGCTGACTCTGAGAAGAGTGGGAATCCCAGAACACTTGATCATGTTAATGCGAAACCTATACTTGGACCAAGAGGCAGTCATCATAACAGAGCAAGGAAATACTGCATGGTTCAAAATTGGGAAGGGCGTACACTGGAGATGTGGCTTGTCTCCATACCTTTTCAATCTGTATGCAGAACAGATTATCTGGGAGGCTGGGCTCTATGAGGAGAAATGTGGGGTCAGGACTGGTGGAAGATCTATCAACAATCTGTTATGTAGATGACACAACTCTGCTTGCTGAAACTGATGAGGACCTGAAGCGCTTGCTGCAGAGGGTCAAGGACTGTAGCCTTCAATATGGATTGATGCTCAATATCAAGAAGACAGGGAGTCTCACACCACTGGACCAATTGGCAGCATCAGGATGGATGGTGAAGAGACTGAGATTGTTCACAGCTTTACTTTGCTTGGCTCTACAGTCAACACTCTTGGCACCAGTAGCCAGGAAATTAAAAGATGTGGACTTCTCCAGGGTACTGAAGAGCAATGGTGTCTCTCTGGAGACTAAGGTGCATTTGATACGGGCCATGGTTTTTGCAATCAGTTGTTATGCATCAGAGAGTTGGACAATGACTAGGGAGGATAGAAGGCAAATTGATGCCTTTGAGCTGCGGTGCTGGAGAAGAGTATTGAATATACCATGGACTGCCAAGAAAACAAACAGATTCATCCTGGAAAGGGTTAAACCGGGTG
>NW_006399763.1:19378171-19387808 GCF_000299155.1 Elephantulus edwardii
TATATATAAATAGTCCAGTCAAGCATGACTTATAGCAACCCTATGAACAAAAGGCCTCCAGCCCCTCTAAAACTATTGGCACTTATCATAGTTTATAGAGGTCCTGTTGGCATGTTGTTTAGGAAGTAGATGCCACTCCTGCTTTCAATAAATGTGAATATATATTGTTGTTGTTGATTGCCATTGAGTTGAGTGTGACTCATAGCAACTCTATGAACAAAAGACCTAATGCCTTTCCATAACTATCATCATTTCTTTAATTCATAGAGTTTCCAGAGGCATGTGCTTTAGGAAGTGGAAGCCACTCCTGCTTCCAAACTTGTTTTACTACTGCAAGCTCCACCAAACACTGTCGATATTGGGCAATCATTCTGGTATTTGATACCCCAATGGCACATGGTTCAGCACCACAGCAAACCCTGGTTACTTCATACTGCACATTGACAAAGAGTGATGTATAAAGTGGAAGATTGTTCCTCCAGATATTACAGCACTAGTTTCATTTAGCAGTGGTTTGTATTCTCAAGTCGAATACAACTGAGTAAGTTTTGCACAAAAGACCTGAGTTTTGTTCTATAACTAACATCATTTCTGTACAGAACTCTATTCTATAACTAACATCATTCCTATAAATTTATAGAGTTTGTAGCGTTTCCAGAGGCATCTAGTTTAGGAAGTGAATGCCACTCCTGCTTCTTAGTATAATCAATCTGGAAGCTCAAACACTGTGCATAATAGGAAACCATTATGGTAATTGACAAGACTATATAACAGTGTACAGTAGCATAGCAACACCAAGTTGTTCAGTGCAGCAAATAGACAAAAGATTGCTTTATCATTTAAGGAATATTTATTTGAAAGCCACTCCTTAGAGCAGAACTCCGCCCTAGGCAAAGGGGCAAGGATACTAGCTCTTGGGGGACAAAGAGCAGTAATACATCAAACAGGACCCAAATATACTTCCTTTATGTAGCTGACAGGACTGCCATCAAGATGCTAATTAGGAGTCAAAGTCTCAGAGTGGAGGCTCCAGGCCCCAGACTGCAGTCCCATTCCCTCTCACGGCAGGGTTTTAAAGCCATGCCTTTGAGCAGACCTCTACCCTTGGCAAAGGCTCAAGGACACACACTCCTTGGAGGAAAGGAACAGTAATACACATCAAACAGGACCCCAAAAAACTTCCCTTACATGACCAACAGGACTGCCATCAAGATGTTAGCTAGCAGCCACATTTTGTTGTTATGCTCTGTCAAGTTGGAACCTACTCATAGCTAACCCTCCATCAGGTTTTCAGAGGCAGTAAATCTCATGAGACAATGTTGCCCATCTTTCTTCCACAAAGTTGCTGGTGTATTTGAGCCACTTGCCTTTGGGCTGTGTTGGCAGCACAGCTTACCTCTGGGCCACCAGATATGCATGTGTTTGTGTATTGTTATGTTATTAAGTGCCATCAAATGAAGTAGGCAGAAATCCTATGAACTACAGACCTGAACTCTGTCCTATCCTGTGCCTTCCTTTTTTATCTCTGACATTTTAGAGCCTATTGCTATCTCACTGACAGTTTTTCTCTCCTTCACTGACTCTCCACATTTCCAAGCATGATGTCTTTTCCCAAGAAATAGCCTTTACTAACAACATATCCAAATTATGTGGGATGTAGCTTTGCCTACAAGAATGACTCTGATTGTACTTTCTCCAAGACATATATGTTTGTTATTTTGGCAGTCCATAAGATATTCAGCATACTTCAACATCACAACGCTAATGTATCAATCCATTTCCTGTCATCATTTTTCATTGTCCAGATCTCAAATACACAGTACGTGATTAAAAAGATGGCTCAAGTCAGGTGCACTTTAGTCATTAAACTGACATCACTGCTTTTCAGAACTTTGGAAAGGTCTCTAATAGCAGATTTCCCCAAAGCTGTGTGTCTCATGATTTACTAAATGCCAGTACCAAAGGTGTTGATTGTGGATCCAAGAAATATGAAATTGTTTACAGTTTGAATCTTTTCTTCACCTATCATTATGTTGCCTATTGAACTAGTGGCCATTTTGTTTTCTTGTTACTGAGACTGAATCTGTATTAAAGACTGCAGTCCTTGATCCCCTGCAGGAAGCACCTCAAGTCATCATCACTTTCAGTAAATAAAGTTGTGTTATCTGCATAACTCAGGTTGTTGATGAGTCTCCAAATCTGATCATAACCTTGGCTGTTAATGAGCCTTTAAATCTGATATCACACTCTTCTTCATAAAGTCCAGCTTTTCTAATGATTTGCTAGACATATACATTCAGTAAGTGTAGAGAAGGGGTACAGCCCTGATGCTCACATTTCATGATTTTAAACCGTGCAGTATTCTCGTGCTCTGTTCAGATAACAGGTTCTTGATCAAGGTACAAATTTTATACAAGCATAATTAAATGTTTTGAAATTCTCATTCTTCTCAATTTTAGTTATAGTTTGTTATGATCCACACAGTTAAATGTCTTTGCACAGTCACTAAAGCACAAATGCTTTATTTCTTCTACATTCTCTACTTTCAGTCAAGGTCCATCTCACATCAGCAATGATATTCCTGGTGCTTCAGCCTCTTCTAAACCCTGCCTGAAATTCTGACAGTTTTCTGTGAATGTACAACAGTGTGTGTGTATGTGTGTGTGTTGTTGTGTTGTTATTTGTCAACATGTCTGAATCAACCATGAGTGGTTCTCCAGCAGGTTTTCAGAGGCAGTATGTCATATAGGAGGAGACTCCCCATTTTTCTCCCATAGAGTAAATGGAGAATTTGAACCACATACCTTTCTAATTGAGCACAGTTCCTCACCACTAAGCCACCACAGCTATACATACACACAAAAAGAGACACATGTGTGTGAGCACATCCCCTCAAACACATATATATCTATTTATGTGTCTGTGTGTGTATATATATATATATTCAATAAATGTGAAGTTTTTATACTTGAATTTTAAGTCTAACTTTTTTATAGCAGCCCCTCCAGACTGAATGTTATTTCAAATCCTTGGTTTTTTATGTTTGTTTTAATTGTAAATTTTATATCTATGTCATTAAGCGTGCATATTCAAATTAATGTTCATAATATTCTCATTATTATATTTATGTACAACTTGCTCATTTAAAATAACTATATCACTTTGATGCAATTCAAATACCTTACTTCAAGTTATTTACATTATCAAAATTAAGCTATTTCTTTTTAAAAAAATGAATTTTAAATACAGAAAATGAATGAAAACTAATACTTAGGAGACAGCTATGTATTGCTATGGTTCTATCATCATGTGCATTAATTCCTAGAAAGCATAGCTTTGTTCTTTGCACTGACAATGAGAATTCCTGGGCTGTCTCTGGCATCCTAAAGCTGTCTTGTGTATCATTTATTGCATCTGCGCCCTACTATCCTTGTTGTTGAAAGGGGAATAACAAGATAATGATACACATTCTTGTGTGCCACCCAGAAATCTTGTGAGAATTAATACTCAACAAGGATTTCAGAGCTTGGTGAGAACAGGCACTTTAAAACATAAACTCTATGCAATTATTCTTATTACTGTTGCTAGAAAAACCTTAGGAAAGAAATAGCATGATTACTGTGCCATGCATTAAGTCAAATAAGAAAGCAGGCTACTGGGGAATTCCATCAAAGATAAGAATTACTTTGACCAATCCTTCCTTCCCTCTAGCCACTGTGAGAAATTATTTTTATAGCCATGTTTAAATGGTACCCTAACTTCCTTTCATTTTGCTTAAAATCTGTGATACAAGAATTGTGCTTAAATGAAATTTCCATCAGCTTTTACATATTAAAAAAAGCAACTGCATTTTAATGCACATATTGAACATTAAATCATTTTTTGCTGCAGGTTATTGCAAGTAAATAGTAATTGTAAAATAGATTCTTTTTGATGAAACAAAATGAAAATAGACTGTTAAATGTTCACATTAGGTTTACTCATCATTTCATTAACAGTTCAACTAGGAAGGGTATTTTTATAATGATGGGCAGGAAAATCATACCCATCAATATGCATACATATGCAGATGTTGGTATACCGCCTCTGATACCTTCAAATAAGAGCATGAAAATATTTGAATTGAATATGCCCCTGAAATGAATCGACAAGGACTGTTTATTAGTTCAGAAATCTTTCTCTTTATTCATATGATTCAGAGACAAAATTCATTTATAAAGAAAAAATGAAGGATCAAGTTGCTGTGCCACACACTTGTCTTCTCCAAAAAATGTAACAACTAATACAAGAGATTGAAATCTTTGTAGACGAGCTACAAACTTCTGCCCTACTTTTAGATGAACTATAAACTCAAACTCTCTCCAATACCATTCACTCTTTTTTATCGTTATAAAATGTTTTTCTTTAGGTACAGCCCTCACATTTCAATGAAATATTAATATATTAAAGAAAGAAGTGCATGCACCAAAACTTAGAGGAATATAATTATGCACTTGAAGACACTGTGATACAGCAAAGAGTCAGCGTGCCTTACGAATAACAAAACAGCTATGCCTTCAAAGAACAGCTTCAGCTGATGCAGACAGGGAGCAGAGAGTGCTACTGCTGAGCTTGCATTGCCCCCTATGGTTGCTATCTGACAGTTCCTGAGAAAGGGGAACAATATGTTCTGTCCTTGGGTGTACATGGGCAGCTGGGCACCGTGTTCCTAGTCCTAGAGCAATTCTGAATAAATACCTTACAGAGCAAACAGACTTGATTTCAACTCTTCTTAATGTAGCACATTCACATTTACTGAATGTATTGCTTTAATATAGTTTCCATCTTATATAATCTTCAACTCATGGTAGTGACAAGGGCTATTTTATGTGGGGTTTGGGGTGTTTTTTTGGGGGGGGTTGGGTGTGTTTTTTTTAGTTTTTTTTTTGTTGTTGTTGTTTTATGACAAGCATTCTGATGGTTGCTTTCAAGTTTCTTTCTTTAAGGATTATCCACCCCTCTTTCCTAAGCTCCAGTCTCACCTAATTTCAACATCGCACCATCGAACACTGAGGTGCAAGTTCAAGTTGTTCTCAAGTCTAAATTTTAACTTTTCAACTAGATGGTTAGCTTGATGAAAGCAGAGGCTAAGCTTCAAGTCTGTGCACCCAGTTAATGATATTATTTGTTGTTATGTGCCGTTGAGTTGCTTGCGACTCATAACGACCCTATGTACAGCAGCCCTAAACTCTGCTCTGTCCTGTGCCAATCGCACCATCTCTGACACACCCATTGTGATTACCCCAATCACTGAATCAATCCACCTCATAGGGGGCCTTCCCCTTCAGCACAGAGTGAGTTAATGATAGCAGAGTGCTAAATTCAAGGAGGCTGCTTTGTAAATCAACCTTCGTGATCAAACTCAAACTCAGTGCTGATGACTGGGTTTTGACTCACAGAGACCATTCATCAATTTCTAAAGCAGTAAATCTTAATAGGATGAGGTTGTCCATCTTTCTCCTGTGGAGCTACTGGAACACAGAGACATACAGTCTTTTTTTAGTTAGCAGAGCAGCTTGCTAAGAAGCTTTTAGAATTTATCTTGCTCATTTTGTTAGGCCAGGTTCCCTAGAAGCAGAGGTTGTGACAGTAAATTGGAAGCAGAAAATATAGTAAGGTTGTGTTCTTAGGGGTAAAAGCTCTGAAAAAGAGGATAGAAAAGAACTGAACAAAGATGTGGCCTTTGGCAAAATCTAGCTCTTAACTGATCCTTGAAGCTACTGGTGTTTGAATTGCACTAAAATGACATGCAGATGAATGGATAGGCCTATGGTATTATGCTATAATTCAATCACTATTTGCGGGCTATCCTACAGTGGTGGGAGGTGTGGAGTCTCCTGCACGAGCGAGGCAGTTTCCATCAACTGATTGGAAATCCCTAAACAAAGAGGGAAACTATGAGCAGGGAGAAGCCAACTCCCAGAAGATGAGTGCCAATAAAAGGGCCTAGAACGGGGTGAACATCTACAGTATCTACTGGACTGTATTTACTTCTCACATCAAGTTCATTCCATTTCTGTACAGATTTCCCAGGATTTTATATTTACCATTTTTGAGGATGCTTACTAGCTGATAGTCCTATGCAATACCGTATATTCACCATTTCTCTCCTCTCTCATTCATTTATAGTCCTCTCCCATTTTCACACTTCTACAGGCTCAGATTATATTTTGATTCTTGTGGTCTTGTTCTCATTTTTTCAACATTACTTTAAACTTGCAAATGAGTACTTGATGGTCTGTTCCACAGTTAATGCTTAGCTTGGTTTTATCTGTTGCTTTTGAGCTTCCCTAACAATTATTTGCACAGATGTCCTCATTTTGATTCCTATGCAGTCGGTTAAGTGAAGTTTATGTGTTTCATTCCTGTATGTGTTTCTTAAAGAATTTGCGATGAATAAATTATTGAATGTAAAATGATTTATTCAGCCTCATTTCTGTCCTCAAGTCCATAATTTCCAACTACCATTCCTTCTGCTTTGTTTCCAACTTTTGCATTCCATTCACCAATTATTATCAATGCATCTTGACTGCATATCTGGTCATTTTCAGACTGCAAGAGTTGGATAAAATTCCTCAATTTTCTCATCTTTGGTTTTAGCTATTGGAGCATATATTTGAGTAATAGTTATAACTATATTAAAAGGTCTTCACTGCATGCATATAAATAGTATCCTATCTCTCACAGCATTGTATTTCATGATAGATCTTGCAATGGTCTTTTTAACTACGAACACACCACCATTCCTCATCAACTTTTATTCTCAGCATAGTACATCTTAGCCCTGGCTTATACAAAGTGGCCAGTTCCAAACTGGAGGCCATACAGTTAAAGGAAAACTCATCAACAACCTGCATTATGCAGATGATAACTCTGCTGGCTGAAAGTAAGGAGGACTTGTAGCTCTTGTTACAAAAGATCAAGGAATATAGACTTCAATATGGATTATATCTCAACATCCAGAATACAAAAATCGTCACTACCAGTCGGAAGCATCATAGTAATGAAAGAAAGATTTGCATTGTCAACAATTTCATGTTACTTGGATCCACAATGAATACCCTTAGTAATAGCAGTCAGGAGACCAAGAGACATATAGCATGGAGAAAGTTAGTCAGGGAACTCTCCAATGCCCTGAAAAGCAATTATCTCCATTTAAAGACTAAGATGAACCTGACTCAAGTCATGTTTTTTCAGTCATCTGCTATGCATTTAAGAGTTGTGAATAACTAATGACAGGAGAATGCTGCCTTTGAGTTGTGGTTTTATATAGGATATTATAGCTAGTGTCAGATGGATCTGAAAGCAGAGAGTACTAAAGGAATGTCTATCTGTGTTTCATAGACTATGCAAAGGCATTTGACTGTGAGGATCACAACAAAGTATGGCTGACTCTGAGAAGAATAGGAATCCCAGAAAACTTGATTGTGTTATGCAAAACATATACTTGGACCAGGATGCAGTTGTCAGAACAGAGCAAGGATCAAAATCGGGAAGGGCGTATGTCAAGGATTTGTCCTAGCTTCATACTTTTTAAATCTATATGCAGAACAGATTATCTGAGAGGCTAGGCTCTATGAGAAAAGTGTCATCTGAATTGGATGTAGACTCATAAACAATCTGTGATATGAAGATGACACAATCCTGCTTGCTGAAACTAAGGAAAACCTGAAGTGCTTGGTACAGAAGGTCAAGGACTGCAGTTTTCAGTATGGATTGAAACTCAACATCAAGAAAACAAAGATTCTCACCTCTGGGCCAATTGGCAACATCATGATAGATAAAGAAGAGATTGAGCTTTAATTTGCTTGGCTCTACAATAAACACTCTTGATACCAGCAGCAAGGAAATTAAAAGATGAATTGCATTGGAAAAGTCTGCTATCAGAGGCATCTCCAAAGTACTGAAGAGCAAGGATGTCAGTCTGGAGACCAAGATATAGGCACCTGATATAGGCCATGGTCTTAGCAATTACCTGCTATGCATCAGAGAGCTGTACAATGACAAGGGATGATAGAAGGAGAGTTGATGCCATTGAGCTGTGGTGCTGGAAAAGAGTATTGAGAATACCATGGCCTGCTAGGAGATCAAATAAGCTCATCCTTGAGAAGGTAAAGCCAGGTTGCTCCTTGGAGGCAAGGATTCTGAAGCTTCGTCTGACATATTTCAGACATGTTACAAGGTGGGATCAGTCCTTGGAGGGTACAGTCTTACCACTTCTTTTTCATTCATTTTAGTGTTAAATATTTGAGCATTTCCTGTTTGATATATCTCCAGTTTACACAGGTTCAGGCTTTTGAAGGCTTTACAATGACTTGAACCACATCAGTCCTTTTAAAAAGTTAATAGCTAGTACTCTTATAAAAAATACTCTTATCAAAGTTCTGTCCTTTTTAAAGATTTCCCAACTTTCACCATTGAAGGCCATCTATGAGTGGAAATAACAAAGCAGATAATTTGGTTTAGGACTGTACTTCTATTACAGGCTAACTCATCAGTCAACCAAGCTCAGGTCTACGTCCATTCTCTCAACTGGCCATAGTAAACTGCCATGAGGCTAGTTATTGTTTAGATCCACAGTCATTAGACTCAGTTATGGGTTATAAAATGTGGCCTGTTGATTAAAGAGCACCCTTGGGATCAATAGCTATAGAGGAAGAAGTAAGCAGAATTGGGCAGAAGTTGAGCTCTAATGAGGCCCACCAAGAGCCTTAATCAACCCCCTGGGGATCTCTGGATAAATATCTTAGAATAGCTAATGAGGACAACCATAAAATGTTACCCTGAATTGGGTTAAATAATCAAGTATATCAATGCTTACATTCAGCATTGATCAGGAAAGGGTGTGATTATGGATGAGGCAGCCCTGTATAGTTTAAGAAATCTCTAAAGAATTTGAGAGCTAAAGATTATCTTTCTAAAATCTCTGATAAGAGAGGACAGTTAATATTTCACTAAAGGTGGCCCTGAGCAGTTCAGAGGTGCTTGATGTAAATAAAGGAGACAGCCATGCAACAGTGAGAACTGATGGGTTCTGATTACCTGCAAGTTTGTACAAGGCTTCTTAACCAACTTGAGCTCATGAGTCTTAGTTGTGTCTTATGATGGTTTGATGGTGAGCCTACCAACAAAACCTTATAAAGGATTTTATGACAAATTATTGCTGCATGGTCACTTGCTCTTCATTGTTATATGTTCATTACAATCAAGTACCAGTATCAGAAAGAGTGCACCAAATACTGTTTTCTGTAACATATAGCATATCATTGCCGCATAACTTCAGGATTCTAAGTTGTGACTGTTCTATTGGGGTTTACCAGAGTCTCCGTATAAAATAAACTCAATGAGACTACATTTTGCCTGACCTAAGCACAGGTATCCTTAGTTGCTTTAAAGGAATTGGCAGACACACAATAACATAATGAAACAACATATGAATAAGAGCCTGTGGTGCTGAAGGAAGAAGTTCAGGCTGCTTTGAAGGAAATAGCAAACAAAAAGGCCCTAGGACACATTTGAGCTAACAGATGCTGCCCTGGACGTGCTCACCAAGTTGTGCCAAGAAATCTGGAGAACAACCACTTGGCCAACTGACTGG
>NW_006399763.1:19390153-19396163 GCF_000299155.1 Elephantulus edwardii
ACTGGGGTAATTGGGATGGGAGTGTCAGAGACAGTGTGATTGGCACAGGACAGAGCAGAGTTTAAGGCTGTTGTACATAGGGTCACTATGAGTCGAAAGCTACTCGAAGGAACACAACAACAAACAATAATAACATAGGCATGTGAAAATTGGGCAATAAATCAGAAATATCAAAGAATTGAGGCCTTTGCATCAACTGCAGTGTTGGGGGGGAAAAAAACACTAAATGTACCATGGATTGCCAAAGGACAAAGAAATTCTTTTCGATGATGTGCAGCCAGAATGCTCCTTAGAAACAAGAATGGGAGATTTTTGTCTCCCATATCTAAAATGAAGGTACACTATCAGAAGAGGTCAATCCCCAGAGAAAAACACCATGTTTAGAAATAAACAGGGTCAGCCAATAGTAAAAGACCTCTAACAAGATGGACTTGTGCACTGACTGCAATAATGGGATTGCTTTATTGGTTGTATATGAGATCACTGTGCATCAGGGCTAACTTGGCAGCATCTAACAGCAACAACCATACGCTATTGTTTTAAACCGTAAACATCTCCTGTAGAATAGTATGCTGAAATAACATTTGTCATAGTAATTACGTATAGTTTGTAAAATTGTGGGCATTTTTAATATGTTACATTTTTCTCTTTTTTTAACTTTATAGTCAGAAAATTAATTACTACACATCATTCCATTCATGGTGGAAAATTTCCACATGGATGGAACTGATAAAAATTTTAATGCTCTATTTCTAGTCATGTGCACCTTTACTTCAATAGGCATTTTTTCCTTGTTATTTTAACAATAACTAACTACAAATTCATAATACAATGGAAGGAGAGTCTGATCAGAAGACAAGATTGGCTTTTACTTTACCTTTAAAACGTTTAGCTTCCTACTTAGACTACGTTGTTGTTGTTGGGTGCTGTGGAGTCAAGTAAGACTCACAGCCACCCTATGAACAGCTGACCTGAGCCCTGCCCTATCCTGTGCCATCCTCATCATCTCTGACACATTATGCATAGCCCATGACTGAAGGCATTGTATCAGCCCATCTTCTTAGAGGTCTTTTTCTCCTTTGCTGACCCTCCACCCTTCCAAGCATGATGGCCCTTTCCAAGAAATAGTCCATATTCTGGCAAAATTCTTTAAAAAGCACAGTATCAAAGACAATGTTAGTATAAAGATATTATTTGTTTTCTTTGAATATTTTAAAGCAATTTACACCTTTATAGTTTTATTATTTGCTTATTCATGTTACAAAAACTTCTTTCTGGTGATGTGATGTTCAATCATTCTTACTAATATTTTTGCTAAAACAATGGGGAAAACTGAACATAGAAGAGATATCTACTTTAATCCATCCTAGTAAACAAGTTATTGAATGTCTAGATTGAAGGGAGAGTTTGAAATCTAGGCAGTGTAGTTTGGATTTTGAGGCCATTTTTTCCTTAAAGACAGTTACATTTACTGAAAAGCTGACTCAGAGGCTATGAAGATAAGTAGGTATTTTGATAAATGTACAAGTGAACAAGTATCTCTTTCAGGGAGTGATGGCAAATTTTAAATTATCTTGATTCTTGAACTTAGGGTATGATGATCCCAGATTGAAAGTTTTTCTGACAGTATGACAGAAGGAAAGGTAAATCCTTTCTGAAAAAAATGTAATTTCAACCTGTACTTCAAACAAATTATGAATGAATTTTCATCTGGAAGCATTTCCTTTTAATGAAATAAAGGATATCTTTTCATTGTTCCTGTGATTTAAATCTTAGAGTTATGAATGCTGTTACTGTTTAATGGAAAATGTCTGTAATTCACTGACATTACTTTTCACATTTCCTTTCAAAAGAAATTATATATATATATATATATATATATATATATATATATACATATATATATATATATGTATTTTTTTTGTTAGCAACTTTCTTTCAACATTTTGAAGGTATAACTCCCTTATTTTCTTATTTATATTGTTTACATAGTAGCATTAAAAATGCTCAAATTTTCAAGTATCTTTAACTCCAAAATCCATCCTAACTTTCCTCATAAACCAATAATAGTCTATCAAGTTCTATAATTCTACAATAGGTCTCTATTTAATATTTCTACTTCCTCAAAGACCACTCACTCATCTATCCCCAACATTTCACTGAATTTGTTCTCCTGAAGAACAATAACATCTTTGTTGACAATTGAAAAGATGTGCAATAGTGTGTTTTACTTTCCAGAGGTGTTATTTTCCCCAGAAACACTGCTAATAGGAAATGACATTAACAATAGATTTTCTTGAAGTTTATCCTGTGTTTCTCTCATTACTTTGGGAATTCTCTCTTTACCTTTTCAAACTTCTCTTTGCATCTTACATAGTGGTCCTATCTACAAATTGGTAGTTCTTCCAAAGTTCAACAATCTGTCTTTTCAAACTATTTTCTTCCTGATTGTAATGACCACTACTTCTGTCCTAGAAATTTCTTTGCCAAGGTAGATCTTATTTAACCTCAGTTAAATGGAATTTTTCTGGAAAACATTCCTATAGCACCAATACTTCTTGCTGTTGTTGTTGTGTTGCTGTTGTTGTGTCATTAACTTGAGTACAACTCACAGTGACCCCAGGAACAACAGATCTGAATCTTGCCCTATCCTGTGCCATCCTCATCATGTCGGCTACACTCGAGCTTATTGTTATAGTCACAGTATCAATACACCTACCTACCTGAAGGTCTTCCTCTTATTCACTGACTGTCCATATGATTTTTCTAATCATCAAGTCTTTTTCCAAGAATTAGCCCATCCTAAACACATGCTCAAAGAATGTGAGATCGCTTCTTCATCTTTGCCTCTAATAAGCACCCTCATTGTACTTTATCAAAGACATATTTGTTTGATTTTGGTTTTGGTTTTTTTGGCCCTCCAAGGGGAAGCCGTTACTCTTCTCCAACACCACATCTCAAAAGTATCGGTTCTTCTGTCATTCTTACAAATTGCCCAACTTTCACGTGTGTAGCAAGTAATTGAAAAGATGGTTTGAATCAGGTGCATCTTATTGCTTAAACTGAAACCTTTTCTGCTTACTTTGTAGATTGTTGACAGCAGATGTTCCCAACGCATCAAGTCTTCTGATTTCTTCACTGCTGATACCATGGTATCTATTATGGATCCAATCAAGATGAAATTATTGACAGCTTCAATCTTTTATTCATCTATGCTGCTTATTGTCTCAGGATGAAGATTTTTGTTTTCTTGATGTTGAGATATAATCTATATTTAAGACTAAGAATACTTATTTGATATCTGTACTTGTAACAGTTATAGTTTACTATTATTTATTCACTCATTTTATTTTTTGTTCATAGATGAGTTCTAAGAGAGTAGAGAAAATTTCCATTTTACTTCATGTTGCCAAGGCCTAACATTATATTGTTTGAACTTTTCTATGCTCTTAAAGGTCCTTATCCTAACACCAACAGTAAATGTTATGATAGATGTGGAAAGGATTGAAGCTGCCAACGATTTCATCTTCCTTGGATCAACAGTCAATACCTTCGGTACTAGAAGTCAGGAAATTAGGAGACATACTGCATTGGGCAAGTCCACTATTAGGGACCTCTCCAGAAGGCTAAAGAGCAGTGATTTGAGTTTAAAGACTAAAGTGTGTTTAATTCAGGCCACAGTCTTCTCAGTTATCTGCTATGCATCAAAGAGCTGGGCAATGAATAAGACTGACAGAAGAATTCGTGCTTTTGAGTTGTGGTGTTTGAGAAGAGCAGTGATTCTCACTCATAGTTGACTCTCCATTGAGTTTTCTGAGATCATAACTATCACAGGGGAGACTATATATCTTTCTCCCTAGAGATGCTGGTTGGTGAATCTGAACCACCAGAAAGGCAAGGCCTTTGGATTAACAGACTCATTCCCTACAGACAAGTCCATCAGAGCTCACTCAGTAAATATGAGTCAGTAGATATGAGCTGTTCTCTCTCTGTCCTCCATGCGCAAATAAGACCCCAAATTCAGCTTTCATTATAGAGTTTTTACAAAAGGATCCCAACCTATGTCCACACTTAACACTTGTCTCACATACTTTAATATATGCACTGCTTTCAGATTAATCTATATTTGGCATTTAAATATTATCACTCTTTTTATTCAGCCATACACTCATGGAAAATTATCATAAATAATCTCCTGTATATTTGAGGCTGCACCTCGAAATACATAAATGTATTTCTAAATGTTTTTCGAGATCATCAGTTGCTTTGCAGGAAAAGGACAAACAATCTCCTTCTGAGTGATTGATTAACTGCTTCTGAAACCACCCTCCCAGAGAGTCAGCGATGGTTCTGTTCCAACTCTGCAGTACACAACAACAACAACAACAATATAAATATTTTACATATTTATTATGTATCAAGACTCATAGGATTGAAGACAATTGGTAAGTACACAGATATATAGAAAATAATTTTGTTGTGGACAATGTGCTTCATTGTAAATTTGTAGCACAAATAAATCTTTATGCTATACTTGTAACATTTGCTGCAAAAATAAATCTACAACTTACTGCCAATAACATAGTGATCTCAACAGATTTCTGTAATACCTGTTATCTTCATTCCTAAAATCCCCTCACTGTTGAAATATGGCTAATTAAATGTCTAATTATAATTATGAAATATTTCAGCCCTTTTTTTCTTCTCAACCTACATATTACAAAGACACATTTGGGTTTTCAAGGCTATAAGTTGCATAGTTCATAATTTAACTTCATTCTTTGTACAATCATATGATGTGAAAATTTTTGTACCAATTTAGAGACAAGAAATTTTTTTTTATAACAAATAAAGTGTTCATTACTAATGAGTATAGTTGTTGTTGTTAGGTGCTCTCAAATATAACTCACAGTGACCTCATGAAGAACAAATCTGAACCATGTCCCACCCTGTTTCATTCTCATCATCTCTGATATACTTCAGCCCATAGCACCAGTCGCTGGGTCAATCCATATGGTTTAGGGTCTTCATTCTTTGGCCAACACTTCATCTTTCAAAGCTGATGTCTTGACCCAAGGAAGATCCTCTCATAGGAAAAAATATATGAAGTTCAGTTTTGTCATCTTTGCCTCCAAGGAGCACTCTAGTTATACGTTCTCCAAGGCATATCGGTTTGTCCTTTTGGCAGTCCATGAGATAGAGAATACCATTCTCCAACACCACAACTCGAGGATATCAATTCTTTTTCTGTCATCATTATTTACCATCCAACTCTCAGCTGCACAGGAAGTGATTGAAAAGATCATGGCCTGAATTAGCACACTTTAGTCCCCAAACTGACATAATTGCTCCTTAGTAATTTGGAGAGGTCCTTAACAGTGGACTTTTTCAATGCAATACATCTCCTGATCTTCTGACTTTATTTTTTGGCAGAATAATCCTTAAATTGATAAGTCTTTAAAGCTACAATTACATTTGCAAGTCTGATGCTTTACCAGGAAATATATTTGGTAAAATAGAAACAAAACAATAATATTTTTTCTTCATATTTTCCTTGTTGTTGTGTCCTGTAGAGTTGGAACCAACTAATAGTTGACACTTTGGTGGGTTTTCAGAAGCAGTTTATCACACGAGAGGAGAGTGTCCCATCTTTCTCCCGTGGAGCAGCTGGTGGTCTTGAACTGCATGCCTTCGGGATTGCAGCACAGCTTCTTGCCACCAGAGCTCCCTGATATTCTCCTTAGGAAGGTTAATAGTAATAGTAATAAAATGGGGTGGGTTTTTCCCCCCATTGAGAATAATAATGATAGAATCAGTTAAAAAATAGATATATGTTGTTGTCAATTGTCTTTGAGTCTAGCACAACTCACAGCAACCTCATGAACAAAAGGCCTGAAGCCTTTCTGTAACTATTGACATTTATCAAAGCTCACAGAGTTTCTGGAGGCATGTTGTCTAGGAAGTGAATGTCACTTTTGCTTCCAAATTAGACATATTATATAATATCTAT
>NW_006399763.1:19396361-19411770 GCF_000299155.1 Elephantulus edwardii
ACACACACATAAATAAACATATGTTTACACATATATACATACACACACACATGCACTTATTAAGTCTTATATCCTTAGATGACTTTTCTTTCTCATTATTTGATTGAAATAGTGAAATTAGTCCATATAATAATATTGATCCATTGCTTTTGAATAATTTCTAGTCCACAGTGACCCTCCATGAGTTTGTGAACCTGTAAACCTTTCCAGGAGGAATGTGTTCATCTTTCTCCTGCAGAGCAGCTGCTAGATTAAAATTGCAGCCCAGAACATTGCAAACTAATACTCTGCTCAAATGTACAGATATTTTACCCTTTAATGCCTCTCATTGTAAATATGGTAACATAGAGTTTAAGGAGTTTCACTGCCAACCCAAAGGAAGGCAGTTCGAAGGCATCAGCTGCTCTGCGGGAAACAAGTGGGTCATTCCTCCATGCAGCTGTGTACAGCCTCTGAAACCCTGATAGAGCATCAGCTATGAGTTGTTTTCACCTTGATGGCAATGAGTGACAAATTAGTTTCAAAATTACTAAATAATTGCTTTGGGTTTTTACCTTTTTAAAAAAAAATCTTAAATGGAATGGGGAAAAAACCGTCCTGTGGCTTCATAATTTAACTTCTGTGAGTATTTCTCTTTTATTGATGTAAAACTCAAACACTAATAAGAAATTTCAAAGATACTAGTAATTTACATAATCTCTTCAATGTTTTGGTTTTTCAGTATCTGAAGGGAATTATTTACAGTCTCCACATACATGTTTTCCTCTTCTACTTGGTGAAATAAAACACCCAAGTTTGAGATGGTCACAGATGTGTAATTTCCTGGTTATGCCATAAAATGAACAAATAACCATACACTTCCCCTCTTTCTTCCTTACCATCATGCAGAGGGCACATGAGATAGCCAGCCATTCTTACCATGTTGTACAGGGACAAAAGTAGGGGTGGTAGCAAAGGAAAGAAGGAGAAAGAAACTAGGAAGGAGGAAAAAGTGGAGAAGAAAAATAATAAACAAGAAAAGGAGAATGAAGAGAGGAGAAAAAGTCATAGAGATTTAATTTACCTACAAAGTCTAAAATATTTACTATCTAATTATCTACAGGAAATGCTTGTTAACTCCTACCCTAGGAAATGTTGTTCTTGAGTACTGCTTTGCCTCTGTATTGTCCTTTCAGGGTCTCAATCTGCTTCTAAAAGGATCTATTGCTTAAGTTTCTCTATGACTCTTCATTTCTAATCTCTGTCACGTTATTGACTGCCTGCTACTTCTTGTCTTTTCCATATCACATACCATCCATCTCCTTTCCCTTTTTGTCCCCTGAAATTGCTAAACTCAATTTAGAAAAGCTTCATACTTACAGAGTACCAAACTCCAAAACCAAAGCCCCCAAAACAAAACACACACTATTCCTCTGCCTGGTGATTGATTACATACATAGTCTTTTATGGAATCTTTAAATATTCGTCTTAATTTATGCTGTTCTTCAAGTTAAACAATAAACAAGAAAAATTTAAAAAAAGAAAACACAGAAACAAAAACCACACCACCAAACTGAGTTTCCCCCATTTTTGTTTCCTTCCTAATCTAGCTGCCTTCACCAATTTTAGTCTATTCATTTCAGTTAGTTTTTATCTGAATTGCAAATAATTAAAGCAATCCTCAAATTTATGTTTGAGTACTCCTGTTTGAAATCTCAAATACAATTTTGCATGCCTCTTAGCATTTTCTAAATCCTCCTTAAGGTGAATTGAAGCCATGGAAAAGTAAACTGTATTTTTCTATTAATGTCAAATAGTGAACTTGGTAACTGCCACTGTTCACCATTAAAAAAAAAGCTACAAAAAAACCCAGTTTCTTATTTTTCAACTTATTTTTGCATTATGTTCATTAAAATGAACTTAACCCTTTTTCTCATTTTAAAATACTGGACCCTATACAAATCTCTTACAGAATTATGAAAAGCTATGAATATAACAATGTCTTCAAATTTTTATCCCACTCATCTAGTCATTTTCACACTCCAAATATTTCCTTTCAGAATACTCAATAGTATCTTTTTAAGCTTTTTGACTAATTTATGCTAAAAACATATGTTCTTTTCTCAGACCTTTTAGTCATCACACCCTTCTAAATATGACAAAGCACTGTGGTCCCTGAAGATTCAAAATAATAGGTATGGTGAAACAATGTTGCTGTGCAATGTTCTAAAAGTTACTACATCTCTAAAAACAAAATGTACTCTGGTTACTGATCCAGTATAGAATATATTCCAAGTTATGTAAGAACAAAACTTCAAACCTAAATATCAGCAACATTTCTATGTAATGAGTGTTTTTACAAGCACCAAATTTAAATGACTCAGGTTTTTACTGGTATTTTATAAACTAAATCAAACCCTAAGGATGCAATCAAATTAAAAGGATTAGGGCTCATTAATAAGCTGGTAATAGTATTTCAATCAAAGTTTGCTAAATCTCTCTCTGTGAAACCAGTAGATAAAAGCAGACAGTGCATAGCAGTATCTGTCTACTGCATTAGGACATGATGGAAATAATATTTCTTAACATTGCCAAAGAACCATATATTTCTGAAGATCATACCAGTTGCCATTGCATAGGCCAGTAAGGGTCATTAAACACCAATGGGTCTCTGAGTCCTTCTTCAGAGTCAATGACATTGTAGACTTCACTCAGGATCTCATTTTCCTCTGCACAAGGTCTGCAGGGCAAAGAAGGCAAATGAACTATGAAAAACATAATCACTGCTTTTACTGTTGCTTTTTTTGTCATAAAAATTCCATTTATTTAGATTCCATTAAAAAGCACATTTGGCTGCCGAGAGCATAAATATACACTTTTATTATACTTAGCATTTTTCATTTTTTTAAATGTGACATTTATTTAGATAAAAATGTTAAAATATTTTCAAACTACCTGTTTTAGCTAACCACTTTCTATATGTATCACACACAGTAGATACTATGAAAACAAGTGATTTGGGGTGGAATACAGAAGCTTTCTGCATCTTTTCCATTGAAATTATTCACTTACATTGATTGCCCTCCTCACTCTGCCATGTATGTACCTGCCATTAACTACTTTTCCCCATCCTACTTCTCTTAGATCTGTTAAAGGCAGTGGGATTGGCTCAGGATAGAGCAGGGTTCAGAGCTATTGTGCAGAGGGTCACTATGAGTCGTAGTCTACTAGATGGCACATAACAACACCACCTCTCAGGAAAGAAATTTCAATTACTTGAGCTACATAGGAAAACATTTTTAAAAAAATTCCTTTTTCTTATTGATCTGATGTATTTATAAATCATTGACCAGGCCAGTTATAGTTCTAGAGATTTAGGAAGACTTTTCAACATAATGCTCTCTTGAAAAAAAAATATATATAAATATATTCAAGGATTCCCAAAATCAAGTAATTGGGAAAATAATAAAAATGTTCACAATATTCTTATTCTTGTTGTGTACCATAGAGTTGTAATGAACCCACAATTGCCCCCCCTGTGGGTTTTCAGAGACAGTCACATAAGAGGAGATTGTCCACCCTTCTCCCAGGAGCAGTTGGTGGCCTCAAAGCATGTGCCTTAGGGATTGCAGCACAGTTTCTTTCCACTAAGTCATCAGAGCAAAATCAGTAAGGTTAAAGCGAAGGAAATGTTGATACGAGTGACTCTATTCAGTGAACAGTTAAAGTTTTATATTGAGATTATAACTTTATTAAGAAAAGAAGTTATACCTAATTACAATATGACCTCAAGATTTTGCACACAAGGTCTTAGGGAATTCCTTCCCAACTAACTCTCAGAGGATCTAGTAAAAAGAATAACCATCAGCTGTGTGTGTGGAGTAGACATGTCTAGGATTATTTACTACAGAATCATTTATAAAAGTGAAAACAACTTAAATGTCTATTTAGAAGAAATTGTTTTTTTAAAAAATCTTACTTGTTAGAATCACAGAGTGATTACAAATGACTAAAATAAATAGTGGAAACAAATGGTGTGAATCTATATATATCATTTAGACCCATTTGAATCAATCACAAAAATTATAAACATAGGTCAAAAGCGTAAGATGGACCCACAAGATGGATGGAAGATATTTAAAATATAATTGAAATAACAAGATGTTATTAAGTTTATTTTAAATAAAATAACAAGATGATATTAAGTTTACTTTTAAATAAAATAACAAGATGATATTAAGTTTTCTTTTAAATAAAATATTCCTAAAACTTTGAAAAAAAAAGTGTAAGAATAGTAAGCGTAAGTATTACTAATAATTTTAATTACTCTCAAGCACTATTATACACAGTTTGTAAGTTACCATGATGTTTATAAGTGTATACATATCATTCAGGCATCTACAAACATGGGACATCACTTTGAAGGAAGAAAACAAACCAATATTTAGAAAGAGGTAGACAGAAGAGAACCAACAGCTCAGTCCCGGATCAGGGGAAACAGGGATGCTCCTGGGAGGTAAGGATTTTGAAACTTGTCTCACAAACTTCGGGCATATTGCCAGGAGAGACCAGTTCTTGGAGAAGGACATCATACTTGGAAAGGGTAGAAGGTCAGCACAGGAAAGGAAGACCTTGGATGAGATTTCTTGATACAGTGATTGTGGCACTGGAGGCAACGATATGAGACAGTGAGATTAACTCAGGATAGGGCAGAATTTAGAGCTATTGTTCACAGGGTAATAGTTGATTCAATGGCATGTAACAACAAATAGAAGAATTTTGCTCCAGTGGTTTAGCACTTTTTAAAAAGCTGAAGTAATTTTAACTAAGGTGTTCTGTACCATCAGGTTGGAACATTGTTGACACTCCAGTGGATTTTAAGAGGCAGTTAATTGTTCAGGAAAAGACTGCCCATTTAGATGGTGCCCATTACATTAGAGCTTTTGATTTTACATGTATTTGGAATATCTTAAAAAAATGATACATACACAAGCAAAAATCAGTAAGCCTTAGTAAAAATAATTGAAAATAATTTCCGTTAGATGAACTAAACTTCAGGCTCTTCTCACCATTTTGACTCTATAAGTAGTCAGAAGAGATCACAGGATGTTAATATAGCTGAATGCCTCCAGGGTTTGTTTGGTTTTGGGTTGTTTTGTTGCTTGTGGATTTTTTTGGTGTTTTTTTTTTTTTTTCCAAAACAGTGATCATTATTTCTCTAGGAATGGTTATTAACTGAGAGTTTGTAGAAAAATAGCAGAATAAAAGTTTTTGGACAGTTGTATAGAGGACTCAAAGGTCATCTGAGGGAAATGAAGCACAGCATTAACAGAAATGGCTGAAGACCCTTCTGGACTCTCCTGTTCGCAATGTGAAGTCTCTTTACCACTGGCAATCACTATTTTCATGAGGAATCAAAAGGCCAGCATTTGAAACATTTGTAATTTTAAAAAATTAACAAAAGGAAAGTTTTTTCTCCAAAGGTAGGAATTTAATTTAGAAGTACTAATGGCAATGCTGTACAGAGGTAACTTGTGGTTGTTATGAATCTGAACACTGTGATACTGATGAGTCAAATATGTTAATGGTTACCCATGGTGGACAGTGTTCGGTGGAGCTCCCGGATTAAACAAGGTTGGAAGCAGGAGTGGCATCCACTTCCATAATAGCTTGCCTCTGGAAACCCTATGAACCTGGAGAAAGGACAAAAGTTATATAGGTGTCCAGGTCTTTAGCTCATAGGGTCACTAAGAGTCACCTACAAGTCGATGGCACTTAACAACAACAACAATAGATTTTAATGACATAAATATAATAAATAACAAAAAATGTAAGTTATTAAATGTTAAATAAGAAATGGCAATATATGCATACAGAAATATGTCTATTAGGATCTCATTAATTAATTAACTCATTTATTCCTATAAGCATGGACACTGATGAAAAATTGCCCCCAAATAATGTGAAAATAGAATTCAAAGTGAGGATTTCTTTGCAACTCTGTACTAAAGGTATAATTTTTTTTTCTTTAATATTAGCAAATAAAGCATAAAGTGAAGCCTTAAAGTACCATAAAAAGTGTAGAGGCAAAAGGGAACAGTCCTCATCCAACAAGACCACTATATGAAACCAATTCCCATGTGGTCAGACGCGTCCCCATCCTCTCCCACACCTACTTCTACCAATTCTAATATCAATAGTCTCTCCCAGGGTTTTGCTGCTATGCTACTGTATCTACTAATCCATTGCAACAGTCACACAGAATTCAAAGAACCATAATCTTGATCATGCGGCTTATTAGGGAAGTTAAGAGGCTATAATTCAGGCCAGAAACAACCCAGTTCTTTAGTAAGGACTGTTTCTCATGCTAATTCATCCTGGTAGCTACAGGCCAGTGTTACAAAGCACTACTAATCCTGCCAATTAGGGTGTATCTCCCAAGTCCTTCAATAGTTCTGGCAACGGCCTCCCATCTTTGGCTTCCTGGATAGCAGTACTCTTCTTCCAATCGGCCTGTGGTTCTCTTCTTTTTATGTTGCTGCTGTTGTTTTGACTGCTCTCATCTAGATCTTCACTTGAGGTGCTCAGAAACCTTGGTCAGAATGAACTCTCTATTACTTTTTTCTTGCTAGTAGCAAGATTCTCATTTTCTATCTCTAAACCCATTCAGTTTAAGCCTAGCAGGATAGCAACACTAATGAATTCCATCTTTAGTCATCTACACAGTTTGTTTCCTTGACCCCACTCAAAAGGTACTATTTATTAATTTCATTCACATAACCCCACCTAGTCATGTGGTGAAAGTCAAGCTGAATCTAGACTAGGAAAGCTATTTTGAAAAATTAGCCTATAATAACTTTTCAGACAAGGGTCTCATATCAAAAGTCTACAGAATCCTACAGGGCCTCCATAAGAAAAAGACTGATAACACAATTACAAAACGGGCAAAAGACATGGAAAGAATTTTCATATTCAGATGGCCAAGGGACACATAAGACATTATCAAAATCACTGGCAATAAAAGAGATGCAAATCAAAACCACAGTGAGATACCATCTGGCTCAATAGCAGTGGCAAAGTTTAACAGGACAGCAAGTAATAAATGTTGGAGAGGATGTGATGAGATAGGTACTCATACATTGTTGGTAGGATTGTAAAATGGTACAACCACTCTGCAAGGAAGTTTGGTCTTTCCTCAAAAAGTTTAACATAGAAATTCCATATGACCCAAACTATTCCACCATTAGGAATATACCCTGAAAAAATGAGAACTGAGGCACAAAAGGAGATCTGTACACCAATATTCATAGCAGCATTATTCATCATCGCAAGAATATGGAAACAGCCCAAATGTCCAACCTCAATGGAATGGACTGAGAAATTATGGTATAGTCACATAAACAAACACGATGCAATATGGAGGAACAATGATTTTGTAAATCATTATCTAACTTGGGAAGGACTGGAGAGCATTACGCTAAGTGAATTAACTCAGCCCTGTTAAGTACGAATACTCTATAAGACAATTATTGTAGAAATAGAAAGATAATTAGTGAAACATGTATAAGGATCCAAAGCAGGGAGGGCAGGAGCAGAGGGGTGAGAATGGGCAGGGGGGTAGAGAGTCGCACAATTTGACAGGTAGAGGGAGGGTTCGGTAAAGAAAATGGGAAAGATTCGGTATGAAAACAATGTATACGAACTTTGTAAGTAAACCAATATAAAAGAAAGATTTTCTCTTTTTCACTTTTTTAATTGAGATTTTAATGAAAGTCTATAAAGAACTCAGATTTCCATTCATTCATTTTTGAACGTTTTCCTCCTTACCTTTCTCCCCCAGTTCACTTCTTTTTTTTTTTTTAAAGTTCTTTTGTTGTTATATAGTTGCCCCTCCCCCACTTTACTATGCAGCTCTTATCCTGGACTCTTGTCATGCCAGTAATGCCTAGCCTGGAAGCAGAAGCAGCATCCACATCTGAAATGGCTTGCCTCTGGAAACTGCGTATGAACAGTGCTCAGGCCTTTCGTTCATAGGGTCGCTATGAGTCGTCTACGACTCGACGGCACCTAACAACAACAACATATTCTTTTTATACAGTTCTCTCACTCCTCTGTTACAATGTTGTGTACATTATCTATCCCCTCTTTTCTTAGTTTTGGGGTTTTTTTTTTTAACCCCCATGTTAGTCCTGTTTTATAACAGTGGTATTATGCAATATTTGTCTTTTTGTGACTGAGAGAGTTCACTCAGCATAATGTCTTCCGTGGTCATTCATTCTGTATAATATTTCATGAGTTCTCTGCTTTTTAGTGCTGCATAATACTCCATTATGTGAATATACCACAGCTTCTCTATCCATTCATTTGTTGATGGGTACTTGGGTTGTTTCCAACTCTTTGCTCTTATGAACAATGCAGTACTAATCATGGGTGTGCATATTTGCTTGGGTGGCAGTTATTATTTTTTTAGGGTATATTTTTTAAATGTATTTATGGTGTAGGCTAATCTTATCTAGTATTGTTACTAGAATTTCAGACTATGATATTCAAGTAAAACTTCCAGGAATTAGAAGGTACATGTATCTAATAGAATGTCAGCAGGCCACATTTGCCCAAAAAAGGCACATTTTTACCTCTGTTCCATAATTGTAAAATTCTACTTTATAACATAGAAATTTGAAAATGTGAGGATTTGATATCTTGAGGAGGTTTTTTTTTTAAATAATAATAAAATAGGTGACTTATGGCCAAGAGAACAAACAGGTATGTCTTAGAGACAGGGCAGCTGGAGTGCTCTTTGGAGGTAAGAATGATTGAGGCTTTCAATTGAGCAATCATTTTGATTGTTGCTAGGAGGGACTATTTCTTGGAGAGGGCCATGATGATGGGAAGCATGAAGCATCAGCAAAGGATGAAGACCCTCAACTAGGTGGATTGATGTAGTGACCTCTGCAATGGGTTCTTGTATTTCAGGAATTGTGAGGATGGTACAGGATAGAACAAGGTTCAGATCTTTTATTCACGGGATCACTGTGAGCTGTACTTTACTCGATGGCACCTAACAACAAAGCTCAAGATTCAATGTGAGTTTATTACAAGACATTTCCTTTCTAAATCTTTTTGTTTAGTTCAAAATGAGCAGATTATTTCTTCAGACAAGTAGGCTTCACTGCAAACACCTATGTTTTCTTTTCATATCCCCCTAAGTGGCTCTCTCCAACATCAACATTAAGCATAGTTATGCTTTAGATTCTTTGCTAAATTGCAACATTTTCCTGACCTCTTCATAATTGACTGCTGAACATACCGACCTTCCCGTCTTGTATGTCTCTGAAGAGTACATGCTGTCCTTAGGAAAGATGTAAGTGACCTAGGTTTCAGATACCCCATACGAACAACATAGCTCTTATAACTGAAGAAAATTATCTGAAAGCTACCTCTTCTTTGTTCAATTCAAATTCACCACAGTGAAGAGCTGAGATTCTGAGCAGTAAATAGGATATCTTATAGGAAAATGCCAAACTGGCTCCAAGTGATGATTTCTTTTCAGGTCTGAAAATAGTAATATTAACCATTACATAGTCATCTGTTATCCTCTTAATTTGTTGTGTACCGCAGAGTCAGATCTGACCCATAGCTGACTCTCTGGAGGGTTTTCAGAAGCAGTTTATTGCACAGGAGGAGACTGCCCATCCTTCTAGAAGAGCAAATTTTTGGAGGGTTACTTCATGATCCTCAGTTTTCTTTAATCCTGTATATCTATCCTCACCCATGCACGTGCTCAGGCACACACATATACAAATACACAGCCATACAGCTGTTTCACAATTAAATAAAGATTTCCCTTAAAAAATTAAAAGTATTTAGTTCTTATTTCCTAGCAAATTTACCTTTTTTTGTCAAGAATGTAAATGTGGCAGATCAAAATATAACCATTATATGATGTTGGCAATTGGGACTACTATTTAAGAATCCATGGGAATAGTCTGCTATAACAAATAAACCTAGATCTATGATACAGTACCAGCAGCCAAGAAATCAAGAGATGAATTGGATTGGGAAAGTCAGCTGTCAGGGACCTCTCTAGAGTACTAAAGAGCAGCAATGTCAGCATAGAAACTAAGGTGCGCCTGATCTGAGCTATAGTCTTTGCAAATGTGTGCTATGCATTGGAGAGCTGGACAATGAGTAGGGATGATAGAAAGAGAATTGATGCCTTTGAGCTCTGGTGCTGGAGAAGAGTGTTGAAATACCATGGACTGATAGGAGAACATACAGGTTTGTCCTTGAGAGGTTGAAGCTGGCCTGCTCCTTGGAGTCAAGGATTCTTCTGAAGCTTCATCTGACATACTTTGGGCATGTTGCAAGGAGGGACTAGTCCTTGGAGAGGGACATCATGTTTGAGAGGGTGGAGGGACAGCACAGGATAGGAAGACCCTCGATAAAATGGATCAATTCAGTGATTGGGGTGGTGAAAGTAGGTGTGTCAGAGATAGTGAGATTGGCACAGGATAGAGCAGGATTTAGGGCTCTTGTACATAGGGTCACTATGTGTTGCAAGCAACTCAATGCCACATAACAACAACAATGATAGAGTTAGAAGTTTGGAAATATCATTAGGATCAAGGTAGTAGTGGCTTGCAGATTAGTCTCAATTCAAGCAGTTTCTGGGCAAACAATAACTTCTTGGTTAGAAGTTGCTTCGCTGACACACCTGAACCATTTTCTCAGTTTCCTATATGCCAATGCCACAGAATGTGTTACAAAATATTTTATCTTTGAGGAGACAAAAACTAACTGTACATCTAACAGTGTTCACAGATTTGCATGCACACATTGGCTTCTGCTCCAGGAAATTGTTATGGCTTTCCCCAAATTTAAGGCGCCAATGCAAAAATCCTTTAAAAGGAAAGAAAATAAAAAGATATAATAAACTTGCTAATTTTTCCTGCCATTTACATATAATGCAAATGAGCAAAAGTTTTGTGCATCTTATTCAAATATTTAAGCCCAGACACTAATAAATGAGTCAATAAGCCTTTCTGTAAAAATCTAGATAGTGTATAATTTAGACTGTAAGCCTTAAAGACTCTGTGACAATTAGTCAATTCAGCTAGCGTAGTATAAAAACAACTGATAGAAAAACGATGAGGTGTCTTTTAGTAGAACTTTATTTCAAAAAATTGGTACAAGTAGGATTTAGCCTTTGACCTTTGATTCATATTTTGCTGAACTTCATGACAATTTACCAATGACACCCAATAATAACTGTACAACTTCTAACTATAAAAATTATATAGAGAAATAAAAAGGAAAAAAATGTTTCCAAATCCTTTCTGAGTATCAGGAGCAGTGATGTATTATTGCATACCTCATGTATATACTGAAGTAAAAGTGAGATCTACTCTAAACTGAGATATTACATTCCGGGGGGGGGGGTGTGAGGAATTGCTATAATAAAAAAAACGCTGTTTTTCTACTAGTTTTATGGTCTTTCCGTTTACTTTTTAAAGTTTGTTGTTAAATGTTTTAAAACAGTAACTGGCCATACAACCTGAACAAGAAAAAATTTAGCATTTTAAAGGGTTGACAGGGGGTTGGGGTTTGGTTTTGTTTTGTTTTGTTTTTTACAGTTAAGTTTTTATTTATTTATGGTCAATTTTTATGTTAGAGCAACACTCACTGACTTATCACAAGGAACATAAAAGGGTTGTTTGCTTTTTGTTTGTTTGTTTGTTTATTTTCTAGTGAACACCCTAGCAGGTTTACTTTTAATGAAAGATTAGCTCAAAATTAGTAATTAGAAAACTATAGTACTTAGAAAGAAGATTAGTTACAAAATGTCTTCCAAAATGAAGTGCACAGTACAAGCTTTCTAGGATAGATTTCTAGAATGCATACGATGTTGTCTTAGTTTCACAAACTCACAACACAGGCTTCATTTAATTACCATCCGTGAAACGTTCTGACAGCCTCAATGCAGTGCTTAGTAAGCATTTTACCACAGACAGCTGGAAAATGTTCAGGAGAACTAAAATGACAATACGCACCATGACTTGTTCTGTCATCCGGTTTTGAGAATGGAGCATACTTGTCTCTATAATGAGCTGTCTGATGTTCCATCCACATCACCTGTGGCAAACAGGAGTATATGTAAGTAACCGAACACTGGCAGATTAGCACAAGGCAAACAAAAATGCTTTCCTCTTGCAAAAAACTTGTGCAATGATAAGTCACGATACATTATTACTCACACTTGCATTTGATGCAAAATGAGTATAGATTTTCAAATTTTCTGCATGCATTAATATTTAATCCAGAAAAATAATGGTAAAAACTTTTCTCACAAAAACTTTTCTCACAATCTATTATTAGTATGTTGTGTGCCACTCAGTTGCAACTGGCCCATAGCTGACCCTGCAGCAGGTTTTCAGAGTCTGTAAATTCCATGGCAGGAAACTGCCCATTCTTTTTCCATAGAGCAAGTAGATTTGAACCACATGCCTTTGAGATTGCAGCACAGCGTCTTACCACTAGGCCACCAGAGATCCCATATGTGTGATAAATATCACAATCAAAATTTGTTCAGGAAGAAGGCACCATTATTTGTTGATGGTTTTGTTGTTCCTATCAAGTTGGTTGCCATCCATACCTGATTAACTGATCAGTAGGTTTTCAAAGGCTGTAAAATCACATAGTATGAAATTTCCCATTTTTCCCCCAAAGAGGAGCTGATAGATTTGAACCTAATGCCTTTCGATAGCCAGAACGACTCTTAACTACTATGCCTGAAGAGCTGGTAGTAAATACACTGAGTAAACTCCTCATTTGAGTTGTGTTCCTGGACAAATATTGTAAAATACAGCTATATTTGTTTATATATTAAGGGACAATGGCAATAAAAGATCATATATCTAACTACCTTTGTTAAAAAATTTATTGTTATGTGCCGAGTCACCTGTGACTCATAGAGACCCTCTGTACAACAGCCCTAAATCTTGCTCTATCCTGTGCAAATCTTATCATCTCTGACACACCTACCCCCATTACCCCAGTCATTTAATCATCTCATCAAGGGTCTTCCTCTCCTGGGCTGTCCCTCTACCCTCCCAAGGATGATATCCCTCGCCAAGGACTGGTTCCTCCTTACAACATGTCCAAAATATGTCAGACGAATCTTCAGAATCCTTGCATCTAAGAGCAGCCTGCTTTTGCTCTTCCCAGGATGAACCCATTTGTTCTCCTAGCAGTCCATGGTATATTCAATATTCTTCTCCAACAACATAGCTCATAGACATCAATTCTCCTTCTATCGGCCCTAGTCATTGTCCAGGTCTCTCATGCATAGCAAGTGATTGCAAAGACCATGACCTATATGAGACACAACTTACTCTCCAGATTCTGGTGAAGTCTCTTACAGCAGACTTTCCCAGTGCAATTTCTGGGCTGCTGGTGCCAAGAGTATTGATTGTGGAGCCAAACAAGCTAAAGCTGTTAATAACTCAATCTCTTCAAAATCTATGATGATGCTGCCAATTGGCCCAGTGGTGAGAATCTTTGTTTTCTTAATGTTGAGCTTCAATCCATATTGAAGGCTGCAGTTCTTGACCTTCTGCAACAAGCACTTCAGGTCTTCCTCAGTTTCAGCAAGCAAGGTTGTGTCATCTGTGTAACACAGATTGTTGATAAGCCCTCCTCCAATCTTCCTAAACTTAAGAGACACTGGCCACAATAAATAATAAATAAATAAATTTTTTAAAAAAAACACACAAACCAACAACTGGCAGCAGCTTGAGGCATTTGGAATCACAGAAGCCTAGAAAAGCTTGAGATATAAGCTATCATATCAAAGGCTGAATAGTGGGAGATAGGTGTTGAATGGAGCAGATGGAAGTAGAAGGGAGAGAATGCTTGTGGAACAGTGAAAGGGGTGGGTCAAGACACACATGTCAAGGATGGGGACAACACTGAAACTATTGGTTATTTCTACAATTGGGGAAATATTTTTCATCTGCTCTTCCATAAAATGCTTGTCTGTCAAATACCATTCTAAATCTGAGCATTCAAGGATTGGTCATCCACTTCCAAAATAGCAGGACTTTGAAAATCCTATGCATAGTAGAACACACAAAGACTGGTATATTGGGCAACTGAGGTGGAGCCATCAAGTACAGAAACACAGAGGAGGAGGAACAGTTGTAAGCAGACACTAGAAACTGGAACGTGGAATGTGAGAACCATGAACGTAGGAAAATTAGATATTGTTAAGAAGAAAGGTATGCATATACAGTTTAAAAAAGTCATTTCTAGATTCATCTTGAAATACAGTATTGTTAGTGATGGGATAATATTCATACGCATTCAAGGAAGTCCAGTGAATACCACTATCATTCAAATATATGCACAAACAACTAGAGCCAAAGAGAAAGAAATAGAAGATTTCTACCAACCTTTGCAGTCAGAGATCAAACATGCAATCAAGATACATAAATAATAATAGGTGACTGGAATGCAAAAGTTGGGAACTGAGAAGAAAGATCAGTAGCTGGAAAACATGGACTTGGTGACAGAAATGAAGCTGGAGATAGAATGATAGAATTTTGCATAATAAAGGATTTATTCATTGCAAAAACATTTTATAAGAAACATAAACACAAATATACCCATGAATTTCACCTGAAAGTATGCTTAAAAATCAGATCAATTACATCTGTGGAAAGAACCACTGGAGAAGCTCAATATAAGCTGTGAAACTAGACCAGGTGCTAATTGTGGAACAGATCACCAACTACTCATATGTAAATTCAAGATAAAGCTAAGGAAAATGAAATCAAATCCATTGGAATCAGAAGATAACCTTGAATATATCCCACCTAAATTCCAAAACCATCTCAAGAACAGGTTTCAGGCCTTGGACATTAATGAGCGAAGAACAGATGAGTTGTGGGAGGATATCAAGAATATCATCAAGGAAGAATGCAAAAGGTCATTACAAAGAAGAGGAATAAAAGACCAAGATGGATGTCAGAAGAGACTCTGAATATTGCATTAGAGTGCCAAGAAGCCAAATCAAAGGGAAGAAATCCACACATTAAGGAGCTAAACAGAAAGTTTCAAAGAGCTTTGTGGGAAGACAATGAAAAGTATTATAATAACATGTGCCAAGAGCTGGAGTCAGAAAATCAAAGGAGGCAAACTCACTCGGTTGTTAAATTAACATACACACACATAAATTCTTGTACTGGTATGTTTTAATATTTATTTTAGATATTTTTTCCTTTGGGAAAAATAAATTAACTTTGTTGTTGTTGTTGTTATGTGCCGTCGAGTCGTTTCCAACTCATAGCGACCCTATGCACAACAGCCCTAAACCCTGCTCTATCCTGCGCCAACCGCACCGCCTCTGACACACCCATCCCTATTACCCCAG
>NW_006399763.1:19415925-19418188 GCF_000299155.1 Elephantulus edwardii
TGTTAAGTGCGCTCGAGTCGTAGATGACTCACAGCAAGCCTATGAACAAAAGATCTGAACACTTGTGTAGCTTTCATCGTTACTCCACATTCATAGTTTCCCAAGGTAAGCTATTTCAGAATTGGATGTCATTCCTGCTTCCAAGGTTGTTTTAATCAGGAAGCTCCATGAAACACTGTCCACCATGCCTAACCATTATCTCATTTGGCACATCAATGTTACAGTGTTCAGCATCACAGCAACCACAAGATTACCCCTGCACAGCAAATGGACAGACCAGTGCTAGACCACTTAGAAGAACGTTTGACCAAAAACAATTAAAACCAAAGAATATATTATAAACTGTACAATATGTTCAGAGTTCTGGTGGCTTAGTGGCAAGAAGCTGTGCTGCATTCTCAAAGGCATTTGGTTCAAATCCACCAACTGCTCCACAGAGATGATCTCCTCTTGTGTGATTCATTGTTTATGAAAACTTGCTGGAGGGTCAGCTATGAATCAAATCTGACTGAATTTAACGCAACAATATATACATATATGATGATGACAATGATGATGCACTTACTCTATGTAAAGAGTCCATTAAATAGAATGTCACACCCTGAATTTATGGTAACTGGACAATCAAACTAGATTCCACAAATCCTTACAATGTTCAACTTACAAATTTGAAAATATAGTATACCTATGAAAGAAGAAAGTTTATTTTGGCTTTTAGAACATGAAGATGTGATCTATTCCCTATTGTATTAATGCAACTTTGAATGAGTAAACTCAGATGTTATCCTATCTATATGTCCTATATAGAAAGATACTTAGGAAGCTTGAACCATGTTATGGTTTTGGTGGATCAAATCACTATAGTTCTCAGGGATTGATGGACAGTCTCCTCTCATTAATATTTGCCGCTTTGGAAGCCCAGTGCAGTATCACTATGAGTTGAAGTTGAATCATTAACAGTGAGTGAGTGCATGAATGTCATACCTGGTTTGTAATTCCTTTATTTTTATTTTTTATTTGATTTTTTTTTCAATTTCTCTGAAGGCAAACAGAATGTAAGATATATTTTTGGTGGTCTTAATTCACACTTAAAAATTCAAACAAACACAAACTCACTGTCATTGAATTATTTCTAACTCAAATTAACCCTATGTGACATGGTAGAATTAACCCTCATGGTTTCCAAGGTTACAAATATTTGCAGAAACAGCTTGCCTCAGCTTGTCCTTATAGGTTCAAAACATTATTTTTGGTTAGCAGCTAAACTATTAAACTAAACTATGTCACCTTGTTGGTAGTTTGAACCCAAAAGAAGTTCCACTGAAAAAAGATGAAGCAATGTACTTCAACATAGATTTATAGCTTTGGAAACCCTCTGAGACAGTTCTATTCTGCCCTGCAGAGTTGTTATGCATTAGAATGGATTTGGTGGTAGTGGGTTTTGGGTTTGTTTGAGGGGTCTGATGAGGTTTGTGTTTTGTTTTTTCTTTTTGGTTTAACACATAGTTGATGGCAACAGGACAGTAGAGAAAACAGAAACTCTATTAGTCCTCAGAAAGATCATCTAGTCATAAATGAGCACGAATGATCTTCCACCATGATATACACTAATCATTCCGCAGGCATTCACACATACAGTATACTAAAGCTACAGGACAGAGATCACCTCATCACCTGAAACAGACACTTGAATGTATTTCCTCAGAATAACAATATCAGAGATTAAGAGACTCCTAAACTCAACTAATGCCCACAGTAGAAGAAACTGGCAGCAGCCTGAGGAATTCGGAATCACAGAAGCCTAGAAGGCTTGAGACATCACATCAAGGGCAGGATAGGGGGAGGTAGGTGTTGAATGGAGTAGTGGGAGTAGAAGAGAATACTGGTGGAACAAGGAAAGGAGTGGGTCAAGACACATGTCAAGGGTGGGGACAAGGCTGAATCTATTGGTTGTTTCTATACTTGGGGAAATGTCTTTCATCTTCTCCTTTCTGTAAAATTCTTGTCTGTCAGATACTATTCTAAATCTGGCATTCAAATTAAGACAGTCTAGGAAGAAGGATTGGCCATTCACTTCCAAAATAACAGGCCTTCAAAACCACTATGTACAGGAAAACAGTCAAGCAAATATGGAAACTGAGGATGAACTCTCAAATATGGAAACACAAAGGAGGAGGAACAGTTGCAGAGAGATATTATATATTACATATATATTTAACTACTTTTCAACTAGGTCTACAAGTCCAGAGGAAAACAAAACCAT
>NW_006399763.1:19424038-19456342 GCF_000299155.1 Elephantulus edwardii
TTAGTTGAAAGCTGGAAATACCAGAGGAATGTATATCTGTGTTTCATAATAAATGTATATATATATTTAAATGTCAGACATACTTTGGGCATGTTGCAAGGAGGGATGATAGACATCATGCTTGGCTGAATGGAGGGACAGTGCAAGAAAGGACGACCCTAGATGAGATGGATTGACTCAGAGACTGGAATATGTTGGAGAAAATAAAGTTGGCTCAGGATAGAGCAGGGTTCAGAGCTGTACATAGGGTCACTATGAGTCACAAACAACTCTTCAACAACAACAATATAACTGACTCATTCCTACTAACTTTTTATCTCTATTATAGAGAGTAGACATTTACAAAATTTGCTTTTAAGTTCATTTTTCCCAACACTTTAAGACAATCAATTGATTAGATCAATTATATATTTACTTTTTCATTTTGGTGAATAATGTAAGTTTTGATTTCGTTTTTGTTTTACTGGGCAAATATGAATGTGTAAGAATATGAGAATTGAAATTAATATTGGTGATATTAATCTTATTCTTCATTAGACAAACTAACTCAAACCAAATCAAGTGAATTTGGCCTAGCTCCTACCACTTTCATAGCAGGTTCCAGCAGCTCCTAGGTTCTCACCAAGAAATGATTCAGAACTGATATGCAATCATCATCAAGGAAATTCTTTATAAGAAACAGCCTAAGAACTGTCAGGAGCTATGAATTTAAAGCCTTACCATTTACTATCTACAACACTAAGTATCAGGATCACTGAACACAATGTTTGTTTAACATAACAAGCTGTGAAGAAAGTGATACTGTGAAGATTAGTTCAAAGTGAAATTCTGAGCAAACTTTTTGTCAGGAGCACCTGTAGAGATATGGCTTTAATATCTACTTTCTATAGTAGAAATACAGTTCATGAATGAGTCACTAATATTTGCTGTCACAAACCTTCCTGTTAATCTAGTAGCTGGCATTTCAGTCAGTTTATGGAAGGAAATTTATGTTCAGGATTTAGTTCTTTCCCTACTAAGCTTACTACAATATCCTCTTAACATTGTCATTCTTCCACAATCTCCTACATATTATTTCCCTACTCATTACTGTTAGTACAGTCTCACTGAATTGCAACTTTAAATTCAGGCTTCCAACAGGTTCATTCCAGTTCCACTCTGCTGTTCAGGGCCTCCTTTCTACATTTGAGATTCAGAACAGAGCTTTTAACAAGATCTCCTTTAAAACAAAACAAAACAAAATGGAAAATCACCAAAAAACAAACAAACAAAAAAACTCAAAACAAGATCCCCAGATCAATGTTATAGATACATTCTCATCAATGGGGATCTTATTAAAAATATAGATTCTGACAGAATATCTCAGCAGTGGAAATTTTCCTGGTGATTCCAATAGATTCTCATAACTAGGAATACCTGGGACTCTTGTTAAAATGTAGATTCTGATTCACCATCTCTTGGGTGGAAAGGAAAATTCTCAGTAAGATATCAAACAAGAACAAACTAGCTCTAAACACAGCTTAAAATGGGTTAATTCTCATAAAAACTGCCAAGGGCTCCACATTGTCTGCAGAAAAAGTCCATAATCATTGGTGAAATAATAAAATTTATCAAAACTACCCCTATTTGACTCTTCAATTTTAATTCAAATTCTTCCTCACACAAATATTTATGTACTAATGAAAACAATTTCAAGTATCAAATTTACCTAGTACCTTTGTTCACTATTATTCATAAAGTCAAACATCTGCCGAAGCTTACCTTATCCTCAAAATGTAACTGCCCCCTCCTCCATCAGCCACACTGCTTGATTTGGAGCCAAGAGATTCATTCACCGCTGTGCTCTGATTTTGAATGATCTGAATTTCTTTGCTTAAAATATCCTGCTTTGCATTCTATTTATACCTTGAAATATATTTCACCCAAAAAGGAAACATCTTAGGAAGAGAAAGACTTTCTCCCCTTTATGACTATAAAGTCAATCAAATCTTCACTTCTTCTAAGATAGTTTGTGAGAGAACACAGTAAGAAATTATCACACTGATTGTAGTTTCTTTTTTCAATTTACCCTTTCTTACAAAAAAACCCCCTGTATCTAATCTATACCTATCTGGAGTAAACAAATTAATGATCTTGAGCAAAAGGAAATAATTAAAGACAAATAGAAAATATTTATACTGTTCTTCAAAAATAGCCAATAAATATTATCCTTGTCTTTAATTTTACTTTTCTAAACCAACATGATCTTACCTGTTTGATTATTTAAAATTGAAAATATGATGATTATTTAGATTTTCTAAACTCTTCTAGTGGTTTGTATCTTTAAAATAAAGTTCTAACTCAAAAGCTTTCAACACAGAAAGCAATGCCTAGCTGAATAGTCTCACTCTCACAATTCATCCATGCTTGTCTTTCTGTGATAACTTGAAGGCTCTGTGCCTTTACCTATGCTACTCCTAAATCTACTCTTCCTGTCAAATGCCGATTTTAGTTTCTTGACAAGTCATCTGTAATACCTCCAGCAAAATAATGTAGATATACGTCCATATCCCAGTAACAGCCTTTATATTATTTATTGCTTTGTAATTGCTTATATGATTATCTCTTTCAAAAAATTGTGAGGTAATTAATTGTAGCAATCTTATCTAATTATATAAATAGACTATGCCTGACACATGGTTAGTGAGTAAATTAATATTTTAAATTAATCAATACAAGAACAAAGATATATTGAACACTGAGTTCTTGAAGTACGAGAAAATTTATTTGCCTAAGATTCTTGAAGATACTTGGCATAGTTTAATACAGTGATCCAAATCCATCCCTGAATGAGAGTTATATAACCTTAGCTTTCCCTTCCTGACAAGTGACCTTGAGGATGTCCCTGATGATACTATCATGCAAGATTATTCTCAAATTTACTGGAATATGTCAGAATATACCACATAACTTACTTACTGACACTCAACCTCTTGCCTATCAGGAGGAATATATTTCCAAGAACTATACTTTCTTCCTTAATCACCTAAAATATCTTTCCCTCAACCTTCTCCTACCATTCTAATTATCTTAAACAATCACGTGTATGTTTTTGTTCATCTGTGCATTTGATTTGCCTGCGACCAAATGTACAGCAGCTCTGAACCCTGCCCTGTCCTGAGTCAGTCTCACTATTTCTAACATACCAACCCCTCTTCCCCCAATTACTGTATCAATCCATCTCATCTAGGCTCTTCCTTTCCTGTGTTGTCACTCTACCCTTCCATACATGATGGCCTTCTCCAAGAACATTTCTCCTGGCCATGTGCCCAAAGTATGTGAGAAAGAGCTTCAAAATCCTTGAGTCCAAGGAGAAACTTGGTTTCACCCTCTCTAAGACAAACATATTTGTTTTCTTGGTGGTCCATGGCATGTTCAAGATTCTGCTCCAGCACCACAGTTCGAAGGCATCATTTCTTCTTCTGTCATCCTTAGTCATTTATCCAGCGCACCGATGCAAAGCATATAATTGGGAAGACCATGACCTTGATAACAACTAACATTTTTGCTTCTCAGTACTCTGGAAAGGTCTCTGACAGCAGATTTTCCAAATGAAATTCACATACTGAGGTTCAAAATTATTTCTATAACAACATTTTTACTTTTTTGCATTTTAATTAACATTGTTATTACTCATATAATTGTGTTTCATTGATATATATTGTGTTTTATATAATCTTTCTTTTATATTTCATTCCACCTTCGATGAGATGGATTGATTCCATCACTGGGGAAATGGAGATAGGTGTGTTGGAGACAATAAGGTTGGGAAGAAACAGAGCACAGTTTAGGGCTGTCGTACAAAGAGTCACTATGAGTCACAAGCAACTCAACAGTACATAACAACAACAACAACAACAACAACATATTGTTGGTTTTCCATTACAAATCATCTTACTAAGAACTATATTCATGAAAGTGTGTAAGCTGGCTACTTCATGCTTCATGCTTTATATCCTTCTATTAGATATCCAATTTCTCACATGCCCATGCCTACCAAACTAGTACTCTGGGGGAGCAAGCATGTTCCTTTTGCTGAAGAAATCCTTTTGTTCAACTTGCAAACTTTGAGAAAAAGCAAAGTCTAGCCTAGATCGAGCCATTAGGTTTCAGCAATCACGCTATCTTACAGCATGGATGGATCATTGTTCTGATTGGGTTTTCATCAACTCATCCTCAGCCATCTGTAGTTAAGTTCAAACGCGCATCAGGTGCCAGCTCAGGGGTCTGCACTTCTGCCTGCATTCCGAATGTGTTGTCTCCTCACACAGCTCTAGCCTCCACATGGGGCCATGTCAACAAGCCAGGGCTTCCCACAGCCCCCTGCTCCTCACGCTAACAACTACTCTTCCAGGGAGCTCTGGTGGCCTAGTGGCAAGAAGCTGAGCTGCAATCCCAGAGGTACATGGTTCGAATCCACCAGATGCTCTGCTGGAGAAGGAGGGGCAATTTCCTCCAGTACCAGTCAGATCTGATTTGACGGTACAAGCGCAAGCGCGCGCGCACACACACACACACACACACACACACACACATAAATAAATAAAATTTAAAAAAAAACAACAACACACGACTACTCTTCCTTGCTCATCCACAGGTCTGTGTATGCTTGGTGGGCAGTACTGAAAGAACACATCCAAGCTCAGTCTGTTTCTCCATTGTTTTCCTCTTCCACTTCTACTTCCGTGGATCCAGGTGAACATTATGAGTGAGCACACTCGAACCTGAAGTCTTATAACTAGGCTCTGATGAGTCCCAACTCTACCCAGCCTCAGAAGCCAAACAGCTTGTTTCAGTTTTGAAAAGACACTCTCTTCCTTTCCTTTTATTCTTCTCTCCTTACCTGCTTGCACTTCTTTCAAATGTATATCTCTTCAATCAAAGTTCCAAGGCAGATCCACAGAGCCATTCAAATGCAAATCTACTCACAGTAGGTGGGACTCAAGCCATAACAAACTCTACTGTTGACAAGTTTATCTCCTAGCACATCTTCCCCTTTAGCACTAAAAATCCAGTGGACAGAAAGTCATGCTCCCAAGCCAAAGGTAGGTGACTCTACTCCGAGGCCCTCAGGCCTACCTTTAAGTGTTTTTGGTGAAACATTCTTCTAGGTCTTGTAACCCTGGTATGTTCACTTGCTGTACAGAGGTAACTCGTGGGTGCTGTGAAGCCGAACACTGTGACACTAATGAGTCAAATGTGAGAATGGTTACCCATGGAGGACTGCGTTGGGTGGAGCTCCCCATTAAAACAAGTTTGGAAGAAGGAGTGGCATCCACTTCCATAATAGCTTGCCTCTGGAAACCCTATGAACCTAGAGAAAGGATGAAAGTTATACAGGGGTCCAGGACTTTCATTCATAGGGTCGCTATGAGTCATCTGTAACTCAATGGCACTTAACAACAACAACAAATCTAAAATATCCAGTGTTCATTTATATCATATATTTTTTTCCATCCTCTTCCCCTTTTTAATTTTATTTGCATATTGGAACAACCACTTGGCCAACTGACTGGAAGAGATCTAAATTTGTTCCCATCCCAAAGGAGGGTGACCCAACAGAGTGTGGAAACTATAGAAAAATATCATTAATTTCACATGCAAGCAAGATTCTACTGAAGATTATCCAAAAGTGACTGGAACAGCACATCAGCAGAGACTGCCTGAAGTCCAGGATGGGTTTAGAAGGGGTCATGGTACTAGGGATATTGTAGCTAATGGTAGATGGATCTTAGCTGAAAGCAGGGAATACCAGAGGAATGTCTGTGTTTCGTTGATTATGCAAAGGCATTTGACTATGTGGACCATAGCAAACCATGGCTGACTCTGAGAAGAATGAGAATCCCAGAACACTTGAATGTGCTAATGAGAAACCTACACTTGGACCAAGAGGCAGTCGTCAGAACACAGCAAGGAAACACTGCATAGTTCAAAATGGGGAAGGGCGTACGCCAGGGATGTATCCTGTCTCCATACCTTTTAAACCTGTATGCAGAACAGATTATCCAGGAGGCTGGGCTCTATGAGGATAAGTGTGGTGTCAGGATTGGTGTAAGATTCAATCAACAATCTGAGTTATGCAGATGACACAACCCTGCTAGCTGAAACTGAGGAGAACCTGAAGCACTTGCTGCAGAGGGTCAAGGACTGCAGCCTCCAATATGGATTGAGGCTTAATGTCAAGAAGACAAAGATTCTCACCACTGGACCAATTGGCAGCATCAGCATGGATGGTGAAGAGATTGAGATTTTACAGAGCTTTAGTGTGCTTGGCTCCACAGTCAACATTCTCGGTACCAGTAGCCAGGAAATTAAAAGGCATATTGCCATGGGAAAAGCTGCTATTTAGGGACATCTCCAAAGTACTGAAGAGCAATGGTGTCTCTCTGAAGACTAAGGTGTGTCTGATACAGGCCTTGGTCTTTGCTATCACTTGTTATGCATCAGAGATTTGGACAGTGACTGAGGAGGATAGGAAAATAGATGCCTTTGAGCTGTGGTGCTGGAGAAGAGTACTGAGGGTACCATGGACTGCTAGGAAAACAGATTCATCCAGGAAAGATTGAAAGCAGGCGGCTCCTTGGAGGCAAGGATTCTAAGGCTCTGTCTAACATACTTTGGACATTTTGTAAGGAGGGATCGGTCCTTGGAGAGGAACATCATGTTTGGGAGGGTGGAGGGGCAGCGCAGGAGGGGAAGGCCCTCTATGAGGTGGATTGATTCAGTGATTGGAGTAATTGGGATGGGTGTATCGGAGACGGTGCGATTGGCACAGGGTAGAGCACAGTTTAGTGCTCTTGTACATAGGGTCACTATGAGTCGCAAGGGACTCGATGGCACATAACAACAACAACAACAACACTGGAACTTGCATGCACTGCTGTGGGATTATAAAATGGTTCAACCATTCGGAAAGGCAGTTTGGCATTTCCTAAAAGAACTGAACATAGATATCCCACAAGACCCAGCTATTGTACTTCTAGAAATATACAACAAGGAATTTAAAACTGAGACAAGAATGAATATATGTACACTTATGTTTACATCTATGTTCATAACAGCATTATTCACAGTAGCAAGAAAATGCAAACAGTTCAAATGCCCATCAACAAAGGGATTGAGAAATTCTGAAATTCTCACAATGGAATACTATGCAGCACTAGAGAATAGTAATTTGTGAAAAATATTATATATCATAAGAGAGACTAGAGAGCATTATGTCGAGCAAACCAACTCTTTATCATAAGGACAAACATTATATGAGACCATTATTGTAACAGTGGAAAAATAGCTAGTAAGATGTGAATAAATGTCCAGAAAGGAAAAGAAGTATGGAAATCAATAGAATTAAAGAGTTCAGTGGAAATATTGGAAGGAGGGGATTGAAGAAATAGGAAAGATTCAGTGGGGACTTGAAGGGACAGTCTGATAATAGACACAAATCAATGATAATTGGTTGTTGTTGTTGTTGTTGTTATGTGCCGTCGAGTCGCCTGCGACTCATAACGACCCTATGTACATAATAAAATTTATATGGATCATTGTATGAAAAACAGTAGTATAAACAGGGGATTGTGTGAAACACAGTGTACATGAATGAAATACAAGACAAACTATTGCATGTAAAAAAAGGAGAGGACAGAAGGGCAGAAAAGGGAAAAGGAGATGTGATTAATAGGATGGTAGATGTTGGTGGAGGGTGAGACAGAGTGAGGGAATGGGGTCTTGGGGGGATAGTGTGATAATAGATATGATGGTGGTTATGTGACATTGAGTTGCTTGAGAATCATAGTGACCTTGTTTACATTAGCTCTGAACTCTGCCCTATCCTGGGCCATTACATCATCTCCAGCAAGCCTAATGCCATTTCTTCAGTCACTGAATCAAACCATCTCATTTGGGTTTTGCTACTGCATTGTCCCTCCACACTTTCAAACATTATGTCCTTCCCTCTTGACCATGTGCCCCAAATGAGATAGAACTTCAAAATCTTTGCCTCCAAGGAGAAGCTTACTTTCATCCTTACCAGGAGAGACCTGATTGTTTTCCTGGCAGTCTACAGTAAATTCAACATTCTTCTCCAGCACCACCACTCAAAGGCATCAGTCCTTTCTCTGTCATTCTTAGTCATTGTCCAGCTCTCTGCCACATGGCAAATATCAAGCACACCTTAGTCTCCAGACTGACATTGTTGCTTTTTAGTACTCTAGAGAGGTCCCTGACAGCATATTTTTCCCAATGCAATTCATCTTTTGATTTCCTGACTGCTGGTGCCAAGAATGTTGATTGTGGAATCAAGCCAGCTGAAACTGTTAATAATCTCTTCTCTGTCTAACATGAAGTTACCAAATTGGCCTAGTGGTAAGAATTATTGTTTTCATGATGTTGAGCTTCAATCCATATTAAGACTACAGTCCTTGACCTTCTGCAGCAAATGCTCCATTTTGGTAAACATGGTTGTGTCATCTGCATAACACAAGTTGTTGATGAGTCTTTCTCCAATCCTGATGCCACATTCATTCTCATAAAGTCCAGCCTCTGAATGAGCTGTTCTGTATATAAGTTGAAAAAGCCCCCAAAATTGATAGAATACCAACTGACATATTTCAGCAAAGAGATGCTGCCCTGGATGTTGCCCAAGAAATTTGGCCAACTGACTACAAGAGGCCTATATTTATTCTCATTCTAAAAAAAAGATGAGCCAACAGAGTGTGTAAATTATCAAACTATATTACTTCTGTCATACACAAACATGATTATGCTGAAGATTATACAAAAACGATTGGAACAGTTCATCAACAGAGAACTGCCTGATATGTAAGCTGGGTTTATAGAGACTGGTACTAGGGACGTCACAGCCAACATTAAAATGGATCTTGGCTGAAAGTAGAGATTACCAGAAGAATGTCTGTGTTTCATTGACTATGCAAATATATTTGACTGTGTGGATCACAACAAATTGTGATTAACCTTAAGAAGAATGGGGATCTCACACACGTCATTGTACTTATGCAAAACCTATACGTGAACCAGGAAGCAGTAGACAGAACAGGGCAGGGAAACACTGTTCAGAATCAGGAAAGGTGTGTATCAGGGAAGGATCATGTCTATTCCTTTTCAATCGACATGCAGACATTGATAAGTGGTAGTTAATTGTATGAAGTGCAGTACATGGGACACCAAGTGCATGGTTATTTATATGAAAATATTTTTTAAAATTTAAGTAAGTTTTAATACCTTTACAAGTTATCATATGTTATTGTTGTAGTTAGATGCTATAGAGTCAACTACTTCTCATACTGACCCTATGAACAGTAGACCTGAACCCCATCTTTTCCTATACCATTCCATAGTTTCTGACATACTTGAGTCTAATGCTTACGTTAAGGTGTCTATTCATCTCACTGAGGGCCATCCTCTCTTTCACAGATACACAAATCATATGAAATCATTATTAAGAACACTTAAAAATTGCCTCTAACATTCTCCATTTAAGTATAAAATAACATTATTAAACAGTTTTTATATAAATTTGGTCTTGTAAGGTATAATTAAGAGAAGAGAGGCAAACATTTTTTGCTAATTTATTATTTTAAAATTCAGATTTCCTCTGTGTGTGTGTGTGTGTGTAAGTGTGTATGTGCATGTATTCTGTCGAATCGATCTTTTTATCCCTAAAAAGTCTATATTTAACATAAAATTAAAGGGAGGAAGATGTGCTGACATCCACTTCAACTTCCAATAGCTTCTAATTTTATTGTTTACCCAATTTGGGTTTTTTTTTAATTTATATTAATTTCAATGAAAATTTACATAGACTTTGGATTTCCATTCATTCATTGTTGCACTTTTCTCCCCTCCCAACCCTCCCCCCTAGTACACTACCCTCTTGGAACCCAACTTTGTTTTAACACTCCTTAGAAATATATCTCTAAACATTTCTTAAACTGTACTTTGAATATAATTAATCTCTCCTATTTGCTAAGAGAATATATAAGAAAAGCTCATGAAAGACCACTGCCTGTTTTTCAGATCTTCATATTTCTTGGGAGGAAAATGTGAGTTAGAAAGCATTTTTCCTTTCAGAATTAATTGAAAACCAAATGCTATACACTTTTCCAAAAAATTGCAAAAAAAAAAAAAAGTAAAATATTGATAAAGGAAAAGAAAGCACTTGGACAAAGGCAGAATTTATAGGTACATGCCTGTCCTACTGTATGCAATACAGAAAATGCTCACAACTGGCTGAGGCTATTTTGAAAAGCATGTTGTTCTTTCATATAAAGAAAAAAGGAAAGCTTTTAGGTCATGGGCTATTGGGGGGAAGAGATAATGTTTCTTCTTCTTTGATGTTACAAGTAGCTCTTCATTACAGAAGAGTTTTTATAGTGTAATAAAGGTCCTAGAAAACTGAGGCTGAATATTTAATAAGTTGCTTCTACTCAGAAGTTTTGTTACTTTCCTTGTTCCTGAAACACACAGGAAGCCTATGTGCACTATGAACAAATAGCAAATTGTATTATTTTTATTATACAGATTTTACGTTCTGTTATTTAAAGATCACCTCCTGGTTCCACTGGGGCTCGAACTCAGGATCTTCTGCATGTAAAGCAGACGTAATAACTGCGATGACATAATGAAGAGGGAACATATGATTTCTAATTACCTTAGGAAACGTTCTGTTTAGACACTACATTTTAGTGTTTTTATGACACTAATCAACCAAACAAGACAAAACATCCTTTTCATCATCAAATTCCTCACATAACAACAGTTTCAAATGGAGTGTGTTGTTAGTAAACAGAAAAATATAGCCTATTTAATTATATAAAATAATTCTAATATTATTTGACATTAAAGGTAAAGTCTATATTGACTTTGAGATAATATAATAAAAGCATATAAAAAAGTTGATTAAAAAACTGGTACTGGAAATGTAAATTTATTTGAAGAAAACATCTAAAAAGTTTGTTTTAATAAAATAAAATAATATATATGTATAGAAAATATAAATAGCTAATAAAAATATAAATGCTAGATGAAATTAACAAATTTTTCCTCACCACAGATGCGCATTGTGGAAGCCTTATCCCAGCCAAAAAAAGAGATTTTTATCATTTAGTGTAGTATTTACTGTACCAAGAGTTACTTATCCAATTTCCTAATGAGAGTTATTTGTAGTAATTACACTGTAGTATAAGAATAAAATAATGCTCAAGTTTCCATAGAGGACTTAAGATGGTGTGAGATAAATCTATACCTACCTATATAATAGCAAATAAAAATAAAATGCAGACATATAATTTAAAAAAGAAAAGCAAAAGCTTGACTGTCATTAAGTTTATTCTGAAGAATAAAATTGCCTAATAGTTTCCAAGATTTTAATGTCTATAGAAAGAGAGTGACACTTCTTTCTCCCAACAAGTGTATAAAATGAGCAAGGGAAACTTGGGGATGGCCTCTACTCACTCCACAAAGGAGAACTGTCCCCAGGCACAATAATAAATCCGCAGGGGAACTATGTAACACACACAGTATAAAACTCATCTCTACATGGTAAGACATGGCCCCCTACACTGCTGCACCTACTTCCACTAATAACTGGGTGCAATATTCATCATCAATAGATCTGCAAACTTTACAGAATTAATTTTTAATCACAGTGTGGTTTATTAGGAAGATGGAGGAAGAAGGCAAAGGATATCACACAGTAGTCATCCAGGTTCGGTTGAGCAACATAAATGCAAGAAGCCTCTGTTTTCCTCAACCATCCAACAAGCTTCATCTCCTAAGTCAGCTCATCAATCATTTAGCAAGCAAAACCCTTGGCTCTGGTTACCTCTGGATCTGTCCATTCTTGTCAGGCTCTGCTTTGCCACATCTCCCCACAATCTGACTAGCTTTCTCACTTATGTTGGTCTCACAGCAGTTGATGATGTAGAAGACACTGATAACAGAGAACCATGTGCCACCAGTTGATTCAGCTGGAGACCATGGAAAGGATGGGTGGTGGGTGGAGTCTCAAAGATTAATTTACTTACAGATTCCACCTGGCCTTGGGATCAGTCTAAGTCAACAGATAAAAAAGTAAAAAATCTTAACTCCACAGGGTGGTTGATAGAATTGGACTGCAGACTGTAATTAGTAGCACAATGCTTAATTAACTTCATCACTGTTAGTTGTTGTTGTTAGATGCCATTGAGTACAACTCAGAGGGACCTTATGAACAGCAGATTTGAACCCTGTCCCATACCATCTTCACCCTTCCTGATGCATTAGAGACCATTGTGACAGTTACCATGTCAATCTACATAGTCAAGGGTCTTTAACTCCTTCATTGACCCTCTACCATTCCAAGCATCTTGTACCTCTCCAAGGAATACCTTCTCCTAGCAACATGCCCAAAGTATATGAGATGAAGCCTAATTATCCTTGCCTCCAAAGAGCACTCTGGCTACACCCTCTCCAAGACCTATTTGTTCTTTCAGCAGTCCATGGAATATTTAGTGCTCTTCTCCAACACCACAGCTCAAAGGAATCAATTCTTCCGTCATCCCTAATCATTGTCCAGTTTTCAGATGCATAGCAAGTGATCGGAAAGACCATGGCCTGAATCAGACACACCTTAGACCTCAAACTGACATCATTAGTCATCAACAATTTGGAGAGCTCCATTACTGCAGATTTTCCCAGTGCAATAAATCTCCTGATTTCCTGACTGCTGGTACCAAGTGTACACCTCATCAAAAGAGAAAGTAACAAAAAACTCCATGAAAATATAAAAAGAAAGTGGAAATAAACACAATTCAAAACTAATTCCTAATATTTCAAAAACAACTTTAAAATAAAATAGCAGAGAAAGATAGTATAAGGATAAAAGACTTGTTCTTAAAAAATCATTTCCATGTATATTATAGAAATTATTTTTAAATTTTCTATCTTGAACATACCTTAATTTTATTGTTTTCAACCTATTCAATAATATACAACAATAAAAAACAACAACATAAGTAGCATATTTTATTAATTTACCATTTGGTGTATGTGTATGTTTATGTAAAAATGTTAGTGATTGTTTCCACAGTCTAACATATTTTAGTTTATATGCATAAATATCTTTCTTACTATGCAAAGGCATTTGACTGTGTGGGTCATAACAAATGTGGCTGACTCTGAAAAGAATGGGAATCCCAGAACACTTGATCGTTCTAATGTGAAACCTATACTTGGACCAGGAGGCAGTCATCAGAACAGAGCAAGGGAACACTGCATGGTTCAAAATTGGGAAGGTTATATGCCAGGGGTGCATCCTATCTCCATACCTTTTCAACCTATATGCAAAACAGATTATCCGGGAGGCTGGGCTCTATGAGGAGAAATGTGAGGGTCAAGATTGGTGGAAGATGTATCAACAATCTATGTTATGCAGATGACACAACCCTGCCTGCTGAAACTGAGGAGGACCTGAAGCACTTGCTGCAGAGGGTCAAGGACTGCAGCCTTCAGTATGGATTGAGGCTCAATGTCAAGAAAACAAAGATTCTCACCACTGGGCCAATTGACAGCATCAGGATGGATGGTAAAGACATTGAAATTGTTCACAGCTTTAGTTCTCTTGGCTCCACAGTCAACACTCTTGGCACCAGTAGCCAGGAAATTAAAAGGCATATTGCCATGGGAAAATCTGCTGTTAGGGACTTTCCCAAAGTCCTGAAGAGCAATGATGTCACTCTGGAGATGAAGGTGCATCTGATACAGGCCATGGTCTTTGCAATCACTTGTTATGCATCAGAGAGTTGGGAAATGACTACAGAGGATAGAAGGAGAATTGATGCCTTTGAGCTGTGGTGCTGGAGAAGAGTATTGAGGGTACCATGGACTGCTAGGAAAACAAATAGATTCGTCCTGGAAAGGGTTAAATCGGGTGGCTCCTTGGAGGCAAGGATTCTGAGGTTCCGTTTAACATACTTTGGACATGTTGTAAGGAGGGACAGGTCCTTGGAGAGGGACATCATACTTAGTAGGGTGGAGGGACAGTGCAGGAGGGGAAGACCCTCTATGAGGTGGATTGATTCAGTGACTGGGGTAATCCGGATGAGTGCGTCGGAGACAGTGCAATTGGTACAGGACAGAACAGAGTTTAGGGCCGTTGTACATAGGGTCCCTATGAATCACAAGCGACTGGACGGCACATAACAACAACAACAACTATTGAATAAAGTACAACTCATTGAGACCCAAGTGGCAGTAGGTCTGAACCCTATCCTATGCTGTGTTATCCTCATTATCACAGATACAACTGAGCCACTGTCACAGTGACTGTATCAATTCATCTCTTTGAAGATCTTCCTCTTCTTCGCTGACTCTAACTTTTCAAGAAATGTCCCTTTCCAAGGAAGTCTCCCCTAACAGCATGACCAAAGTATGTGAAATGAAGCTTTGCCATCCTTGCCTCCAAGAAGCGCTCTGTTCTCACCTTCTACAAGACATACCTGCTTGACTCTCTGGCAGTCCATAGGTTGTTCAGTACTCTTCTCCAAAACCACAACTCAAAGGAATGGATTCTTCTTCTGTCATCCTTAGTCACTGTCTGTTTCTCAGATGCATAGCAGGTGACTGGAAAAAAACATGGCTTGAATCAGGCACACCTTAGTCTTTAAACTGGCATCACTATTCTTCAAGATTTTAGAAAGGTGATCTCTGAAAGCTGACCTTCAGAATAGTATATGCCCCCTGATCTCCTGACTGCTGGTGCCAAGGGTATTAATTGTGCATCCAAGTAGGAGGAAATTGTTACAAATTTAATCTTCATCTGTCATGATGTTGCCTATTGGCCCAGAGGTAAGGATTTCAGTATTCCTGATGTTGAAATGTAATCCATATTGCAGACTGTAGTCCCTGATCTGCTCAGCCACAAGCACCCCAAGCCCTCCTTGCTTTCGACAGTCAAGATTATGTCACCTTCATAACGCAGGTTGTTAATGAATCTTCTTCCAATCTTGATGTCACATTCTTCTTCATAAAGTTAAGCTTCTCAGATGATTTGCTCAGCATACAAATTGAATAGGTATGGAGAAAGAAGACAGCTATGATGCATACCTATCTTGATTTTAAATCACACAGTGTTTCCTTGTGCTGTTCAGACAATAGCTTCTTGGTCTAGGTATAGATTCACATTAGGTGATATATAAAAATGTTAAATGAGATCTTTCCATTCTTATTGTTGTAGTTGTTAGGTGCCATCAAATAGAGTATGATTCATAGTGATCCTATGAACAACAGACGTGAACCAACCCTGTCCTATCTTGTGTCATCTTTGTCATCTTTGATAAACTTGATTCCACTGCTGTAGTCACCATGTGAATCCATTTCACAGGAGTTCTTTCTCTCTTGTACTGACCCTCCACCCTTCCAAGCATGATATACTTTTCCAAAGAATAATCTCACATAGAAACATGTCCAAAGCATGACAGATGAAGCTTTGTCATTCTTGCCTCCAAGGAACATACTGACTGCAAACTTTCCAAGACATGTTTGAAATTCTTTTGGCAGTCACTACTCTTCTCCAACACAACTCAAAGGGAGACATTATTTTGTTATAATCCTTATTCATTGTCTAGCTCTCAGATGCATAGCAAGTAACTAAAAAGACCATGGCCTGAATAAAGCACACCTTAGTCTTCAAGGTGACATTATTGTTCTTCAGAACTTTGGAGATATTCCTGACCCTGGAAAAAGTACTGTTTCCTGACTGCTGGTCCCAAGGGTGTTGATTATGGATCCACGTAGAATGAAATAATTGACAGTTTCCATCCTTTCTGCATCTATCAGAATATTACAGATTATCACAGCGGAAAGGACACGTGTTTTCTTGATGATGAGATGTAATCCATGTTGAAGGCTGTAGTCACTGATCTTTGCCAGCAAGGGTTTCAAGTTTTTCCCATTTTCAGCAAGCAAGGTTGTGTCATCTGCATAACACAGGTTGTTTTGGTGTCTTCTCATCCTAATGCCACATTCTTCTTCATATAGAGTCCAGCTTCACATATTACTTGCTCAGAATTCAGACTGAATAGGTATGGAGAAAGGATCCAGTGCTGATGTACACCTATTCTGATTTTAAACCATTTAGTGTTCTCTTGTTCTATTTGGGAAACAGCTCCTTGGTCTAGGTCTGGACTTCATATGAGCACTATTAAGTGCTCTGGAATTATTCTTCTCAAGGATAGCCATAGCTCGTTGGGATCCACACACTCATCGTGATTTGCTGTACATCTTTCACATGCTTATGAAGCAACTGAAAATTCCAGGGGATGGTTCACGTGCATCATCTTTAAGCTGACATCCTTGCTCTTTAATACTTTAAAGAGAATCCTTATAGTAAATTTTTCCAGTCTTTTGATTGTTGTTGTTGTGTAACATCAAGTCAGAACCAACCAATAGGTGACCCTCCAGAGGGTTTTCAGAGGCAGTAAAATCACACAGGAGATTGCCTATCTTTCTCCTGCAGAGTAGCTGGTAGATTTGAACTGCACCTCTTCAGGATTGAAGCATAGCTCCTTACCTCTAGGCCAACAGAGCTCCCTGATCTTTTGATTACTATATTAAATATTTAGCAATTAAATTAAAATTAGCTGAGGAAAAAAATTAGCTCAGGAAAAAAGGCAGAAACAACAACAAAGGTATCATTCCTACCTCCAACAACATTCAAGACATGTAGAAGCAAAGGCAGCAATTATACAATGGCCCAAGCAAAAACCCCTTTAATCACAACATATATAAAATATAGCTGTGATACCAGGTGTTATGGGAGGAACTGGGATGGGAATAGAAATTAGGCCAAGAATATATGTAATACTATATGTGTTAATTAAAACTTCCTGCATATCTCTATTTCATTAGTATAACTAGACATGAAATAATCAGATAAATAAATGTGATTATTTTACTATTTTTTTATACATAAACTCTAATTCTTCAATACTAAGTTTGTTATGTTTTGGTTTTGGCTGGATATTTAGATGTTCCAGTAAAAAAGTAAAATAGTATCTTAATGTTCTCTCAACAGCACTGGGTTTTAAATATTTCCCTTCCTTCTTAAATTCTACTGTACCACTATAACTATTATATAAAAATCATAAAATATGCATAAGAATAAATAATTAATGATTCCACAGCTCCCAAATTTCTGCCACCAATAAATTACTACTTGGACCATTTAATTGTATAATAAAGGTACTTTTCCATGTGTTTACACATTTAAAGGGATGGTTGTTTTCCACTTTAAATATTTTAAGTATCTTCTACATTTGTAATTATGGCTCTATGTTACCAGCTTCATCTGCTGACCAGAATCCCATTGTTTAGATGTTTTTTCAACCAATGCTACTTTGTCCATTTTTCTGTACTTTCAGTGTTACAAGTGTGCATTTTTAAACATACTTGTTATTTTTTTTATTTATTTAATTGGTTGAATGATGTCTTTCAGTGGACCTTGGGAATAAATCGCCTTTTCGGTATTGGATATACATTTTTCCCCCATTAAGGCTTTAATAAAACAGGTTTACTCTTTTTTTCTTAAATCTTCTAGGTCTCTCACTTTTTCATATTTTCATCTGTACATATATGCTCAAAACTCACTGTCATCCAGTTGGAAATGACACAGAATTGACCCTCCAGCAGGTTTTCAAAGGCTGTAAAATGCAAAGGAAATTGCTCATTTTTCCTTGTGAAGCTCCAGAGGGGTGCTACTGTTGAGTTAGCAGTGCAACTCCCTACAAACTATGCCACTCTTCAGCAGCAGTAGAGAATGCATCTATAATTCACTAGGAAATTTACCCACTGAGTTCTTAATAGTACCTTCATTTCTAAGGGCTATAATTCTGGGTAGGCTCTTTTGTAAATTTATCTTATTAATTTTTATAATTTTCAGATTACTGAATTTTTTAATCTCTGATTTTACTTTAATTAAGAGATAAAACATCATTCTTTTATATATTTAGTATCTGAGTCTCAATATGTCTGGCTGCTTAAATTATATTCTGGTTCTAGTAATTCTGATTAGTTCTAGATAAACTATATACTTTGTTGTATAATTATAAACATTGATTGAAAAGAGTACTATTAGAAATAAATTTGAACCCAGTTCAAGATTATATTTCTTCAGAGAGAATCTTATTTTTTCCCCTATCAAGCACATAAGTGAGTGTTCATTTGAGAACAAGGTTTAAGACTTTTCGAGTCATCCAGAAAATCATTTTGTATATTTTATAACCCCTGTTCATGTTTGGAAGGGTGGAGGGACAACACGGGAGAGGAAGACTGTTGATGAGATGGTTTGATGCAGTGACTGAGTTAATGGGGGTAGATGTGTTGAATATGGTGAGATTGGCACAAGTTAGGACAGAGTGTAGGGCTGTTGTACAGAGGGTTGCTATGAGTTGCAGGTGACTCGACAGCACATAACAACAACAACAACAACATTCCATACATCAGTGTTTGGGGATCCAGGACCTAGAATAATTTTATTTTCTATTTAATTCAAGCAGAGTTTCTTAGTCGACCTATTCAGCATCTTAGCAATATTAAAACTTCCACTGATAGACATGTAGTAGCTATGCTGAAATAAGTTGGTTGGGAATTGAACCCACATCCTGCATGGAAGCTTCAGAGATAATTTGCTCAGCAAACAACTGAATAAGTATGGAGAGAGGATACAACACTGACACACCTTACTTAATTTTAAACTGTGTAATGTTCCCTTGCAATGTTCTCACAAAAGTCTCTGTCTAGGTGTAGATTTTGAATTAGCACTATTAAATGTTCTGTTATTCCCATTATTTTTAATGTTAGCCATAATTTTTTATGATTTACACAGTCAAATGTCTTCCATAGTCAATAAAGCACAAATAGACATTTTTTGTTATTCTTCATTTTCAGCAATGATATTTCTGATGCCACAGTGTCTTCTAAATCCTGCTTGACCTGACAGTTCCCTGTTTATATAATGTTCTAGTCCTTTTTCTGTTATCTCCAGGAGTATTTGCTTGCATGCTCTATTAATTATATTATTAAGTAAGGTACGCATTCTTTCAGATCACCTTTCTTGGGAATGGAGACAAACAGAAATCTCTTCCTGTCAGTCAGGCAGCTGACCTTTAAATTTCCTGGCCTAGATGCAGATGATACAACCCTGCTTGCTGAAACTGAGGAGAACCTGAAGTACTTACTGCAGAAGGTCAAGGACTGCAGCATTCAATATGGATTGAAGCTCAACATCAAGAAACAATGATTTTCAGTACTGGATCGATTGGAAGCATTATAATAGATGGTGAAAAGATTGAGACTGTTAACAGCTTCAGTTTGCTTGGCACCACAATTAATCAATGCTTTGGTACCAGCAGCCAGGAAATCAAGAGATGAATTGCATTGGGAAAGGAGTCTGTGAAGGACCTCTCCAGAGTATTGAAGAGCAACGACCTCAGTCTGGAGACTAAGGTGTTCCTGATCCAGGTCATAGTCTTCACAATTCCTTGTTATGCAGCAGAGAGCTGGGGAATGACTGGGGATGACAGAAAAAGAATTGATGCCTTTGAGCTGTGGTGGTGGAAAAGAGTGCTGAATATAATGTGGACTTCTAAAAGAACAAACAGATTCAGCGTAGAAAGCGTGACACCAGGCTGCTTCTTGGAGGCAAGGATTCTGAGGCGTCATCTGACAGGGAAAGAGAGGAAGACTCTTGATGAGATGGATTCAATGACTTGGATAATGAAGGTAGGTGTGTCAGAGACAGTAAAGTTGGCACAGGATAGAGCAGGTTTCAGGGCTATTGTACATAGGGTAGCTATGAGTCACAAGTGATTCAACGGCATATAACAACAACAAAACAAGTGAGCACATCCAGAACTGCATGTTAGTTGAAACATGGCAGTTGGTTTACCACCAATTCCTGGCGCTTTTTTTTTTGCCAATGCCTTCAATGTAAGCTTCACCTCCTTCCTTCATTAGCATGAGCTCCTGTTCATATTGGAATTCCTGAAATTTTTTAACATCAGTCAATTCTTTTCAATACAGTGAAGTCCTATCACCATCTTTTGATGCGTCCAGGCTCATTCAACATATTGCCAATGTCGTTGCTCCTGTTGTTGGTTTTTTCAAATTTTTAACCTTTTTTCCCTGCTGTTGTATTTATGTGCCGACAAGTAAACTGCAATTCATAGGGATCTATGCTGAGCTAATCCCACTGTCTCTGACACTTCTATACCCTTTACTCTAGTTACTCTATCAATCCATTTTATCCAGGATCTTCCTGTTTTGCACTGACCCTTTTCTCTTCCAAGCATGATGTCCTTCAATAAGGACTGGTCCTTCTGGAAACAAACATGCTCAAAATATGTGAGACAGAGCTTCAAAATCCTTGCTTGTAAGGAGCAACCTGGTATCAACCTCTGCTGGACAGACTTTTTTGTTCCCTTATCAGTCCATGATATTTTCAATACTCTTCTCCCACACCACAACTCAAAGGCATCAATTCTGTCATTCTTAGTCACTGTCCAGTTCTTTGATGCTTAGCAAGTGTTTGTAAACACCATGGCTTGTATCAAGCACACCTTAGTCTTTATACTGGCATCATTGCTCTTCAGTACTCTGGAGAGGTCCCTAACAGCAGATTTTTCTAATGAAATTTGTCTTTTGATTTCCCTACTGATGGTACCAAGAGTGATGACTGTGGAACTGAGCAAGCTGAAACTGTTAACAATTTCAATCTCTTCCTCATCTACCACTGATGCTACCAATCAGGCCATTGATGAGAATCTTTGTTTTCTTGATGTTGAGCTTCAATCCACATTGAAGACTGCAGTCCTTGATCTTCTGCAGCAAACATTTCATGTCTGCCTCAGTTTTGGCATGCAAGATTGTGTTATCTGCATAAGGCAGGTTGTTGATGAGTCTTCTCTAATCCTAATGTCACATTCTTCCTCATACAGTCCAACCCCCTGTATGATCTGTTCCACATATAGATTGAAAAGGGAGAGAGAAAGGACGCATTCCTGATGCACTCCTTTCTTGATTTAAAACCATGCATTGTTTCCTTGTTCTGTTATGATGACTACTTCCAGGACTAAGTATAGGTTTCAAATGAGCACAATCAAGTATTCTAAGATCCCCATTCTTCTTAATTTGTTGTGATCCATACAGTCAAGTGCCTTTACATAGTCACTCAATAAAACACAAATAGATATGCCCTGGTACTTTTTGCTTTCAGCCAAAATCCATCTGTCATTTTCTATAATGTCCCTATTGCCAAGACTTCTTCTAAACCTAGGTTGAATTTCTGGCAGTTCTCTGTCAACATACTGTTCCAGTCATTTGGAGACGATCTTCAACAAGATTTTGCTTGTGCATGATATTAGTGATATTGTTCAGTAATTTCCACACTCCATTGGTTCATCTTTTTTATCTAATGGGTATTAATATGGATATATTCCAGTCAGTCAGACTGGTGGTTTGTCCTGAAGATTTCTTGGCACAACCTGGTGAGCACATCCAGGCAGCATCATTTTGTTGAAATATGTCAATTCATATTCCATCAATTCCTGGGATGTGGTTTTTGTTAATTGCTTCAGAGCAGCTTGAACTTCTCCTCTATGAAATTTTTCTGTGACAATCAATGCTTTTTGATACAGTGACTGTGTACTTCTTCCATTTTCTTTTGATGGTTTTTGGATCATTAAATATTCTGCCCTTAGTATCCTTAAGTATTGCAATGTGAGGCTTGACTTTGTTCTTCCGTTGCTACAGCTTGAGAAATGTGGAGCGAGTTCATCCCTTTTGATTTTTTGACTCCACCTCTTTGCACATTTCATTATAATACATTGTCTTTCTGAGCTGCCCATTTGAAATCTTCCGTTCAGCCCCTTCCTGGTTTTTACCCTTTGCTTTGGTTTCTAAGTATCCTATGGTAATATTCAGATTCTTTTCTGACATCCAACTTGGTCTTCTGGGTTTTTTTTTTGTTTTTTAGGGTTTTTTTAAAATTTTATTTTCATTTTAATGAACATTTACAGAGATTGTGGATGTCCATTCATTCACTGTTGCACTTTTCTCCCTGCCCCAGGTTTCTCCCTGACAGTTTGCTCTTCTCTTTGAAAAGTAAAAGAAAATTTCTTTCATTGGTGTATAATCCTCCTGCCTCCCGAGAACACTCCACTATGCAACTATCATTCTGGACTCTTGTCATGAGCATAATACCCAATCATGTATCACTTTTAAACTGTTCTCTCCCTCATCTGTTTCAATGTAGTATACATAATTTATCCACTGTTCCTCAGTCCCACCCCAACCCTGATATTCTATTTAATGACAATTTGCGTTCTTCTTGGATGATATTTTTTTAAAAGAAAAAATTAAATTTTATTTTATTAAGACTCTGAGATTTAGGTATTTTTATACATTATAAATTGGCCTTTACTTATTAACACTGTGAATGAAGCTCTTTTGTTTATGTTATAAGTAGGACATACATCTCTCTGATCTGAGAAAATAATACATACAATTTTACCTGCTATTCTGATCTTCTAAAATTCAGATATACTGTCCCAATGATGCCTTTAGCTAATTTTCAAATCTACCACTTCTGTGTTGGTTTGCCATACTTTAGTGACTTGCATATTGCTGAGATGGTGGAAGTTATGCCAGTAGGGATTTTTGGTTTTGTTTTTGTTTTTTGGTCTTCAATTTTTATTGGTTTGCTTACAGTTGGTAAACATTGTGTTTCACACTATTTTTCATTCACATTGCATTTATTACAACCCTTCTCATGCATTATGTTTAATAATGTTTATTTATAAAATTAATCACCATGAACCTTGCCGATCATAACCTTGTCTTTTTACCTGGATCTTTCCTATATCCTTCCTCTACTTCTTCCACCCACCAAACTGTGCAACCCTGTGGTTTTGTCCTGACCCATCTTCACCCTTCCATTTCCACCCCTTCCCCCTTGAGTCTCTATACATGTTTTACTAGTTATCATTTTATTTTTACAATAATAGTCTCATGCAATTTTTGTCCTTATGAGACTTAGCTCACTTAACATAGTGCTTTCCAGCCTCTCCCAAGTTAGGTAGAATTTTTTTTAAATTGTTGCACCTGAGTGCTGCATAGTATTCCATTGTGTGAATATACAAAGATTTCTCAATCCATTAGGTTATGGTTGTACATTTGCACTGTTTCCATGCTCTTGTGATGGTGAATAATGCTTCTATGAACACTGGTGCACAAATAACCATTTGCATTTCTGTTGTAATTTTCATGGGAAATTCAACTTTCGGAGGAAATGCTAAACTGTCTTCAAGAGTGATTGTACCCTCTCCAGTTTGTGAATTTCTGTCTGTATTTAGCAATCTCTTTGTACCAGAAAGAAGACTAAGCCTTCTAAATTTGGTCTGGTCTTTGTTCATTAGTGTTCAAAGCCTCAAACCTGCTCTTGAAATGGTTTTTAAATTCATATCGGATAGACTCAAGGTCAAATTTTGGTTCTTTTAGATTTGTTCTTTCTTTACCTTCAGTTTGAAGTGGTATGTGAGAAGTTGATTGTCTATTCCCCAATCAGCACCTGGCCTAGTTTTCACAGCTGATATTGAGCTCCTCAAATAATTCATTCCACAGATCTAACGCATCTGATATCATTGCTGATGTCAGATGGATCCTGGCTAAAATTAAGAAATACCGGAAGAATGTCTATCTGTGCTTTATTGACTATACAAAGGCTTTTGACTGTGTGCATCATGACAAGTTGTCACTGACACTGAGAAAAATGGGAATACCAGAGTACCTGATTGTACTTATGAGGAACTTAAACCTAGACCAGGAGACAATAGTGCGAACAGAGCAGGGGAGCACTAAATGGTTTGGAATTGTGAAGAGAGTCTGTCAAGGTTGTATTCTATCTCCATACCTGTTCAATCTTTATATTGAGACAATTATCCCGGAAGCTGGAGTCTTTGGAGAGGAATGTGACATCAGAATTGAAGGGAGACTCATCCATAACATATGTTATGCAGATGACACAACCTTGCTTGCTGAAAGTGATGAGGACTTGAAACACTTGTTGCAAAATATCAAGGAATGCACCTTTCAGTATGTTTCAGTATCAAGAAAACAAAGATTCTTACCACTGGACCAATAGGCAGTGTCATGATGGATGGAGAGGAGATTGAAACTGTCAACAGCTCCATCTTGCTTGGATCTACAATTAACACCCTTGGTACGAGCAATGAGGAAATAAGGAGATGCACTGCACTGGGAAAATCTGCAGTTAGGGACCTTTCCAAATTATTGAAAAGTAGTGATGTCAGTTTGAGGACTAACATGCATCTGATCCAGGCCATAGTCTTTCTGATTACTAGCTATGCATCTGAGTCCTGGACAATGAATAGGGATGACAGAAAGAGTCTTTGAGTTGTGGTGTTAGAGAAGAGTACTGAACATCCCATGCATGGCCAAGAGATATGTCTTGGATAGGGTGCAGCTGGAGAGTATTCTTTAGAGGCAAGAATTATGAGGCTGCCTCACATACTTTGGACATATTGCTAGGAGGTACTATTCTTTGGAGAAGGACATGATTTGAGAAGCATGGAGGGTCAATAAAGGAGAAGAAGATCCTCAACCAGGTGGATTGACAAGATGACTGTTGCAATGGGCTCTTCTTGTGTGTCAGGAAGTGTGAGATTGTTGCAGGACAGGACTAGGTTCAGGTCTTTTGTTCATAGGGTAGTTATGAGTCGTACTTGACTCAATGACACCTAACAGTAACAACAATGCATCTGATTCCTGGATTGTCTATCACTGAGGTTCATGTGTATAGTTGCTATTTCTGTTTTTTTATAAAAGTGACTAGTTGTACAAAGTTCTTCCATTCTATCTCCATTCATAAAGTCCATATTTTCTGACTACTGATCCTTCTTATATATTGCTAATTTCTGCATTTCAGTTATCAGTTATTATTAATGTTTCTTGGTTGCATGTTTGCAAAATTCCTGGCTGGAAAAGTTAGGAGAAATTTATTTCCTCCTCTTTGGCTTTGTTGGTGGTGCATATGTTTGAAGTATAGTGGTATTAACAGGTCTTGTACCCTGTCACTGATAATGTTGTATTTTAACATGGATCAGATGCTGTCCTGGATGTACTCACCAAGTTGTGCCAAGAAATCTGGAGAACAATCACTTGGCCAACTGACTGGAAGAGATCTATATTTGTTCCCATCCCAAAGGAGGGTGACCCAACAGAGTGTGGAGACTATAGAACAATATCATTGATTTCACATGCAAGCAAGATTCTACTGAAGATCATCCCAAAACGACTGGAACAACACATCAGCAGAGAACGTCCAGAAATCCAGGCTGGGTTCAGAAGGGGACATGGTACAAGGGATATTGTAGCTAATGTTAGGTGGATCTTGGCTGAAAGCAGGGAATACTAGAGGAATGTCTATCTGTGCTTCATTGACTATGCAAAGACATTTAACTGTGTGGACCATAACAAACTGTGGCTGACTCTAAGAAGAAGGGGAATCCCAGAACACTTGATCATGCTAATGAGAAACCTATAATTGGACCAAGAGGCAGTGGTCAGAACAGAGCAAGAAAACACTGCATGGTTCAAAATTGGGAAGTGTGTATGCCAGGGATGTGTCCTATCTCTGTACCATTTCACCCTGTGTGCAGAACAGATCATCCGGGAGGCTGGGCTCTATGAGGAGAAATGTGGCATCAGGATTGGTGGAAGACCTGTCAACAATCTGCGTTATGCAGATGACAAAACCCTGCTTGCTGAAACTGAGGAGGACCTGAAGTGCTTGCTCCAGAGTGTCAAGGACTGCAGCCTACAATATGGATTGAGGCTCAATGTCAAGAAGACAAAGATTCTCACCACTGGACCAATTGGCAGCATCAGGAAGGATGGTGAAGAGATTGAGATTGTTCACAGCTTTAGTTTGCTCAGCTCCACAGTCAACACTCTTGGCACCAGCAGCCAGGAAATTAAAAGACGTACTGCCATGGGAAATTCTGCTGTTAGGGACCTCTCCAAAGTACTGAAGAGCAATGGGGTCACTCTGGAGACTAAGATGCATCTAATACAGGCCGTGGTTTTTGCTATCACTTGTTATGCAGCAGAGAGTTGGACAATGACTAAGGAAGATAGAAGGAGGAGAATTGATGCCTTTGAGCTGTGGTGCTGGAGAAGAGTGTTGAGGGTATCATGGACCGCTAGGAAAATAAACAAATTCATCCCAGAAAGGGTCAACTGGGCGGCTCCTTGGAGGCAAGATTTCTGAGGCTCTGTCTAATGTACTTTAATCATGTTGTAGGGAGAGACCAGTCCTTGGAGAAGGACATCATGCTTGGTAGGGTAGAGGGACAGTGCAGGAGGGTAAGGCCCTCTATGAGGTGGATTGACTTAGTGACTTGGGTAATCGGGATGGATGTATCAGAGTCGGTGCAATTGGCACAGGACAGAGCAGGGTTTAGGGCTGTTGTACATAGGGTCACTATGAATCACAAACAACTTGTCGGCACATAACAACAACAACAGAAATGGTCTTTTTAACTATGAATGTAATCCATTTTTCCTCGCCATTTCATATCTGGCATAGTTGATCACATGATTATCTGATTTAAAATGCCTATGTCAATCCATATCAGCTTGCCAATGTCTAGTATGCCAATATTTATGCATTTCATTTCTTCTTTGACAATGTCCAATTTTCCTACATTTGTACTTCTCACATTGTATGTTCCAATAACTAGTGTTTATTTGCAACTGTTCCTCCTCATTTGTGTTTCCCAGTATGAGGGCTCAGCTTCCAATGACATATCTGCTAGTCTAATCTAACTGTGTTCTAGTATTCATAGAGGTCTAAGGCCTGTTATATCAGGAGTAGGCTCAGTCTCATATAGTTTGTGTACATGGCCAGGAAGGACTGGTCCTTGGAGAAGGACATCACACTCCAAAGAATGGAGGGACAGTGCAGAACAGGAAAACCTTAGATAGATGGATTGATACAGTGACTGGGACAATGCCAGTAGATGTGCAGGAGTCAGTGAGACTGGCTCAGGACAGGATAGGCTTCAGAGCTGCTGTACATAGGGTCACTATCAGTTGCAGGCAACTGGCAGCACATAACAACAACAGATGGCTAATCCTTCTCCCTAGGCTGTGCTAATTTAGATGTTCAGCTTTAAAACAGTATCTGACAGACAGGCATTTTACCCAAAAGAGCAGATGAAAGACCTTTCCTCATTACACAACTAATAGACTTGGTGTTAGTACCTATCTGTCAGCATGTGTGTAGTGCTCCCATTTTCCAACCCTACCCTCCAGCAACTCCCTCTGGTCCTTCTCCTCACCCTGCCAGGTGAGGAGAACTAACTAACCGCTCATACAATGACTCAGGCCTCTGGCCATTTCTGTCCTCTCATTATCTCTCCTCTCCTCTGGCCATTTCTGTCCTCTCATTATCTCTCCTCTCCTCTGGCCATTTCTGTCCTCTCATTATCTCTCTTCTCCTCTGGCCATTTCTGACCTCTCATTTTCTCTCTTCTCTGCAGTGGCAGTGATGACAGTACTCTGTGTCAGTTTGGCGGTTCTAGCACAGGCCGCTGATTCCAGTATGGGCAGCTAGATGCTTATAACATTCTTCAATATTGCAACTTGAGGCTTAATTTGTTTTTCAGTTCTTTCTGCTTGACAAATGCTGAGCAAGTTCATCTCTTTTTATTCTCCAAAACCAGCTTTCTGTACATTACATTACAGCATTCAGCTTTTTCCTCTAGAGCTGCCTTGTGGTATATTCTGTTCAAAGAAGCTAGCCTCTGTGAAGTAGAATGCTGCATCAAGATAGGGGAAAGACTCATCAAAAGCCTGTGTTGTGCAGATGACACAACCTTGCTTGCTGAAAGTGAGGAGAGCTTGAAGCACTTGCTGCAGAAGATCAAAGAATACAACCTTCAATATGGATTGTATCTCAATGTCAAGAAAACAAAAATTCTCACTACTGGACTGACAGGTAATATCAAGATAGATGGCTTCTCATCTTACTTGGACCCACAATTAACACCCTTGGTACCAGCAATCAGGAGATCAGGATACGCAAAAGTCTTCCTTCAGGGACTCTCCAAATTATTGAGAAGCAATGATGTCAGTTTGAGGACTAAGGTATGCCTGATTCAGGCCATTTTCTTTTCAATCATTTGCTATGCATCTGAGAGCTGGACAATGAATAAGGATGGCAGAAGAAGAATTGATGCCTTTGTGCTGTAGTGTCAGCGAAGAGTACTGAATACTCCATGGACTGCCAAAAGAACAATAAGCCTTGGAAATTGTAAAGGTCCATCTCACATACTTTGGGCATTTTGCTAGGAGAGGCTATTCCTTGGAGAGGAACATCATGCTTAGAAAGGTGTATGGTCAGCAAAAGAGAAGACCCTCAGTCCAATGGATTTACACAGTGACTACACCAATGGGCTTGAGTGTGTCAGAAATGTTGAGAATAGCACAGGGTCAGACAGGGTTCAGCTCTACTGTTCATAGAGTCACTATGGGTTGTCCTCAACAATAACACCTGAATGGAAGGTGAGCATTTTGCCACCAATCTTCCTTCCTATTTTTTAAAATTTATGATCTTTTAAAAACTGTTTTATCTGTTTATTTGTGTTTTTTTATCACATAAGATGGTTAGTTTCTATTGCCACATACATCATTACAGGAGACAGGAAGCCCCACCATCTCAAATTGTTTAAAAATTAAAATTTCTCTTCAGTTGTTGTTACTGTTTAACTGTTACAAATGATGTTTTAATGAATATTGCTTTAAATACACTTTTGTGCTTTCTAGTCATTTCATTAAATTCATACAAATGAATTTGTGCGTTCAAAAAGTGTGCATTTTAGGCCATGACATATAATGCTAATTTAACTTTCGTACAGTCTATATTAATTTTCTTCTTTTAGTTTTTCACGAGAGAGTTAATTGGTTAATTTCCCAGATCTCTTCCCCCTCTCTATCACAAACACTCATACATATAAATGAGTAAATATTTTTCCTCTTTGGTAGCTTGAGGCATTTATATATAATATATAAATATATACGTATATATTTCACATATATATAAATACACACACATACCCACTGGTGGCAAAGTGGGTAAGCAACTGCCAACCCAAAAGCTGATAGTTTAAATTCACTCCTCTCATATAATTTACAGGCTCTTCAATCTGCCAAATTAAATGTGGAGCCTGTTTTTGTGAACAAATGCTATTGGTTCTTAGACATATATACCCATTGGTTCACATATTGCTTCTGGCTGTTTTTATTCTAAAACAGTACTGAGGGGGTCGTCACAGGCAAATGATAACTCTAAATGCTGAAGTAATGTCAGCAAAGTCTAAATTATTTGCTTTCCTAACCATTGGAGGTTTGGTGGCCTAGTGCTAGGAAGCTGTGTTTCAATCTCAAAAGTTTGTAGTTTGAATCCACTGGTGTTCTAGGCAGAAGAATGAGCAATCTCCTTCTGTGCAATTTCCTGCATCTGAAAACTTGCTGGAGAGTCAGTTATGACTAATTTCTGACTCAATTACACAATGCTAATAACCTTTCGTAGACTGCATTTCATTTCACTTTTGACACTGATAATTATTGATAATGTTGTTGTTGTTGTTGTTGTTATGTGCCGTCAAGTCACTGGGGACTCAAAGAGACCCTATGTACAACAGCCCTAAACCCTGCTCTATCTACCCTGTGCCAATCACACCCAACCTGATTATCCCAGTCACTGAATGAATCGACCTCATAGAGGGTTTTCCCCTCCTGCGCTGTCCCTCCACCCTACCAAGCATGATGTCCCTCTCCAAGGACCTGACCCTTCTTACAACTTGTCCAAAGTATGTCAGATGAAGCCCCAGAATCCTTGCCTCCAAGAAGTAGCCCGGTTTAACCCTCTCCAAGATGAATCTGTTTGTTTTCTTGGCAGTCCATGGTACATTCAATAAGTAATAAAAATAATTATTGGTGATAAGATATGGATATTAGAAACACAGATTGATAGTTGAAAAATATATCCTCGATATAAAATCCAAACCAGAAATTCCATGATAAAATTCTACAAAACAGATGTCATTCATTTTAAAACCTGTAACTAGACCAAGAACTTGTTTCCCCAACAAAGCAAGGAAATACTACATAGTTTAAAATTAAGAAAGGTATAAGAAAGGCATAAGCATTGTTGTTGTTGTTATTGTTGTTGTTATGTGCTGTTGAGTCGGTTGCGACTCATAGCAACTCTATGTACAACAGCCCTAAACTATGTTCTGTCCTGTGCCAATCTTACTGTCTCTGACACACTAATCCTGATTACCCCAGTCACCGAATCAATCCACCTCCAAGAGGGACTTCCCCTCCTGCGCCTGCCCTCCATCTTCCCAAGCATAATGTCCTGGTCTCTCCTTACAACATGACCAAAGTATGTCAGATGAAGCCTCACAATCCTTGCCTCCAAGGAGCAGCCCAGTTTAACGCTTTCCAGGATGAATCTGTTTGTTTTCCTAGCAGTTCATGGTACCCTCGATACTCTTCTCCAGCACCACAGCTCAAAGGCATCAATTCTTCTATCCCCCGTAGTCATTATCAAACTCTCTGATGCATAACAAGTAAAAGCAAAGACCATGTCCTGCATCAGACACACCTTAGTCTTCGGAGAGACACCATTGCTCTTCAGTACTTTGGAGAGGTCACTAACAGCAGACTTTCCCATGGCAATACGTCCTTTAGTTTCCTGGCTGCTGGTGCCAAGAGTGTTGACTGTGGAGCCAAGCAAACTAAAGCTGTGAACAATCTCTATCTCTTCACCATCCATGCTGATGCTGCCAATTGGTCCAGTGGTGAGAATCTTTGTCTTCTTGACATTAAGCCTCAATCCATATTGTAGGCTGCAGTCCTTGACACTCTGCAGCAAGTGCTTCAGGTCCTCCTCAGTTTCAGCAAGCAGGGTTATGTCATCTGCATAACGCAGATTGTTGACAGGTCTTCCACCAATCCTGATGCCACATTTCTCCTCATAGAGCCCAGCCTCCCGGATGATCTGTTCTGCACACAGGGTGAAATGGTACAGAGATAGGACACATCCCTGGCATACGCCCTTCCCAATTTTGAACCATGCAGTGTTTTCTTGCTCTGTTCTGACCACTGCCTATTGGTCCAAGTATAGGTTTCTCATTAGCATGATCAAGTGTTCTGGGATTCCCCTTCTTCTTAGAGTCAGCCACAGTTTGTTATGGTCCACACAGTTAAATGTCTTTGCATAGTCAATGAAGCACAGATAGACATTCCTCTGGTATTCCCTGCTTTCAGCCAAGATCCATCTAACATTAGCTACAATACCCTAGTACCATGACCCCTTCTGAACCCAGCCTGGACTTCTGACAATTCTCTGCTGATGTGTTGTTCCAGTCATTCTTTGATAATCTTCAGTAGAATCTTGCTTGCATGTGAAATTAACGATATTGATCTATAGTTTCCACACTCTTTTGGCTCACCTTTCTTTGGGATGGGAAAAAATATAGATCTCTTCCAGTCAATTGACCAAGTGGTTGTTCTCCAGATTTTTTGACACAACTTGGTGAGCACGTCCAGGGCAGCATCTGTTAGCTGAAATATGTCAATTGGTATACCATCTATTCCTTGGCCTTATTTTTTGCTGTTTCCTTCAAAGTGGCTTGAACATTACCACTAAACTTAGGAGACACTGGTCAACAGCATAAGAAACTGTTAGCAGCTGACGAGTCTGGAATTACAAAAGCCAAGGAAGCTTTAGATATAAGCTATCAGATCAAGGGCTTGACATTGGGAGATAGATGTGGAAGGAAGTGAGTAGAAGTGGAGTGGTATCTTGATAGATGGTGGAGCAAAGAAATAAGTGGGTCAAGACACTTGTGCCAAGGGCAAGGACAACACCAAAACTAATGGTTAATTCCACAAAAAGGGATATATTTTCACTTAATTTGTAAAATGCTTATCTGTTGGATATTTCTCTAAATCTGAACATTCAGATTAAGACACACTAGGAAGAAGGATTGGCCATCCACTTCCAAAATAGCAGGCGTCTGAAAACCCTATGTACAACAGAACACACGTAGAATGACAGAAGGGCAACTGAGTATGGAAATACAAAGGAAGAGGAACAGTTGTAAGCAGACACTAGTGACTGGA
>NW_006399763.1:19457577-19459086 GCF_000299155.1 Elephantulus edwardii
CTATAATCAAGGATGCTTTAGGCAGAATATTAAATGATTCAGGAAGTATTATAAGAAGATGGAAAGAATATACTGAGTCACTGTATCGAAAGGAATTGGCAGACACAGAAGAATTAAATGAAACAACATATGAGCAAGAGCCTATGGTGATGAAGGAAGAAGTTCAGGCTGCTTTGAAGGAAATAGCACAAAATAAGGCCCCAGAATAGTTCAAGCTGCATAAGAATTAGATCCTTTTTTCTTACCTATTCAATCTATATACTGAGTAAATCACTTGAGAATCTATACTCTATAAAGAATGTGACATCAAAACTGGAGGAAGATTCATCTGTAACCTCCCACACGCATTATGTAAGTGACGAAATCTTGCTTGCTAAAAGTGAGGAAGATTTGAAATGCTTGTTACAGAAGATCAAAAACTACAGCCTTCAGTATGAATTACATCTGAACATCAAGAAAACATAAATTCTCACACTGGGCTGGTGGACAACATCATGAGGAACTGAGAAACACATTTGAATTATTAGTATTTTAAACTTATTGGGCTCCACAATCAACACTCTTGGTACCAGCAGTCAGGAGATCAGAAAACATATTGCATTGGGTAATTCTTCTGTCAGAAACCTCTCCAAATTATTGAGGAATAATGATGTCTCTTTGAAGGTAAAGTGTAGATAATTCAAGCTATGATCTTTTCAATTCCTAGCTATGAATCTTAGAACTGGACAATAAATAAACAACAAAACTGACGCCTTTGAACTGTGTTATTTGAGAAAAGTACTCAAGACAACAAATAGATATGTCTTGGAGCAAGTTCAGCCAGTGGGTTCCTTAAAAGATGAGAAAGCTTCCTCTCACCTAATTTGGGTATATTATGAAGAGGAGAGGTTATTTCTTGGAAAGGGACATCCTGCTTGGAAAGGGGGATGGTCAGAAAAAGAGGGGAAGACTCTCAACAAGATGAACTAACTCAGGAAACTCAACAATAGGCTTAAGAGTGCCAGAGATGATGAGGATGGCACAGGACAATATCGGGTTTGGATCTGTCCTTCATAGGGTTGCTACGAGTCAAACTCAACGGATGGCACCTAACAACACATACGTTGTGGTAATAATTGTATACTTCCCTGAAGGAAATAGATAATTCACAGCAAATCTCAAGAAATTCCAGTAATTACAAAAATATGAATTTTACCTAATAGCTTTTATCATCACCTATTGATGTTAATAATTTCTAATCTATTATCCAACATTTAAAGTTAAATATTTTCTTAACTGTAAATTTTTATTTATCATTTTGAAAATGTATTCTTATGGTAGATTATTGTTTGCTATGAAGAAGGATTGGCCACCCACTTCTGAAACAGCAGGCCTCTGAAAACCCTATGCACAACAGAACACACGCAGATTAACAGAAAGGGCAACCTAGGTAGAACTATCAAGTATGGAAATACAAGGGAGGAGGAACAGTTGTAAGCAGACCCTAGTGATTGGTACATGGAATGTGAG
>NW_006399763.1:19461691-19477271 GCF_000299155.1 Elephantulus edwardii
GCGGTTGGCGCAGGATAGAGCAGGGTTTAGGGCTGTTGTGCATAGGGTCGCTATGAGTCGGAAACGACTCGACGGCACATAACAACAACAACAACAACATGATACACAATATGTTGTTATTTTAATATTCCCCTATAATACCTGTCTTCCTTCTCCCTGTTTCTTAATCAGTTATATTGCTCTTTTCTCGAATGAGTACCATTGTTTAACATCTTTCCATTTTGAACCACCTAGAAGTGCACACGGTGTTCATGGAATGTGTCGCTGCCTTGGAATGTGTCTGCCATGGAAGGGCAGAATTTATAATAAGGCATTTTCGAAGTACAAAACTTCAGCTGGGACAATATTCTGGACAAAATTCCTATAATGTGCCAAACTACTAGTCCATTTGTCGGAGTAACTTCCTCTAAAATGTCAGATGTACTTTAAAGTTGAGGACAAGACATATGAGAGAAGGAAAGCAGTTATAATGGCACGGTCATAATAGATAATGAAGGCTGTAATTAATAACTAAGTTTACATAGAGAGGGTCACCATGAGTTGAGGCAACTCGATGGCACATAACAACAACATAGACAAACTTTATCCTTTTGACTACAATGACTATACATAACAAAACTTATTTTTTTAGTTTTTTGAATGAAATTTACAGCACTTTTTTTTCTTCAAAACAATATAAACTTTATATAAGCTTACCTGCTATACTACAACAACACATTGTTATTGTTATTGTTGTTGTTGTTTTTGATTGCCTGCTAGTCAAGCACAACTCACAGCAACCCTATGAACAAATGACCTGAACCCTTTCTCTAACTATCGCCGTTTCTCAAATATCACAGCTTCCAGGGGAAGAGGATGCCACTCCTGCTTCCAACACATTAGCAAACAGAAAATAATTTTTACATAGTTGAAGCCCATCATATGTCAAATTGAAGGAAGAAGGACAGGCGGAATCTGCATTCCACAGAATATTGTTTCAGTTCAAATAAATCAAATTCTTAGTACTTTCTGTAAAGGCAAAAATTGTGTCTGATTTCTCCTCCAATGCTTGACCAATACAAGTTGTTATTGTGTACCATTGAATTGCAAGTGACCCATAGCTGACCTACCAACAGGTTTTCAGTTGTAGTCAGTTACACAGGGGGAGATTACCCATCTTTCTCCCATGGAGCAACGGGTGGATTCAAACAGCGTACCTTTGCATTGGTAGTGCAAATCCTTACCACTAAGCCACCAGAGACCCATGACCAATGCTTAACATTTGCTAAATGTTGGTTCAATAAGTGAACTAAGAAGCTTGAAGAAAGTTAGAGGGGAAAATTATCAAGAAATAGTTTGTCATAGTGGTTAAAGGTTGGCTCTGGAATTTGTCAGGCTAGGTTAAATATTATTACGACTTAAAAATGATACAACATTGGATGAGTTTCTGAACTTCGCTGTGCTTAATCTCTTCATCTTTAAAATGGGTACATACTTTAAAGTACCTGTGATAGGACTATTTTGTGCATTTCATCAACTAATATATGTGGTATATTTAAAATACTGATGCAGTTTTGAAGGTTTTAAAATAAAATTCCCACCCTTCTCTTGATTTTTAAGTAAAATGGCTTCTCTGCAGAACTCCTTGGAGTATGGTTTCTGCAGGAAGATTGTTGAGTCTTTAGATGTCCTCCTTGCCAGAGTCCAACTTTCCTAACATTTCACAGAAGTCACATTTTTTGAAATGAATTGTCAGCTCTGGGCTAGAATGAGATAGAAAAAAGGGAAAATGTGGTGGTAAGTGAACTAATGGAGAAGCACATTTATTGAAGCAAGTGAGCAAATGGACCAGAAAATTATGTAAAGTGAGTTACAAGCTACTCTGGTTAGCCTATTGCATAAAACATTGGTTGGAGAGTTAGGAGAGTTAGCCTTGAGATTCAACCTTGATATTTGTTTTTTTACAAGTAAACTTTTTTGGAAATCATTCTTTGATCTGTCAACATGTCACAACTCTCACATGGTTTCTATGAGGAATAAATAACAGTCAAAACTTACATAAAATAACATTTGAGCTCTAAGTACTAAATTCTGAACACTTTATGTAAGGTGTAGAGGTCTTTTTATTTTAACTTTGTTATTTAATTGATTCTCCAACTGATCTCATAACAATACTAACCCTATTTCAATATTGTTCCTAACTCTTTTTAGACATATTATTTGCCACACTACATCACAAATAGTAGAGTTAATAGACTATAGACTGCTGTTCTGAGAATCCAATTGTTATATTTCTTTACATAAGCCATTCATTTTTAATTAAACTGCTGCTCTGCAAACATATTACAACACTTCAAAACAGAATGATTTTAGTAGTGTTTGATTTTCTTTCTCATGCATTAAATTGTATCAACTCTAGATGAAAAGCACAATCCAATAGAAACTGGAAGGGAAATCTTTGAACCTGCTAGAGTAATTCTGTTCATCACTTCAACAATTGTGTGTCTAAGGCAGGCCAGGATCTGTACTAGAAACCTGGAAGCCTGAGACAAGATTTTCCCAACACTACCATACCTAGTTGGCTACCCAATGCGGACAGAGAGTGGGGTGGAGCTCCCCGATTAAAACAAGCTTGAAAGGAGGAGTGGCATCCACTAATAGCTTGCTTCCGGAAACCCTATGAACCTGGAGAGAGGATGAAAAACACCCAAGCGTTGAGGACTTTCCTTCATAGGGTCGCTATGAGTCGCCTGTGACTCTACGGCACTTAACAACAACAACCACCACCATACCTAGAGGGCAATCAGAAAGTCAATAATTAAAGATGATTTTATAAAAATATGTATGAATGAATGTTACAATAAAACAGTACTACACCTCCTTAGAGACCACAATATGGCAGGGGTTTTTTGCCTAAATATCAGAGAATATCTCTAGAAGAAGTACTTTTATAGTAATACCTGAAGATTATTAATCGGGGGAAGAGAAAATATTAGAAAGAATATGATACATCCAAGGACATATAATGTCCAGGGTTTTGACAGCAGAAAAAGAAAGGAGAAAACAGGTGGTTGGTACAGAGAAAGCAAAAACACATTGCAGATATCCCAGTAACCCAGGCTAAGAATGCAAAAAGGTCATTACAAAGACAGAGGAGGAAGAAAAGACTAAGATGGAGGTATGAAGAAACTGTAAATATTGCACTGAAGCGCCAAGAAGCGAAAACAAAGGAGATAAATCAAGATATTAATGAACTGAACAGAAGATTCCAGAGGGCTGAATGGGAAGACAAAGTATTATAATGAAATGTGCAAGGAGCTAGAGTCAGAATATCAAAAGGGCTGAACTCGCTCAGCATTTCTTAATCTAAAGAAACTGAAGAACAAATTCAAAGCTTGAGTTGCAATACTTAAGGATGCTTTGGGCAGATTATTAAATGATTCAGAAAGCATTAAAAGAAGATGGAAAGAGTATACAGTCACTGTATCAAAAGGAATTTGTGGACACAGAAGAATTTCATGGAACAACATATTGAGCAAGAGCCTGTGGTGATGAAAGAAGTTGAAGCTGCTCTGAAAGAATTGGCAAAAACCAAGACCCCTGGAATTGATAACACACCTATTGACGTATTTCAATGAACAGATGCTGTCTCATATGTGCTCACCAAGTTGCAGAAATCTGGAAGACAACTACCTGGGCATTGACTGCAAGAGAACTATATTTGTTTCCATTTCAAAAAAAGGTGATCTAACAGAGTGTGGAAATTATTGAGCAGTACCATTAATATCAGATAGCCAGATTCCGCTGAAGATTATCCAAAAGTGACGGGAAGGGCATATCAACAGAGAACTGCTTGAAGTGCAGACTGGATTTAGAAGATGCCGTGGCACTTGACTGTGTGGATCACAGTCCTCAGAACAGAGCAAGGAAACATAGCATGGTTCAAAATTGGGAACGTTGTGCATCAAGTATGTGTCCTATCTTCGTATTTTTTCAATCTATATGCAAAAGAGATTATCCTAGAGGCTGGGCTGTATGAAGAAAAATGTGGCATCAGGATTTGAGGTAGACTCATCAACAATCTGCATTATGCAGATGACTCAACCCTGCTTGCTGAAACTGAGGAGGCACTGGAGTGCTTGCTTCAGGTCAAGGACTTCAGCCTACAATATGGATTGAAGCTCAACATTAAGAAAACAAAGATTCTCACCACTGGGCTGACGGGCAGTAATAAATGATAGATCATAGATGATGAAGAGATTGAGATTGTTGACAGCTAAAGTTTGCTTGGCTCTACAATCAGCACTTTTGATACCAGCAGCAAGGAAATTAAAAGATGAATTGCATTGGGAAAGTCTACTGTCAGAGATTTCTCCAAAGTACTGAAGAGCAATGATGTCAGTCTGGAGACTAAGGTGTGCCTGATACAGGCCATGGTCTCTGCAATTATTTGCTATGTATCAGAGATCTGGACAATGACTAAGGGTGATAGGAGAGTTGATGCCTTTAAGCTGGGGTCCTGGAAAAGAGTACTGAATATACCATGGACTTCTAGGAGGACAAACAAGTTCTTCCTGGAAAGGATGACGCCAGGCTGCTTCTTGGAGGCAAGGATTCCGAAGCTTCATCTGACATACTTTCAACATGTTGCAAGGAGGGACCAGTCCTTGGAGAGGGATGTCATGCTTGGCAGGGTGGAGGGACAGTGCAGGAGAAGAAGACTCTCAATGAGATGGATTGATTCAGTCACTGGGGTAATGGGGATAGATGTGTTGGAGACAATGAGATTGGCAAGGTATAGAGCAGCATTGAGGGCTGTTGTACATAGTGTCGCTATGAGTCACAGGCAACTCGATGGCACATAACAACAGCAACAACATACCTAGACCAAGAAGATTTTATCTAAACAAAGCACGTGAACAGTGCATGATTTAAAATCAGGAAAAGTGTGTCTCAAGGTTGTATTCTTTCTCCATATCTATTCAGTTTGTATCCTGAACATCTCATTTGAGAAGCACTCTGTGAAACAACCTATGTTGTTCAGCTGACACAACGTTGCTTGCTGAATATATGGATGTCTTGAAGAACAAAGCCTACAGGTTTCAATATGGATCAAATTTCAACATCAAAAAGACAAAATTCTCACCAGTGGACTGGTAGGCAATGTCATGGTAGGCTGAGAAAGGATTGTGACAACTTCTTACTTGGATCCACAATGAATATACTTGGTAAGAGTAGTCAGGAGAACGGCAGACATAATGGACTGAGAAAGTCTGATGTCAGGAATTTCTACAAATGACTTAGGAAAAATTATGTCAATTTGAAGACTAAAGTATGCCTAATTCTAGTCATAGTCTTTTTAATCTTCTGAAAGCTGAACAAGAATAAGGATGACAGAAGAAGAATTGATGCCTTTGAGCTGTAGTGTCATAAAAGAATGTTGAATATTCCATGGACTCCCAAAATATGGCTAAGATCAGAGGTGCTCTTAATTTCTAGAATGACACTGTTGCTTTTTAACACTTTAGAGAGGTCCCTGACAGCAGATTTACCCAATGCATTTCGTCTTTTGATTTCCTAATTGCCAGCTATGTTGCGTGTGGGTCTAAGCAAGATGTAATTGTTAACAATCTCTTCTCCATCTATCATGATGCTGCCAATTGGCCCAGTGGGGAAAATCTTTGTTTTCTTGGTATTGAGCTTCAATCCATATATAAGACTGCAATCCTTGACCTTCTGTAGCAAAAACTTCAGGTTCCTCTTCAGTTTCAGTGAGCAAAATGGTATCATCTGCATAATGCAAGTTGTTGATGAGTCTTCTTGAAACTTGATTCCACATTCCTCTTCATAAAGTTCAACCTCCCGAATAATCTGTTATGTGTGTGTGTAATTATATATATATACACACACACACACATACATGGATATGTATATATGTGTGTGTATATATACATACATATCCATATATATATATATATATATATTTGGAGACAGGTTGCATCCTGATGCACTCCTTCCTGATTTTGAGCCATGCTGCTTTCTGACAATTGCTTCGTACTCCAAGTATGGGTTTTACATGAGCACAATCAGATGTTCTAGGATTCCCATTCTTCTCAATGTTATCCAAAATTGTTGTGATCCAGTTAAATGCCTTTGCATAATCAATGAAAAACAGATAGATAGTCCTCTATTATTCTCTTCTTTCAGCCAAAATCAATCTAACTTTGACTACAATGTCCCTAGTGCAATGGCCTCTTCTAAACTCAGCTTGCACATCTTTCAATTCTTTGTTGATATGCTGTTCCAGTTGTTTCTGGATAATCTTCAACAGGATTTTGCTTGCTTGTGATGTTAGTGATATTGTTCGATAATTTCCACACTCTGCTGGGTTACTTTTTTTAAAAAATTGGTATATATGGATCTATTCAAGTCAGTTGGCCTGATAGTTGTCCTTCAGTTTTCTTGGTACAACCTGGTGAGTATGTCCAGGGAAGCATGTTAGTTGAAATGTGTCAATTGGTATTCCATCAATTCCTGGGGCCTTGTTTTTCACCAAATCCTTCAGAGTAGCTTGAACTTCTTCCTTCATCACCATGGCCTCTTGATTATATGTTGTTTCATTAAGTTCTTTTGTGTTGGTCTACTCTTTTTGGTACAGTAACTCTGTACTCTCTCCATCTTCTTTTGATGTTTCCTGTTTCATTCAATATTCTTCCCATAGAATCATTAAGCATGGCAACTCTAGGCTTAAATTTGTTCTTCAGCTCCTTCAGCTTAAAAAATGCCAAGCAAGTTTACCCTTCTTGATATTCTGACTTCAATTTTTGCACATTCACTATAATACTTTGATTTGTCTTCCTGAGCTGCCCTTTGAAATCTTCTGTTCAGTTCTTAAATTCCTGATTTCTTCCCTTTGCTTTGGCTTCTTGGCACTCTAGTGAAATATTTAGAGTACCTTCTGACATCTATCTTGGTCTTTTCTTCCTCCTTGGTCTTTGTAATGACCTTTCGCATTCATTATGGATTAGATTCTTGATATCCTCCCACAGTTCAGCTGGTCTTTATTCATTAATGTTCAAGGTCTCAAATCTGTTTCTGAGATAGTTTTAAAATTCAGATGAGATAGACATAAGGTCAAAATTTGGATTTTTTTTTCTTATTTCTTTTTTATGTGCATTTTAGTGTGTTTTTTTCTTCTTCTATTAGTTTCTTTACAAAACTTGAATACAAATTCAAACATATTCTTTCAATTCCCTCACCCTCTCACTAATCAAATCATCAAATTTTGGTTCTTGTGGATTTGCTTTTATTTTCTTTAGTTTCATTTTGAACTTGCATATGAGTAGTTGATGGTCTGTTGTGCAATCAGTACCTGGCCAACTTCTCACCACTGATTTGGGGTTTTTCTAGTGATTCTTCCTACAGATGTACTCTATAATTCCTGTGTAGACCATCATGTGAAGACCTTGTGTATAGTTGCCATTTGTGGTCTTTATAGAAGGTATTTGCAATAAGTCAATTGAATAAGTCAATGATTGAACAAAATGCTATCAATTCTCTCTCCGGCCACTTTCTATCACCAAACCCATATTTTCCGACTACTGATCCTTGTTCTTTGTCTCCAACTTTTGCATTCCAGTTACATTACTGCATTTTGGTCACTTATTCAATAGATTTAAAACTTTAAAAGTAAAAATCTTCTATTTTCTCCTCGGGGGCTGGTTGTTGGTGCATATATTTGAATGATAGTGGTATTACCAGGTCTTCCCTATATGTGTATGGATATTATCCTATCACTCACAACATTGTATTTCAAACTGGATAAAGAAATGGTCTTTTAAACTTTGAATACAATCCCATTTTTCCTCACCTTTTCATTACTGGTTTAGTGGATCATGTGATTATCTGATTCAAACTTCCCATGTCAATCCATCTCATTTCACCAATGTGTTGTATGTCAATATTTATGCATTCTATTTCTTCCTTAACAATGTCTAATTCTCCTACATTCATATTTCTCACATTTCATGTTTCAATCACTACTTTATCTTTGCTATTTTTACTACTTCCTTGTGTTTCTCAATATGAGGGCTCAGCCCCTGATACATACCTGCTAGTCTAATGTACGTGTACCCTATTGAACATGGGGTTTTTGAAGGCCTGTTATTTCGGAAGCAGACAGCCAATTCTTCTTCCTAGTGTGTCTTAATTTGGTTGCTCACCTTAGAACAACATCTGACAGACAAGCATTTTACCCAAAAAAAGCAAATGAAAGACTCTTTACTCTTTCCCATTACATACCTACAGCTAAAAGATTTGGTGTTGGTCCCACCTACCCCTTGGTGCCTTCATTGTTGTTCTGTCCCCTTTCCCACCCTGCCAGGATCCATCTCACTAAACCTCAATCTGCATCTCTCTTCCCCCTCTTCCAACTAACTATGATGGCTCAGGCCTCTGGCCACTTCTGTCCCCTCATTAACTCATTATCTCATGACTTTCTAATGATGTGGGTGCTCCAGGCAGGTCTAGGTTGGCACAGGTGAAGACCAACCTGGGCTAGTGCAGACCACCAGGCTCAGTAGGCAGATGCAGACCAATCTACTGGGTGTAAGGGTGGGCGTGGGGTACAGATGAGATAAGACCAATGAGCTGGGCAGAGAAAAATGAGACTAACAAAATATCTTAATCATGATGACTGTTTTCCATTACTTTCTTCTACCACTCACTCTACATATGCTCTATTTCTCCATGATCCTATACTGAGAATAGCACAGAACTGAAAACTAAATTCCAATTCTCATCTGAACAAAGGGAATATGGTGGATCTACACCATGTTTTATCATATATAGATAAGGCCAGAGTTCTGACTGGATTCTGGCACAAAGACAGGTTGATTTATGAGAATCCATTATTGGTCACTAATAATAGCTTGCTACTAAGTCCATTTTTTTGTACATGTGTGTTATTTTTCCAAGACCTTTCACTTTTAAATTGGTATTTTTTCCTAGTTAAATATTTTATTAGACTTTTAACCCATTGTTCAACTTAAGATTTTTTTGAATAATAAGTCATTTGTTTAATGTAATGAATGGCATCATACTGATTTTTAGTGTGAAAAGCAATGATAATTTTTCATGGAACTTACTTTCTTTCCTACTTCAGATGATCCAAGAAAATGAGTAGTATGCCAGTTATTGTCCTCATCAAAATAATTAATGAAGATATTGATTAAAGGAGCGCCAATGATGGAAGTCATAACACATCATCAGGGATAACCTCTCTTATATACATCAGTCCACTATTCAGCATATGTAAAATACTAAATCAAGAAGTTACTAATTTGCCTGCTTGTGCTCTCATATAACCCACATGTCGCATATTTTTCATCAGTGTATCATTCTCTCATGCCTTTTTTCTGGCTGTTTAAAAACACTATTTCAACCATGTTTCTTAGATTTAGCTAACTAGTTAACGTAGTCTCCCCTGCCAAAAATTCATATGCTTAATATTTTATTTTTTATTTATTTATGAACTCTTTCTAGATAGTATAGTACAGAATTATACAGGATGTCAACAGACAAATTGCAAGTCACTGGCTATAGTTTATAGAACTGCTTTTATTTCTCCTTTAAAGAAAATAATCATTACTTTTGCCTTCTACAATAATATTACCTATAAATTCTGTCTGCTACAATTCAGTGCACTCACACTAAGGGGGGAAAGTCTCTTCCATTTGATATCAAAATGAGTCAAGTATTTCTGACTTAAAAAATAAGAATTAAAAAAGATAAGAAAAAATATTCCAGGCTTTAATTATATATATAGGTACCTGTCTTCAGAAATCAAAAGACATTAATTAATGCATTAGGAAAACCTGTTGTCAGAGCTGTTCCAAAGTGCTGAAGAAAAAGGATGTCCATTTAAAGAGTAAGGTGCACCTGATCCAAGCTATGATCTTTTTGATTACTTGCTATGTATCAGAAAGTTGGACAATTAACTAAGGATGACAGAAGAAGAATCAGAATCTTTGAGTTGTGGTGTTGGAGAAGAATATTGAATACTTCTTAGACTACAGAAATAGCAAACAAGACTGTTTTAGAGAAAGTAAAATCAGGATGCTCCTTGGAGACAAGGACTGTGTATCTTCACCTTACATATGGTGGGTATGTTGTTAAGAGGGACCAGTAAGTTGAGAAGGACATCATGTTTGGAAAGGGGTGGGTCAGTGCAAGAGAGCAAGGCCCTCAACAAGATGAACTGACAGAGTGACTGTAACAAAATTTCAAGTATATCAGAGGAAGTGAGGATCACATAAATTAGAGCCAGATTCAGATCTTTTGTTTATAGGGTCACCAGGAGTCACAGTTGACCTGGGGCATATAACAACAGCAGTAGCTCACTGTATCTCAATTCAGTTCTGTGAAAACAAGAATTATAAACTTGATGAACGCTGAAGTTTCACTTTGGTATGGTTATATATTCCAGGGTTCTTTAAAATGACAAGATAATTTTCTACTAATCTGTATTTGATTCAGGAAGCTCTGGCAGCCTAGTGGTGAGAAACTGTGCTGCAGTCTCAAAGGTGTGTAGTTCAAATCCACTCTGTGGGAGAAGAATGGACAATCTCTGCCTCTGAAAATGCATTGGAAGGTCAGTTATGAGTTGGTTCCAAGAACAGTACCATGTACTTGATTGAGTTTTGGATAATTTTCCCAAGTTACTTTTGTTTCAGAACTTTTTATTACACTAAGGAATAACTTGCATACCCCTGATGGATTTATCGGGAAGACTGCATTATCTATTATTCAATAGCCTTGCTTGAGCATCTCAAAACCACTGCTCTGGATAATTAATAAACAAACTTGCCAATATAATAATTCAAGTGGAACTGAAAAACAAAATAAATATTTATTTGACAAAATTTTCTATCAGAAGCATTTCTAAAAGAGGATCTATTATTTTCTTTTTCTAGAATCTTTTTATTACAAGTCCCAGGTAACATTTTTAACCAATAAAATACTTCTTTTTTGGTTCAGTCATCATAAGAGGACCAAGTTTAACATTGTTAAAAAGTAGTTAATCACTTGTTATGGCAATATACCTTTGAAGGGCACTGAAATTCTTTTAATTGGATAAATTAGATGTGCTTTGTGTCCATATGGAGTGTTGGATTTAATGATTTGGTTGAGTGGATGTCAGTGTTTCTATTCAATCTTTCAATTAAACTAATATTAATCGTACATTTTCTAAAGAAATTGTAATAGCACAAAAGATTACTATGGTGTCTTGGGACATACAGTAAGGTCATTGGATATAAATGAGCCCACATTGTTTTTTTCTAAGTAATTCCATAACAGAGAGAAGTTGTAGAAATTGTAGTTATTTGAACATTTCATCCTTTCAGTCTCTTTAGCAAAACCCTAACAATACCTATGCCTCTAGTTGATACAATAGTTTTTCTGGCATTTATTTTCACTAATTCATTAGAATCACAGGTAAAATCACCAGTTAATTTTTTGTTTTTTTATTTCAACTCACCAAGATTGAGACAGCTTTTTGACTAGAGTTTTTGTATTTAAGGAACTCCTATTACAAATTATAGAATTTTTAAAAAATCCAATTTAACTTAATTAGCATAATTGAACAGAAGAAGTTTGAATTGAACATTAGCAAACAAACTGGACATGAATTCTTTTCTCTAAGAGTTATATGGAAATAAAAAGTTCTAACATACAAAATACTTCTACATTGCTCATAAAATTCAAAATTATAAGACTGCTTTAATTTGGAAATGATTGAGGCTCTTCTGAGAGACTGAAAAATTATGAGAATGTGTCATCACGTACGTATTTCTATTCAGAGGTGATAGACCAGCACAACTCATTGAATAATTTGCCTGGCATTTGCAGGGAAGTCTTGCTCTTTCAATCTAAAGGACTCTTAAAAATAAGAAGACTCACCAGTAACTTTCAAATGCTGCATACAAGCAGTCTAGGGTTACAAACATCCAAACATAAATTCCTGCTTGACCTTCAATGTTAAAGAATTTGCCCTCACATTGAAGTGATTGAACTAAAACCTATTCACAACAGATTCTCCATTGCAATCACCTTCATTTGTACATAAAGCTTTTAAATCACCCATACCTCCCATCAGACAAACAAACAAAAAAAACACAAAAACCAAAACCAACTCAAGGTGAATCAGGGACCTAAGAGTAAAACCAAAAACTATAAAACTCACCAGACAAAAATTACAAACCAATCTGGAGGCTCTAATTTACAGCATGAATGACTTCCACTCAAAACAAAACCCTACAAGCAGGAAAGGATAAAATAGATGAATGAGACCTTCAAAAAAATCAAATCTCTATGCTCAGTAAAAAACAGTAAAAAGGAAACTCACAGACTGAGAAAAATGTTTGAAAATGCCATGTCTGATAAGGGAATTCTTGTAAAGTGTATAGAATATTCCAATACCTCAACAAGAAAAAGGCAAACACCCCAATCACAAAATAGGCACAAGATATGAATACACAGTAGATTAAAGAAGAAATTGAGATGGGTAAAAACACATGAAGAACTAGTATCAGCTGCAAATCTAAACAAGACTTACATAAAATGTCCTAGAACAATAACAAAATTTGCAGTCTGCCAATTTCTCGAAAAGTTAGAAGTAACAGTGAGGAAGACAGAGAAAGAGGGGAGGAATGATGTATACTGCATTGAAACAGATGAGGGAGAGAACTGTCTAAAATGGATATATGATTGGGTATCATTTTCGTGACAGAAGTCCAGAATCAAGCCTGCATAGTGAAGTGGACTTGGGGAGAAGGATTGCATAACAATGAAAGAGTTTTTCTTTTACTTTTCAAGGAGAAGAGTGAATTGGGGGAGGGAGTGAACAGGGAGAAAAGTGCAACAATGAATGACTGGAAACCCAAGTCTCTGTAAACTTTCATTAAAATTAATAGCAAAAAAAAAAAAAGAAGAAATAATAGTTGACCCAACCATACCGCTACTAGGGATTAGAGCATAATGCAAACAAATATATGAACATGTATGTTTATTATAGCATTGTTCACAAGAGAAAAGAGATGGAAAGCAGCCCAAGTTCCCATTAGCGAACAAAAAATAGAAAAACTGTGGTACATACTCACAATGGAATATTACACAGCATTCAAAAACAATGATGATGAATCTGGAATATATTATACTGAGTAAAAGATTTCAGTCACAAAAAGACAAATACTACATGAGATAACCCCTGTAAAATAGGAATGATGCAAGGTGGAGAGCAGAGAACAGAAAAGAAGTGGGCAGATAATGAACGTTGCACTAGAACAGATGAATGAAAGGAATGTATGATTAGGCAGTATACGCATGACAATTAACAATCTGGAATGAAAAATGCATTACAAAGTGAATTGAGGGAGAAGAGACAAGGGGGAGGAAGAAAAAGGATCATCAGTAAATGAATGAAAACCCAACCACTCTGTAAACTTTCATTAAAATAATTTAAAATCGTTGCAGTAGTATTAAAATTTACAAGTATGACAGAAGAAGAATAAATGCCTTTGAGTTGTGGTGCTAAAGAAGAATATTGGGCATACCATGGACTTCCAAGGGAACTGACAGTTCTGTCCTGGAGAGGGTGAAATAAGATGCTCATTGGAATCAAGGAGTCTCACATATTTTGGCATGTAGTCAGGAAGGATATGTCTTTAGAGAAGGGCATTGTGCTTGGAAGTGTCAAGGGAAAGCACAGGAGAGGAAGACTCTGATGAAATGGATTAACACAATTCCTGGTGTAATGAAGGCAATTGTGTCAGAGTCAGTGAGATTAGCTCAGGATAGAGTAGGTTCAGAGCTATTGTGCATAGAGTTGTAACCCGTAGCCGGTAACAATATAGTAAAAAACCCCAAAGTTATAAATAATAGAAGCAGAAGTGGTAATAAATAATAAAAATAGTAGAAAAAAATCATTGTGAAGGTTTCTAGCCTTTTCTTGCACTAAAATAACCACATGTCCCTGTTGTTACTTAGCTACAAAATCTCCTTAGCCATATACCTAGGGATGGAGGCTGCTTATAAACTGGGAACTATATACCATACATGCCCAGAAATCTAGATCATTCTATGAATAAAAACATTACAACTTTTAAACTACTAAACATCTACCCACAACATAATAATCTATCCTTTCCAATTCAGATGTCAACACACTCTATTATTTCTCCCAACTTGGGATTTTCTGACATGATAAATTGTTCCAGCCATAAAGATTATTTACTTCTTTTAAGCTCCTTTTTTGGTTAATACTCTAAAATTATTTCTGGATTTACCTCCAAGCATGCTGTGACCTTTGGATGCTATTCTGAATTTAGACGAACTATATGTGTTTGTATATAATTGCCAAAACTATGGCTTCTCAGAAGCTATATTTGGAAATAATTCATTCAAGATACAGAACCAGGGTAAGAATAAGATCTATTTCTGTGTCCTTAATAACTTGTAGGAAAGTTAGAACATATCATCATCATAAACCCTACTTTAGTGTAAGAAATAGCTTGGAAACTTTTCAATGATTTTAAGACATTATGTGAGACAAGGTCAATATAACTGTGCCAATAATTTGTTTCAATTAGGAGTAGATTCTGTAGTCTCAAGGTAATGGCAAATTTACATTATATTTACATATGTTTGTACATAATTCCTTTGAAAATATTTCTACATATAGGAAATAGGAATAAAATTTTAACCTTAAAAATCTGTTTTGGATTAAACAATCTATCATCCTGCTTGAAATGTCTATCTATCAACAAAAATTTTGTTGCAATCATCTAATTTATTATTACAATAATCCTTGTTTTTGTTGTTGTTATATGCAGTGTGACCCTATGTACAACAGCTCTGAATCCTACTCTATCTTGAGCCAGCCTCATTGTCTCTGACATACCTATCTCCATTCCCCGAGTCACAGAGTCATTCCATCTCGTCCAGAATCTTGCATTGTTCCTCCACCATTCCAAGTATAATGTCCCTTTCCAAGGTCTGGTCCCTCATTGAAACATGCCCAAAGTAAGTCAGACAGAGCTTCAGAAGGAAAAACAGTCCATGGTATACACTTTTCCAGCACCACAATTCAAAGGAATCAATTCTATCATCCCTAGTCATTGTAAAGCTTTCTGATGCATGGTAAGTAATTGCCAAGACCATGGCCTATATGAGGTACCTTAATCTCCAGACTGATATCATTGCTCTTCTGTATTCTGGAGAGGTCCCTGACAGAAAATTTTCCCAATGCAATTCATCTTTTGATTTCCTGACTGGTGGTAACCAGAGTGTTATTGTGAAACCAAGTAAACTGAAGCTGTTAACAATATTAATCTCCTATCTATCATGATGCTGCCAATCAACCCAGTGGTAAAAATCTTTCTTCCTGATGTTGAGCTTCAGTTTTATTGAAGGCTACAGTCCTTGACCTTCTGCAGCAAATGCCTCAGGTCCTCCTCAGTTTAAGCAAGTTTTGCAAGGCTGTGTCAAAGCAAAATACTACAATGACATGTGCGAGGAGCTAGAGTCCGAAAATCAAAAGGGC
>NW_006399763.1:19478976-19486289 GCF_000299155.1 Elephantulus edwardii
AAGTTGTTGATTAGTCCTTCTCAGACCTTAATGCCACATTTCCCCTCATAAAGCCCAGACTCCTGGGTGATCTGTTCCACATATGGATTGGAAAAGTATTGAGATAGAATGAATCTCTGGCATACACCTTTCCTGATTTTGAACCATGCAGTGTTTCCTTGCTCTGTTCTGATGACTGTCTCCTGGTCCAATTATAGGTTTCACATGAGCACAATAATAATCTTTGCTAGTCCACAATTTGAGTTGGATGAACCACATGATTCTAATCACCACAGCTCTAGCATAAACACCATTATCTTGAACAGATTGTTCCTATTTGGAAGTTTTAACAGATAAATGTTAAAAGCAGTTATAAATGCATTAGGCTTTTTCCCCCTCACTTTCCATGTATTTTTTCTACGTTAATAAATTTTACTTATTTGCAACAACAAACCAGCTACTAGATTTTAGGCAGCCAACACACTTGCTACTCTTATGTCTACAATAACTGTACTGAAGGGCCACAGAGAGATAATACATCAATTATCTTTAAGTACAGTAATATTGAAGGAGAGCTCCTGAACAAAACTTAGCATGTAGAAACTTTCAGAAGCTGTAGTTACAGGTAATACAAAGGAAACACTGATGAAAGAGATCACTCAGAACTGGTTTTTACAAAGACAGTGGCACTGTAACAATAGAACTGATCCTCAAGGAATGTGGTTATATGAGAATAAAAAGAGACTTTCAAGGGATGTGGCAAAACAATAGACTCAAAGAAAAGACAAATGAGATGGTCCACAATCATCATACATCTATTAAAAGAAATGCCGTGTAAATGTCACTCTCTACTGGCAAAGGATATATAAACCCTTTTGTAAGATCAAGAGTCTGTCTGTCCTGACCCATTTATAGTCTGTTATGAATGTCTAATAAACCTCAGCTTCTTTCTCTTTCTCTCACTTGGTGTTGGTGTCTTTCTTGTATTTCTGAGTCAGAACTTCCTAGTTGTTACTCAAAGAGGGCGCTGGACCTCTTTTGGAAATCATCCCCTTGCCAGTATGGGATTCAAATGCAACTTCAGATTATGAAGCATCTCAAGAATCACAGATCTTTTTTGCAGCTGCTTTCCATTGTGTCTTGGAATAAGGGCCTCCAAATGATAAACTCAACACTAACATATTTCCAGTATTCCACACAGATAATATTGAAGCACAAAAGGTACTCTAACACTTTTGAAAAATTTTTAGCCGGTATTTCAAGTGATGGCTAATATTTCAAGTCAGTTAATGAGACTCAGAGATGAAGTAAAAGGAAACTTGCATCAAGATGTCTAAACCAGGCTTTTGACACCAACCAATTGGCTCAAGATAGAGCAAGTATCAGAGCTTGCTAGTACATAGCTAGTACAAGGGCTAGTACATAGGTTGCTATGAGTCACAAGTGACTCGATGACACATAACAACAACAACACAACATTTTCTTTAAATGTAAGAGTTCAATTATCCCAATTGTTTTATGGAAAGATACCTGAAACTGAAAGAGGGGAAAAAATAATCATATTTGGCTAATGGATGTAGTTGTTGTTATGTGTCATCCAGTCATCTGCAATCATAATGACCTTATATACAGGACTGCACCCTCCAATATGGATTGAGGCTCAATGTCAAGAAGACAAAGAATCTCACCACTGGGCCAATTGGCAACATCAGGATGGATGGTGAAGAGACTGAGATTGTTCACAGCTTCAGTTTGCTTGGCTCCACAGTCAACACTCTTGGCACCAGTAGCCAGGAAATTAGAAGACGTATTGCCATGGGAAAGTCTGCTGTTAGGGATCTCTCCAAAGTACTGAAGAGCAATGGTGTCTCTTTGGAGACTAAGGTGCATCTGATACAGGCCATGGTCTTTGCTATCACTTGTTATGCATCAGTGAATTGGACAATGACTAAGGAGGATAGAAAGATAATTGATGCCTTTGAGCTGTGGTGTTGGAGAAGAGTATTGAGGGTGCCATGGACTGCTAGGAAAACAGATTTATCCTAGAGAGGGTCAAACCGGGCTGGTCCTTGGAGGCAAGGATTGTGAGGCTCCGTGTAACATACTTTGGACATGTTGCAAGGAAGGACGGGTCCTTGGAGAGGGACATCATTCTTGGTAGGGTGGAGGGACAGCGCAGAAGGGGAAGGCCCCCCATGAGGTGGATTGATTCAGTGATGGGGTAATCGGATGGATGTATTGGAGAGGGGCGATTGGCACAGGACAGAGCAGAGTTTAGGGATATTGTACATAGCGTTGCTATGAGTTGCACGGGACTCAACGGCACATAACAACAACAACAACATCTGAACCCTGCCCTATCCTGAGCCAGAGTCACTGACTGTGAAACACCTAATTCCATAGACCCATTTACTGTGTCAATCCATCTCATCTGGGGTCTTCCCTTTTCTGTGCTGTCTTCCACCCTCCCAAGCATAATGTCCTTCTCAAGGACTGGTGCCTCCTGGCCAAGTGCCCAAAGTATGTAAAATGGAGGTTCAAATTCTTAGTCTACAAGGAGAAACTTTGTATCAAGACAAACTGATGGGGTGGTATTAATAATTCAGACTTCTCTAAATATATATCAGTTCCAAAACTATATTTATATTGGTTTCTGCAGCCTGCAAAGCTAGTTCCTTTGTCTTAGAATTCTTTGCTTCCTTTCTTTAGTAATGTAAAATAGTTTAAGCTGTCTGTTTACCAGGAGTGGAAATGCATTTTTCCTAGATTAGCATTTATCTCTTTGAAACTGTTTTTCCCAGTCACATGTTAATTATATCTTAATATGTCTGTTTACCAGGATGGGAAATGAGTGCCTTTCCTGAATTACTTGTGCTTATACATGAACTCTTCATATAAAGAAGTTCTGTAACTTCATTAACAAAAGTGTATTGTTAAGTAAGTTAGTACCTAACCCTGCTACAAAAACCTAATGACCACTCTCAGATGGGGAGGCATTTTTGAGCAGAATCTCTCTATCCTCTCAGATCTGTAATAAAGCGCTTATGGATATTGCACCCTGTCTGGCAATTATTGACAATTTACTACTGAAAGAACTCCTTGCATTCAGTAACAAAACCTGTTTGTTCTCTTGGCCACCCGTGGTATGTCCAGTATTCCCCAGCACCACACTTCAAAGGCATCAATTCTTCTTCTGTCATTCTTAGTCATTATGAAGACCATGGCCTGGATCAGGTACACCTTAGTTTAATGAATGCAGTTGTTGTTGTTTTTGAAAGCCATCAAGTCAAGCACAACTCAGCAATTCTATGAATAAAAGACCTGATGCTTTTCTAAAACTACATGTGGTTTAGGAAGCGGATGTGACTCCTCCTTCCAAACCTGTTTTACAACTGGGAGCTCTGTCAACCACTGTCCACCTTGGGCAACCATTATGGCATTTGACAACCAGGTGGCATAAGGAGTTAGTAATCAAGAATTTTAGATTACAGTTCTTGTTTTAAATCATGTTCTCAAATTCAATTTTAACTAAAGCTTTATTTTGAAGGTTAACAGAAATATGCATGGTAATCAATAAATTGTTCCCTTCCCCCATTATACTAGCCTTCTTTGGCAGATTACCGTCTTGAAAGACTTCTGGAAGGAAGAGGGAGTAGATGGCAGGCTTTGAATTCCATAGATGTTATGATAACACTAAATGCAGATATCCAATTAGTGGTGGAAGAATTAAATGGAAAGAATTCCTGAAGCGGATGAAGATAGAAAGAGAATGGAGAATAGAAATAAAGAGGTATGAGAAAGTTTTCTGGATTAGAAACTCACAGAGGAGACAGCATCATAGGGGTAGATGTGAAAGTTCTAAAATGCTAAAGAATAAATTGCAAAACAGAGAAGAAAATGACTAGAGAGGTTGTCATGGAAAAACTTTGAATCCCAAGAAAAGAAGCTTAGATTTTATTCCGTGAACTTGTGAAAACATTAAAGAAACCTAAAAATGGAGATGCCCTAGTCAAATTTAACTTTAAGTAGAGAGACAACTTTAGTAGTTAGGTGGGAGAGAAATAAAGCTGCAAACAAAGATCAGTTTGGAGACTGAATTTCAAAGATAATAAATTGACTGCACTTGAGTATCAGGATATAAAAGAAATTGATGATTGCACCAAACCACATTTAATCACATTTTGACAAATGTGAAGTACCATTTTTTAAAACCTCTGCACTAAATTCAAAGGGGAACTGAAAAGATGTGATTTGAATTTAAGAATTTATTATTAGAAGGCAAAGAATTGGAAAATATCTTAAAAAAAATCTTAAAATCTTGAGCCCAGAATTTCCACAAATTTTAGTAATAGTTGAATTTAAAGGCCATATTTCTAAATGGAATAAAATATTACACACAATTATAAGTTATATCTGCTAGAATTATTTTTTATGCAAGTTGTCCAATTTTTAAAACATATAGAATCTCTCACTGACGTAAGATTTAAAATGCAATTACTTAAAACATATACTTATTTTTAATTTGGTACAAAATTATAGTTTAGTATTAACAAAAATGTTTGGAACAATATGTTAACAGAGAACTGCCAGATGTGCAGGCTGGATTTAGAAGAGGTTGTGGTACTAGGGATATTACAGCTAATGTAAGATGGATCTTGGCAGAAAGCAGAGAATACCAGAAGAATGTCTATCTGTGCTTCATTGACTATGCAAAGGCTTTTGACTCTGTGGATCACAACAAGCCATGGCTGACTCTAAGAAGAATGGGAATCCCAGAACATTTGATCGTGCTAATGCGAAACTTATACTTGGATCAAGAGGCAGTCATCAGAACAGAGCAGGGAGACACTGGATGGTTCAAAATCAAGAAAGTGGTCCATCAGGGAATGTATTTTGTCTTCATACCTTTTCAATCTGTATGCAGAACAGATCATCTGAAATGCTGGGCTGTACGAGGAGGAATGTGGGTGGCATCAGGATTGGTGGAAGAATCGTCAACAACCTGCATTATGCAGATGACACAACCCTGCTCACTGAAACTGAGGAGGACCTGAAGCACTTGCTGCAGAAGCTCAAGGACTGCAGTCTTCAATATGGATTGAAGCTCAAGATCAAGAAAACAAAGATTCTCACCACTGGGCCAATTGGCAGCATCAGTATGGATGGTGAAGAGATTGAGATAGTTAACAGTTTTGGTTTACTTGGCTCCACAGTCAACACTCTTCGTAACAGCAGCCAGGAAATCAGGAGATGAATTGCACTGGGAAAGTCAGCTGTGAGGGACCTCTCAAGAGTATTGAAGAGCAACAACATCAGGCTGGAGACTAAGGTGTGCCTGATCCGGGCTATAGTCTTCGCAGTTATGTGCTATGCATCAGAAAGTTGGACAGTGAATAGGGATGATAGAAAAATAATTGATGCCTTTGATTTGTGGTGCTGGAGAAGAGTGTTGACTATACCATGGACTGCTAGGAGAACAAACAGGTTTGTCCTGGAGAGAGTGAAGCCAGAATGTTCCCTGGAGTCAAAGATTATGAAGCTTCATCTGACTTACTTTGGGCATGTTGCAAGAAGGGACTGGTCCTTGGAGAGGGACATCATGTTTGGGAGAGTGGAGGGACGGCGCAGGAGAGGAAGACCCTCGATGAGATGGATCAATTCTGTGAGTGGAGTGGTGAGAATGAATGTGTTTGAGATAGCGAGGTTGGCACAGGATAGGACGGCGTTTAGGGCTCTTGTACATAGGTCGCTAGGAGTCTCAAACACCTCGATGGCACATAACAATAATAACAACAACAACATTAACAAAAATATTGAATCAACTCTTAGTCACTTCATTCAGTAAAAAAAAATATACATTCTTGTTAGAAATATGGCTAATGAGTGGGAACAATCAGATAAAGAGGAGAGGAAAGGCTTTTCTACTAGATGAAAACAAGGTGAACAAACCTCCAATTACAATGCTTTCTGAATTTTAAGTTTTTTATCTAATTCATCATTGTAAATATTTGTGCAATTTTTTTACATTTTCATATTCTTTGGTTATTTATGTTTTCTTGAAATTATTAGCTTCATGAATATTTTACTTGACTACTAGAAAAGGTAGCTGAAAAAGGTGTAGGTCAACATTGGACAAGAGCAAAGGAAAACACTTTGAAGTACACAAGAAAAAAAGACAACAGAAGTGAATTATGATTACATACCAAATTCTACTATAAAAGTAATAACAAAGAGTATCTATAAGCAGATACATAATAATGCAAGTTGAATACATGTGGGAAAGATGAGAGTGCATGTATGGACATAATACATATGTTTAGCAGAGGCTATTTCTACATGTATACATAGCTGTAAGTGCTGCAAATATATCCAATAATTGCATAAGAAAGATACTAGGGACAAAGTTCTGAAAACCTCTTAACCATAATCAGATACCTTGTGATAATGAGTCAGAGCATTTGGGATTTAGGACTACAGTCTCAAGAAACATCTAGTTCAACTGGCAAAAAATAGTCTGCAAAAACAATATTCTGCATCTGACTTTGGTGAATATCAACCAGAATCTTAAAAGCTTACAAGTGACTATCAAAAATGCATGACTGTGACCCGTAGGCACTCCTCAAGCCTAGAATTTAGCTCACACCTCTGGATTAACTTTCAGCCAAATAATAACAAAGAAATCCATAAAGTGAATAATAACATAAGGTTAAAAAAACACTTTTCTGTGCAATCAGTCATATCAGACCTAAAGGACAGCATTTTTGCAAAACAAACCTCAGAAGTCAAGAAGGGCAAGAAAGAACAAATGAAATGCGGAACCCAGGCTGAAAGTGGGAAGAACATTGTTAAATTGAGAGCATCTGAACCAGTGTCATGAAACAACATGTGTGCACACTGATGAAGTTGTTGTTGTTAAGTGCCATCGAGTCACTTGCAACTCATAGAGACCCTATGCACAACAGCCCTAAACTCTGCTCTGTGCCAATCGCACAGTCTCTGACACACCCATCCCGATTACCCCAATCACTGAATCAATCCACCTCATAGGGGACCTTCCCCTTCTGTGCTGTCCCTCCCCCTACCAAGCATGATGTCCCTCTCCAAGGACCTGTCCCTCCTTGCAACATGTCCAAAGTATGTCAGACAGAGCCTTAGAATCCTTGCCTCCAAGGAGCAGCCCAGTTTGACCCTCTCCAGGATGAATCTGTTTTCCTAGCAGTCCATGGCACCCTCAATACTCTTCTCCAGCACCACAGCTCAAAGGCATCAATTCTCCTTCTATCCTCTTTAGTCATTGTCCAATTCTCCGATGCATAACAAGTGATAGCAAAGAC
>NW_006399763.1:19487036-19489655 GCF_000299155.1 Elephantulus edwardii
TCACTCTTAAGACTAAGATATACCTGTCTAGGCTATGGCTTTCTTAATTGTCTGCTATGCATCTGGAAGTTGTTACAATGATTAAGGATGACAGGGGGAAAAAATAATTCCTTTGAGCTGTAATGCTGGAGAATAGCATCAATATTGTGGATTGAACATACCATGGATATCATGGATTCCAAAGAGAACAAAACAGGTCTGTCCTGGAAAGGGTGAAATCAGGTTGCTGCCTGAAGGCAAGGAATTTGAAATTTTGTCTTACATACTTTGGGCATGTTGTTGAGAGGGTCTAGATCTTGAAGAAGCAAATCATGCTTGGAAGGGTAGAAGGACAGATCCTGGATGAGATGGATTGACATAGTGATTGTGGCAATGGGGTTGAGTGTGTCAGAAACAGTGAAGATGATTCACGAAAGAACCAGTTTCAGGGACATAGTTCATTTGATCAATTCAGCATCACATAACAACAAAAACAAATTCTATATGTAACTTTTTGATAGGCCATTAAGTACTTTTCTCTAAGATAAATATAAATACCTCAAGCACTGAGAACTAAGATATATGAAAGATCCTAATTATCTGTGATTATTTTATAATCACAAATTAATAAGTATGAAAGGTTATGGTTTCCTTCCAAAATTTCAGGGCTAAAAAGATTACTAATTTGAATTGTACAAAGTTAAATATTTTTCTTCTATAATGCCATATAAATGTGAAATCACAAATGAAATAGCTAAAAAATACCTGAAAGAATTATATATTATTTAAATACATATTGCAGCACATAGATATTGTTTGCCTAATATTTAAAAATGCCATTTCCTGTGTTGTAGGAATATTTGTGATCTGCTTTAGATAATTTCTTTAAAAAGAAAAAGTTTTCTTATTTAAAGGTAAGACCTAATAAGTCTGTCCACTTAGGAAAGCGTGTTTATAAACTGCAACTCTGTATGATTTAAGTCATTATTCTTCATGATTACCGAACATCTATTATAAGAAAATCACTGAGAGTTAGGGAAAACCTCAACCAAATCAATAATTCAACTGTGAAAACCAGGCTCAGAGATATACCTACTTTTAAACTTTCTCTGTTTATATTCCTGCTATTAAAGTTCCCCTGCTATTACGAGATTTGAGTCAGTTGCAAATTACAGCATGGAGCTTAAGGATGAATGACTTTAAATGCCATTTCTCTAAAGTTATTCAACGCAATTAAGAATCATGAGAATTCAAAAACACTTAATTGTGTTCATAAAATACCTATACATTAACCGAGAAGCAGCTTGTCCAAATAGAACAAGTGGATACTATATGCTTTAAAATTAGAAAAAGGTGTGTGCCATGGTTGTATGCTTTCTGAATATCTGTTTAATCTGTATGACGAACAAATTAACTCTAGAATTCAGGAAGCTGGACTCGTTGAAAAATAGAAGAAGACTCAATCTTCCCTCTATCAGGATTGGAGATTTATCAACAGCCTGTATTATACAGATGATACAACCTTGCTTGCATAAAATGGGGAAGACTTGAAGTACTTACTGAAGAAGATCAAAGACTATAACCTTCAATATGTATTACATCTCAGTCAACATCAAGAAAACAAAAATTCTTACCATTGGGGAAATAGGCAACAACAAGATAGACAGAAAGGATTTTTAATTCATCAGTGATTTCCTTTTACTTGAATTTACAATTAACACTTACAGTAGCACTAGTCAAGAAATGAAAAGACATTTTGTATTGGGCAAATTTGCTGTTAATACCTTCCATAGTGCTAAAGAATAATGATGTTACTTTTAAGACTAAGATGTGCCTAATTTGAGCCACAGTATTTTTAATAACCTCCCATGCACCCTAAACTGGACAGTGAATAAACATACTTGAGGAAAGATTGATACTTTTGAATTGTGATGCTGGAGAAGAGTACTGAATATGAAATAGATTGCAATGCAAACAAATCTATCGTGGGAGGAAGTGCGTCAGGGTGTTCTTTACAGGCCAAGATGGTGAAAGTTTGTCTCACATACTTTGGGCATGTTATTAGAAGGGACCAATCCTTTGAAAAAGATACCATTTATGGAAGAGATAGAAGATTAGTTAAAGAGGGGGAAACCCCAAAAAGATGGATAGGCACAGGGACTGTAAAAATGGACTCAAATAGGGACGAGATCATGAGGCTAGGACAATCCTTTCATTCATAGGATCTCTATGAATGTAGTTGTCTAGAAGGCACATAACAACAGTGATGCTAACATTCCTATTTTCAGATTAAACCTCTTCATTCAACTACATACTTTTATATAGCCTCCTCATTAAAACCACATTTTTCCTTTTGTGTACAATAAAAATCATGATTCTAATAAGTAATAAATTAAAATCCTTTGCTTTTCATCAAAATGTGCTCCTCCTTCACATTTACCTCATTTAAGTTATATTTCAGGTTTTGATTTCTCTTCAACAATATTACCTCTTCCACTTCTCATATCCCACAAGGCCTAGCTTCAATCTGGCCAGCTCTACTCTCAAAATGTATCTAAGGCCTAAACTTTATTTCTATTTTAATTGCTACAAGTTTAAACCAAACCTATGTACCTACTATTTGTTGTTGTTGTTGTTGTT
>NW_006399763.1:19492690-19507839 GCF_000299155.1 Elephantulus edwardii
ATGCATCCTGTAGACCTACTATTTAGAGTATTGAAATACTCATGATACGGTTCCCCTGCTACCACCATGAGCCATCAACGTCTATTCACAATGCCAGGACTAGAGTGGTCCTTTTACAAGGGAAATGAGATCACACGGACAATCAGTTGTTCTGGTAATTCCTTTTCAGTTCTTCTGTTCTTTCTCTCAAAATCTTAATGTTGGAGTCCTCCAAAGTTTAGGTTTTAGTACTTTTCTTATCTAAAATCACTTCACTAATAAAGTGTTGGCTCCATTAATATTACTTATATTACAACAACTCCAAATTTATATCTCTATTTCATCTATATGTACATTTGATGCCAAGTATCTCCAATTCCAAGACAATATATGTTCTAAATTCATCCATCTCTGAAAAGAAATCAATTCCACCTACAGTTTCACCCTTCATAACTAATGCCAACTCCTTTTGTCCAGTTTGTCAGGCCCACAACCTTGGGGCCATACTTGACTCCTCTACTATCATTCACATTTCATACTCTCACATTAGCAGCACCAACGTCACCTAAAACCTGTTCAAAATCTAATTATTAAACTTCATCTCAAACCTACTGTATCAGAAACTTCAGGTGAGGTTAAGAAATCTTTGTTCATATGTACAACAATAGCCCAGAAAAAAGGTACATTGCAAAGAGGACAGGACCACAGGGGGGTGGGAAGGGAGGGGTAGCTGTGCAACAATGAATGAAAATAAAAAAAATAAATACATAAAATTAAACTGAGGAGGTGGAAGGGAATGAGAAGGGGTAAAATGTGCAAAAGTGAATGACTAGAAATCTAACTTTTCTGTTAACTTTTATTAAAAATCACAATTAACATTCTATAAAAAATGTTTTTGTTCTGCAAGACTTGCAGGTGATTCTTAATGCTTAAATAATTTGAGAATCACCATGTTAAAGAATATAAAGAATCTGATTGAGAATTCAAACAAGCTTGAAGCAAGTGGTTGGCTCTTCAGTTAAAATGGAATTCTTTTGCAGATCATTGAGAATTATAGTCAATGTCATTTAACTGCACAACGTCTCAGGGAAGGTGTCAGCAACTGTAGCTGTATAATGTGTGGATCACAGTTGGTAAGAGATGATGACCTTGATTAAAGGACTGTTCTAAGTTGTTTCCTACTTTATAAAATATACATAACATATCTGAGCCTTGTTGTTAGGTGCTGTCTACTTCCCAACAGCTCATAATGACCCTCCGAACAACAGATCAAATGCTGCCTTAACCTGCGCCGTGCTCAGAGGATGTTCTCCACTCTACTTGAGTCCATTGCCACCGGCACCACTTCCATCCATCTCAGTGAGGGTCATCTTCTCTTTCACTGACCATCTACCTTGTCCATCACCATGTCTTTTTCAAAAGATGGCCTCCTCCTGACAAGCCAAAATCTCAGGTTTTAATATTTTTCTTATTTATAATCAATAACCTAATAAAATAATGCTTCCAGAAATATAATTTACGAAATATTATGGGTACATTTTCACTGTTATCCATAGTTTATTAAAACCAACACATTAAATGCCTTTGTATAATGAGTCCAATAAAACACAAGTTAACATTTTCTGATATTCTCTGCTTTCAGCTAATATCAAACTGACAGCAGCAGTGATATCCCTCATTCTGAAGCATAGTCTGAATCTAGCTTGAATTTCTGGAAGTCCTCTGTCAATCTACTCTTCTAGTCATTCCCATATAATTGAATAATTTTTCACAAACTTTACTTACATGTTATACTAATGACATTCGTTTATAATTTCTACCTTATGTTGGATCATCTTTTTTTTTTTTTTTAAAAAAAAAAGGTTTATTACAGGCAGCAATTGTAGTTGTGTTAATCTCAAACACAGCATGTGAAGGATGATGACCTGGAGTAAAGGACTATTCTGATTTATGTCCTATATTACAGAAAAGTTTATGATATATTTTAACTTTATCTCCTATGAAATAAACTTAGCTCACAGTTATTGGGAAGATTAAAGGAGATTATGAAGGTAATCTTATCTATAGGCCCATTTAGCATATATCTGTATCCATAAATGTTAGTTCCTGAACCTTTCACAGCATAAAATATAGTCTGATCTCTCTTCAGGAGGAGCTATCTTTATTGGGGGAAGGGGAAACAAGTCTAAAAATTAAGAATCTAAAATTGTTCAAAAGATTCTCGAGGAAATGCCTCCATTTTTTGGGAAAAGACTTTTCCCTAATTCATAATTTTGTTGTTGTTGTTTTGCTCCTGATTTGACGTTCCTGAAATGAACTCTACCCATAAAATTTTCCTATTTTCTCTTTTTAAATAGGACACTTCCATGATAATGTAGTTATTCCCTTTATTCTCCTCACTGTCTCATGGTATAGAGAGTTGTTGTCATGCATTTGCACAGTAAATTTATTAAATAAATTAGCAATGTCTGTCCTCTAATCTTTTTACTTGTATATACAATGCAGTCAATCCTGTATTTTTTAGAGAACACTCCTTGATAACCAGGGCTTACTCTCTTTGCCTTGTGACTTCATAATGGTTGTACTGCATCAAAGAAATACAAGGATTTTATGAATGGATTCTGACAGTAAAATACAAATAACCCAGAGTTATACAATTTTATCATTATTCTAATTTTTTATTCATTCCTTTAATTCACAAAAATCTCACTTAGTCTTGACCTACTCAGTTCAGAATTTTGTAATTTAAAGAAAACTATGTACCAAAAGACCTACTTAAAAGGAAAAAAATATATAAACATTTATTTGAGGAGATAAATCAGACCATTTAAAAGAACCAATTTTCTCTCATTGGAGATTTTTTCCATTATTTTTTTTCTTTTTTCTTCTTCTTTCATCTTTCTTCTCTCTCTCTCTGTCTCTGACAGAAAGAAATAGTGAAAAATAAATGCAACATCTTCAAGAAATGTGACTCTCAAGTCAAAAAACGTTGATCATTTAGCATTTCATGCATTTAAATACACAGAGAAATGAAATTCTTTAGTTCCCAGTTTACTCTTTCAACGGACAAGAGAAGAGATTCTAGGCAATAACTTTCCTACACGTGAAAAAGAGAGGAGGAAAAGGAGAGATTGATTTGTAATGAAATGAGTGCAGATTAAAATCTCAGGTGATCCAGCTTTCTGGGATATGGGAACACTTCCAAACTTCAAGCTGCTAAAGCCTTTTCGAGATGCTAAACTGTTGGAGATGTCACATGGAGATTCAGCAGTGCTTGAGGTGTCTCAATGGATTTTACCATTTTGTTATCTAACTGAAACTCTAGTTGCCATCAGCTGGTGCTGTTTTATAAGTGATCTCACACCTTCTCCCTCTCTCTATCTCTGTATATCTGTATCTGTGTACGTATGGACAAAGTTGCTGCATGCTATTTTGGGGGATTTTACAGAAAAGTGATTTACCTCCAGAAACAGAAATGCAGGCTTAATTGATGTACAATGGTATCACCATGACTCCTGGAAATCAAGAGAACAATTATCCAAGAAGAGCTCCTACCCTTCCTCTTAAACTCTCTCCAGAGAAACTCCCAAAGTCAAGATCAAAAGCCAATTGTTTGGGGGACACTTTCCACATATCCTACTCCTAAGCAGCAACTGCAGTCACAACTCATATTCGTCAATTAAAATTCCCCAGTCTTATTTTAATGTAGCGAAATAGAGAAATGATCTACCACTGTTAAGAACGTAGAATATCCGGGCATCACTCAGGGTTCTCATATGACAAGATTTATCAATCTTTAAAACGCTCAAAAGGCTGTGAGAACAAAAACTGTCAAACACAATCACAGCACCGGGAATCCACAGCACCAGAAGAAATTAAGTGCGAGTGTCACCCAGGGCAGCTCTTGCTGGCGTTCTCACACCAGTCCAAAGGAAACTGCAAGAGGTACAGAGTTGGTAAAAGCGTGTGCAATTGCAGGACACCTACACAGAAAAATAGCTGGCTGGTGCAGTTATCGGCCCTGACATTTCAGCTCCTCTCTCTCTCTCTCTCTCCCCTCCTCAGTCCCACGGGCAGCTGCAGCATTGACAGAAGGCCTGTGTCAGTTTCCATCTGACTGTCACTCTCACTTCTGCCTCTATTATCAGCGGTGAACTGGGGCAGTCCCCGCTTGGAAGGGCTGCTGATCTCTATCTCTCCACTGCCATGAACCTGACTAAGAGAGAGCAAGCCAGAGCGAGCAGGGGGGAAAGGCTATGCTCTGGGAAAGGGGAAGAGGGGAGGGAGGAGGCGGGCGGCTGGGAGGGCAGAGAATGAGAGAAGAAAAGAGGGAGAATCCAACCAAAAAAGGTTAGGGAGGTTAGGGGTGGGCCAGAGGGTGGGGGCGGTAGTGAAGAGGAACAGAACGAGATGGAGTGGGGGGCACTGATAGAGTTTGGGTCCTTTTCTTATTTTTCCTATCCATTCTCCAGCGTTCAGTCTTTTGTGTCAGCTTTCAGAAATGCTCTGTTTGACTGGCAGCCTGTCACAGATCAGTTACCACCTAAAGCCGCTTGGCAGCGAGAGGTGACGGCCCAGGAAGGGATCTAAGTGGGTTTATCAGTGCTTCTTTACGCCTCGTGAGCTCCTTGACACAAAAGGAAAGGGTATTAAAGATCTAAAGCGCGCCCAAAAGCGTGAAAGCTCCTTATAGGCTGCAGGACGTGGATGTGACTAAATTTTTAAATATTTTGAGTTGATGCTATTCATTTTGCCAATAGAGTAGAAAGAATTTTTGTTACAGAAATGAGTGTATGTTCCACTTGAGTGAGATTTGGAAAAGGGAGGAAGTCCCTAAAATATGTGCTTAGAATATTACAACAACCCCGTATTTACAATCATGCATCTGTTTTGAATACAAATAAAATGGGACGCATTTGAAATTTTAAGATCAAGTTCATCTTAAAAATTATAATTATAATTAAAATTATAAGATCAAGTTCATCTTAAAAATTCAGATTGCACTTTTTATCATGAAATATAATTTAATATTTGGGGCTTTTTTGTCTCAAAAAAAACATGGTAAGTATGAAGAAGGTCCAGAATTCATTAGGTCTCTGCCATATCTTCTCCAGTGGTCCTTTATGCATGGCTTATTATTGGAGTAGTGTATTTTCAGCATGCCAATAGCTTTTCTCAGCACATTCCTGTGATAATGACCACACTACAGATAGCCAAGGCACAAAGCAGTAGTCACCTTTGTTACCTAATGATAATATTTTCTACTATTTTGTTACTTATTTTAAAATTAAAAAGCTGGCACTTCACTGAAACATCATTTGAATGTCACAGTAGTGGATTATCAGTGATAGCCTCCTTTCTGGTATCCAGGACAGACAAATTTAATTTAGAAAGTGACTACACCAAACATCCTTCTGATTCCACACACCACACATGATCATGGCAGCCAGTCGCCTAGCACAAGCTATTGGCTACGCATCAGGAATGCATCAGGAGGCACTGTAACCTGAATGCCTGTGGAAACACTCTGTATTTCTATTTTTTTATAGTAAATTAATGAAAACATAAATGTATTCCATATCACTTTTACTGACTTGGTAAAATAAAAAACTTTTAATTCCTTAAATTTTTTTGCATAGGATTATCACCTTTTTCTTTTATTTTTTCCTTTCTCTTTTCTTTTCCATTCACCCTGTTATTTGCTAGGCTTGTTGCTATCCTTGTTATCTCAGGCTCCTTTTAAACTCCATCAATGCTACTGAAGCTCTCACAGAGAAACTTCTTCTGGGCTAAAACTTGCCATTTGCATCAATTTATAGAATAGCAGAAGCACTGGAGATAATCAAATTCACCTCTTCCATTTTACAAATAAATTATTAGATAGACACACCTCCTAACTACACAGTACTTAACAACAATCCTAAGACACTGACAACATTATTAAAATAAAAATAATTACATAAGATTTGGGGGAAACCCATAAAACTTTAACAACCACACAGAAAAATGAGTAAAACCATTTCAAAGTCAGAGGACCTGAGGCTGCTCACACAACTACATGGCTTTGGGTAAATGAACCTTAATCTAAATCATTCTAAATTTAGTTCTATGATCTGTAAATTGTTTGAAAAAGAGTGTTGTTGTGGAGAATGATGAAACAACACTTGTAAAGTATTTGGTAAAATATATGGTACATGATAAATATTTGCTCTTAATTATTTTCAAATTATTAGTCATAAGTTTGACATTTATTCAAAGGATTAAAAGTAATTAGTGAAAGGGCTAGTCTTCCAACTCTAACAACATAAGCAATCTCCATATCCCAGAGTATAAGAACCTGAGAACAACATGTCCACAATATGAAATAACTTTAACTAAATCCAACCACTCAAATATTGAGTCAATTCAACTTTTCTTTCATTCTTAATTTCAAGAAGGTTTTCCTCAAATCCATAGTTTCCACAGAGGAATCTTAGAGTATAAATGGTGGGACCCAGGCTGAGAAATATACACTAGAAGGAATGAAGGGTTATAACAGAGGATGATAGTCTTTTGCAAATACCAATGGAATCAAAGTTATCAATGGAATAAAAATTAACCTCACCAGATATTAGATTGTGCACAAGTCCTAAGAGAAGAAAAGAGGAAAAAATGATATTTATTTTGTTAAAATTTGGGGCTAAAGAATTCAATTTTGAAACTTCACTTATGTAACAGTGAATGAATGATAATGCAAATTTTCTGTAAACTTTTGTCAAAATCATAATTTAAAAGAAGAAAAAATTGAGGTAGAGAACTTCACTTAACATTTCCTGTCAATTACTTCCATTCTATTACTTATTATTCTAGATTATTAGTGATATTTACACTGTATTCTTTAATATGGAAGACAAAGATTTTCACCAGTGAGCCAGCTGGTAGGACCATGATGGATGGAGAAAAGATTTAGGTTGTTAATAATTTCAGCTTGCTTAAATCTACAATCAACAGTCTTAGCACCAGCAGTTATAAAATCAAAAGACAAATTGCATCAGGGAATTCCACTGTCAGGGACTTCTCCACAGTGTTAAAAAGCAATTATGTCAGTCTAGAGATTAAGGTACATCAGATCCAGACCATGGTCTTCACAATTACTTGCTATTCATCAAAGAGCTAGATAATGACTAAGGATGACAAAAGAATCATTACCTTTGAATTGTGGTGCTGGAGAAGAGTATTCAACCAACTATGAACTACCAAGATAACAAACAGGGCTCTCTTACAGAGGGTGCAACCAAGTTTCTCCATGGAGGCAAAGACCTTGAAGCTCTTCTCATATACTTTGGGCATGTGGCCAGGATGGACCAGTCAGTCATTGGAGAAGTACTTCATGCTTGGAAAGGTGGATGGACAGTACAAGAGAGGAAGACCCTAGATGAGATGGGTTGAGACGGTACCTGAGGCAAAGGAGTTAGCTATGTCATAGTCAGTGATACTGCCTCAGGAAAAGGCAGGGTTTAGAGCTATTGTACATAGGGTTGCTATGACTCATGGATGACTGAATGGCACATAACAACAGTGGCCTAGTGGTAAGAAGGTGAACTGCAGTCTTGAAGTCACAGGTCTGACTCCTCCAGCTGCTCTGAGGAAGAAGATGAGCAATCTCCTCTGGTGCTATTATCTGCCTCTGGAAACCTGCAGGAAGGTCAGCTATGGGTTGGTTCTGACTCGACAGTACACAACAACAGCAACAAAACTGAATAGAGCTCTTCATTTTTCGCTGAAACTAAGAGTTAGGGAAATAGCATAACCAATAAGTTTTTGAGGGATGTTTAGTATTAATCATTCAAAATTTGGAATGACTTTCAACTATTGTAGACAAACTATGGCCCCACACTAACTATTCTTACACTGATGAACATTTATCAGATCATATTTGGTACCATGTATGTTTGTTGTCGTTTAGTATATCCTAGAGTCAGAAACGACTCATAGCTAACCATCTTGTGGGTTTTCAGAGGCAGTAGATAGAATAGGAGAAGACTGTCCGTCTTCCTCCCATAGAGTAGCTAGTGGATTTGAACCATGTGCCTTTGGGTGGACAGCACAATTCCTTAACATAAAGCCACCAGAAGGGAAGTCTGGTGGCCTAGTGGTAAGACTGGCTATAATTTCAAAAGTAAGTGTTTGAACCCACCAGCTGCTTCACAGCAGAAGGATGGGCAATCTCCTCTTAAGAAATTTACTGTCTCTGACAACCTGCTGGAGGTCGGTTCCAAGTCGACAGCAAACAAGAAGAAGCCGCCAGAGCTTCCTCTGGTGGCATTTCAGTCCATATAATGTTTTGTTTTTGTTAAATGGCCTGAATGTGAATGTTGTGATGTAGTTGTTGTTAGATGCTATCAAGTTGACGAGGACTCACAGAGACCCTCAGATCTGAACCTGGCCCCATCCTCACCATCTCCATCACGCTCAAACTCATTGCTTGTCACTGTGCCAATCCATCTCATTGAATATTTTCCTCTCTTTTTCTTATTTTCTTTAAGGTGTTCTAGTGGCCTCCTGGGAAGAAGTTGTGCTGCCAATCTAAAAGCTTGAAACTCAGATCCACCTACTGCTCTGCAGGATAAAGATGGCCAATCTGCTTCTGCCTCTGAAAACCCAGTGAAGGGTCAGCTATGTGTTGGATCCAACTATACACAAAAAACAGCAACTTTTCCCAGAATGATATATTTTTTTCCAAAGACTGCCCCCTCCTGAAAACATGTTCGAAGTATGCAAGACAAAGATTCCTACTCTTGCCTCTAAGGAGCATTCTAGCTGCACTTCCTCAGAGAGATTTGTTGGTTCTTTTGGCAGCCCATGACATGTACAATACTCTTCTCCAACACCAAAAAATTCAAAGGCATCTCCCTCTATATATATTGAACCAAACTAATGTATTCTCTATTCTCTCTCCATAACATTATAATTTTAAAGAGTTTGAATAAGTTCAAACTATGAGCAAAATCTTCATTGTCTAATTTCACTTTCAACCAAATTAACTCACACTTAGTCACCTCTATTAATGGAAATGTATGTTATATGAATGAAGTAATAGTTAAACCCAGCCTCAACAACAAGTTTTCAAACTCATGGTCAGGGAGGGGCAATGAGTCTTTAAAAAATTTTAAAGCTTGTTCAATCCCTGCATGTGCTCATTAATCTCACAAGTAGAAAATTGCTCTTATACACAGCCTTAAATCAGCTGATCATCTCATGAATGTGCCACTGGTCACACACAAAACCATGTAGCTGACTTTTGCTACAATTTTTAAAAGTATGCTTCCTGAAACTAAGGAGAACCTGATGTGCTTTGCTGCAGAAGGTCAAGGACTGCAGCCTTCAATATGGATCAAAGTTCAACATTAAGAAAACAAAGATTCTCCCCACTGGACCAATTGGCAGCATCATGATAGACAGTAAAGAGATTGAGATTGTTAACAGTTACAGTTTGCTGATCTCAACAATCAACACTCTTTGTACAGGCAGCCAGGAAATTAAAAGACAAATTGCATTGGGAAAGTCTGCTGTCAGAGACCTTTCCAAAATACTGAAGAGCAACAATGTCAGTCTGGAGACTAGGATGTGCCTGATTCAAGCCATGGTCTTTGCAATTACTTGCTATGCATCAGAAAGTTGGATAATGTTCAGGGACAAAAGAAGGAAAATTGATGCCTTTGAGCTGTGGTGCTAGGAGAATAAACAGGTTAGTCTTAGAGTGAAACCAGACTGCTTCTTTGAAAAAAGAATTCTGAAGCTTTGTCTGGCATACTTTGGACATGTTGCAAGGAGGGACCAGTGCTTGGAGAGGGACATCGTGTTTGGGAGGGTGGAGGGACAGAACAAGAGAGAAAGACCCTTGATGAGATGGATTGATTCAGTGACTGGGGGTAATAGGGGTAGGTGTGTCAGAGACAATAAGATTTGCACAGGGTAGAGCAGGATTTAAGGCTGTTTTACATAGGATTTCTATGACTGGCAAGTGATGTGACAGTACATAACAACAACAGCAAATGGTGAGAATAAAGCAACTAAGTCCACTCATTGAACAATATGCAAGTCACTAGGCAAAAGACTGAAGATCCATTCTACTTCTTTATTGTTTATTTTATCTAAGCTAATTTGCACTTCTTGAAGAACAGTATTTTCTTTAAGTGTAAAGCCAATTTTATTATTGTTTCATGATTTGAGAAACAAATAAAAACATGGGAACAACTACTAAATGAAGTGCCCCAACACGATTTGAACCATAAAAATGAAGCATAAGCTAAAAGGTCATTAAATATGCTTCATGGAAAATATGGAAGCATCACTTTTAATCCAAAATCCATAGAAATTACATAGACATATTACGGATAGAATGTCGAATGTTCTGTAGGTTATACATAAATAATTAAGTCAGAACCGACCCATCACTGACCCTCAAGCGGGTTTTCAGAGACAGTTAATCACACGGAAGGAGATTGTTCATCTTTCACCCACAGAGCAGCTGGTGGCCTCGAACTCTGTGCCTTTGAGAAGCACATCTTCTTGCCACTAGGCCACCAGAGCTTCCTACATACAGAGTAGAAATAAATTTAATTCAAAATACTGACTTTAGGTATCTCTGCAATGCAACATCCTCATTCGGTATTTAAAATGAAAATGGAAATGTGCTAGTCTAAAAGAGGGGAAAATGAACTATAGTTGATAATTACCAAAAAAAAAAAAAATGGCAAGACACTAGGCTTGTTTTAGTGAAAGGTCCAAGGATGTCAATCCTTTGCTAGTCCCTCAGAAGTGCACTGTCAGATTAGTACACACATAGCATCATCTCTTCAGTCCAGAACATTGCCATTAATTTATGATTCTATAGCTAGCAGAAACAACCTGGTTGCAAATTTACATGCTCTGGGCATCAAATAAACTAATTAAACCGATCTATACAGTAATTGTCTTCTACTGTTTACTGATTTAAAAGCCCTTGAAATAATGAGAATTCCTTGCAGTAGGAAGGCTTGGACCCATGAGCTATGATAGCTATCAATGGTCTCAGAACTCCTCCTGGAGGACAGGAGGTTAAGAGCCGGTGAGGAGGAAGAAAATGTCTGGCTCTCATCTCAGCAATCCCTTTTCTGTCTGGGGCTCTAACTCTGAGCAGTGTAATACGTCTCACATACCTGAAACCCAAATTGCCCTTGGTCACCACCAAAATTCCTTCACCAAAATATGAAGGAGACACAGAAGAGCTTTTAGATGCATGCCTCACACAAGGACAAAGATTCTCAGATCAAGGTTAGCTCTAAATGCTATCTCTAAGAAGAATAGAAAATGATTACCTAATTTACATGTATCTTTTCCCCCCTAAAAATTGCTTCCATCTATACAAATGGATGTATAGTATACTGGCAACTGAATGTGGAATATGATTGTTTACAATTATTGGGCAAAAATCAATTTCTAAAGATTTTCAGGTTTTTATAGTGGTTATCTTGTTATCTAGGAATCCTCAAATACAGGCATTTGGAAACAGTGTTTTATTAAATTTATTGTGACATATGAAAACTGAAAGAATAGTCTGATCACTCTCTTATATTCACTATCCATACTCAGTTACTTTGCATGAAAAATATGTCATGGTTTGCCATTACAGTTTTAGAAAATTTTGCTTTGAAGATCTATACGATAATCCAAACTATTCTAACATATGTTTTCTGAACCTAATGAGAACATTCATTAATTACTTCACTGCTGTTTTCACCGAAGGAAAAAAAAAAAAAGCCCAAAACAATATTGTAGGAAAAATTGTGAGAAATTAAAGAATTAGGAATATTATAGAAATTTTCTTAAATCATCTCATTTCTATTTTTTATGTCTACCTAAAATTTAATACTATACTAGTATAAATTTGTGTTTTCAGATTGAGAATATCTGCCAACTTTGAGCATGGATTGAAACGCCACTAAGGAATCTCAGAATGAGTGTATAATGAAAATTCTCATATAGGGCTTAGTTATAATGATTTATTACAGTGGAGTTAGGTCTAATCTCTTATAAGGCATCATATCTATTTTATAACAAGAAGATATGCTTAATTTTTGAGTAAAATAGAGAGTATCAGATCATTAAGTGTTGCTGTCCACAAGATGACAAAGCACAGTTCCGATGTGTGTTCACCAGTGTTACTCCTGCATTCTAGTCCCTCATTAGCTCTGATTCGTTACTAGAAAAGGTAGGGTCAATAGTACTGTTTTGGAGTATAATGGTCTCTAACCTTGATTATTTTTGCCTTAAATTTTCTATCCAAATGAGGTGTACAGATAGAAATTTTTCTTTCCTTTTGAACATTTCTATCAATTTGGGAAAACTAATTTTGAGAGAATAAAAAGAATATTTAAAATACTTAAATATTGAAAAGGTATTTTCTCTACCCTTAGAAGTTTAATGTTTCACAGTACTTTAGACTTTGGAATTTCTATTTTTTATTTTCTATGCATACTGGCTAATATGCATGTTTTAAGACATACTTGTGTATTGTTGTTGATTGCCTACGAGTTGAGCATGACTCATGGCAATCCTATGAACAAAAGGCCTGAAGCCCCTCTACAACTATCAACATTTATCAAAGTTCATAGAGTTTCCTGAGGTATATTGTTTAGGAAGTGGGTGTCACTCCTGCTTCCAATAGTTGTGTATTATATAAAAAGAATTATTTCTTTGTTTCACACTCAGTACTATTTTGATCATTATCCCGTAACTAACTGCAATTGAATGAATTCTAATTCCTGGTCATCTTATCCGTATCAGAGTAGAACTTGCCTCACATAGTTTCCAATGGCTGTTTTTTTACAAATAGGCAGGCCTAATTTTCAGGAGTCTTCTAAATAAAATGAAACTGCCAATCTTTCAGTTATTGCTGAGAATATTAACCTTCTACAATACCCATGAAAGAAAATGTATGCGAGGGATTTAAATAATAAACAACTCTTGACATGCTCATGTCATCATTGTCAAAGTATGGCATACTCAATATACAGGATATATATTTCTCCATTCTATCCACTCTTATTTCAGGTAATTACACATAGCATAGTGGACTTTGTCCATCTGCTTTAGGCATACTTCAAGAGGTGCCAGTCCTTGGTAAAAGATGCTCTTGGAAGAGTAGAGGGTCAGCAAAAGAGGAAGACCCTGAATGAGATGGATTAGCACTGTGTCTGTAACCATGGCTTCAGCATATCTGAGATTGTGAGGATAAAGCCGATAGGATAAAATTTCAATCTCTTGTTCATAGGATTATTATGAATCTGGTCTACTCAAAGATACCTAACAACAAATACAGCTAAGTTTCTTTTTCTTTATTCTGTCTTGAAATATCAAGTAAAGTTCACAGAGCAATCTGGATACTTCAGGTGGAAATTACTAACAGTTAACTTCATCCCAGATGATAACTACTAATAAAACTTCTAAAAAGTGTTCTTTTTGCTTTCAACATCTACCAGTGCTATTATTTACTTCTTTAAGCTAATGTTAAATGTTCTCAGCCTTCTTGTTAATATCTAAGTCTCCTTCCCCTACAAGGCAAAATGAATCGAAGTCGCTGTCTTGGAAAGCGAAGAACGTAACTGTATAAACTTGAGACATAGGATATACTCCCCAAACCTGGCAAGCAACAATGGAGCAGACCAAGAGCAGGTAAAGGGGCACATACTTCACATGATTCCTAGAAAGAGAAGAGGCCTACAGTGGGGAGTAAAGCTGCTACAAGGGGGTTTCACTTGTGCTTCTTGTTAAGGGCTGGCCAAGAGTGTGATGCAGCCAGCACACTTCTCACAGAGACTTGCTCCCTGGGGACCTGACACAACCTTTTTCTTCTTCTGCTCCTCTGTTTGCATGCCCAGGTAACTGCTATACAACTTTTTTCTCTCCTAATTCTCCTAGCCAGGGGAAGGGAGAGTGGAGTAGTGGGAGCAGGCGGAGAGAGAAAGCACACACTCACATTTTCTTATAATTAGGACAAAGGTTGTGTATAGATCGGTAGTGACCCTAGGCTGAAAAATACTGCAGAGACAAACTTGGCAGATTAATCATTGCTTCCAGGAGAAGGACTGAAGTGGAAAGCATCTCCTGTAAGTGAGGCTTCATCCTAACACAGAGTTTAAGAAGCAGCTAGGAGGCAAAAGCTTACGCTGTCCAAGAACTCCAGGGTTAAAAGCATCCTGTGCTTCAAGATACTTGCCAGTGAAATTCTAAAGTTCTACTTTAGTACTTGAAAAAGACCTTATATAGCATGGGCTGGGGTAAGGTGAGAATAGGAGAAAACATTAGAGGAATACATAACTGGATAATCACATTTTATCTGTCTCTCACACACAATATTTCATGATGTCAGATTCTGTGTGTGTTGACCACACTATGGCCTTTACCTATCAGTGGTCACTCACTATAAGATGGGTGCTATCCTAAACACATTAAGTTTAATAATTCATTTAATCCCATAATCCTACAACATAGCTCTTTCGTTGTTTACAAGTTATTGCAAAGGAACTGAAACATAACTGAATTTCTACAACTAGGTAGTTTTACTACTAGGAGTTTTTGAGCTCTGAAGTGTCAATCCCAGAGTTTTCTTAAATACTATCCTACTTTAAATAAGTACATTTTAAAAAGAAATAAATGCATAAATGTTTAAGATGCCATAGCAAAATTTGGAAGAAAAATGCTATTGAATTTTAATTTTATGCTAACTCATTAAAAATGTATTGTTGTTGCTGTTGTTAGGTGCCATCAACTCACAGAGACCCTATGAACAATAGAATGACTCTCTACCCTGTGCCGTTCTTATAATCTCTGCCAGGCTTAAATTTAGCATTTCAGTTACTTTGTCAACCCATCTCATTCAGGGTCTTCCTCAGTTTTGCTGGTCTTTTCCCAAGAACTGTATCCTCCTGATAACATGCTCGAAGTGAGTTAGAATAAGTCTCACCATCATTGCCTCCACACAAATTTGTTGGTCCTTTTGGCAGCATTTAGCATTCTTCATTAGCACTGAAATTTATAGTCATCAGTTGTTTGTTTTGTTGCTGTGGAGTTTTACTAGGTTAGATCTATCTATCTATCTATCTATCTATCATCTATATATCTATCTTCCTATCTAACTATCATCTATC
>NW_006399763.1:19507946-19535007 GCF_000299155.1 Elephantulus edwardii
AAGCAATTGAAAATGCTGTGGCTTGGGTAAGGTGCACTTTAGTTTTTAAATTCACATTCTTTTTCTTTTTTAGTGCTTTAGGGAGCTCCTTGGCATTAGATTTGCCCAATGCAATACAGCTTTTGAATTCTTGACCATTCCATTCTTTTTTTTCCCCTTATATTTTATAATATTCTAAAAGTTTATTTTCATACAAAACATTTAAATTGTGTTTCATTCAATTTCATTTAATTTACATTGTGTTTCATACATTTATTCATATACATAGTTTTTATATAATTAATTACTATGGATCTGTTCTTATTCTTACCTCAATTTTTGAGTTCTCATTGAATACTTCTTATTCACCCCAAGCTCCTCAAACTGCCCACTAAACTCTGCTATCCTTGTGATTTTTATCCTATCCCTTTGTTGCCCCCTTCACCCTTTTCTGCCATCTTCCCCTAGACCAATGCATTCTTGTATGTTGATAGCTGATCCAAGTAAAATGAAATCAGTTTCAATTTCAGTCTCTGAGGACAGAGTAAAACAGTGCTCTAGAGTTTGCCAGGCTCTACTTTTTACAGTAGATTGGCATATGTTTTTACCATGAAGTAACTGGTGGTTTAAAAAGCTGAACTCTCACCTAACATTCAAATGATTAACTGAAAGTAGGACTCAATTTTTTTAAAAGAAAATTTGTATGTAATCTTAACTACATTTTAAATTCTTTTTAGGGCTTTTCCATAATTTCCAGTGCATTCCCAGTGTTTCAGAAATTGTATTTTCTGACATATATTACACTGAAATACAGTTCAATAAGAAAGTTGTTAGAGTTGAGAGTCTTCAAGTACTCTGATGAGAAAATACAAGTAGCTATGGGAGCACAAATCTGGCATGCTTAATTCAGTATTGGGGAAGGTCCAGGAAAGGCTTTCAAGAAGCAAGAGCTCAAATGAAGTGAGATCTAAAGGATGCTCCAGGCCAAAAGGAAGAAAGAATTCCCTGTACAACGACCAAGTACATGAAGTCAATGGTGTAAAAAGAGTGCATCAAGGATGGGAGCAGCATCAACAGTACAAGTTCCTTCCTATGAGGTCATATATGCCCTCCATGCTCCCAAGTACACTTTCATCAGTTCTAACACCAACTTTGTCTCCCAGGGTTCTTGCTGTTCTGCTACTCTAGCTGCTAAACCAATGTGATACCCACACAGAAATCACAGACAATATCCATGGTTCTGGACTTTATTAGGAAAGTTACCAGTTTACAAATGGATAAAGGAGTAGAATTTTTCAGTCAGGACAGCTTCTCAGGCATGCTCACAGAACATTTGACTATCAACCTTGAGGCTCAGGGCCAGTGCTGCAAAGCTTCTCTAGTCCCATTAAGGCATCTCCTATAGCCCTCCAGTGAGACTGGACAAAGGTCCAAGGCTCTGACTCCATGAGGTGGCAGCGACAGTTCACCTCTGTCTCACATTAGTCTCTTGTTCTCCGTGCCCCCTTATCTACTAGTGCTGCTGCTGTTGCTGGTTTCAGTCTGTTGTGCACTCAAACATCTGGTCCCATGGGACTTTCTAAGTGCTCTAATTCTTCTATCTTGTAGTAGTCCCATTTTCTGTTCCTGCATTAGACTGATTCAAGCTAAGGTCATGGGAAAACTGACCAATGACTTCATTAGTAGTCTGCAGACTTTTATTTGTGTGTTTCTAACCAAAAGATGCTTTTACCTCATTCACATTATTAACATAATTTTACCTAGCAATTTGATAAAAGTCAAAGACAATAGCTAAAAAACCTAAAGAAACAATCCCAACTAAACAAAAACCAATAATAACTAATTCATTGTAGCACGACTGATTATGGATAAGGGACACAAATCAAAATATAAAACAGACAAAAAGAGGGAGAGTTTACAGGGCTAAGACACCACTAAGAGTATAGACTTTACCTTTATGATTAAAAACTGAATAAAAATTTCAACCTGGATGGGTCAAAGCGAAATTATGTGAACTGATTTACATTGAATTATTGCGGCACTGTGGCTGATCTGTGGAGGGAAAAAAGTCCACAAGTCCACTTGAAAGTTTATTGAAATAATTTAAGAAGAAATTAAGTTTAAGACATGATGAGTGAAGATGTCTAAAAGAACATTCATGTTCTAGGGATGGAGCTCAGAAGGGCAGTCTGATGTAGAGGAATTGATAAAAGTCATACAGTTAAGATAGGTTTCAGTGTCCAGAAGAGAGAGTAAGAACTTCCTGGTGGACTGAAAAGTGAGCCCAGTAACCAGGTCATAATCCTGGGGAATGCCAATATGTAAAGACTGGAGAAGGAAGAGAGAGCAAAGAGAAGGAAGCAAAACACTAAGTATGTTTCAAATCCTGAAGGGCATGGTCAAGTATTTCTAAAACCATTTGCAGGCCCATTAATAAGAATGATGAAAATATCTACTGGAATAATTGCCAAAAAAGATTAAAATTCCTTCAGAGAAAGTTTTGTTTTGGAGTCCAGAAAACAGATATAATGAATGAGATTAAGTACAAATGATAAATAGATAATTAATGAAAAAAGTATGGACTTTAAGGGGATGAGCTAAGGCAACATCTCGAAAAAGGACATTAATATACAGAAGAACATATTTTTCTATTTTTCATTTCTAATTGTTGAGTCTCCTATATAAGTGGATATATATTTTTTATAAATACGCAGATTGAAATAACATCTGCAAAAGTTATACTGATAATTACTGACAAGCGACATGGCTGTAGTTAATCTCATTTCCTCATCATCTGTTTTTTCTTATCTTTCTGCTTATGTATCTGCTTATATTTTTTAGGTAAGGGCTGTGCGTGTATTTGATTATCATGGGAAGAGATGCACAGGGAAGAGTTGAAAGCATAGAAAAGTGATCAGCAATGTAGCAAGAGTATTGGGAAAGAGAACCGTAGGCGAAGGTCAGGAAATTGCTCCCACCCAACAAGGAGAAAAGTGAGGGATTGGAGGAAAGGCGTTGTAGAATTCGTTCCATCCTAAAGGAAGGGCTAAAAATGGAGAATGTAAGCAAGACAAGTGTGGAAGTGAAACCCTCAGGGAGTTAAGCAGTTTTAGTTATTTGATAAATACAATTTGGTCCACTGAGTCTCAATTTTGTTGTGGTTTTGCTCAGGAAGACGTTCAACAAGATGGATTAACCCAGGGACTGTAACAATTGGATCAAGCATATAAAGGAGGTCAAGATGGTGCAGAAAAGGACAAGGTTTAGATCTGTTGTTTATGCGGTTGCTACGCATCTCTGTTGACTTGATGACACACCTAAGGGAGGTCTGGTGGCCTAGTGGTAAAGGAATTGGTTTGCCAACCCAAAAGCATGCAGTTCAAATCCACTAGCTGCTCCATGAGAAAAAGCAGGGCAGTCTCCTACCATATGACTTACTACCTCTAAAAACTCATTGGAGGGTCAGTTACAGGTTGGTTCCAAGTCCATGATAAATAACAGCAGCATCTTCTTTGTACTTATTGAAATTGGAATTAATCCTTTCATATGTACAAGGCAATATTTTCCATATGTGAAAGGAAGGGAAAGACTTTGAAATAATACATAGCTTAGCATGTTTGAAATGCCTATTCTATAATATGCTACATGTACATACAAAATTGTTGTTGTTGTTAAGTGCCATCGAGTCACAGGTGACTCATAGCAACCCTATGAAGGAGAGTCCTCGATGCTTGGGTCTCCAGATTCATAGGGTTTCTGGAGGCAAGCTATTACAGAAGTGGATGCCACTCCTCCTTCCAAATATACAAAATAGAAAATAAATAAATATTTAGATGCACCTCATCCAGGCAATTACTTTCTATGCCTCCAGGAGCTGGACAATGACTAAGGATGATAGAGGAATTGATGCCTTTAAGTTGTGGTGCTGGACAAGAATATTGAACATGTCATGGACTGCCAAGAGAACAAACAGGTCTGTTTTGGAGAGGGTGAAACTAAGTTTCTCCTTGGAGGCTACAATTTTGAATCTCTGTCTCACGTACTTTGAACACATGGCCAGAAGAGACTGATCCATGGAGAAGGAAGACACTCCACGAGGTGGATTGACACAGTAACTGGGGTAATGGGGGTAGGTGTGTCAGAATCAGTGAGACTGGCTCAGGATAGAGCAGGATAGAGCTGTTGCACATAAAGTGGCCAGGAGCTGTACACAACTCCATGGCACATAACAGTATTCTATAAAAACATCTCAAGTTATACATGCACTTGTTATGTACCATCAAGTCGCAACTGACCAGTAGCTGACACTCAGGGGGGTTTTCAGAGGCAGTTAATTGCATGGGAGGTAATTGTCCATCCTTCTTCCATGCAGCAGCTGGTGGAATTCAAACCATGTGCCTTCAGGTTTGCAGCACAGCTTTTTGCAACGAACCTCCTATAGATGCATTATATAAAGGTATGCCAATAGATTTTAATGTACAATTTCTTGAAAAATGATAGGGTTTTTTACAGGCTTTGTGTCTAGTATATACACCAATAAAACAACAACATAAAATTTAGGGACCAAAAGTATAATTTCAATTTTGGGAGCTGAGGGTAAAGAACAAAATAAACTGTTATTGTTTTCATTTACAAAGTCACAAATTTTCTTGTTTGTTCATTACATGCAACTTATTTATTTAAATAAGAAGTAATTACCTAATTATATCCTTTATATTGTTGGTTGTTATACACCATTGAGTTGGAACTGACTCATAGCTGAACCTCTAGTGAGTTTTAAGGGGCTATTAGTAGCAAGGAAGGAGAGGACCCATCTTTCTCAGATCAGCTGGTGGATATGAGCTGCTTGCCTTTGGATAGAGCACAGCTCTTTACCCACTAGGCCACTAGAGAGCCTTGATATTCCTTCTCCTATATTCCATAATACAGTCCTTATTTGTGTTTATACTTTGAAAATAAAACACTATGCATTGTTTCTTTCACCTCAAGTTCTCATCATATATTCTGCATATTCTCAAATTGCGTATTATATCTTCAATCTAAATTGCAATAAACATGAGACTGCCCAAATTTGACTACAATTTTATTTTGTACTGGGAGCTTCAGACAAAAGAATATGAGACTCAATTTCATTTAGACTTTTTTCATGTAATAGCTATACAATCAACTCTTGTTTAAAAAAGAGACATTTAAAAAAAAAATTAAGGAGAAGCATGGTACCAGATGTCTCACAACTGTTCTGCTAACACCTGTTGTAAGGCTTGAAGTTATTACAATGTTCCTACCTATTTTCTCACACACACACACACACACACACACACACACACACACACACACACACACGTACAAGGCAGTTTTCATTCAAAATGCTGTCCTCTTTATCCCTCCAACCATTTTGTACTTAAAAATTTAACTTCAAGTTTTGCTCTCACTGAGGAAGTTTTCCATTTTATGTCTTTTCTGCCCCAACAAGCTTATTTCCTTTCTCCTCCCATCCATTGTAAATGTTTGAAATCATTTGATTAGTTAGCTTGTAATTGGCAGATCTGTGTCATTCTCAACCTACACAGGTTGAATCCACCAGTCTCAAGAGATCTTACACTGGTCTTCAGAATATAATTGTAGCAACTTTTTCTTATAAGTAATTTCTGACAAAAATTCTTAGTGTTTGAGATGCCTTTGTTTCAATTAAAATTATCTTGGCAACATTTTATTTTAATCGGTAAATAATAAATGATAACATCAAGATGGCAAAAGTTGTTAAAGAAAAACAAATGTAGGGTACAGACGGAACTAAACCTCCAAGATTGTCCACAAATTCATACTTAATTTGTACTAAAAATTAATCCTAAAATTTCAAATTAAGCAGTAGAATTCTTATGAGAAGAATTACATTTAAATTTACAATGTGTAGATATTGTGGCATCTGCCAAGTGACCTGACCCTACCACTACAAGTTCATGGAAAGTAGAGAGAATGCAAGTCTATGAAATCTGCTAGCACACTTTAAAGTAGGATTATTAATAAAAATAATTAATCTATACTATCTCATTAAGACATTTTAATGCACATAATAAAAATGGGAGACAGTTTGAAGTTGCTGTTTCCTTGAATTTGAAAGGAGGCAGTGTTAGTTTTCATTTATCTATTCAGACTATTTCAAGTCGAAGCTCCTACTGATAATCTTAAATGATTCTCATGATTTGGCCACAGCACATTTGGCCCCTTTCTGATAGAAACGCACCTATCTAAATAGGTCAGTTTTTTCCATATGAGCAACAATCTATATTTTCTGGCTAACATATTTGAAAAATAAGACAAATTTCTTATTTGGCCTAAGAAGTACAGAAATTCTGTCACACTAGAATTAACCAACTGAATACAAATTAGAAAGCAATGAGGTTGCTACAAGTTCAGGGGGGGAAAAAATTAAAAGAAATATTGTCCTAGAAACCACTAATAAAAATGGTCCCTCTTCATACATCTGTTTCTATTCATTTGATCTTTGCTTTAATTTTGACACAATTTTTAATTATTCTATGACTGGAACCCTTTTCATTAAAAAATTTTAAAAATAAGATTATAAAGTATTAGATTTGAAAAAAAAAGTTAAGGAGGTATTTTCTTGTTATTACTCTATTGAGCCACAGTGAAAAAGTTGTTACAACCTATTTCAATCTGTTAAAAATCATTTTATGCTTCTTGATGGTTTTTGTTGCTTTAGGACTTAGATTTTAATTCTTAATACTTGAAAAACAACTGCTGAAAAAATGTGAATATAAAAGAAAATACACTAGTGAAAGAATTTCTTAAGCCACATCTGAACTATACTCAAAATATATAACCCTATTCAGCTTTTTAAGGCTTGAGGTGGTCGTTTTATTTTGTTTATGTTACAGATGTAGTATAAGAATCCAGAGCTTTGAAAATCTTTTCTTACTCAAGAAGGCTTAAGTAAGTATGGATCTCCTAGTGGAAAGTATATGAACACTGGGCACTGACTTGGAAATGTTTGATAGGTCTGTTTTGCTTTAATTTTTTTTATTTTCTACTTCTGCACCTCAGTGCAATATTTCTGCCCCTCTGATCACTTGGAAAATCCCTGATCTCTCTTGACTGTGACCAGCAATTAGACGCCCTTTATGGAGAAGGCTCCTACCCACGGCGTACTTAGCTCTCGTTTTCCAATGTTAGCCGAGCAAAACGATATATCTTTATACAATAGGCAACCACTTAGGAAGCAATTTAGTGACTTTATTCCTTTTACACCATTTCCAAAGAATTCAATTAGCTTTAAATGGAAAAAAATTATCTAATTCTGGTTAAAGGTCTAGACCTATTCAAAATTCTTTTAAAACAAGGGGAATTTTCCATGATACTATTAACACCTAAAAATATTATTTGATCCCCAAACAAAAGCATTGCTTCTCTGTCCAATTTGATGTCTTTTTCATGCTGCCTCAGTGATGGCCAAATAATTGGTTGTTCACTTGTGTCCTTGTCTCCCCCGACAGTTCCACAGATGCCCTGAACAATGCTCCAAAGACTGCTTTCAGTATGGGCAAATCCTCATTAATCATTCCTGGCTGACAGCACAAGGGGACACCTGCATCTGGTGCAGAAGCCCAGCCATGACTTGTGGGAGCGTGGATTAAAAACTAACGCATGCAAGGTATGGGAGGCGACTTTTCACAGCAATGCGAAAAACAACACATTTGTCTACTCCAAAACTACAACTACAACAACAGCACATCCTCATGTGGTATTCTCACTTATTGAATATCGCAGACTGAAGCTGTGGCTCATTTGCCATGAAAACACCATTCTGCTCTATGTATATCAGAGACCTAACCACATACAGGGTTATGATAAATAGCTACTAAATTCTTCATGCCAACATCAACCAATGTTAGCATTAAATACTGATGAACTGTCACATAATTTTCATTTAGAAATGATTGCAGTTGCAGCTTCTTATCTTACGGTGCTCATAAATATTTCCCCTGCTATATTTCATAAGTAGAGTGGGTGAAATACACAAATTTTTTGAGCAACAGCTCTTGCCTCTATGTGATCTCTTCCTTTTATTGAAATAATAAATATTTTGAAGAAAATGTTAAAAAAAATCTTAGAAATAACCTCAGGAAAACACTCTCGTTATGTGTTACTAATGATATTTTAATTTGTGTTCTCTCAGATTAAATGCTTCTGAATTTCATCAAATATGGGTTTTCTTTCACCTGTCAGTATATTTTCTAATTACAAGGGAGAACATCATAAATTATGAGCACCAATTAATAACTTGTTCTTTTCTTCTTAAGCAAAAGTAGCATGTTTACACGGGTCTGAACACAAAAGTCAGTAATTAAATACATAAGAGATGTGATGAAAGATTATGAAAAATATAAAAATGATCAGAAAGTTAAAATTTTCCAAAAAAACTGACAGAAGAATGGAATTGTTAATAAAGTTGATTTATTTTTCTTTTCAATTTGCAAAAATAACAAATATATCACTGTATATGAGACATTAATTATATCCTTATTGTGACTATAAACCAGAAATATAAAATATCAATTAAATCAATACCATTTATCACTTATATTAACTAGTTTGTATTTGAAATGAAGTCAGTTTTTATTTTCAGTTTTAAGAAATTAGACTTAATGCCAAGTTGCACTTTGAGTAGAATTCAAAAGTCTACAATGTAAATATAGAGTCTAGACTTGCTTGGAAATTTGGAATGATTCAAATATTGAACTTTAATAATTTTAATAGAGAAATAACTGACTTAATTTTTTTTATTTTTTATTTTAATTTTAATGAAAGTTTACAGAAAAGTTGCATTTTTCATTCATTCATTGTTACACATTTTCCTCCTTACCTTCCCCTAGTTCACTTAAAAAAAAAATCATTCATTGTTGCATAATTTCCTCCCTTTCCTTCTTCACCACCCCGCCCCCGAGTCCACTTTGCTATGCACCTCTTCTTCAGGACTGTTGTCATACAAATAAGGCATAATAATATGTTTCTTTTAAATAGTTCATTCCTTCATCTGTTCCAATGCAGTGTTCATCATTTAGTTTAGTTCATCTTGCTTAGTTTCCCCTCAAGACCCATGTCAGTCCTGTTTTAACAGTGATGTTATGCAGTATTTGTCCTTTTGTGACTGAAATATTTCACTCAGCATAATGTCCTTCATGGTCACCCATGTTGTATAATATTTTATGAGTTCTTTGTTTTTCAGTGCTGCATAGTATGAATTAAAATTTTACTTCTCAACTTTTAGAATATCTTCTAGCCTATTCTTTTGAAAAGTATCTAAAAGAACATGGATGAAGTTGAAGTTACAAGGGTGGTTCAGAAGTTGTGACAAACAGCAGAAAATATAATGAACATATGTAAAATACTACTCTTCAAGCATCATGCAAGAGCTATTTCCTGTAACGCGAAGAGGAACTCGAACTGCCATTCTTTTCAACTTTGCTGATGTTTGTCCCATGGCAGTGATATATTCATTCAATGGTGTTCTTTGCCAAAGGTATGCTTCTTGCCTTTTCAGATGTTGCTGGTAACATTCCAACAACCATGATGTCCAAACCTTTCTGAAGTGCTCTGAGCCTACATATGACGTGCAGTTCTCTCAAATCCTGCATAGAGAGTGTCCTGTCATCATTATGTTTGTTTATTCTTATCAAAGTTAAGAATTATGGCATCTCTCCTCTTCATAGAAAGCTGTGAAAACACAGCCTACAAGCGCCCTCCAGCATACTTCAGTGATAACTTGGGAATAAAAGGGCTAAACTGCTTCTCAAATGGAAAATACAATGGTAGTAAAGGAAAAGAGAAAGGAAGAGGGAAGCTTTATTGTTATATTAAAAACTATTTTGTCATTCTCTAGACACTAAAATTGTAGCCCAGAACTTTTCTGATTTCTTTTCTCAGTATTTCAATTTTCCCTAAAACCAGGAAGAGAATAAAGAGAAAACTTTTTATTGAGAATGAGTAAGTGGCAAGCATTTTCTAAATGGAGTTATCTCATTTGACTTTCACAACATTCCTTTGACATAGACATTATTTTCTCAATTTTTTTTTTCAGTTAAGAGAACAGACTCAAGGAGGTTAAATAATAAGCTCAAGTCACATGGCCCAAGTAAAGCCACGTTTCAAATCAGATCTGTCTTCTCTCAAAACATTTTCTTTCCTCCAACAGGATATTGTGGCTACAATTAATTTCCACATCTCTGAGCTTGGGTCTACAAACAATTCACTGGGGCAAATCCTCAAATGTTTATCACATTTGTTGATTTCATTTCATTTTCTTTTGTACATCGTTTCATGCCTGTCCCTAAAGAATTTGCACTTTACTGTTCTTTCCTTTTATCTCAGCCTAGTGGCCCCTTACAAAGATTATTTTCTCTTTATGATTGCTCCTAAACCACCCTGAGTCAACCATTGCATTGTATTGTTTTTCACAATTATTGCAGTTGCTTGTTTGCTTACTTTTATTCTTCCCCAATCTCTATTCCCAGAGACTGGGACAGGTTCTTAATCATTATTCTACAGCATGTCAAGTACTATTTCTTGACTAAATAAATAAATAACTGAATGACTGTTTATATAGATAGCTCTAACAGAAAGACTTAACTATAGATTTAAGAAATCATGTGGAAAACCTTTAGAAAAGAAATAACCTTACTACTTCAAGAAACTATCAAGATTTATTTTAAAATTTCAATAGGCATTGGTTTTCTTTTGCTCTAAAATATTAAATGCTCCAAAAAGTAGGTATGCATTTGATTACTTATAGTTAAAGAAGTTCTAGCATTCAGATTTTAAATAATCATTCAAAATAAAATGTACCTATGCATGAAGTAAAACACTTGTAGTTACCTTTGTAACTGCTGATTTCTTTGAAATTATATATAGTGAGATATAAAGATATAGATAAAAATATTTTACAGGCTCCAAATCATCTTATTTTAAAACTTATTTCAGTTAATTAAAGAAAATTGAAGCTGAGTGTTCCTAATTGATTTTTCAAACAATAGAAGACCCATTTAAAAATGGTTTATTAATTACTTCAGAGTTTTGAAAGTAGCAGGAAAAAATTTACTATTTCCAAAATGACAACAAACAGAGTAAAGAGAAATCTCACGACAACTAGTTCAGCTGAACCCAAACATTATCACTTTCTTCTCAAAATCACACAACAAACAGATAAATCAAAAAGACAAACCACCAACAAATACATGAACAAGCCACTACTATTAGGTTGATTTTGACTCATGGCAATCATTCAGCACAGAATAGAATTTTCTCCAATGTTTTCTAAGATTTAATTTCTTACACAAATAAGGAATACTTAAATCTAGAGCCCCTAACTTCCACTTTAGTATTATTTCCAGAGGGATTACTGGTGGCCTAGTGGCAAGAAGCTGCACAGCAATTCTGAAGGCAAGGCCACCAGCTGCTCCATGGGAGAAGGATAGGCATTCTCCTCTTGAGCAATTAATCACCTCTGAAAACATGCCAGAGGGTCAGCTATGGGTCAGCTCTGACTGTACGGTACACAATAATAACAAACAACATTATGCAAGCATATCATATATTCCAGGATTCAGTCACCAATGACCTACAAGCAAATCTGCCCTAGTATCTATTCTTGATAAATACTGTTGTATGGGGAGCTCCCTGATTAAAACAAGCTTGCAAGCAGGAGTGGCATCCACTTGAAATAGCTTGAACTTGGAAAAACCATGAAAATTGTACAAGTGGTCAGGTCTTTTGTTCATAGGGTCACTATGATTGTCTATGACTCAATGGCACTTAACAACAACAACAACATTGGGTGAACAGCCACACACATTTTGTATGCATTTTTCATGGTTGTTTTCATGTAACAACAGCTGTTGTTTGGTGCTCCTGTGTGATTGACTGCCTTTGAAAACCTACTGAAGTGTCAGCTAGGGGTTAGTTCTGACACAAAGGTATACAACAACAACAACAACAATACAGGGGCCCTAGGAACAACTGATCGAAAGCTTGTTTTTATCTTGTGCCTCCTTAATCACCTCTGATACACTGGAGCCTATTTTTGCAGCCACTTTGTTAATATACCTCATTGAAGATCAACTTATCTTTTATTGACCCTCTACATTTCCAAGTAAGATGCTTCTTTCTAATGAAAAAGGTCTCCTAACAGCATGCGTAAAGTATGAGAGACCAATTTTCACCATCCTTTCCTCCCAGGAACACTCTGGCTCTACTTTCCTCAAGACATATCTATATGTTCTTTTGGCAGTCCATAGGATATTCAGTAGTTTTCTCTAACACCACAGCTCAAAAGCATCAATTCTTCTGTCATCCTTATTCATTGTCCAGCTTTCAGATGTGTATCAGGTGATTGAAAAGACCATGCCTTGCCTCAGGTGCATCTTAGTCTTTGAACTGACATTATTACTCTTCAGGATTTTGGAAATCATCGACAACTCAATGTTTTCTCCACTATTATGATGTTCCCTACTAGTCCAGTGGTGAATATTTCTGTCTTCTTGATGATAACTTGAAATCAATACAGAATGACGTAGTCCTGGATCTTTTGCAGCAAGTGTGTCAGGTCCTCATTGTTCTGAGCAATCAAGATTGTGTCATCTGCATAACACAGGCTGTTGATGAGTCTTCCTCCTGTCCTAATGTCATTAACTTCATTAAGTTCAGCTTCTTGAATGATTTCCTCAACATACAAATTGAGTAGGTAAAGAGAAGGCATGCAGCTCTGACACACTCTTTTCTTGATTTTAAATTATGCAGTGTCCCCTTGCTCTGTTCAGATGAAAGTTTCTTCATCTAGGTCTAGGTTTCATGTGAGCACAATGAAATGTTCTGGAATTCCCATTCTTTTTAATGTTAACCATAACTTGTTGTGACCCATACTGTCAAATTACTTTGCATAGTCAATAAACATTCTTCTGGTATTCTCTGCTTTCAACCAGGAAAGATCTGACATCAGCAGTGACATCCTTGGTGTCACAACCTCTTCTAAAGCCAGCTTAAATTTCTGGTAAGTCTCTTTGAATGTACTGTTCTAGACATTTTTGGATGATCTTCAGCAATAACTTGCTCGCATATGATATTAATTATTTTGTTTGGCAATTTCTATTTTGTTAGATCGCCTCTCTTGGGAAAGGAAAAATATGCACACCTCTTCCAGTCTGTTTGACAAGTAGCTGTCTCCCAAATTTCATGGAACAGACTGAAAAATAATTTGTCAATGTTAAAACATTTCAAGAAGCAATGTAGGAAAAAGAGCCAATAGTGATGTGGAAAGAAGTTCAAGCTGCTTTAAAGACAATGGCAAAAAATAAGTTCCCAGGAATTGATGTGCTACTAATTGACAAATACTAAGCAACAGTAGAGATAAGCATTTGCCACAGAGGTTCTATGCCATACAAAGTCAGACTTTATTGTTTGTTACTAACATAAAAGATTTGCTTACTTCTTAATACTAATTAGGATTATCCTGCAACAAATCCTGGAACAAATGTTTGTGCTTAGAACTTTCAAAACTCAGTTTTAATTTGAAGTGTAAGGTACTAGTCTTGGAGAATAGGCATGAGGCAAAATGACAGTAATTTTAAAAGATTTGGAAAAGAATCTCCATGGTATTGTATGCACCATATTCCTTTATAAGTCAAAATGATGGTGCTGTTGTGAGTTGCTCTTTAGTTATCTACCTGGGAATCACAGGTAGAATAGAATAAAGAGCTACCTGATTCTGTGTCAAGTGGTGGATGTGCACTAGACGCATATGCATTAAGTTGAAGCTAGGTTTTCTACATGGATACATGGAAAGAGATAATTCTACTCTTGAAAACCAGTAATTACTTCCTTCTATATGATGGTAGTATGCTAAATGTTCCACATTACTTGATTATTTAAATCCCCAGACTATCACACTTATTATACTCAATTAATTTTGTTTTAATAAGAGAAATTAATTGAGGTTTAGCATGTATAGGTAATTTTTACTTGTCTATTCATAAAAAAATGGCTAAAACAGTACATTGATAGGGAAATATCAGAAGTTCAAGCAACATTTAGAAGAGGCCATGGCACCAGGGATCTCATGGCTAATGTCTTGGCTGAAAGCAGAGAACACCACAAGAATGTGTATTTGAGCTTTATTGACTTTGAAAAGGCATTTGAATGTGTGGCACACACAACAAGCTATGGCTACCACTGGGCAGAATGGGAATCCCGGAATACTTAACTTTACTCATGCAAAAGCTATACTTGGTCAAGAAGCTTTTGTCCAAATTGGCAAGAGATCACTGGATGATTTAAAATCAGGAAGGATGTGCATCAGGGTTGTATCCTTTCTCCATACCTATTAGATCTGTATAATGAACAAATGATTCAGGAAGCTTGACTCTATGAGAGGAATGCAGCAACAGGATCAGAGGAAGACTCATCTACAACTTATGTTACACAGATTACACAACCTAGCTTGTTGTTGAAAATGAGAAGGACTTGAAACTTTTGCTGCAGAAGATCAAAGACTACAGCCTTCAGTATGGATTATGTCTCAACATCAAGAAAACAAAGGTCCTCACCATTGGGTGACTAGAAAACACCATGATAAAGAAATGATTGAAACTATAAATGATTTCATCTTGCTTGGATCAACACTCAGCACCCTTGGTACCAGCTGTCAGAAGACAAGGAGATGTATTTCACTGGACAAAGCTGTCATCATAATCCTTTCCAAAATACTTAAAAGCAATAATGTCAGTTTAAAGACTAAGGTGCCCCTGATTCAGACAATGGTTTTTTTAATCACTTATTATGCATTTGAGAGCTGGACAATGAATAATGATGACAGAAGATTTGATGCCTTTGAGTTGTGTGCAGAAGAGTGAAAAGTTCTTAATATCCTATGGACTGACAAAATTACAAATAGATATGTCTTGAAAAAGTACAGCCAGATTGTTCCTTGGAGGAATGATGATGGTGAAAATCTGTCTCTTATTCTTCTGATATGTTGTTGGGAGAGGCTGTTCCTTGGAAAAGGATATCATGTATGGAAAGGAGAAGTCACAAAAAGGAAGAAGACTCTCTTCTCCAATAATATGTATTGACACAGTTACTAAAGCAATGGGTGCAAATATCAGAAATTAAAAGGATTTCACAGGATAGGATAGAGTCTGTTTTTCATAGAGTCGCTGTAAGTTGTACTCAACTTGATGGCATCTAGCAAAAACAACATTCAGCCAGTCAACAACAAAGACAGATTCTGATTGTAATCTATTGCCTGAGGAAGTAATAATTAACATGTAAGTGAAAGGAAAACATATTCATTCACTTTGGAAAAAAAATAAAGAAACAAGCCATTTATTTCAAATATGATTCATATTATTAAAGTGAGTAAAGAAAAACACACCGCTAAGATAAAGCAAAATCATACAAAGAAGAAAAGCTTAGTGAAATGAAAGGTACACTGATAAAAACTTTCAGTGACTAGTTTGAATAATTCAATTAACTATTCCAATGAACAAGGAAGAAATATGAAAGAACAAGAAGGAAATCTTGTGTAACATGGAAAACAAAGAAATAACATCTATTAGAGGAAAATAGGGATCATTAATAGAGGACAAAGATAATGGGAAGCAGAAAATATCACAGATATACCTATGAATACACAGACAGCAGGTAGAAAACCCAAAGGAAAAAAAATCTGTTTTCAAAAAAAGAGCAGCCCTATATATGACAAGTTCAATCAAAGAATATATGTAGGTGTTTGGGGGAGACAAATCATCTTGGGTAAATCTAGGTTAAATTTCAATAGTCTAAAGATAAATTTTAAAATTTCTAGTACATTAAAAAATGAGTGAGAAAAGAAGTTACTTAATAAGCAGTGTGATTTAAATTTCTCATAAAGGAAATAGATTCATGTTCTTAAAATCCTGATAGAAACTTATTTTCTCTTCTACTACTGTGTCTATGGCAAGGTATCAATTATTTTTTAAATCAAACTTAAAATTTTTGGACCAATATAAAAAAAGAAAATGTATCTTTTATATGAATTTGATGAAATAAATATTGTTGCATTGTTGTGCCATCAAGTCGGGTGTGATTTATAGTGACCCCCGTTTAAACAAAAGCTCTGTACTCTGTCCTATCCTGTGCTGTCCTCATCATCCTCAACATATTCGAGTTCATTGTCACAGACACTGCATCATCCTGTGCCATCCTCATCATCCTCAACATATCCGAGTTCATTGTCACAGACACTGCATCAATCCATTCTGATTAGAGTCATCTTCGTCACTGACCATCCTCCCTTCCAAGCATGATGTAATAGCTTCTCCTAACAAAATGTTAAAAATGAGACAATACTTCATCAACTCAGCCTTCAAGGAATGTTCTGGCTGCACTTTATGCAACATATATCTATTGTTCTTTCTGAAGTCCATGGTATATTCAACACTGTTCTCCAACATCACAACCCAAATGTGATGGGTCTGCAAGGGCTGCCTTACTCCCACGCAGCAACCTTCCTCTCTTACAACAGCCATAGCACTACCACTTCCTCTGCCAAGACATTGCCCACTAAATAGCGTCATTAGCCATTGCAAACAGTGCCAGTAGCTGCAGCCAATCAGCGAGCTATACAACCATTTCCTCTACCAAGAGGCGGCCCGTTCCCACCGAGTCTTTAAAAGCCAGGCCCCCTTCACAACATGTGTGACTTCTTCTCTGACCCATCCTGCCTGCCTCTCTCCGGCCAGGGGCAGTGAATCTCCCTAGAGAGTCCCAATAAAAGCTGCTTTGCTTACTTTCGGTTTCTGTGCCTGTTTCACATAACAAAACTTCATCTATTCTTCTTCTGCTTTTTTTTTTTTTCATTGTCAAAGCTCCCAGATGCATAGCAGGTGACTGGTGTGAATTAGGCTCACTTTAGACTGATATCATTATTCTTCAGGATTTTGGAGAGATCCCTGACAGCATACTTTCCCAAGGCAATATATTTCCTGATCTTCCCACTGCAGGAACCAAGGGTGTTGCCTAGGGATCCAAGTAAGATGAAATAATTGATAATTTCAGTCTTTTTTTCCATTTACCATTATGTTGTCTACTGGTCCAGTGGTGAGGACTTTTGTTTTCTTGATACTGAGATGTAAACCATAGTGACCACTGAAGTCCTTGATCCTCTGGAGGAGGTGCAGAGAATATTCTCCAACAAAACAAATTCCAATATTCCAATATTTCTTGTTGTTGTTGTTGTTGTTATGTGCTGTCGAGTCGCTTGCAGCTCATAGCAACCCTATGTACAACAGCCCTAAAGTCTTCGCTGTCCTGTGTAATCTCACTGTCTCTGACACACCCATCCCGATTACCCTAGTCACTGAATCAATCCACCTCATAGAGGGCCTTCCCCTCCTGCGCTGTCCCTCCACCCTCCCAAGCATGACGTCCCTCTCCAAGGGCCGGTCCCTCCTTACAGCATGTCCAAAGTATGTCAGAAGAAGCTTCGGAATCCTTGCCTCCAAGGAGCCGCCCAGTTTAAGCCTTTTCAGGATGAATTTGTTTGGTTTTCCTAGCAGTCCATGGTACCCTCAATACTCTTCTCCAGCACCACAGTTCAAAGGCATCAATTCTCCTTCTACCCAATACTACTTAAGGATTTTTTTTTAAAGAGAATCCTAGAAAGGTTGATAGCAAAAGGTTTAAGAAAACATTGCAATTAGATATGACCAAAAAGTAGTAAAGGAAATTTAAAACAACATAAAACTGTAAAATACACTTAGCTTTTAAGAAATTTTTCTTTTATCACATTCTGGTGTTAATGCTATATCTAATATTAAATAACAGTTAAACATGAAAAGTTATAAATGGCAACATTGAGAATCATATTTAGGTAGTCTACTAATAAAAGATTCTCACCACTGGGCTGATTGGCAGCATCATGATAGATGGTAAAGCAATTTAGATTATTAACAGCTTTAGTTTGCTTGGTGCCACAACCAACACTCTTGGTACCAGCAACCAGGGATTCAAAAGATGAATTGCATTGGGAAAGTAGGCTGTCAGGGACTTCTGCAAAGTAATGAAAAACAATGATGTCAGTGTGGAGACTAACATGCACCTGATCCAGGCCATGGTCTTGGCAATATATCAGAAAGCTATATATCAGAAAGCTGGACAATGCCTAGGCATGATTTAAAGAGAATTGATACTTTTGAACTGTGGTGCTGGAGGAGATTATTAAATATGCCACAGACTGCTAGGAGAAAAAAACAGGTTGGTCCTAGAGAGGGTAAAGCCAGATTGTTCCTTGGAGGCAAGAATTCTGAAACTTTGCCTAACACACTTTGGGCATGTTGTAAGGAGGGACCAGTCCTTGATGAGGGACATCATGCTTAGGAGGGTGGAGGGACAGTGAAAGAGAGGAAGACCCTGGATGAGATGGATTGAATCAGTGACTGGATTAATGGAGGCAGGTGTGTCTCAGAAAATAAAGTTGGCTCAGGATAGAGCAGGGTTCAGAGCTATTGTACATAGGATTGCTGTGAATCATAAGCTAGTTGATAGCACATAACAACAACTATCAAGTTGGTTACAACTCTTAGCAACCTTATTAAAACAGAAAGAAATACTGCCTAGTACATCACCATCATCACAATTATTGTTCTGTTTGAGCTCATTGTTGCAGGCGCTTAGTCAAATTACCTCTTTAAGCGTCTTCCTCATTTTTACCTAACCCTCTACTCTGCCAAGCATAAGAAAAATTTTCTCCAATGATTAACCTCTCCTAACAACATGTTTAAAGTATATGAGACAGTCTTAACCATCCCAGCTTTGAAGGAGCGTTCTAGGTGCACATCCTCCAAAACAGAATTTTTGTTCCTTTGGAAGGCCATGGGATATTCTGTATTCTTCACTTATGCAACTCAAAGGCATTAGTTTCTTTGGTTTTCTTTATTCATTGCCCAACTTTTGTAAGAATATGAGGGAAATGAAAAATACCATGGCTTGGGTCAAATATACCTTTGTCCTTATAACAACTTTTAAGTGTAGAAGATTTAATTACAAAGTTAAAGCTAAGTTCAATTTAAATTAATAAGAATTAATGATACAGATCAAATTTTGACAATGTTAAAGTTATAAAATACTGTTATTGAAAGTAAGGAAGGGAAAAATAATGTGTGAAATAAGTCAATTTACAAAAATTACTGAGAAAAGAGATAAATCAAGACACAGATAAAGGTAAAATATACTTGTTGTTGCTGTTGTGTATCCTCAAGTTAGAACCAACCTATAGCTGACCCTCCCCTGGGTTTTCAGAGACAATAAATCACACAGGAGGAGACTGTCCTTCTTTCTCCTGAGGAGCAGCTGGTGAATTTGAACCATGTGCCTTTGGAATTTCAGCACAGTTTCTTACTACTAGATCATACTACCAAGATAACAAAAAGACAGAACTGTAAAAATTATTAACTGTGAAAGTCGATTCAGAGACCTGGTAAAGGAGACTACCATTATTGAAATTCTTACGAGCCATTTGAATGATTTTCTATGTGCAAATACCACTTTAAAAAAGTGTATTGGGCATTTCTAGATTTGCTATGTACCAATGAGCTGGAACTGACTCACAGCTTACCCTCCAGTGGGTTTTCAGAAGCAGTTAATCCCACAGGAACAGATTGCCCATCCTTCCCCCATAGAGCAGCTGGCCGATTTTGAACTGTGTGCCTTTGTAATGACATAAATGATAAAGTCTAAGGACAGGCAATCTCCTTTCAAGCAATTAACTGCCTCTGAAAACCAGCCAAAGGGTCAGCTATGGGGTGGTTCCAACTCGACAGTACATAACAACAACAAGACATGTTTTCATGCTTTCATTAACAATAATTATATGCTAAAATTGTTAAGCAGAAAAGGCTCATGATCTACTTGAGAAAAAAATAGGCAATGGAAAATCAATGAATAACAGCATCTTGATCTGGGCAATGTTCTGTTTCATTGTACATGTGATTTCTATGAGTTGGAGGCCAAAGAAAACCAATCGAGAGTCATTCCAACTGCATGAAAATGATGATGGCAATTTATTATCAATGATGACAACTGATAAACAAAGCTAAAGTACACCTGCCAAATATGCACTGAGCATTATTGCACTCTAGCTACTTAACTAATCATGATAATAGAGAGTATTTTCACTTGAGGCTATAATTCCATTTTATAAATAAAAGGCAAGCTGGAATGGTATACAAATCAAATATGTTGTTTATCCTCCTCTTAATATCTACTTTCTCAAATTAATTTCAGATAACCTAGAGGAGTTTTGGTAGTGTTTTGGTAAACTGATGGTTTGCAAACGGAAAGGTTGGTAGTCTAATCTACCAGTTTCTTTGTAGAGATAGACGAGACCATCCACTGCCATAAAGATTTACAGCCTGGAAAACCCTGTGAGGCAGGTCTGCTCACTCTTAAAGGCTCACCGTCAGTCAGACTAGATTCAGCTACCACCTCAGTTCGTCCACCCATTGCTGATTCCCTCCCATTCTTTCCACCAATTTGTTCAAAGAATACACATGGCACAGTGCTAGGCTTTGGTACAAAGAGCAGTGAACAAAAAACACAAACATCCTGAAAGTATTTCATCTTTCTCTACCCAGACAACCATTCCATTACTATCCTTGTTTAGCACCAATCATGGCTATAAGCAAAAATAACAATCACTGAATGGAGCACTAGTGGCCTAGTGGCAAGAAGCTCTGGTACAATCCTAAAGGCACACAGTTTGAATCCATCAACTTCTCTGTGGGTAAAGGATGGGCATCTCCTTGCAAGAGATTAATAGGCTCTGAACACCAACTGGAGGGTCAGCTATTGTTCAGTTCTAACTTCATGGCAATACAACAACTCTAAGAACTCTATTTGAAGGGAACTCTGGTGATATTGTGATGGGAAAGTCTGCTGTTAGGGACCTCTCTAAAGTACTCAAGAGCAATGGTGTCTCTCTGGAGACTAAGGTGCACCTTATACAGGCCATGGTCTTTGCAATCACTTGTTATGCATCAGAGAGTTGGACAATGACTAGGGAGGACAGAAGGAGAATTGATGCCTTTGAGCTGTGGTGCTGGAGAAGAGTATTGAATGTACCCTGGACTGCCAAGAAAACAAACAGATTCATCTTGGAGAGGATTAAACCAAGCAACTCCCTGGAGGCAAGGATTCTGGGACTTCATCTGACATACTTTGGGTATGTTGCAAGGAGGGACAGGTCCTTGGAGAGGGACATCATGCTTGGGAGGGTGGAGGAACAGTGCAAAAGGGGAAGACCCTCTATGAAATGGATTGATTCAGTGACTAAGGTAATCGGAATGGGTGAGTCAGAGACAGTGCAATTGGCACAGGATAGAGCAGGGTTTAGGGCTGTCATACACAGGGTCGCTATGAGTAGCAAACAACTCGACGGCACATAAAACAACAACAACTGGTGGCCTAGTGGCAAGAAACTATGCACAAGGTCTGAATCCACCAGCTGCTCCACAGGAAATGAATGGAGAATCTCCTAATTGCCTCTGAAAAACCTCTTCGAGGGTCAGTTCCAATGACATATACAATAGCAATCCTATTTAAGAGAACAAAATTGAAAGCTATAGTAACAATTTGTTTAAAATTACATGATAGTGGACTTCATGAGAACTTTTTGATCCTTATAAGGAGGATCTAAAACTCTAAAAGAGATTTACATTTCTTTCCTTGGGGCTAGAAAGTAGAAAAATCCAAATTTTAAAATGTGAAAATATTTTCTATGTGTTGCCAGTAGAAAATTAAAATTATATTTAAATGGGAGGAAAAAGGATGAAATGCAAGCTGAAATTTGTAATATATGTGAATGCCTATAAATTGAATCTTAAAAACTAGAGATAGGAAAGGTAATTAAGACTTGGGTCACATTAAGGTGGATTTCCCCCCTTATGTTAAATAATATTAAAGCAATTAGCATGTCAGAGAAGTTTTTCAGGTACTTTTTTTATTATTTCTTACTTATATTCCCTAAAGTAAAAGGAATAATTAACTGAAATCCAATTAGCGTAGACTTAGAACACCTGTTTCTGAAATCCTTTGAATAACTTTATCATATTATTATTTTTTTTTCTTGGTCTTTGTTTTAAGATGAAACACATATCCCTATCCAGTTGCTCTTAGGAACTAGGAGATTTGCATATCACTTAGAAGAAAAGTACCTGTTTGTAAAAGAAACACAAGATTAAAAAGACCAAAAGAGTTGTGATATATTGCAGCAGCTACTATTTTTAACCCTCTTTTAACCAACCATAAATATGTAAAATTTATCTTAATGATTTATAAAAATAATTTTGTTTAGGAGAAAATTATATAGACCCCACTTTAAAAAAATACTAAAAATAAATTCATAGCAAAAAATGTACAAAATAATGAAGAAAATGTATTATGATGAGGGAAAATGACACAACCCTGCTTGCTGAAACTGAGATTTGAAGAGCTTGCTGCAGAAGGTCAACACTGCAGCCTACAGTATTAATATCAAGAAAACAAAGATTCTCATCACTGGGACAACTGGCAGCACCTGGATGGATGGTGAAGAGATTGAGATTGTTCACAGCTTTAGTTTGCTTGGCTCCAGAGTCAACACTCTTGGCACCAGCAGCCAGGAAATTAAGACATATTGCGATGGGAAAGTCTGCTGTTAGGGACCTCTCCTAAGTACTGAAGAGCAATGTTGTCACTCTGGAGGCTAAGATGTGCTTGATACAAGCCACGGTCTTTGAAATCACTTGTTATGCATCAGAGAGCTAAACCATGACTAGGGAAGATAGAAGAATTGATGCTTTTTAGCTGTGGTGTTGAAGAAGAGTATTGAATATACCATGGACTGCTAAGAAAACGAATAGGTTCCTCCTAGAGAGGGTTAAACCAGGCTGCTCCTTGAAGACAAGGATTCTGAGGCTTCATTTGATATACTTTGGACATGTTACAAGGAGGGACCAGTCCTTGGAGAGGGACGTCATGCTTGGGAAGGTGGAGAGACAGCACAGGAGAGGAAGACCCTCTATGAAGTGGATTGATCCAGTGACTGGGGTAATGGGGGTAGGTGTGTCAGAGACCGTGAGATTGGCAAAGGATAGAGCAGGGTTTATGGCTGTTGTACATAAGGTCACTATGAGTCACAGGTGACTCAATGGCACATAACAACAACCAACAACAATTAAAAGAAAAAAGAAGAAATATGACTTTTATTCTGAGATCAGAGGTTTTAAATGATGGTAGTTTGTAGAGATTCATGATGAATCAAAGTAGTATACGTATCTAACTAAAATAGCAGTAAAAATAAGGAAAATAAAGAGATTAGTGTGCAGAGTGAACGATAAGCACAAATTATAATAGTCATTTAAATGTTCGATTAAGTTATTTTAATGGATAGCAACAAAAAAATTTCATCAGATTAAAAAGCAAGACCCAGTAATGAGGTGGGAGGTTAAATAAAACAATAAAAGGGGGGGAATCTTACCAATATTTTCAATTTAAAAAGTTTCACAATAACTCTTGGAAAGGTAAATATTAACTATCAAAAACCAGTTTGCACTAAAATATGAGCACAAAAGGTGGATGCTTCTGTGTTATTGGTATGTGTACCACGGAGTCAGAACATAGCAAACCCTCCAGTAGGTTTTCATAGTCAATAAATCACAAAGGAGACTGCCTGTCTTTCTCCCAAAGAGCGCCTGGTAGAGAAAGCAAGTCCTTGTCATTAGGCTGCCACAGGAGAGAGAAAAAGGACCTTCAAGCTCTGTTCCATGATAATGAGAAGTTAGTTATCTTGTTTCCAAATGACCACTTCTGGAAGTTTACTAATACTACTACTTACATCTTCTTTTGATGATTTCTGCGTCATTCAATATTTTGCCCATACCATCCTTCAGTTACAATGTGAGGCTAAAATTTGATCATCAGTTCTCTCAGCTTGAAAAATGCCAGGTGCATTCTTCCCTTTTGTTTTACTAACTACAACTCTTTGCATAATTTTTATAATACTTTGCTTTATTGTCTTTGAAATCTGCTATTTCATTTTCTAACTGCAGCTTTTTTTTGTCTCTTCTGACAACCCTTCTGAACTTTTCTTCTTTCTCTGATTTTATAATGAATGACTTTTGATTTCTTCATACATAACAACTTTGATGCCATTTCACACCTCCCATCACCTTTGGTCATCAGTGTTTAAGACATCAAATCTATTCTTGAGATGGTTTTTAAATTCAGGTGAGAGAAACTCAAGGTTTTATTGTATTATGCAGACAATACAATCTTCTCATAAATTGAAGAAGACTTTGAAACGCTTAGAAAGACTACAACCTTCAATATGGATTACATCTCAACATTAAGAACAAATCTTCACATAGGCAACACCATCAAAGATAGAGAAAAGATTGAAGTTGTTAAGGATTTAATTTTACTTGTATCTACAATCAGCATACATGCTAATAGCAGCCAAAAAATGAAGAGACATTGCATTAGGAAAATTGCTATATAAGACTTTTTTAAAGGACCAAAATGAAGGTTGTCAGTGTAAATTCCAAGCTATTTTAAACTGCTTGATAAGCTTCTGAATTTTGAACAATGAACAGGAATATACCCAAAGGAAATTAGAACTGAGGCACAAATGAATATTTGTACATCAGTGTTCATAGCAGCATTATTCACCACTGCAGTAACATGAAAATAGCCCAAATGTCCAACCATAATTTAATGCACTGAGAAATTGTGGTTCATTCACATGATGGTATACTATGCAGCACTCAAGAGCAACAATTTAAAAAATTACTACATACCTTAGAAGAGAATGCAGGGCATTATGCTGTGTGAACTAGCTCAGTCTCATAAGGGTGAATACTGCCTATGACTATTATTGTAAAAACAGAAGGATAACTAGCAATCACATGTGGGGATCTAAGAGGGAAAGGGGTGAAAACAGAGAGGTAAGTGTGGGCAGGAGAGAAATCATAGCGTTGCACAATTTGGTGGATGGAGGGAGGGGTAAAGGAAGTGGGGAAGATCCTGTGGGGATCTAGAATGTCAGGGTAATGGGTGGGCATGGCTTAATGGTTACTGACTTTATAAAACATAATAATTGAGAGTGATTATATGAAACACAATGTGGATGAAGGATAGTCTGAAACACAATACATTTGAACTTTGTAAAATTTTTATAATGAATAATTTTTTAAAAGAAAAAAAGAGACCAAAGGTAAAGCAATACATTTAAATTGTGTTGCTGCACAATAGTATTCAATCAAGGACTGTATTTTTAAAAAAAAATCAACCCCCCAAAAACCCCACCACCAATCTGCATAGGAGGAGGTTCAACAGGGTGCTGCTCTATAGAAGCAAGGATGGTGAAAGCTTTAAGTATGAGGTTGTTGTTGTTATGTGCTTTTGAGTTGTCTGCCAATCATATTGTTTCTGACACACCTACCCCCATTTTCCCAGTCACTGAATCAATCCATCTCATCCAGAGTCTTCCTCTCATGTGCTGTCCCTCCACCCTCCCAAGCATGAAGTCTCTCTCCAAGGATTTTGTTTCACATTCCAACATGTCCAAAGTATGTCAGACAAAGCTTCAGTGTCTTTGTCTACAATGAGCAGCCTGGTCTCACCCTCTCTAGGATTAACTCATTTGTTCTCCTAGCACTTCATGGTATATTCAGTACTCTTCTCCAGCACCACAGCTCAAAGGCATGAATTCTCCTTCTATCATCTCTTGTCAGTGTCTAGCTTTCTGATGCATAGCAAGTAATTGCACAGACCGTGGCCTGGTAGATTATGAGAATAGTGCAGAACAGGGTAGATCTGTTGTACATAGGATTACTCTGAGTTGCAGTTGACTGGAGAGACCATAACAACAACAACAACAACAACAACAACAACAACAACACTTATATTACACTCAAGTACAGTACCTGGTTTTGTGACTCTCAGCTATACATTCAAAGAAGAATGCTGTATCTGGTTTCCTCCTCCAGCTGGTCTTTCAAATTACAGAACAGCTTCTTACCACTAGGTCACCAGAGTGGGAGAAGAATGGGCAATACCTGCTGCAGGGTTAGCTATAGGTTGATTCTGATTTGACAGCAAACAACCTCTGTTGGCCTACAATCTCTGACAACGTTGTGCAAAACGTGTTTGAGCTGCTTGCCAAAAGCTCAAAGGTTCAAATCATCAACTTTTATGAAGGAGAAAGATAAGCAGTTTTATTACTCATGATTTTTATTCAGAATCAACTGGATGGTGGTGAGTTTGTGGTATTTGTTTGCTTTTTCTTTGAGTGGTATAGTGAGTTATGTGTTCAAACTGGTAACCAAAAGGTCAGTAACCACTCCAAGGGAAAAAGATAGACAGTCTACTCCCGTCATGATCTGCACCCTCAGAAACCAGTGGAGGATCACTATGAGTCACATCTACCTTCATAAAGTGAGAAAAGGAGGCTTGCATTATAGAAGTTTGTTATTTCAATTGGCCACAGCTCCAGAAAGAATAGATCTTAAAAAGTGCTTACAATTAATGACTAAAATAAACATTTAGCATACCAATACTTTGGTACCAATAATGATAAATAGATCTCTTTATGAGTTATTTTTTAAGTGCAAAGAAGTATTACTTAGAAAAAAATATATAGACACATGATTCAGAGCATGTGCCCAAATATAGACGACACAATAAAGCTCAAATTAATGTTTGGTCTACATGATATAACCAGAATATATTAAGCTCAAATAAAATGATTTTTTAAATTTGGCATGGTATATAACTAAGCTTTCCAATTGAAATATGTGAGCCAGATATGTAATTTTAAATTCTTTAGTAGCCACACTAAGAAGTAAAAAAGAAAAAAGTGTAATTAATTTTAATTATATTTTTTTCACTTAACCAATTATTTCCCAAATACTATTTTACAACTAATATAATCACAGAGTTGTACAATTTGATGTGGGGGGATGAGGGAAATTGGAAGAATCTGTTCTGGAAAACAATG
>NW_006399763.1:19535522-19539903 GCF_000299155.1 Elephantulus edwardii
GCAGGGTTTAGGGCTTTTGTACACAGGGTCACTATGAGTCACAAACGATTCGACAGCACACAACAACAATAACAACAACAATGAATTAGAACAATCATATAAAACACAATGTGAATGATGAATAGTGTGAATCACAATGTATACAAACTTTGTAAGAAAACCAATATAAAATATTTTTTAAAAATCACCATTGATCATCATTAATGTTCACTATTATCCTATCTTTTCAAGTCCCCAAAGGATTTCCTAATTCCTTAATTCCTTCTCTCCAGTTACCAAACTCTGTGACCTTGTAATTTTCTCCTATCCTCTCTCACCCTCCCCTGTCCCATTCCCCTTGTGTCTTTGTACTTTTGTACACATCTTACTAGTTATTCTTCTATTTTTTCAATAATGGTCTTATAGAGTATTGTGCTCATGACAGAGTTAGATCACTTAACATAAATCTCTCCAGCCTCTTAAATTCTATATAGTATTTCTCAAAATCATTGCTCCTGATTGTTGCATAGTATTCCACCATGTGACTCTAATCATAATTTCTCAGTCAATTTGTATGTCAAAGGCATTTGAGCTGTTTTCCATTTTCTTGCTATTGTGAATAAGCTGCTATGAATATCAGTGTACAAATCTTCAATTGTGCCTCCGATCTATTTTTCTCAGGATATATTCCTAGAAGTAGAATGACTGGATGATACGAAATTTCTATGTTCTGATTTGAGGAAATGCCAAACTGTCTTTCAGAGTGGTTGTACCAGTTTATAATCCCATCAATAGTGTGTAAGAGTTCCAATTTCTGCAAATCCTCTCCAACACATTGATTGCTGTCGTGTTAAACTTTGCCACTGTTATCGGGGTGAGATGGTATCTTATTGTGGTTTTGACCTACATCTCTCTTCTTGTCAGTGATTGTGAACATTTCTTCATATATCTTTTTACCATCTGAATGTCTTCCTCTGTAAATAGTCTTTCCATATCATTTGTCCATATTGTAATATGGTTATCTATTTTATTTTTGTGTGTGTGTGGAGGCCCTATAGTATTCTGTAAACTTTTGTTATCAGACTCTTATCTGAGATGGCATTTCCAATTTTTTCCCCCAGGGGCTTAATCTTTAGAAGGTCTCATTCATTGTTATTCTCTCCTGGTTGTGTCCATAGCATATTCTAATTCATTGCATATATCATTTTTTTTCTATAATTATATTTTATTAATTTTCATAAACATTTACAGAGATTTTGGGCTTCCACTCATTCATTGTTCCACTATTCTCTCTAACCTCCTCCCAGTTTGTTCTTGTCCAAATGCCACAGTGCTTGTCAAAGCCAGTTCTGATTAATCTTCTTTGTCAGTGTGATGCATATATCATTTTAAACAAACCTGGTTTCAAGTGCCAGGTAACCAGCCACACGTGACTGACTCTTTGAACCCCACATGTTTAGAGCATTCAGAGATCCAGAGTCATTTCCAGGCTTACCAACCCTTAATTTATTGGTAGTTCATTTAAAACTTTAATTATTTGCTTAACACAGAAAATACAGGACTACCACAATTCCAACTAAATCCACTTCTAGGCAAAGAAATTCTACTTGCCTCTGAAATTTCCAGTCAAAACGTACATGCAAAAACCAAAAAATATTTCAAATATGCAAAAAGTAAAAATTTTTACATGCATTTGAAAAGTAAGTTCAAAAGATAATATTTTATAAGGAATTTATATTGATAAAATTCTAGAATAACATACATCTAACTCTCATTTATTCAATGGTTACAGTTTTAAGTCATACTTAAGCTTTAATTATCACTAGTGGATAAATATTACATAGAAAAGTGACACTGAAAAGTCTGATCTGTCATATTATATGTCTTCTTATATTTATTTTTTACTAACATCTATTAGAAAATAATGTTTTCAGCTAGCTGCTTCAAAGGTAAAGCTTGATATGTTGTTGAGTGCTGTTGAGTCACAGGCGAGTCATAGCAACCCTATGAAGGAGAGTCCTCGACGCTTGGGAGTCTTTCATCCTCTCTCCAGGTTCATAAGGTTTCTGGAGGCAAGCTGTTATGGAAGTGGATGCCACTTCTCCTTCCAAGTTTGATATAGGAAATTTCTTACTGGTTCTTCCAATAAATTAGTTCTAATTTGATATCTCCAAACTTACTTGGTGATAAGATTACTATGAAGCTCTGGTGGCTTAGTGGTAAGAAGTTGTGCTTCCAACCAAAGGCAAGCAATTCAAATCTACCAGTTTCTCAGGGAGAGAAATATGGACAATCTCTTCCGGTGTGATGTGTTATTGTTGTTGTTAAGTGCCATCAAATATGACTCATAGAGATTCTATGAACAAAAGATCTGAACCCTGTTCTGTAGCTATTGCCATTTCTCCAATGTTTCCAAATGCCTGTTATTTATGAAGTAGATGCCAATCCTGTTTAAGTCTATTTTTATTTAGGAGCTCTACCAAACCCTGTCCACCACAGATAATAACTATGGCATTTGACACATCAGTGGCACAAAGTTCAGTATCAAAGTAACACCAAGTTATCTAAGTAGAGCAAACCCAAACACAATTACCACCAGGTCCTGAGGCCATCAGGCCTAACCGATTTTTAAATACAAAAGCCAACGTACCAGGTCCTGATTTACTTAAACAAGAGGCTTTTAAAAGCCCACAGTTGATTGTTAACAAAATTCAGGCAACCAATCAGATTAGTCAATTGTTAACAAAATTTTAAAAATTACCAAATAGTTTACACCTGTTTTTTTACTAAATCTATTGCCTCTGAAAACTTGCTGTAGAGTCAGCTATAAGGTGGTTCTGACTCAATAATACACAACAACAACAACAAACTTACTTTATGCAATCACCTTGAATCCCTCATATATAATATAGAAACAAATGAAGTGTACTTGCTACAGTCTAGTTTGATCTCTTACTATTCAAGCTTAAAAGCCTTGATGGCATGCTGTTGTTGTTATGTGCTGTTGAGTCACCTGTAACTCATAGCAGCCCTATGTACAACAGCTCTGAAGCCTGCCCTGTCCTGAGCCAGTCTCACTGAATCCAACTGAATCCAACACACCTGCCTCCATTTGCCCCAGTTACTGAGTCCATGCATCTTATACAGGTCGTCCTCTCCTGCTTTGTCTCTTCACTTTTCTGAACATAATGTCCTTCTTCAAGGACTGAGCCCTTCACTTTAGCCATGTACCCAAAGTATGTGAGATGGAGCTTCAAAATCATAGCCTTTAAGGAGAAACTTGGTTTCACCGTCTCAAAGACAGACCTATTTGTTTTGTTGGCAGTCTATGGTATGTTCAAGACTCAACACAACTCAAGCATCACAACTCAAAGACATCAATACTTCTTCTATTGTCCTTAATACATTGCCGCTAATGATGGCTATAGTGAAAAAAAAAAGTGTTTCTAAGCACGGTCGTCAACTTAAAAGTGTGCGGCAACGTTTTAATCATTCTCCAGCTCTCTGATGAACAGCAAGTAATTAATTGCAAAGACCATGACCTGGATAAGCTCACCTTAGTCACTAGACTGACACTGTTTCTTCTCAGCAGCCTAGAAAGGTCCCTGACAGCAGATTTTTCCCAGTAGAATTCTTCTTTTGATTTCCTGACTGCTAGGACCTAGAGTGTTGACTGTGCATCTGAGCAAGCTAAAGCTGTTAACAACCTCAATCTCTTCTCCTTCTATCATGCTGAGGCCACTTGGCCCAGTGGGAAGAACCTTTGTCTTCCTGATGCTGAGCTTCAGTCCTCCACATTGAAGACTACAGTCATTGCCCTTCTGCAGCAAGTGCTTTAAGTCCTGCTCAGTTTCAGCAAGCAAAATCGTGCCATCTACATAATGTAGATTGTTGGTGAATCTCCCTCCAATCTGGATGCCACATTCCTCCTCATAAAACTCGGAGTCCTGAATGACCTGTTCTGTGTATAGATTGAAAAGGTATGAAGACAGAATGCATTCTTTACACACTCCTGACTTTGAATTATTCAGTGTATCCTTGTTCTGTTCTGATAACTGCTTCCTGATCCAAGTATAGGTTTTACAAAAGCACAGTTAAGTGTTCTTTGATTTCCATTCTCCTCAAGATTAGCCACAATTTGTTGTGATCCACACAGTCAAATGTCTTTGCATTGTCAATGAAACAGAGATAGATATCACTCTAGTACTCTTTGCTTTCTGCCAAGATCCATCTGGTATTGTCGATAATGTTTCTACTACAATCTCTTTTAAATTCAGCTTGTATTTCTGGTAGTTCTCTGTCAATGTACTTTTTGGATAATCTTCAGCAGGATTTTGCTTGCATGTGATATTAGTGATACTGTTCGATAACTTCTACACCCTTTAGGGTCACCTTTTTTTTT
>NW_006399763.1:19540033-19546357 GCF_000299155.1 Elephantulus edwardii
AGGGAAGCATCTTCTAGTGGTATAGTATATTTATTTATATTAAATATTACACTAGTGGACTTGTAGTAAGAAATTGAGCTGCAATCCCAAAGGCACACAGTTTGAATCTACCAGCTGCTCCAAAGAGAATGGGTAATCTCCTCCTGTGTAATTAACTGCCTCTAAAAACCCACCAGAAGGTCAGCTACGGGTCAGTTTCAACTCAATAGTACACAAACAGAACAACAATCAAAAGTTATTGGTTGGTACAGCAATGAAGGAATGAAAACCCAAAATCCCTCTAAATGTTCATTAATACTAATAAAATTTAATAAAAAAAAAGTTATTGGTTGGAATTCACCAGTAATTCCATAGGAGCTATATGTCCCGTAAACATTTACAGCCTTGGCGTGGCAAGTCACTATGGATAGGTTTCTGCTGGACTTTATCCTGGTTTAGGATAAGTAGTAGTGATATCGTAGTCTAAACAATGGGCTGCTCACCATAAGTTTGGCAGTTCAAACCAGCAATCTTGTACAAAAAAACCAAGTCTGTCAGCTCCTACAAAGATTTACAGTCTCAGAAACTTTTAAAAGCAGTTCTACTTTAGCCTATAGAGATGCTGTGGGTCAGAATCAACTCCCAAGCAATTAATTTATGTTGATATTTCTTTAGACTCCCTGGACTGCTAACTAGCCTTAATCTACATATTTTCCTTCACCTTGTTGTTGTTAAGTGCCATTCAGTCAAGTATGAATCATAGCAACCCTATGAACAAAGATCTGAACCCTGTTCTATCCTGTGCCATCTGCACACTTCCTGACACACAGAGCCCATTGCAGGAGTCACCATGCTAATCCACATGGGTGAGGGCCTTCCTCTCTTTCACTGACCCTCCACCCTTCGCAGCATTATATCCCTGTCCAAGGATAGCCCCTTCTAGCAACATGTCCAAAGTATGTGAGATGAAGCCACATCATTCCTGCCTCCAAACAGCATTCTGGCTGTACCCTCTCTAAGACATAGCTGTTTGTTCTCTTGGCCAACCATGGGATATTCAGTGCTCTTCTCCAACACCACATTTCAAAGATATCAATTCTTTTTCTGTCATCCTTATTCACTGTCCAACTCTCAAATAAATAGCAAGTAATTGAAATGACTATAGCCTGAATCAGACCCAACTTAGTCTTTAAACTGACATTATATTCCGCAATAGCTTGAAAAAGTCCCGATTTCCTTATTTCCTCACTGCTGGTACCAGGGGTGTTAATTGTGGAACCAAGCAATATGAAGCCCCTTCTGCTTAGATGAATATATATATATATAGGGGTGGGGGGTGAACGGGGGGTTGTATTTCATGTTTGTATATCCTATTATCAAAATTTTATGATTATATATATGAAGTCCAAAGTTATTGAAAATATTTGTTATTTCAAATCCCTATAAGATTCTTCTTGAGGAGATGTTTGGGGACATGCTTCCAAATAGAGACAACTAAGAGAAAAATCCTTCCCCTAGAGTTAGTGTCGTGAAATTCAGATTCTAGCCTCTGAAACAGGAAGCTCTGGTGGTGCAGTCCATAGAGTTGTGCTGCTCATTCAATGACCACACTTCCCTGGAAGTTCAAATCCACCAGTGGATCCACAGAAAAAAGACCGATACTCTCCCTCAGTGTGATTTATAGCCTTAAACACAATTAGACAAAATACAGTCAGAGGTAAGGATGGTAAAACTTTGTCTCACATATTTTAGCCATCTTGTCAGGAGGAGCCAGTTTCTGGCAAAGGACATTGTGCTTGGAAAAAGAAAAGATAGGAACTTGTGAGGATGGCATAATATCACACAAGGGTTCTTTCTATTGTTCATAGGATTTCTATAAGTCAGAGCAAACAAGTTGGTCAGGTCAGTTCCAACTCAGTGGCAACAGACTGAGAGAGTGAGTCTCCAAAACTGCGTTGCTATGTTGTTAGGTATAAATTCATTAGCCCTGAATCATAAGAACTCTGAGTATAACAGAATACACACTTGCCCAATCCTGTGCCAGCATCCCAATCTCTGCTCATTCTTGGAGTGAGTGCAGCAATCCATTTCATTAAGGGTCTTTTCCTCCTTTGTTGATTCTTTACTTTTCCAAGCATGATGTCCTTTTCTAAGGACTTGATCCTACTCACAACATGCCCAAAATAGCCATGTAAGACAAATGTGAGACAAAGATTCACATCCTGACCTCCAAGGAGCACTCTAGCTACACTTCCTCCAAGAAAATGTTGCTTGTTCTTGTAACAGCTCATGATATATTCAATATTTTTCAACAAAATTGCATTTCAAAGACATTCGTATTCCTCTTTCTTCTGCTTTATAATTGCCCAACGTTAGCTTGCATATGGAGTAATTGAAAATACTGTGACTTCGATCAAGTGTACCTTAGTCATTAATATGATATCCTTGGTCTTAAGCACGTTAAAGAAGTAGTTGGCAGATAAATCTCTGTTTCTTTAAGCCATCCACTTTAGTATTTCTGAGCAGCACTAGAGAACTAAGACAACTAGATACAGATTGAGAAGAACATATTAACAATATGGAGCTCTGGTGGCCCTTGCAGCAAGAAGGCTCACTGCAATCCTGAAGGCACGCAATTCAAGGCTTCCGGCTGCTCTACAGTAGAAGGATGCACAATCTCTTCCCATGGGATTAATTGCCTCTGAAAACCTGCTGGAGGGTCAGCTGTGGGCTGGATGTGAATCCATTGTACATAACATATTTATATCAACTTTATAAGGAATATTAGCTCATTCTCATACTTTTTTATTTTGCCATATATTCATATTCATATTCATATTCACTAAAAAGTATGGTGTTCAATACACTACAATAATATTTTTTATTACATTCATATTTAAAGAGAAAAAACACTCATTGAAAAATATAGTAAGCATATACCCTTTCTTTACCAAAGGAAAGACAGAAATTAAAACTAATAGTACAAAAGAAATGTTTATTAATTAGACATACTTTCCAGCTGTTGAAACTAATGCATGTAATTAATCAAAGCATGGTGATTTTATAAAAGAAATATACTTTTTAAAAACTGTATAAATAGGAAGAAGTATGGCAAAATCTAAAAACATATGTAATGCAAATCATATTCATGGAAACCTTTAAGAGTGGAAGAGAAAGTATTAATGAAGTGGTTTGGGTGAAGCAATAGGATACAAGAAGGATCTGACAGGATCCTTAGCTTGGTGGGTAGGTTGCACTATAGATCGAAGGGTCAGATGCACAAAGAGGAGTTAAGGCAAGTTTGTGTGGAAAAAAAGACCATTACTGGATTAAAGACTAAGAATTCAAGTTCTAAAACACAGAGGTGATAACATAGCCAGTTTGGGAGAGGATTAAAATAAAGAAATTACAACAGCATTCTTTTGAGAGAGAAGGCTGTCAAAAAATTTAAATAGGATGAATAGGTAAACAATGAAAACAAAAACCTGACATCTAATCCAGGGTGTTAGTAACAAAAACTCCAAAGAGGAAAATGTGATTGTTTTCATTCTCAGGGTTCTGGATTATTAACAGAAGACCAAGCCAGATGGAAAATGTGGACCCAATAATAGGAAACCAAATGGACTGCAAGAACTATAAGAGACAAATCCATTTAATGTCCCTTTTTGAATAAATCACCTTAGGCAAATGAAAGCCTAACACACACAATTAGATGTTTACTAGAGGAAACAGTGTGTTGTTTAGACCCACTAAAGATAAATCTGATATTTGACAACTCTAAAAGCATAATAATTAAGAATACTACACTTAAGTTATATAGTGTTAAAATTTCAGTTGCTGATTTTTGCTTAATAGTTTATGTCAATTTATATTCCTATAAATTTATTAAGATATTTTATTGTTTAAGCTGCAATTTGGTTCTTGATTCCTGATACATAATCAAGTCTTACTATTATCCACTTTTTTGTTTGAAAGAACATAAATCTTTTTAAAAGTCTTTCCAAAGTAACATTTTAAATAGTATTATCTAGCACTATTTAACTACATTTAAGAAAGTGATCTGTCTTTTCCATTTTCTGTCAGAAATGGAAAAGTAGCACTTTATTACTGTGATTGTAAACTTTATTCTAAATACACTATATATAACTTTTGAAAAATGAAAAAATACTGAAAAATGTTGTTGTTGTTATGTGACATTAAGTCTCTGTGGTTAATTGTAACCTGTGTACAATAGCTTTATCCTGAGTCAACCTTATTGTCTCTGACACACCCACTCCCAATCCCCAATCACGGAATCAATCCATCTCATCAAAGGTCTTCCTCTATTGCACTGTCTCTCCCTCCTCCTAAGCATAGTGTCCTATTCCAAGAACTGGTCCCTCCTTGCAATATGCCCAAAGTATGTCAGACGAAGCCTCAGAATTCTTGCCTCCAAGAAGAGCCTGGTTTCACCCTCTCTAGGACTAAGCTGTTTGTTCTCCTAGCATTCAATACACTTCTTCAGCATTACAGCTCAAGGGGATTCTCCTATCATCCCTCATCATTGCCCAGCTTTCTAATGCATAGCCTATACATGGGAAGACCATCATCTGGGTCAGGCACACCTTAGTCTCAAGACAGACGTCATTGCTCTTCAGTGCTCTAGAGATATCCCCGACAACAGACTTTCCCAATGCAGTTTGTCTTTTGATTTCTTGGCTGGTGAAACCAAGAGTGTCAATTGTGGAACCAGGCAAACTGAAGCTGATTACAATCTCAGTCTCTCTTATTCAACATTGTACTGGAAGTCTTAGTGATAGCAGTAAGGCAAGAGACAGAAATAAGAGGTATCCAAATTGGCAAAGAGGGGGTAAAATTATCTCTCTATGCAGATGATATGATAGTATACTTGAAAAACCCTAAAGAATCAGCAAGAAAGCAGCAGGGAATAGTTGACAAATTCAGCAAAGTGGAGGGATACAAGATCAACATAGAAAAATCAGTTGGATTTCTCCACAGTGACAAAGAGAATACAGAGCTGGAGCTAAAAAAAAAAAAAACACCAAAAAAAAATACCCTTCACAATAGTTAATCACAAGATTAAATACATGGTAGTAAATCTAACCAGAGGTACAGGATCTACTTAAAGAAAATTGCACAACATTACTCTAAGAAACAAAAAGAAATCTGGATAAATGGAAGAATATTCCTTGCTCATGGATAGGAAGACTCAATATTGAGAAAATGACAATACTATGAAAGGCAATTTATATGTTCAATACAATCCAAATATAAATACCAATTCCATTCTTCAATGAGGTGGAAAAGGCAATCTCCAGTTTCATTTGGAATAGAAAGAAATCCCAAATAATCAAAGCACTCCTTAGAAAAAAGACATTCATATGGCAAACAAACACATGAAGAAATGTTCAAAATCCCTAGCTCTAACAGGGATGTAAATCAAAACAGCTAAGAGATATCACTTATTCACTGTTGCTGGCAGTTTAAAACAATTCAACCACTATGGAAGGCTGTATGTCACTTTCCCAAAAAGTTGGAAATAGAAGTACCATTTGACCCAGCAATTCCACTACTGAGACTATACCCCAAAGAAACAATAACCACCACCCAAGCAAATATATGCACACCCACGTTTATTGTGGCTTTGTACACAATAGCAAAGAGTTGGAAACAACCTAAGTACCCATCAATAAATGAATAGATATAGAAGCTCTGGTATATTCACACAATGGAGTACTATACTGCATTGAAAAACAAGAAACCCATGAAATATTATTATACAAAATAGGTAACCCTGGAGAACATTATGAGTGAAATATCTCAGTCACAAAAGGACAAATACTGCATAGTGCCACTGCTGTAAAATGGGACTGACATCCGGATTGATGTTAGAGTGAGAAAGAGCAGATAAATAATGTATACTACACTGAAATAGTTGAGGGGGAGAGCTGTTTAAAAGGGATATATGATTAGGTATTACTGTCATGACAGCAGTCCAGAATGAAGGCTGTATAGTGGAACAGATTTGGGGAGAGGGATTGCATATAACAATGAAAGAATTTTTATTTTACTTTTCAAAGAGAAGAGCAAACTGCAGGGGTAAAGTGGTGTACAGGAAGAAAAGTGCATGAATGGAAAAATGAATGAATGGAACGGAATGGAAATCCCAAGTCTCTGTAAATTTTCTTTAAAAAATTAATAATGAAAAACCAAACAAACAAGAAACCAACCAAAAAACCACTATCCTCCTGGATGTGTGAAGAGGTATTTTCTGAAACTGTGATGTACTTGAGTTTGTTGCCCTTGTTTGTTCTTATTTTCTGGAAACCAAACAAAGAAACAACC
>NW_006399763.1:19546832-19548339 GCF_000299155.1 Elephantulus edwardii
TATGTCAGTTTGAAGACTAAGGTGCTCCAGATTCAGGCCATATTATTTTTCAATCACTTGCTATGCAACTGAGAAATAGACAAAGATTAAGGATGACAGAAGGAAATTGGTGCCTTTGAGCTGTAGTTTGGATAAGAGTATCTAATAGCCCATTTGATAATGCACAATAGCTCTGAACTCTGTCATATTGTATTCTAAGGCAATACTCACTGTCTCTGGCACCTGCCCCTATTAGGAAATATTTTCCAAAGGTAAAAACAAAGTGATAGAAGGCTAAATAAATACAATATAAAATTATTATAATAGAAAGCATAAGGTTCCACAATTGCATACATAACATAAAGTAGTATGAAAATTGATAAAAGACAGTAATAAAGTAAATAGATGTATGATAACATTAGTATGCCCATTAAAAGAAAAAAAGATGGTCATGTTAGCATATTAAATACATCTTAGCTCTTTAAGGCACAATGTACACCAAATTCAAACTGTAACCAGTTGTTATTGAGATAATTCTAATTAACATAGATGCTTTAGAACACAGTAAAACTATATTACAGCATTTCTAAGTCTGTAATTTGGAAAAAAAGAAGTTCTGTTTTGCTGTAATAAGATGAGCTACTAACTTCAAGACTCACAGTGTGTTCCTAGCAGTTTGAATCCATTGGACCTTAACGGAGAAAGATGGGCAGTGTTGCTTCTTCATAATATAGAACTTTTTAAACTCAGTAAAAGTTTGCTGTGAGTCAGAACTTTACTGACAGTGAGTTTGATTTTGAATCATGAAAAAACAGATACATCTTTCTCATGCGAAGGCCCCCTTGGGTTCCAACTGACTGCTTTTCACTTAGCCATATGAGCGTTTAGCCACGGTGCCATCTTGCAATATAAACAAATAATAAAATAAAATATTGCAATCAAGAAAATCAATATTGGAATAGAATAAACCAGAAAACACCAAAACACTGTTTTTATAACCCAACTTCACAAAAGCCAGAACTAAAATAAAATATTCCAAAAGGCTCTGAAGGGGGGAAAAAATAGAAAGAAAAGGAGACAGAGCATAGAAACCAATAAAAATAATATAAAACAGTAGTGTTGATACTGATAACTAAACAGGTGTAGTTCAGTCCAAAATACACTAAAAGAGGTGTTGGAGAGAGGGATATTTTTATCATGTGAAAGATCACGTTTTAAAATGACTATATAACTCATTAAACATATGCTCACAAAAAGCAAAATTATAATTGATACTAGAATAGAGAAGAGTGAGAGAAGATTTAAACTCCAAGTCTTTACTAAGTAAGGGCCAAGTCAAAAGAGAAAAAAGTAAGAATATACACTATACTTTGTACAGTAGAGGGTTAGTAAAAAAGAAGTTTCTTCAGCAAGATGGATTGACACAAAGGCTATGAGAATGAGTTCTAACATTGTAACAATTGTGGGGCATCAGCAAGATCAAGCAGGTTTTGGGGTTAGGATGGTTTATACACACACACACACACAC
>NW_006399763.1:19548984-19570758 GCF_000299155.1 Elephantulus edwardii
AGACAAGACTTGGTGAATGGGCCTTGTATTTGAAAGTCGGTTGGGCCCTTGAGCCTGCTGTTAATTGTGTTTGTGATGAACATTCTTCTAAGTGGTACATCACTGGTCTGTCAGTTTGTTGGATTGAAATAACCTGGGGTTGTTGTAATGCTGAATGCTGTACCACTGGTGTGTTAAATGCCATAATGGTTACCCATGGTGGACAGTGTTTGGTGGAACTCCCAGAACTGAAGAAGGCTTGGAAGCAGGAGTAGCATCCACTTCCTAACCAACATGCCACTAGAAACTCTATGAACATAAGGAAACGATAGTTATAGACCAGGGTTCAGTATTTTGTTCATAGGGTCGCTATGAGATGTGCTCAACTCAACGGCACTTAACAACAACAACATATAGTGTTTAATGAGTGAAGCATATACATTTTTGTTGTCATTGTTATGTGCCATTGAGTCGCCTGCAACTCATAGACCCTATGTACAAACAGCCCTAAACCCCGCCCTATCACTTACCAATCTTACTGTATCTAACACACCTATCCCCACTACCCCAATGACTGAATCAATCTATCTTATTGAGGGTCTTCCTCTCTTGTGCTGTCCTTCCACCCTCCCAAGCATGACGTCCCTCTCCAAGGACTGATCCTGCCTTTCAACATGTCCAAAGTATGTCAGACAAAGCTTCAGCATCCTTGCCTTCAAGGAGTAGCCTGGCTTCACTCTCTCCAAGATGAACTTGTTTGTTCTCCTAGCAATTGATGATACATTCAATTTTCTTCTCCAGCACCACAGCTGAAAGGCATCCACTCTCCTTCTATCATCCCTAGTCATTTTCCAGCTCTCTGGTGCATAACAAGTAATTTCAAAGATTATGGCCTATAGCAGGTGCACCTTAGTCTCCAGAATGATATCATTGCTCTTCAGTGCTTTGGAGAGGTCTCTGACAGCAAACTTTCCCAAAGCAAATAGTGTTTTAATTTCCTGGCTGCTGGTACCAAGAGTGTTGACTGTAGAGCCAAGCAACCTGAAGCTGTCAACAATCTAAATCTGTACACCATCCATCATGATGCTGCCAATCGGCCCAGTGATGAGGATCTTTGTAATAAATTAAGTAAAAAAAGAAAAGAAAATAAATATTAAGATTAAATACAAGGAGAAACAAGGAAATTCAACTGCATGTCATTTATTACAAATTTACACCAACAAACACACAAAGTAACTAAAATTGGACATGTTGTTGTTGTTGTTGTTAATGTCCTGTCAAGTCACCTGCAACTAACAGTGATCCTATGTACAACAGTTCTGAAGCAGGCCCTATCCTCTCAGGCTCACTGATACTATCATACTTACTCCCATTGCCCCAGTTACTGTATCAATCCACCTCATCCAGGGTCTTCCTCTCCTGCACTGTCCCTCCACACTTCAGGACATGATGTCCTTCTCCAAGGATTGGTCTCTCCTGGCCACATGCCCCAAGTATGTGAGAAGGACTGTCAAAATTCTAGCTTACAAGAAGAAACTTGGTATATCCTCTCCAAGACAGACTTGTTTGTTTTCTTGGTGGTCCATGGTATGTTCAAGACTCTCTTACAACACCACAACTCAAAGGCATCAATTTTTCTTCCATCACTCTTAGTCATTGTCCAGCTCTCTGATGCACAGTAAATAATTGCAAAGATCATGGTCTGGATCAGGCACACCTTAGTCTCTAGAATGGCATCGTTGCTTCTCTGGAGAGGTCTCTAACAGCAGATTTTCCAAGCATAATTTGTCTTTTAATTTGCTGACTACTGGTCCCAAGAATGTTGATTATGGCCCTGAGCAAGCTGTAATTGTTAACAACCTCAATCTCTTCTCCATCTATCATGAAGCTGCCTATTGGCCCAGTGGTGAGAAGTTTTTGTTTTCTTGATGTTGAACTTCAATCTATATAAAAGACTACCGTCCATGACCTTCTGCAGCAAATGCTTAGGGTCCTCCTCAGTATCAGCAAACAAGGATGTGTCATCTAAATATCGTAGGTTGTTAATGAGTCTTCCTCCAGGCCCGATGCCTCACTACTCCTCATAAACCCCAAACTTCTGAATGATCTGTCCAGCATATAGATTGAAAAGGTATGCTATGACTATATTCTCCAACTACAAACTTCTAGATGAAAATATGTTGAAAAGAAAAAGAACTTCAAAATTCTCTAATTTAGTAATTTTGCTGTTGATACTCATATCAGTATATTACTTTTGAAATTATTCTCTGTGTACTAAACATTAAAGTAAGCAAGTTCTGGTGGCCTAGTGGTAAGAAACTGTGCTGCAATCCCAAAGCTGTGATGTCTGAATCCAAGAGTTTTTTCTGCAGGAAGCAAATGAGCAATCTCTTCCAGTACTATTTATTGCTCCTGGAAACCTGCTTGACGGTCAGTTATGGGTGGGTTCTGACTGAAGGTATACAACAATGCCACAACAAAGAAAAAAAGTAGGGCGTTTTGGTGGCTTTGTGATAAAAAGTTGAGCTGTCAACAGGAAAGATGTTTGTTGTTGTATTGTGAGGTCAGAACAAATACATAGCTGACTAGCTGACTCTTCAGCAGGTTTTCAAAGGCAATTATTCTAAAATGAGGAGATTACACATCCTTTTCTAGGCTGAAAAGCTGGTGAAGTTGAACTACATGCCTTTGGGATTACAGCCCAGTTTCTTATGGCTAGGCTGAAAGTTACGAGGTTTCAACCCACCAGCTGCTCTGAGGGAGAAAGAGAAGCTATCTTACAAATATCCTCTCGTGCACTTTATGGCTCTAAAAATCTACTTAGGGTCAGCTATGAGTCAGTTTTGACTCCATGGTACATAGCAGCAAGAAGACATAAAAGAAACAGGTATATAGGTATGTGGGTACATATGCATGCTTGCTTGTACATATGTTGTTAGGAGCAAAGATATTTTTCCAGTATAGGAAAAATTATAATCAAATTTGGAATAGGAGAAAGTATTTAAGCACCTTGAAATGTAGCTGTCAATATGAGTTACAGATACATAAAGGTGTATGCTTTCGTTTTTCTTTTCCTAACTCCATCCCCTGAGCATATGCAAGACCAATTAGCATTTCAAAAATCCGCATCTTGGTTTCTAAACACAATTCCCCACTAGAAGAAATCAAGAAATTTTTAAAGAAAGGGCTGGTTCTAAGTTCAGGGTAGAGAAAGCAAAAGGTAAGTTTAGAACATCGGTTTTTGAGCCAGAAAGCAAGAAATTCCTCAAAGATTGAGAAGGGCATGCCAAAAGGGCACAGAGGTCAGCTTTAAAGAGCACAGATTTAGTATAATTTGAGTGTCCAAAAGAATAATAATGGTAATGGATGATAACACATTGAATATAAAAAGGAATTCATAAATCCATAATGACCTTTTAAAAATAAAAGAGGAAGGAAGAGAAAGCTATTACTTAAAGGAGAAAGCCTGTTAGTAAACGTAGAATGAATGATAGAAATTAAAAGCATCGTTTGGCAACTACTAATTTAGTAACTGTTTGTCAAAAAGATAGCTTTTGATGTTGGAATTGTTGGATAAAATTGTATTGAGTGTAGCATAATCATAAAATCTTAAGTATCATGGCACAATTTAACTCAGACATAAATGGGGAGTTTTAAAAGAAGAATCTCAGAGACAAATTGTAAACATATTATTAGAATTAACACAACAAGATAATGTGATGCATTAAAAATACAATATCTCCAATAAGGTAACTATTCTTGAGAAAGGAAAAATGTTTAACCTGGTTCAAATAACGAACAATCAGTTCATTTAAAAAAACCCAAAAAACACAACAAACAAACAAAAAAAACACAATCCACCAAAAACAAATAGCCTAATTTTTCAGATGTCTCAAAGACATAAAAGACTGAGAGAAAAAAAATTCTAGATTAGGAGTACAAGACAAAAGAATGTAAAATATTAAAAGATAATTTCTTACACCATTAAATAAAAGATTAAAAGACTACAAAAAAAATGCCAAAGTCACCACATAGTATAACCACGTCCTATGGTTTCCAAGCAGACTATCACACCTTTTCCCACAACTATCACACCTTTTCCCACAAAATGACTGATGGATTAGCAAAGAAGAAAATCACAGCACTACATGGGCCCCATCAGAGCAACTATAAGTCTTATTTATTAGACAATTGAGGAACATATCATTGGGGTGGTACAGACCATAGAAAGTTTTGTCACTAACTTAAAGGCCACAACTCTCTGATCTAAATCTATCAGTGGCCACAAAAGAGAAAGATATCCCTTGGATCTCCACGAGAGAATCTCTCCTTCCGTATGATTTATAGCCTCAGAAACCGTTTGGACAGCCAATTATGATTTTTTTCTGACTAGACAGTAAAGAATTTAAGCTCTTTAATTTAAAATATTTTATATCCATTTTGTATGTTTTAGATGTTTGGATATTATTAAGGTTACATAAGAAAGCCTTTGCTTGCACACCCATGTTTATCACAGCTGTGTTCACAACAGCAAGGAGTTGGAAACAACCTAAGTGCCCATCAACAAATTAATGGATAGAGAAGCTGTGGTATATTCACACAATGGAATACTACACTGCATTGAAAAACAAGGAACTCATGCAACATTATTCAAAATGGGTGACCTTGGAGGACATTATGCTGAATGAAATACCTCAGTCATACAGGGACAAATACTGCACAGTGCCACTGTTGTAAAACAGGACTGACATCAGGGTTGGGGGGATAAATAATATATACTGCATTGAAACAGATGAGGGAGGAAACTTTAAAAGGGATATGTGATTAGGTATTATTGTCATGACAGGAGTCCAGAATGACTAGTACAGAGCATAGTGTAGTAGACCTGGGGAGGTGGATTGTATAACAATGAAAGAATTTTTCTTTTACTTTTCAAAGAGAAGAGTGTACTGGCAGTGGGGGAGGGGTGGGCAGGGAGAAAAGTGCAACAATGAATGAATGGAAATCCAATAAATTTTCATTAAAATTAATAATAACAATACTAATAATGGGAACAAAAGAAGAAAGTCTTTGCTTTACTTTCTTTTGAAGTATTTAGGCGTAAATTATTATGATGTCTGCAACTTATTTATGCTAAAGTAGTTTAACACACATATATCTATATATGAAAAAGAAAATGAGAGAGAGAGAAGTGTGAGCATGAAAATGTGAATTGTTAACAACTGGTGGGTACAAGCAAAAGTCCATGACTTTTTTTTACATCATTTCTTTAGTTTATCCATAGATCTTCTATTTTCCAAAATACAAAATGGGGAGGATATTCAAAGTTATTTAGAATCTATTAACAGTGGAAGTAGCAGAAGTGATAATTTAAAGTGGCCACTAAAACTAACAAAGATAACATTGTAATTCTCACTAATTATAGTTAGGTCATATTTTAACAGTGATTTTGAAAAAGTACCATATGTTCTTTATTTCCACAATATCATCTCTACATTAAAGAGATGTAAGAAGAAAACAATAATCTCACATTTTGCCCTCATCTACCAAATACTTACACTAATTCACTGAATAGTTTCAGAAGTTTATTGGAAATTTTAGTCTAATTTCATGAATTACATCTCTCATCTGTAAAGTGTGAACACTTAGCTTATTCTTATCTGAAGAGAATTATAAATTAAATAACAGATATTATTATAATAGGACAATGTCTGGATCAATTAGGGGTTTCATAAATGTTAGTTGAATGTGAATCTGTTTAGCAGCTAATAAAATCAATGGTGTAACTTGGTTTTGACACTTGAACTTGGTTTCTTCTATATTAATATAGTCATTGGTGCTGTCTGTATGAAAGAACTGATTGAATTTCATTAAGATTTGGCTCCTGAGAAAAGATATATCTTCAGTGAAAATTTTGGTAAAATGACAGTTCTCAAGAAAGTGCAAGGTCATATGTAAACTAATAACGAATTCTCATCTATTTTTTATTCACACAAAGGTTCTTAATTAACGTAGTTTTCTAATAGCTCTTCAGTCATGACATTGCTGTTGAAATAAAAATATTGTAATAATTTGATATCATTCAAAAATATATATATATATATATATATTTAGCTATAAGTACAACTTTTACCACTTATTTTCAAAGCAACATATTAACTTCAAATGCTTATTAACTTGGTAATTATTAGATCTTGTTCAAGCAGTCATATAAGTCCAAATTATCAGAACAGAGCCATCCTACACATGGAGAAAGCAGCTAGTATATTATGTAGTATATTTTGACAAATGTCCTCCAAAGACAACAAATGGATGGATGACAACAAATGGATGCTTGTTAATCCTAAAGAAAAGACTAACAGTAAAATCCACAGTTATTTTAATTAACCTTTTGCTTCAGTAGAAAAAGAAATTGAGGGGGTGAAATGAAGGTAACTCATCTAATTCATTATTTTTTCAGAGGCTTAATCATATCACATCAGCAGTAGAATTTGGAACCAAAGTCCAGTAGAGTATTTTGGTTGTAGCTGAGGAAAACATGAAGTCTACCATCAGAGTAAGAGTATTAAGTAACTCTTACTACCATAGTGTTCTCTTGGCAGTCCATACCATGGTCTTCCAAGAGAACAAACAAGTCTTTTATGGAAAGGGTGAAATCAGAATTTTCCTTGGATTCAAGGATGTTGGAACTCCGTTTCACATATTTGGGCATGATGCCAGGAGAGATCAGTCCTTGGAAAAGGACAACATGCTTGGAAGTGTGAAAGGTCAACACAAGAGAGGAAAAATCTAGATCAGATGAACTGACACAATGACTCTGGCAGTGTGGTCAAGTGTGTCAGAGGCGGTGAGGTCGGCTCAGGATAGGATAAGTTTCAGAGCCTTTCGACATGGGGTTGCTATGAGTAGCTACAACTGTTATATAGAAACCAACTCTTAGCTGAATCTCTAGGAGGGTTTCAGAGACTGTAAATTACACAGAAGGAGACTGCCCATCTTTCTGCTGCAGATTAGCTGGTTGATTTGAACTACCTGTCTTTGGGTTGGTAGCATAACTCCTTACCTACTAGGCCACCGGTAAGCAGGCCACATTCTCACTGCACTGAAAACCAAAAATGAAAATTTCCCCATTTCACAAATATGTTTATTAGAAGAAAATGCTTATTTTTATCTCTTCTATTATCAAGCTCACCAATATTGAGTGTACAATAAATCTGATCCAGTCTATCTAAAGAAAACATCATGATCATCTTTTTTCTTCTCTATTAAAAATCTTTTTTCAAGAAACTTAATAGCTTTAAAAAATCAGCTTGAGAGCTGAACAAGCACTACATATTTAATGTGAAAATGTACTTTGTGTCTTAAAATACAGACTCTTTTTCTAAGTTCTTCCATGATGAGTCAACTCTACTAGAAGAGAGATCAAAACATATTACTTGGTCTAAGAGATAGAGCTCTGGTTGCAGAGTGGTTAAAACCTGTGTTATAATCCCAAAGGCACATGGTTCGAATCCACCCGTTGCTCCATGGGGGAAGTACGAACAATCTCCTCCTGTTTGGTTAAACTATCTCTGGAAACCCACCAGAGGTTCTGACTAGATGGAATACAACAACAACAGAGATCCTTGGGGTTCCGTGGGACTTGATGGTACACAGCAACAAGAGAGGTGGAGAGTGGAGATCTTGTGACTTGCCAGGTCTTATCTGATATACTAGCACTAAACATCCAGCTAGACCACTATCCATCACATAATATCCTTTCCAGTGACCTCAATTTGCCAAGCCTCTTAGCCCAGGTTTTGGTAACAGTCCTGCACCATTATATTCATATGCCTAATTGTCTTTGTGGATTTCTTGTTAGAGGTACAACAGCAAGCTATTACTTTATAGTATTGGGGAAATGATTTACATGTTGGTAATTACTTTTCTCTGGTGACCGGATGGTAAGAAGCTGCATTGCAATGCCAAAGGCAAGTGATTCAAATCCATGAGCTGCTCTGCTGGAGGATAGACAATCTTCTCCCATTCTATTTACTGTCTCTGAAAATCCACTGAAAGTCAACTGTGAGTTCATTCTAACTCACCGACACACAACAAAAACAATAATTCCTTTGTAGTTTGTATCTGTACATTTAAAATCTTACCAGTATAGCACTTGTCTGTAAGTTTGCTGTGCTGAGGTAGCTTCTGTGTTGTTGTGGTTTGTGGAAGCTACATTATCAGTGTTTTGAATGCTAGAAGGGTCACTTATGGTGGACAGGTTTCAACAGAGCTCTCAGTTTAAGACAGACTAGGAAGCAGAATTGGCCATCCACTTCTGAAATAACAGGCCTTTGAGAACCTTCTGAACAATAGAGAAATATAGTCTTAGAGACATAATCCAGATTTGAAGTCACTGAAGATGAGTAAACTCAGCTCCAAGTACCCCTTGATAATTTGTTCACGAAATGTACAAACTCTAAATGTAGGAAAGTTGGAGGTTGTAAAAAAATTAGATGGAACACAAAAACATTGAGACTTTATTAGTGAACTTAGATGGTTAGACATAGACCTTCTTGAATCAGACAAACTTATAATCTGTAATATCAGGAATGAGAAACAGGGGAAATGGTGTTGCATTTATAGTGAAAAGATAATTTCAAGATCTATCCTAGAGTAAATGTTGTGTGTAATAGGATATTATTTATATACACAAAAGGAAGACCTGTTAATGCAACTACTATTCAAATATATGGACCAAAAACTGAGCCAAAGAGGAGGAAATTTAACTTTTGCAGCCTGAAATTAAGCAAACATACAATCAAGATGTTTTAATAATTGGATTTTTTTTTAAATAAAGACAACTTTATACATGTACCTCACCTGATGGATTACACAAGAATCAGATTGACTACATTTGTGGAAAGAATTGTTGGAGAAGTTAAATATCAGTAATCAAAAACAAGCCAGGTGCTGATAGAATATCAGTTGTTCATGTGATAAATAAAATTAAAGCCCATAAAAATAACCATACAACTTCCAGTCTGTCCCACTGTAATTTAAAAATCATCTCCAGAATAAGTTTGAGGTATTAAACACTACTGATCTAAGACCAGATAAGTTATGGGGTGACATCCTGTATATCAACCATGAGGAGAGTAAAAAGTTATTACAAATACAGAGGAAGAAAAGACCAAAATGCATGTCAGAAGGGACTCTGAAAATTGCATTAGTGTCAGAATCCAAGACAACGGTGATAAAAGCTGAAATAAAAGAAATGAAGAGAAGATTTCAATAATTTGATTTTAAGATTTATTGAGAAGATAAAGGAAAATATTATAATAAAATGTACAAAGGGCTGGAGTTGGAGAGAAAAATTCACTTGGCGTTTTTCAAGCTGAAGGAAATGAAAAATAACTTCATGGCTCAAATTGCAATACTGAGAGATGTTATGTGCAAAATCTCAAATGATCTAGAAAGCATCAAGAGAAGATGAAAGGAAAACAGCAAGGCATTGTGTCTCAAATAATTGGTTAACACAGAAATATTTCTCGAAGTACTTATGAACAAGAGTCAATGGTAAGAAAAAAGAAGTTCAAGCTGCATTGAAGGCATTGGCAAAAAAACAAGACCCCAGAAATCAGTAGTATACCAACTGACACAAGAAATATATGCAGCCAGGGACATGCTCACCAGTTTCTGCTAGGAAATTTGGAGGACAGTTGCATGGCCAATTAACCAGAAGGAATCCAAGGAACCCAAGATGGATAATCCAATAGAAAGTGGAAACTATCAAGCAGTGTCATTAATGTCATATGCAAGAAAAATACTGCTGTAGATCGTCCCCAATCAGCAATAATAGCACATAGACAAAGAATTGCCAGAAATTCAAGTGGGATTTAGAAGAGGCCATGTCACTAGTGATATCATTACTGATGCCATATAGATCTTGACTAAAAGCAGAGAGTGCCAGAAGACTTTCTATTTGTGTTTTATTGACTGTGTGTGTATTATAACAAACTAGAGTTAACAATGAGAAGAACGAGACTCTGAGAACACTTAATTGTGCTCATGACAAAACTATTCTGAATTTGTGGGGCAGGGAAGAAAATGTGCAACAATGAATTTAAAAAGTGAAATATCATTAAAAAATATAAAAACCTATATCTAGACAAAGAAGTTGTCCAAGCAGAACAAGGGAACACTACATGGTTTAAAACCAGAAAATGTGTTCTTCAGGGTTGTATCCTGTCTTCATATCTATTGAATCTGTATGATTAGCAAGTAATTCTAGAATCTGGACTCTATCAAAAAGAATGTGGCATCAGGATTGGAAGAAGACTCATCAACAACCTGCATTATGCAGATGACACAGCTTTGCTTGTTGAAAATTGGGAGGACTTGAAACACTTGCTGCAGAAGATAAAAGACTATAATCATCAATATGGACTGCATTTCAACATCAAGAAGACAAAATCCCTTATTACGGGACCAATATACAACATTATGATAGATGTAGAAAAGATGGAAATTTTCAACAATTTTATCCTACTTGGATCCAAAATCAACATCATTGTGCTAGTAGATCAGGAGACATTGCTTTGGGCAAGTCTGCTATAGGCACTGCTCCAAAAACCCGAAGAGCAGTGATATCCATTTGAAGACTATATATCTGGTTCAGGCCATAGTATTTTCAATCATTTGCTATGCATCTGAGAGTTGGACAATGAATAAGGATGACAAAAGGAATGATATCTTTGAGTTGTGGTGTTGGAGAAGAACAATGAATATCCATGGTCTGCCAAAAAGTAAACATAATTCTTGGGAAAAGTGTAGTCAAAATACTGTATGGAGGAAAAGATGGTGAAACCTCATCTCAGATATTTTGGGCATGGTGCTAGGCAAGGCTGTGTGTGAAAGGGACATGATGTTTGGAAAGGCAGAGTGTCACTGAAAGAGATGAAGAGCCACAGTGAGATGGATTGACACAGTGACTGTAGCAATGGGCCCAAGTGTGTCAGCGATGACGAGGACAGTACAGGATAGGACAGGATGAAGGTCTGTTGTTCACAGGATCTCTCTGAGATGTACTCGACATGACAGTACTTAACAACAACAATAACAGCCATAAGAGATAAAAATCACAAGCTTTTTTATTTTAATTAACAGTCTCTCCTGTGTACGACTAAAAACATTGTTTTCTCCGCTTACACAAATGAAAGAATGCTCTATTTTCTTTTAAACCATACATTAATCTCATAAATCTTTAAGTCCCTAAGAATACAAAGAGAGAAGTTTATTTGTTTTTAGTGAGCATGAAAAATCCTCTGCATGATCAATTCAACACATTTTGACGCACACACACAAAAAAATCAAAAACACCCCACGTATTCCCAACCTCCAATATAAGAGAAATTAAATTTGAGGAGTTGGTTCTCTTGGTTTTTAAAAACAATATATAAAACTGAATGGTTGGGGAGGGAAAGCAGCGAGTTGATTCGCATGACCAGGGTGAAAAGAAAAACAAACATTATAGTTGCAAAAACATATATTCCATAACAAGTTCTTAAGACTCCCAGGTGCAACATCAGCAGCACTCGAGTCTCGATTTTTATTGTAATCTTGTGGCTTTTTATTTGTAACTTATATGAAAAGAATCATATTGATTGGGGCAGATTTAACTCAGTAAAACCTATTCTACTGAGATTGTCTGTGCTAGGTGATTTTATCAAGTTCTCTTTTGGTTTCATTTTCTTCCTCATCCCTATTCCCAGGGGAAGCTACAGCCCAGCTTGCAGAGCAAATTGCCCTAAATTGAGTTCTTTCTCTGGCATAGACGGGGCTGCCTTTGGCTCCTCGGCTTGAAAACTTTATGCATTTTTTTTTCTTCTTCTTCCTTAACAATCCCCTTCCCTTTTTCCAATTAAAATGGAGAAGTTTGCACCGGTACCTGCTCCCAATTAAATAAATACTGCATTACCAGGCGCACTCCCCGGATCTTCCCTACCCTCCCTTCATTAGCCTTATTCCTCTGAGGCTGCCTGGCTGGCTGCCAGGGACTTATGGCAAGAATTCAAAATCTTGCACACTTTATCCCCTCCAAATCATTCTTGAATATAAGCAGTCTGCTCCTTAGGCCCAGCATGAGAAATCCAAGAATGTGTTCAAAAGGGATAGGAGGTGGGGAGGGAGGGAAGAGAAAAATGATTTATTTAAGAGGCTAAAAGCCTATGCAAAGAAAGACAAGTTAAGAGAGGTTAAGCTTCCCAGTTAATTGACCTTAGTTTCTTTTTAAAAGTCTAGGTAGGAAGAACAACAAACGAGGATCTGATGGCCTTGCTTTATTCCGAGTGCCCGCGTGCCTACAAGAAATACAGCATCATTTTTACACTTCGGTTACCAACTCCCTAACACTCACATTATGTACAATGACCAAAAAGGCCGACCTCGAAAGTTTAAGCAACTGTTTTTGTAAAAGATCAACATAGAATTTTCTAACAAATGTAAGTGCTATAGGGCCACTGCATCAGCCATTTTCAACTGACATTTAGAATCAGTAAGAGTGTATCAAGCTGTCACAATTGATGGACCTAGTGTCAAGCCATAGAAAAAAAAGAGGAGTCTTGTGTGTTTCCACTGCTGTGGGAAACCAAACAAACTCCATTTAGAAGCTATAACATTCTTGGGTAAAATATATATCATTTTATTGTACTTTATTGTACATCACAGAATTGCATTTTTTTCTTTTTTTTTTTACAAATTGAAGGTTTGTGGCAATCCTAAGCAAGTCTGTTGACACTTTTTTCCAACAGCATGTGCCCAATTTGTGTCTCTGTGCCATATTTTGGTGATTCTTACAATATTTTAAACTTTTTCATAATGCTATTACACACTACAACAAAAATGTAACATTCATATGTACTGGGAAACAAATTAAAAAATATAAATAATCTATATTTTATTGTACTATTCACCTTATTGTTAGCATCTGGAACAAACCTTGCAATATCTCTAAATTATATCTGCATGCTATTAAATCTCAACTCTACTAGGTAGCTCTAGTAGCCTAGTGGATAGTTAAATGGTGCTGCTAACTCAAAGATGGATAGTTCGAATCAACCAACTGCTCCATGGAAGACAGACTGACAGTCTCCTCCCATGTTATTTATAGTCTCTGAATATCCACTGGAAAGTCACCTATGAATCGGTTCTGACTTGAGAGGAATAACTTGAGTTTGAGTTGAGAGCATATACAACCAGCATGACCCCAAGCAAGTCATTTAACTCCTCTGAGCCTTCAAATCATCATTTGTGAAAGGAGAAAATGTCTTATTTGTAAAATAACTATATCTACTATCAAATGTGTCTAACATACTTTGAACATGTTGTAATGAGAGACCGGTCCTTGGAGAAGGGCATCATGCTTGGTAGGGTGGAGGAGGGACAGCACAGGAGGGGAAGGCCCTCTATGAGGTGGATTGATTCAGTGACTGGGGTAATCGGGATGGGAGTGTCAGAGACAGTGTGACTGGCACAGGATAGAGCAGAGTTTAGGGCTGTTGTACATAGGGTCGCTATGAGTCGCAAGCGACTCGATGGCACATAACAACAACAAACAACTATCAAATGCCACTTTGCAAATAAATTAAGTAGACCATGTAAAAAAATTACCATGGTTCCTGGTACACAGTTAATAAGCATAAACTTTTGCTACTGTTACTATAATTATTAGTTGTTATTTTTGAGTACCATAAAATCAGAACCAACTCATAGAGGGTTTTAAGAGGCTGTTAATTGTATGAGAGGAAATTGCCCATCCTTCTCCCGCTGAGCAGCTGGTGGATTTGAACCATGTGCTTTCAGGATTACAGTGTAGTATCTTACCATTCAGACTCAGGCACTCCAATTTTAAACACTTGCCCAAAATATGGAAGGGGGAAAAATTTGTAGATGATTTTTGTTTTAAAAAGTTTAAATGTGAAACTGAAGCCTCAGACACAGACTCTATGGCATCGATCCCAAAATAGATTTAACATTTGTTAGTCAGATTATTAGAAAACCTCACTTGTGTATTGGGCTGCTAACTGAAAGTGGAAGATTTGAGTCTACCAGCAGCTCCACAGAGAAAATAAAACGTCTTCCCCCATAAAGTCTTCTTGTTGTTTTGTGCCATCGTCACCTATGACTCATAGCAACCCATGTACAACAGCTCTGAATCCTGCCTTTATATTGAACCAGTCTCACTGAATCCAACACACCTACTACTATCACCCCAATTATCATGCCAATCCATCTCACCCAAGGTCTTCCCCTCCTACACTGTCCCTCTACCCTTCCAAGAATGATGCTTTTCTCCAAGAAATGGTCCCTCCTGTCCACATGCCCAAAGTATATAAGACAAACTTCAAAATCCTGGCCTTCAAAGTCATTCTTACATAAAACTTAAAATAAATTTATAACTTACTACTTTAGTGTAAAGACAAAACCAAAATGTATATTTGTAGAAAAGATGAAATACTCTAAGCAAACTTACACAGAAAATTTTTCTATAAAAGGCATAACTCCCTTCTCTACATGAGCTGCAGGATTACTGCCAGATTTATGAGCTATACATTGTGATGTCAGCAAAACTCAATGCCGCTGACATAATTGCAGAATGCGGGAAATTTATAAAGAGGATGATCTGATTGATCAAATTGCATGTCAAATTTTCCATTTTGTAGGGAATTCAAACATTCCATTAATTCTTGTTGTGTTGTTATGCCCTGTCAAGGCATTTGCAGCTCACAGCAACCCTATGTCCAATAGGCCTGAAACCTGCTCTATCCTGTGCCAACTTCACTGTCTCTGACACATCTCTCATTACACCAGTCAGTGAATCAATCCATCTTATTGATGGTCTTCCTCTTTTTCTCTGTCCCTTCACCCTCCCAAGCATAATGTCTCTTTCCAAGGACTGGTTCCTCCTTGCAACATGCCCAAAGTATGTCAGATGAAGCCTCAGAATCCTCACGTCCAAGGAGGAGTCTGGTTCACTCTTTCTTGGATGAACCTTTTTGTTCTCATGGTAGTCCATGGTGTGTATATAATACTCTTCTCCAGCATCACAGCTCAAAGACATCAATTCTCCTTCTATCATCCTTAGTCATTGCCCAGCTCTTTGAGGCATAGCAAGCAATTGCAAAGACTATAGCCTGGATCAGGCACAACTTAGTATCAAGACTGACATCATTGCTCTTCAATACTCTGAAGAGGTTCCTGACAGCAGACTTTACCAATGCAATTCATCTTTTTATTTCCTGGCTGCTGGTACCAAGAGTGATGATTGTGGAGCCAAGCAAACTAAAGCTGTTAACAGTCTCAATTTTTCACCATCTATCATAATGTTGCCAACTGGCCCAGTGGTAAGAATCTTTGTTTTCTTGGTGTTGAGCTTCAATCTATATTAAAGACTACAGTTCTTGACTTTGCAGCAAGTGCTTCAAGTCCTCTTTAGTTTCAACAAGTAGGGTTGTGTCATCTGCATTACACATATTGTTGATGAATCTTCCTCCAATCCTGATTCTACATTTCTCCTCATACAGCCCAGCCTCCCAGATGATCCGTTCTGCATATAGATTGAATAGGTATGGAGATAATGATCCATCCCTAACATATACCCTTTCCGATTTTGAACCATTCAGTGTCTCCTTACTCGGTTCTGATGTCTGTCTTCTGGTCCAAGTATAGGTTTTACAAAAGCACAATCAAATGTTCTTGGATTCCTATTCTTCTCAGAGTCAGCCACAGTTTGTTTTGATCCACACAGTCAAATGTCTTTGCATACTCAATCAATCACTCTTCTGGTATTCTCTGCTTTCAGCCAAGATCCATCTAACATTAGATATAATTTCTTTAGTGCCGTGATCCCTTCTAAACCCAGTCTGCACATCTGATATTTGTCTGTTGGTGTACTGATCCAGTTCTTTTTGGATAATTTTCATCAGAATCTCACTTACATGTGATATTAATGATATTGTTCTATAATTTTCACACTCTGTCAGGTGACATTTCTTTGTAATGGGAACAAATATAGATCTCTTCCAGTCGGTAGGCCAGGTGGTTGTCCTCCAGATTTCCTGGCACAACTTAGTGAGCATATCAAGTGCTAAGTCCATATCATGGACTGCTAAGAGAACGAACATGTTCATCCTAGAGAGGGTGAAACTAGCAAGGATTCTGAAGCTTCATCTGACATACTTTGGACAATGTTTCAAAGCGGGATCAGTCCTTGGTGAGAGGGACATCACGCTTGGGAGGGTGGAAGGACAGCGCAGGAGAGGAAGACCCTCAATGAGATGGATTGATTCAGTGACTGGGGTAATGAAGGTATGTGTGTCAGAGACAATAAGATTGGCACAGGATACAGGAGCGTTTAGGGCTGCTGTACATATAGTCACTATGAATTGCAGGCAACTCAATGACACATAACAACAACATTATTATTAAGATTTCACATTTCAAATATCAATATTCAAGACAGAGGAGGAAAAATCTTAAAATGAAGCAAGATATTTTCAAATTACTTATTCTACTCAGCCTACCAAAGTTTTGTGGAACTGAATGTAATTAATTGAACCTATTGTTGTTGTTGTTGTTATGTGCCATCGAGTTGTTTGCAACTCATAGCGACCCTTTGTACAACAGCATATATTCATTGGCTCAGATAGCACATAGTTGAGAGCAGTTCAAACATCATGGGTTAACTTGAAATTCTTTTTAGACATGATACTTGAGGAAATGGATTGTAAAGCCATGATGTTTAAGCTTCTGTGTCAACTTGACTGTCCAGGACTCTCAGTTCTGGAAATTACCTTGTAGTCACATCCTCAATGGTATCTGATGATATGATGTAATAATTGCCAAGATAGGGACCTTTTGATCAATTACTTAAAAATTAGTTTACTCTGGTAGTGTGGTTTGAATTAAATTTATGCACAGACATTCTGGAAAAGTTCTCTACTTTTTGCTCAATCAAGATCCTGCATATGGTGCATCACTGTCTGATTTCCAGTTCTTTGTACTTGAACCATCAGCCTACTATATTGCCTCTCAGTTGTGGTTCCATCAGCCTCAGAAATCAGCAACCTGCCCTATGACCTGCTATCTTCTGTTCAGCCCAGCTTCTATGTGAGTTAAGAGAAGATGGTTGACTCATGAATTTTAAACTTTCCAACCTACACAAGCAGAAAAGCCATTTTCTTGAAATTTTTCTTAAAAGAGAGAGAAAGCTGCACTAGGCATGCTTTTCCAGAGAACTAAGGAATGACAAGGAAGTTATCTGAACTTACATCCTGTTAGTCAATTCTAAGTAAAAGCCTCACATCTAATCTTGATAGGTACACATATCACTTTTCAACATCTTATCTGATGTTTTAAATATATGAGACTCATAAAAATCAATTACATGACTATTTTGAACCTTGACAACACATATCTGAGGGTAATGAACATCAACACACTATTGTGTTATGTGCCATCAACAATGACCCTGTGGAGAACTTTATCCTACCCTGTACCAATCTCATGCTTAAGAAATTAGGTGAGCATAGTGCTGGCAGTGATCATAAGGTTAGGTGTCATCTTGGCTGAGCCACGATTCTGTGTTTTGGCAATTATACTATAATTGTTGTGGTGGTATACTGTCAAGTCAGCACCAACCCCAAGCTGATTTTCCAACAGGTTTTCAGAGGCAATTATATAATTATGTAATAATCTTCCATTTGGAGATCTGATAAGATCATTCTCCATTTTTAGATAATATAGGCATTCACACAATATCTGCTCCTTGGAACCTAAAGCTGTCAAAAGTGAAGTGACACTGAAGATAGAGGATGAAGGAGAGTTTGTATTCTATAACTGAATATAATAGAAATACTGTTAAGAGACAGACATATAAAAAACAGCTATATTCTAATTCTCTATGGTTCTCTTGGGGTTATTTTAATGAAGTTTACAGAGACTTTGGATTTCCATTCATTCATTGTTGCACTTTTCTCCTTGACCACCACCCCCCCCAATTTACTATTCTTTTTGAAAAGTAAAAGAAACAAATTCTTTCATTGTTATTCAGTCCCACTCCCTAAGTCCACTAAAAATTCCTTCCTCCTTTTCATCCAGGAACGAATCAGTCCCTTTGCAAATGAATCTCTCATCTTCCTTTTCTCATCTTTACATATGCCTCACTAATAATCTTATACTTAAACATCACTATTACCCATGGAGCTTGGATGGCATTGTCCATGGAGAGCTTCCTGCTAACCCAAAGGAGAAGCCTCTCTGTCACTTCAAATCTACCAGCAGCTCTAAGGGAGAAAGATAGGCAATCTCCTCTTGTGAAGTTAACAGCATCCAAAAACGTGCTCAAGGGTAACAAGTTAGAAGTAACATTTCAAGTTTGAGATTAGCTGGTTTAAAATTTTCAACATCTCCCTGCTGGCTAACTAATGAAGGTCTGTTAACACTTTGTTCCGATGTTCAAAGTCCTCACTGAAATGGACCTTGCCTAGGAGTCTGCTCTTTCTGCCATATATCCTTAAAATGGGTGGGGAATTGTCCTTATAGTGGGTAGCGAATCCAAGTGGAAATGGTTCAAACCCACCTACTTTTCTACAAGAGAAAGATGGGCAATGCTTATGTGATTTACAAACCCACTTGTGGGTTAAACATGAGTTAATTCTTACCCAAGAGCAAAAAACTTGAGTTTTCTGAATCTCTCTAGACAAATAAGCTCTTCTCTCCAAACAAACAAAATATCTATCAATAATTTTTGTCTCTTACTTTAATTTCTCATCCCTCTATATTAGATTCTAGTTTTCTCCTTTATTTTCCAAAATACATCTGAAATGGTACTTTAACAACAACAACAAAACCCACAACCCAAACTGATTTCTGAGCACACACATTTATAACTTTTGCTCTTTTGAATCTTCTTATCATTAACTTTGCAAATTTTTTTTACATGTAAAATGTAATCATCTTAATAGTAGAATTGTTTTTACTCATCTTAATTCTTAAGTAGTGTTAACTGTAGTGTCCTACAGATAACACAGGAGAAATAATCGCTCAAATTAAATTTATGTTCTAAGCCTGGCCCCATCTTGTACCATCTATCTCATGGCTAACAGGAAGAATGTACTAAAAAATGTCAGTAGGTGTGAAAAATAAAAAAATTATGTTGCCACATTTCAGATAAAATTGCTTCAAAAAGTTAAAACACTGAGTAAACTTTTTCTGTTATAAAAATTTAAGTAGGCAATATGAAGAAATACAATATATAGAGAGTCATTTAGTACAAATGATAATAAGTATTGTTGTTGGGGGATAAAGGTTATGATTAAGGGATAAAAAGACTGGGAAAGAAAATAAAGAATGCAAAGTAATCACCTTAAATATGTACTGCTAAAAGTTCCTGAAAAAAGGTATGTTGTTGTTGTTATGTGCTGTTGAGTCACCTGCCACTCATAGCAACCCTATGTACAATAACCTTAATCCCTGCTCCTCTCTGTGCCAATCTCACCATATCTGGCACACCACTCCCAATACCCAGTCACTGAATCAATCCATCTCATTGAAGGAGCTCCTTTCCTATGCTGTCCCCTCCACCCTCTAAACATGACATCCTTCTTCAAAGACTTGACCCTCCTTGCAACATGTCCAAAGTATGTCAGATGAAGCTTCAGAATCCTTGCCTCCAAGAAGAAGCCTGGTTTAACCCCCTCCAGGTTGAATCTGTAGGTTTTCTTAGCAGTCCATGGTATATTCCATACTCTTCTCCAACACCACATTTCAAATGCATCAATTCTCCTCCTATCCTCTCTAGTCATTGTCTAACTCTCTGATGTATAGCAAGTGATTGCAAAGACCATGGCTTGTGTCAGAAACACCTTAATCTCCAGACTGACATTGTTGCTCTTCAGTGCTTTGGAGAGGTCTCTAACAGCAGGCTTTCCCATTGCAATATGTGTTTTAACTTCCTGGCTGCTGGTGCCAAGAGTGTTGTTTGTGGAGCCAAGCAAACTAATGCTGTTAACAATCTCAATCTCTTCACTATCTATCATGATGCTGCCAATTGGCCCAGTGATGAGAATCTTTGTTTTCTTTATATTGAGCCTCAATGAAAAAAAGGTACACAGATAATTAATTCATTCTTTCAAAATTCTACAGTAAACATTTATTGAAAGCTCACTAAATGTCAAGACCTGTAATAAGCCAGGAAAAATTATTACAATACACTTGCTTTAAAGGAACTATTGTTGCTGTTGTTATTAAGTGCCTTCGAGTTGAGTATGATTCATAGTGACCCTATGAACCACACATCTGGACTCTGTCCCATCCGGTGCGATCATCATCCCTGACACACTTGAACCTATTGCTGCATAACTGTGTCAATCCATCTGGTTGAGGTAGTCTTCTCATTCACTTCATTTACTAACCCTCCACATTTCCAAGCATGATGTTCCTTTCCAAGGAATAGCTCCTAGCAAGATACCTAAAGTACATGAGATGAAGCTTGCAATTCTTGCTTCATGGAACACTCTGCTTTCACTTTCTTCAAGACATATCTGTGCTGTTTTGGCAATCATGGGATATTCAGCACTTTTCTCCAACACCACAACTCAAAGGCATACATTCTTCTGCCATCCTTATTCACTGTCCAACTCTTAGATGCATTGTTGTTGCTGTCAATTGCCTTCTAGTCAAGCATGACTCACAGTGACCCTATGAACAAAAGGACTGAGGCCTTCCCATAACTATAGACATTTATCAAAATTCATAGAGTTTTTAGAGGCTTGTTGTTTAGAAAGCGGGTGCCACTCCTACTAAAAGGAAAAGATTACTGCTTAAATCAGGTGCATTTTAGTCTTTAGATTTACATCATTGCCTTTTAAAGTTTTGGAGAAATCTCTGCGAGCACACTTCTCCAATGCTATACATTTCTAGTCTAGAGACTAAGGTGCACCTGATCCAGGCCACGGACTTCACAATTACTTGCCATGCATCAGAAACTTGACAGTGACTAAGAATAGCAGAAGAATTGATGTCTTTGAGTTGTGGTGCTGGAGAAGAGCCTTCAACATACCATGGGCCACTTAGAAAACAAATAGATCCATCCTGGAAAGAGTGAAACCAAGTTTCTCCCTGGAGGGTAGGATATTGAAGCTTCATCTCACATAGTTTGGGCACATGTCCAGGAGGAACAGGTCCTTGGAGAAGGACATCATGCTGGGAAAGGTGAAGACACAGGACAGGAGAGGAAGACCCCAGATGAGATTAACTGATACAGCAACTGGGGAAATGAAGATAGATGTGTCAAAGTGAGTGAGATTGGCTCAGAATAGAGCAAGCTTCAGAGCTGTTGCACATAGGGTTGCTATGAATTGCAGGTGACTTGACACCACATAACAACAACAACAACAACATATTTCTCTAGATCTCCGAATTTCTGGTGCCAAGAGTGTTGGTTGTGGGTCCAACCAAAATGAAATAATTGCCAGTTTCAATTTTCTCTTCATCTAACACCATGTGACCCATTGGCTCAATGTGAAGATTTTTGTGTTCTTGATGTTGAAATGTAATCCATATTGAAAGCCGTAGTCCTTGATCCTCTGCAGCAAGTACTTCAAGTCCTCCTCACTTTAAGCAAGCAAGGTTGTGTCATCTGCATAGCTCAGGTTGTTAATGAATTCTCCTCCAATCCTAATGCCACACTCTTCTTCATAAGGTTCAGCTTCATCAATAATTTGCTTAGCATAAATACTGAATAAGTATAGAGAA
>NW_006399763.1:19576658-19592310 GCF_000299155.1 Elephantulus edwardii
GTTTAGGGCTCTTGTACATGGGGTCTCTATGAGTCGCAAACGACTCAATGGCACATAACAACAACGAGCTAAAAAATGAAGCTGGGTTGTATGAAGATTAACGTGGCATCAGGATTGGAGGAAGACTGTTATGCAAATAACACAAGCTTGCTTGCAGAATGTGAAGAAGACTTGATACACATACTGAATACAGATTTTACCTCAACATCAGAAAATAAAAATATTCACATTCTGAACAAAAGAGAACATCAGTACAAGTGGAGAAAAGACTGAGATTGTCAATAATTTCATTTTACTTGGCTCCACAGCCAACAGTCATGGTAGATCATATAAGTACTGTATTTGGGCAAATCTGTTATCAAGGATCTCTTTAAAGAACTAAAGAACAAGGTGTTTCTCACCATAGTCAGAGACTTTTCAACTGCTTCCTGTGTATCTGAAAGTTGGACAATGAACAAAGAAGATCAAAGAAGATTGATGCCTTTCAATTGTCAGGAGTATTTAATATACCACGAACTGCAAACAGAACAAGCAAATCTGTCGTGGAAGAAGTATAATGAGGATGGTCTTGAGAAGCAAAGATAATAGAACTTCATCTTACGTAAATATGGACATATTGTCAGGAAGGGTTAGTCCCTTGGAAAACTACATACTTGGAAAAACAAAGGGTCAACAAAAAAAAAGAGAAAGGCCCTCAATGGGACGGATTAATACAGTGACTAACAATTGGTTCTAACCTGGCAGAGATTATCAAGATAGAGCAAGATAGGGTAGTTTTGATTATGTTCACAGGGTCACTATAAGCTTGAGTCAACACAGTAACACCTAACAATAACAACAATAACAACATGGGCTTATTCAGCATAGGATACATGGACAATACATATTCGTTATAATCTATTTATTTTCAAAATTCTCAAAAATCCAAGTTAAAGCATTTTAAAATAAAAGGCTAACTTAATAGCAAAAAAAAAAAGGTTACAAGATAATGTAAAAAAATTTCTGAAATCAGAAAGTAGTAGATTAGAGGTAATTACTTAGAAAACCAGATAAAGCTGAAAACTCCACATGAACTTTATGAATTCAATAAAAACCCTGAAAAATTTACCCCCAAAATGAGAAAAATCTCATGTCTCTGAAATACTATATATGTCCAAAGGGAAGTGTTGGTTTAAAATAGACACTTGGTTGAACGTTTATGAAAGATTTAGATCCTAGATTCTTTTCCTTATCCCAAAAGAAGATGGGGGAATTACATTTTTGCAAAATTTATACCATACTAATCAGGGGGAAGACATTTTACTGAGAAACAGGGAATTAAATACAAATCTGTGGTGTGGAATGGTGAGATTCACAGGCCAGTTATTGGCTTAGTTCCCAGAAAATTGGCAACTATGTTTTCACGCTCCAAGCATATTGTTGTTGTAAAGTGTCATCTAATCACTTTTGATTCATAGCGACCCTATACACAACAGAACGAAACATTGTCCAATTGCAAGACATCCTCACAATCTCGGCTGTGCTTAAATAAGCCCACTGTGGCAGCCACTATGCCAGTTCATCTCTGGGAGAATCCTCCTCTTTGGGGCTGACCATCTACTTTATCAGACATGAAGTCTCCCTCAGGAACTGACCCCTACTAATAACATGCCCAATGGATGTGACAGGAAGTCTCACCAGTCTCACTTCTAAGGAGCATTCTGGTTATACATCAACAACCAAGACAGATTTGTTTGCTCCTTTGGCAATCCATAGTATAATCAACATTCTTCACCAACGATTCAAAGACACACTGTATCTTAGATCCTCCATATTCATTGTCCAAATGTCACAAGCATATGATATAAGCAAGATCATTTAAGTTCTTCTTGTCTCTAAAATACTTTCATCTAGAGGTTTGTAGTCCAAGAACATATTCATAACTATGTTCAATAATACTGCTCCAGCAATTTAAAAATAATGTTTAGCAGAAATTAACTTGTATGTGATATGGATAATTGTTCTATTATTTCCATATTCTGTTGGGTCACCTTTGTTTGGAATGTGTACAAATACAGATTTCTTCCACTTGGTTGGCCAGGTAGCCAGCTGTTATACAAAGTTTTAGCACAAATGAGTTAACACACACACAATGCTACATTCATTTCTTGAAATGTCTCAATTGGTGTTTCATCCATTCTTGGCATCTTGTTTTAGCCAGAGCCTTCAGTTCAGTGTAACTAGCATTTCTTCCTTCACTACCATTAGTTCTTGATCATATGCTACTTCCTGAAATGGCTGCACAGTGATCAATTCTTTTGGTACAGTAGCTGTGCATTTATTCTATCTTCCTTTTTTTATACCCTGCATCATTCAACATTATTACCATACAATCCTTCTATATTTCAGCTCAAAGTTGAATTTGCTCTCTTCTTTCAGTTTGAGAAATTGCTAGCATGTTCTACTAATTCCGTTTTCCAGTTTCAGAACTTTGCATATTTTTTTCCTAATACTTCGCGTTGTCTCTTCAGATTATCTGAAATCTCCTATTCGACATTCTTATTTCTTCTTATATTTATTTTAGTGTTTCTATGTTCTAAAGTAAGTTTCCGAGTTCTCTTAGAATACCTATTTTAATCGAGTTTTTTCCTTCTTGTCTTTTTAATGACCTTGTGCTATAATGTATTATTCAAAATTACATGTTTGATCAATTTCAGACTGCAGATGTTGGTATAAACCTCAATTTATTCATCTTTGGAGTAAGGGGTTTGTGTGTAAATTTGAATAATACATTAACATAGCACCACATACATAATAAAAAAGACATTTTAAGATTAACCTCAAGTACAATGCTCAAAAGAAGATGATAGTGTCTCTGTGTGTGTGTGTTCAAGGAAGATTATCTATAAGTATTTAAGGAAGACTATCTATACAAGGAAGACCTTTCAAACATAATATTGGGAACTTCTTTCTGGGAAAACAAAGAATACAGAAAAAAAATATATATACATATATATACATGAAACTCAAGGTTTTACCATGAAAACCCATAATATCAACTTATTACACTATAATAAAATTCATCCAAAGTATATAGACATTCTAAATAATTCTTGAAGTTTTACTATTAAACTTTTTCAGTAATATTCTAGAAAATGTATTTCATTGAATCATTTCCTGAAAACCACAAAAGGGATCAAACAATCTCCAAGATGTCTTTCTCCAAGAACAAATAATTTCTAAATGGATTAAAAGAGAATTTTATTCACCTGACAAAATGTATTTATTAAAACGGAAAATGCTTTTAGAAGGTGAATTAAGTGATCTGATGTGGTAGCATGGATAGAGAAGGACTGAGCCATGAGCACACAAATTATCAAACAGAGAAGTTTGGAAACTAGAAAAGAGTGAATGAGTGTGCTCCATGACTAATACAAAAGTCTTAGCACTTTTTCATATTTAAAATACGGTGGAAAGAAACTCTGGAAAAGGAAATGTTTAAAATTATCCTCCTTAGACAAAGTTTTGCTAATTGATTTATTTTAAAATCCTTTGAAATATACTGACATGTTCCTTCAATGACAGCTCTATTAAGTAAAATGATTGTTGCCTCTTGGCGGTGTCATTTGTATCTTATTCTAATTACTGATATAAATGTCATAGAAGTGTCAATCTCTTTAAAATTGTGAAACAAAATATAAGAATGAGCTGTAATGTTTACCCTTCCTCTGAAATTAAAGATAGCTGTAAATTAAAATTCTTGCTAAAAGCGCCAGGTAGGCTGAGATTCCCTAGAAGTCTTACAACGATACTTTAACAAGTTTGAACTACTTATTTTTTGCAACAACCTCTGACCAGAATATGTAATAAAATGTAAATCACATAAATATAATTGAATTACATGGGGAACATCTTCAGCAGAATTGTTTAGTAATGGGCCTTTAGCTAAGATAACCTCACTGTGTTTTCTTTCCTCCAGGAAGAGTTTACACATAAAAAAAGGACACATCTCAATCTAACCCCAATCCAGGCTTCCCCAGTGCACTTCACATAAACCATCTGATTCATCAAGAAGGTGGCTTATGTGGCAAATTTTGTGGCCTTGTACTTACGAAAATTCAAAAGCAGAGAATACAAGACTATGAACTTTATTTACACTGTTGGACACGAATATAAAATAGTCTATTGTCTAGCTAAGAATTGATACAGACATGTTAAAGAAACGTCTTACTTGAAAACATCATCTATTTAATGTCACATTAACTAGTTAATTACAGGTATTTTTCAAATTTTAAATATATAAACACTAAAAATATAAATTAATGCATATTAATTTAGTATACTCTGTTCCCACCTAGGTTCAAATAAATTTAGCAAAAGGATTTCATTTTACTTGCATCCACAGTCAACACTAAAGTTAACAGCAGTCAAAAACCAAAAGACATTACACTGGGGCAAATCCTCTCCCAAGGACTTCTTTAAAGTGACAATAAATAACAAGGATGTCACTTTGAAGACTAAGTTGTGCCTGATGTGAGCCATGGTATTGTTCAGTTGCTTTAAATGCATGTGAAGGTTGGACAATGGCTAAAAAGACTAAAGAAGGTATGTCTTTGAATTGTGACACAGTAAACAATATGGACTACTCAGTGGGCTGCCAAAAGAATAAACAAATCTATCCTAGAAAATATATGGCCCATAGTGCTTTTTAGAATCCAGGATTATAAGACTTTGTCTTACATGCTTAGAGATATGTTATTAGGTGAAGTAAGTTCTTTAAAAAAAATACAAATGCTTGGAAAAGTAGAGAGTCAGTGAAAGAGAGAAAGGTTCTCAATGAGGTGGAATGACACATTGGATGATGAGGTGGCTCAGCCTCAGGCAGCATTTTGTTGTGTTATGCAAAATATCTCTATAGTACAGGACCATCTTGACAGCACTCAACAATCATTGGCTAAAAATTCACAAGATTACCTCTGACATCAGTGTCTAAATGTCTAGAAATATATAAAAACTAAGTCCTCTTAACAGGAATAATCAATGGGTCTTCCACCCCCTAAACAAGAACGACCATCTGGATGACATTTGCATGAAACAAATATCTAAGAGTTATGAGTTTCATTAAACTATTTTATTTGAGTATTTAATTTCTCACTTAACTAGGAAGCCTTCTGAAGTTCAGGGTTTCTATTGACACAATAGTACTTGACTCTGACTCAGGGGCAAAGGAAAGGCATCTTTATTCCTTCCTTCATTACTAATAAGGTGAGAAGGATGCAAGTCTGCAATTAGAAAGTTTTGTATCAAAAAAGACTGAGTTAACACTTCGCAATATTTAAAACATTTGGTAAAGACATTGAAAATCTTGACAAAGAAAGACGTGCCTTTTCTTCTGATTGAGTTCAACTCTTGGACTTAACACCAATTTATGGCAACACCTTTCCTGAGGCAATAAATGAGACTACAGACACAAGAAAATCTTAAGACAGATGTATTCTAATCACATGCAAACTTTACTTTTCCTTCTTTGCCTGGAACTATAGGGTAAAGTTGTTCTAAATATAATCATCATTATAAAAATGTTTTAGAGAACCTTTGACAGCAGTAAAATTGGTGCCATTACCTTAGTAGACTCACACATTTTGTGCTTGGTACCAGGAGGAAAAGAGTTAAATTCGCCTCTTACACCTTCTTACCAGTGGAAGATCAACTGGATGCCAGAGGCCAGCACATCTATAAGCCAAAAGACACAAAATTAGCATGTCCAAATTCTGTCTCCTCAGTCACAAGAGAAACTCTGTGCTTTTGTAAATTCTGACTATATCATCAGGAGAATAAAATCCATTAAATACAGCTTTGTTCCGTTTTAAGATTTCATCAAAAATAGCATCATACACTGAAACTGGATTTTCAATGTCAAAACTCTAACTCCTCTATAATTTGTTTGTATTAGCCTCACTTTCCATTGCAAGTACAGAATCTGATGCAGAGTATCCACTTTTTGATTGTTTTTATTAATCACTTTACTAAATGTCAGATTTAAACTTTTAAACTTTTTTTTTTTGCATAAAGACAATCTTATAGTCAACTAATATAGAAGATGGTGTGATTTACAGGCTTGGAAACTTGTTGGAGGGTCAGCTCTGATGGTTCTGAATTAAAGGCACTGAATCAGAGAGTAACTCTAGTAGAGAAAACACCTTAAAGCCCATGTCAGTTGGGTTTTGAATCCATGTTCTTAAAGGTAAAGTGAAACTAATGACAGCACGTACTTCAGAGTTAGTGATAGAGTTAAATTTAGCACCGTCCTGACACATAAAGTTTTAAAAATGTGACATTTGTCACTTTAATTATTATTCCTATTCACTCAAAATTCACATCTACTCCTAAGAAACCAACCTTTTTACCCTCTTCACAGTCACCCCTTTTTAATTATTTTAAATTAATTAATTTTTTAAGATTACATCACAGTTCAAAGGAGAAAGGCAGAAACTTTCATTTAAATGGTAAGGAAAAAAAATTCCTAGCAGCCTCATGAACAACCACAAAAATTAAACACAATATGTAGTTGTTTTTAAGTGTCATGGAATCGGAACCCACTCATAGCTGACCCTTCAGTGGGTTTTCTGAGGCTGTTAATAGCCCAGGAGACAATAGTCTTTCTTCCCCAGAGCAGCTAGAACATTCAAACTGCCTTTGATTTGACAGAACAACTCTTTACCCACGAGAATAGCACAGTTTCTAAACAAGTAGAATATTCCACAAAAATTAATTTAAAATACAGACCTACAGAATTATATAATAATGGGCAAGGGTGGCAAAATTTAGTATTAGGGTTATAATAGACCTTGTCATTTCTCTATACCTAGGGAACACCACTGTATGAGAAAAGCTGACACCTTATCACCTGGTTTCCACAAGAGAAGCACCTAAACTGAAATACGCATGGAGTTACTTTTTTGAGAATGAATTTGCAGGGCATACATGCAGGTACAGGAGAAGTGAAAACAGAAAAGGAGGGAGGAATATAAAAATGATGTATTATGAAGGTGGAGAGGATATTTCTTGAAAAAGGACATAACTGTGAAGAGTGGAAGGTCAGTGAAGGAGAAGAAGTCCCTCAACTAGGTGGGCTGACACAGTAACTGCTGTAATGGGGTCTTGTGTGTCAGGAAGTATGAGGAAGGTGCAGGATAGAACAGAGTTCAGATCCTTTGTTGCTATGAGTTGTACTTAACTCAAAACCAACACCTAAAAACAACAGTCGCCACCACCATTATGAAAAATCAGTTATTTGATCTTACAGGAGTTAGAACAGGTCAACATTAATCCACAGATTCTTATGCTTCAGGAGTCATTCTTTGTGTTTTTCCTTTCTTACTAATTTCAAGCTTTTATGAATGTCAAGCAAGTTACCATAGACAATCTTATTGTGTAAGTAAGACACCACAAGGTTGCAGCTGTCATATTAATAGCTGAATAGAAGAGTCAGTGTCACCAGGGATGTCACTGCTGATGTCAGATAGATCCAGAATCCTGACTCAAAGTACAGTATACAAGAAGAATCCTTATTTGGTTATATTGACTATGCAAAGGCATTGGACGGTGTCTATCATAACTATGGCTAATACTGAGAAGAATGGGAATCTCAGATCACTTAATTATGCTCATATGAAACCAATAGCTACAACAAGAAGCTGTTGTCCAAACTGTGAAAGGTTTAAAATAAGGAAAATTGTGTACCAGGATTGTATCATTTCTCCATACCTAGTTAGTCTGCATGCTGCTCTAATCATTCAAGTAGTTGGACTCTATGAAGATCTTGGTGTCAGGAGAGGAGGAAGACTGATCGACAATCTGCATTTTTCAGATGACACAACCTTGTTTGCTGAATGTGAGGAGGACTTCAAACATTTGCTATAGTAGATCAAAGACTACAGCCTTCATGATGAATTACATCTCAACATCAAGAAGATAAAATCTTCACCACTGCACCAATAAGCAACATCATGATAGATGAAGAAAGGATTGAAGTTGTCAATGATTTCATCTTACTTGGATTAAAATCAATACCCTTGGTACCAGCAGTCCGGCAATCAGGAGATGTACTGCATAGAGAAAGTTCACTTTTAGGGACCTCTCCAAAGTAATGTAGAGTAATGATGTCAACTTGAAGACTAAGGTGTATTTGATTCAGGCCATCGTCTTTTCAATAACTTAACAATGAATAAGGATGACAGAAGAAGAATTGATGTCTTTGAGTGTGGTGTAAGAGAAAAGCATTGAATATCCCATGGACTACCAAAAGAACAAACGGATTTTTTTTGTGGGGAAAGTGCAACCAGAGTGTTCCTTGGAAGCAAGTGTGGTGAAGCTTCATCTCATATACTTTGGTCATGTTGTTATGAGAAGCTATTCCTTGGAACAAGACATCATGCTCGCAAAGATGGAGGCTTAGCAAATGAGGAACACTTTCAACGAGATTGACATAGTGACTGCAGCAATGGGTTCAAGTGTCAAAAATGATGAGGATAGCACAGGATAGGATAGGGTTCAGATCTGCGGTTCTTGGAGTATCTGTGAGTCAAGCTCAACAATACCTAACAACAGGTTTCCTGCACACAACGGTAGCAACACACTTGATTGAAATAAGAAGTGCAACATTTTAAACAATGTACAAGAGCTTAACCTACAGAATCAATCATGCTGTGAATACATATTCACAGAATGGAGAGAAAGCACTTGGGGGGAAAAAAACCACTTTGATTAATTTAAAAATAAAAACAAACCAACAAACCCCTCAAACTCAAAACCCCCAAAATAGAAGAACATTTTCTCTGCATAATAAAGGGTATTTATAACAAAAGCACTAGAGGTATCATTGCTGATGTCAGATAGATCTTGTCTGAAAGGAGAGTACCAGAAGGATGTCTATTTGTGTTTTATAGACCATACAAAGACATAGGACTGTGTGAATCACAATAAACTGTGGCCAACATTCAGAAGAATCCCAGAACTCTGATTGTACTCAATTGACACCTAGACCTAGACCAAGAAGTTGTTGTCTGAACAGAGCAAAGAGACACTGCAAGGTTCAAAATCAACATAAGATTGTGTCAGGGACATTTCCTTTCTCCATATCGATTCAATCTAACTGATGTACATTCAATAGGCTGGAACACGCACAAAAACTATTTTTATTTATTTATTTTTCTTTTTTTTTTTGGTTTTAAAAGCGATCCAGCAAAGTTACAAGATGAGAATCAACACGTAAATTCAGTTACGTTTCTATATAGTAGGAATGAACAATCTAAAAATCAAAGTTAGAGAACAATTGCATTCAAAATTAAATAGTAATTGACTTTGCTGAGAGAAATTAAGACATAAATAAATATAAAGGAATCCTAAAGAAATCCATAATCTTCACTAGAGCTGAACATTTTTTTATGTTAAAATTTTTTTTCATAAATTTATTGACCTTTTATGTCATCTTTTTTTAAGTTGTCAGTTCATATTCTTCACCTATTAAAATTATATTTTCTTTGTTCAAGGAACAAACACTGAAGAAAAGTGAAGAAACACAGATAAGGAAAACAAACACCTGTAATACCACCACTGATAATTACTACTCCTAACATTTTGTATCTACCACAGATTTTCACTCATACATTTAATACCTATCAATAAAATATAATTTCTTTTTAAAAAATAGAACCATACTATACAGAACAATTTTTGAAATGTAATGTTTTATTGAACAATACGATGTGAAAATATTTTCAGATTAAAAAAACTGTAGGGTCAAATAATTTTTAGTGGCTGCACTGCATTCCCTCGTATGGTGAATCAAAATCTAATTAATCTCCTATTTTGAGACCAGTTAAATTTTATTTTTATTTTATACATATTCATGTAGTAAATTTTTAGTAAAAGTCCCCAGGAGAGGTTTCAAAAATAGAATGGTGAGCTCAAAGGTTATATATTTTCTTAAGATTTTTAAAACATGACAAGTTGTGGTCCAAAGACCACATCAGTCAATACTACCACTAGCAGTGCCTGAAGGAGGCCTGGTGGTGAAGCCATTATATGCTCAGCAACTAATGGAAAGACTGGTGGTTCAGTCCTACAGTGTGGCTCTGCACAAGATAGATGGGGCAGTCTGTTTTCATAAAAAAACAGAGGATTATGGAGCAGTTCAACTGTGTCACATGAGTCAAAATCAACTCAACAGTGCCTAACAAGACACAGCAGTATATAGCTCTAGTAGACTGTGGTCATGCTCTCACATAGTGTCCAGAAGTTTGCTACACCTCCATCAAAGATGGAGACAGTGACTCTGCTCTGCTTCTTTACTCCAGGCAGGTCTTCTTCTTCTTCTTCTTCTTTTTTTAAAAAAAATATATTTTAATGGAAGTTTATAAAGAATTTGGATTTCCATTTGTTCATTTTCCTCCCCCTCCCTCCCTAGAATTTCTTTCATTGTTATACAGTTCCCCCCACTCAGACCACTTTACTATGCAACTCTTATTCTGGACTCTGTCATGCCAATAATACCTAATCATATGTTCCTTTTACACAGTTTTCTTCCTCATCTGTTTCAATGCTGTGTACATTATTTACCCTGTCTTTTCTTAGTTTCCTCCCAACTCCCATATCAGTCCAGCTCTATAATGGTGGCATTAGGCAGTATTTATCATTTTGTGATTGCGATATTTCATTCAACATAATGTCCTCCATGGTCACCCATTTTGTACAATATTTCATGAGTTGTTTTTCAGTGCTGCACAACATTCCGTTGTGTGAATATACTACAGCTTCTCTATCCGTTTGTTTTTTGATGGGCAGCAATAAACATAGGTGTGCAAGGATGTTAAAAATTTAATCTTTCTTAGATCTACAAGCAACAGAATTGGCACCAGCAGTCAGGAAATTAAAAGATGAGGTACAATGGGGAAATTCACAGTCAAGGATATCCCCAGAGTACTGAAGATCAATGATGTCACTATAGAAAAACTAAGATATGCCTGATCCAGTCCATTGTCTTCTTAATTGTTTGCTATGCATCTGAAATCTGAACAATGAATAAGGATGAAAGAAGAAGACTTGATGCCTTTGAGTTGTGATGCTGGAGAAGAGTATTGACCATACCATAGACTGCCAAGAGAACAAACTGACCTGTGCTGGAGAGGATGAAACCAAGTTGCTTCTTAGAGCCAAGGATTTTGAAATTCTGTCTAATACAAGGGCATCATGCTTGAAAGAGTAGAATGCCAGTTCAGAAGAAGAAAATCCTAGGTGAGACAGATTGATCCAGTATCTGGGTGAATGGGGTCAAGTGACTACAAAAATGGGTCAGGTATGGCAGAGACAGTGAAGTTGGTTCAGGATAGCGCAAGGTTCAGAGCTGTGGTTTATAGGGTCACTATGAGTTATAGTCAACTTAATAGCATATAACAACAACAATAACACATCAATGACAAACCCACACACTCAGTTATGAAATTTGTCCCTTGTGATTTGCAACAAGAAAAAGATACCTAATTTGGAGCAATATGAAGATACTTGAATTCACCATTTTTATTAAACACTCTATTGGAAGCTTTAGCCATAGTAATTAGTCAAGAAAAAGAAATAAAATGGATCAAAATTAAATAAAGAACATACACACAGAAACTTTTAGAGTAATCAAAATATTCAACAAAACGACAAGATGAAAATCAACACGCAAAATCAATTACATATGTATATTAGCAATGAACAATCTGAAATGAAATTTAGAGAACAATTTTACTGAAAATTGAATAGAAAAATACTTACTTAGGAACAAATTTAACAAAAGATATATGATACCTTTAAAATAAAAATCACACAAAGACATAACAGAGAAATTAAAGAAGATACAAATAAATATAATTGAATTCTGGAGAAATAATGCAATTTTAGAGTGGAAAACAGCTAAATCCACAAGTTTGCTGAAACATCTTCACAAACCTTCTGATTGGAAATTATCCTTTCCTACCAGACTATCTCAATTTCAACTTACAAAGATCTATTTTCTGAGGTCCTTTGCCCTTTGTGAGCTTAAAATCCCACTAGTGCATACCATATAATGAATAATATCTTTCAGCTTCCTTTTGAGGGAGAGAAGTATGTAGCTATCATTTACTGCCCCTAAGTAAGTCATCCTAGTATTGGTGTGACTTTCATACAAAATAAGTTATATAATTATGTCAGAAAAGTAGAGGGCATGACTAAGAGAGATGAAGAGAATATGAAATAGAATTTTAAATTCTCATAGAATTCCTGGTTTAACTAGTAACAGAATTTAAAATTCTTTTAGAACTTACAGCTTAATTAGTAAGGAATGCTTAATTAGTAAGATAATTTAAAATTCTCATAATACTTAAGACTTAATTAGTAAAGAATACCAGCCTTGAGAATTATGCTCTTTTAAACAATTAACTATATGGAACACATTAACAACAGGAACTCTAAAGCTTAGATGAGAAACTTTGAAGGAAAAGACATGAATTTCTTTTAGGAAAGTGGAAGAATTTAGCAAAAGATAAAGATAATGGTTGCACAACTTGAAGAAAGCAATCAATATCACTGAATTATACACGCAGAAACTGATAAATTAGTATATATTTTCCTGTATATAGCTTTATCAAAATAAATATTTTTTAAGTTGAAGGCACAAAATGTTTGTAAAAAGTGGGTAAGAAATATCCATTTATCTAATTACTTATTCTTGATTATTTTCCTTGGCAAATTGAAGAACTACTGTATGTTGAATGGTAAGCTCTAAAACAGACATGCACACATCCCAAATGCCTGGATTGTAATTACACTAATTATTGTGATATTAGATAATCTTAAATTATTTTGGCAAGCTTTAAATCCAATAGCAAGAATCCTCATAAATACAGAGGAGAAAAAGGAGGAAAATAAAGACAAAGATTGATCCTATTACTGTAGGCACTGTGTCAGTCCATCTCATTGAGGGTTTTCCTCTCTTTAACTGAATTTCAACCTTTTCAATCATGATGTCATTGTTTAAGAAATAGCCTCTCCTGACAACATAATAAAACTTCACCTCACATACTTTGGATATCTTCACAGAAAGGATTATTCACTGGACACAGACATACAGACATCATGCTTGGGAAGGTGGAGAGATGGTGAAAGGGAGGAAGGTCCTTGACTAGAGGGACTGACACAGTGACTGTGACAATAATCTCAAGTGTATCAGAGACAGTGATGATGGCACAGGATAGGACAAGGTTCAGAATTGTTGTTCATAGGGTCACTAGAAGTTGTATTTGACTCAAGAGCTCTTAACAAAGATAACAACATGACCAAACTCTGTGACACAAGGCTTTACTATCCCAGCCTTTACAGAGCAACATACTGGCTGCACTTTCTCCAAGATATATGTTTGCTCTTTTGGTAGTCCAGGGACACTCAGCACTCTTCTCCAACACTACAATTCAAAGGCATTGATCTTTCTTCCTCTCATCCTTATTCAGTGCACAGATAAAGATGCATAGAAAGAGCTCTGGTTGGCAGAGTGGTAAGAAACCGTGCTTCAATCTCAAAGGCAAGAGGTTCAAATGCACCAATGCGCAATCTCCAATCGTGTGATTTACTGTCTCTGAAAACCCACTTGAGGGCCAGCTGTGGCTTGGTTCTGACATGATATCACATAACAACAGATGTATAGCAAGTGTTTGAAAAGACCATGTCTTAAATCAGGTTCACTTTATTCTTAATCTGACAAGTTTGTTTTTCAGTACTTTGCAGAAGTCCCTGAAAGCAGACTTCTTTTGATTTTTTGACTGCTGGTATCAAGGGGTTGATTATAGATCCAAGTCGGAAGAAGTGATTGCTAACTACAATCTTTTCTCCATCTATCATGATGTCTATTGGCTCAGTGGTGAGGATCTTTGTTATCTTGATGTTGAGCTGTAATCCATATTTCAGGCTATAGTCTTTGATCTTCTGCAACAAGTGTTTTAAGTTCTCCTCCTTGTCATCAAGCAAAGTTGTGCCACCTTAATAATGAAAGTGGTTGGTGAGTCTCCCTCCGATCCTGATACAACATCCATCTTAATCCATAAAGTCTAATTTCTCAAGTAATTTGCTCAACATAAATAGAGGGATGAGAAAATAATGCATCCCAGATATATGCTTTTCTTGATGTTAAAACATACACTGTTCTCTTGTTCTGTTTGAAAAACAGCATTTTTGCCTAGGTATAGGTTTTACATAAGCAAAATTAAGGTTTCTGAAATTCCCGTTTTCCTCAATGTTAGCCTTTGTTTGTTATGTGTCACACAAATACCTGCAACATCTGGCTTGCATGTAATATTAATGATGTTGTAATTTCTACATTCTGTTGGGTCATCTTTCTTGAGAACAGAAACAAACATGGACCTCTTCCAATCAGTTGGCCAGGAAACTGTCTTCCAAATTTCCTGACATAGACTAGTGAGCACATGAGCTAAAATATGTGAAAATGGTATCCTATCCATTCCTTGGGCCTTGGTTTTTGCCAATGCCTTCAAGCCAGCTTGGAATTCTTACCTCCTTACCATTGGCTCTTGCTCATTTGCAACTTCCTGAAATACTTAGGTGTTGACCAATTTTTCCTGGTACAGTGGAGTGACTCTATGTATTCTCTCTATCTTCTACTGATGCCCAAAGATCACTCAGTACTGTAACTTGAGTCTTGAATATAATTTTCCTTTTTATCAGACTGAAAAATGCTGAGTGAGTTCCTCTCATTTTAATCTCCAACTCCAGCACATTCCATTATTATACTTTGTTTTGTCTTCTCTAGCTGCCCTTTGGAGTCATGTCCATCTGTCTTATTCTGGCATCTTTTCCCTTTATTTTGAATTCTTGACTCTCAAGTGCAGTTTTCAGAGTCTCTTTGGACATCTATTTTTGTCTTTTCTTTCTTATCCTCTATCTAATTAATAATAACATTTTGCTTTCAACAACAATTAAGTCTTTGAAAATCATACCACAATTCATCTGGTGTCCATTTATTAGTGTCCAATATTTCAAATTTATTCTTGAGAAAGTTTTAAACGTGAATAGATTCACAGTTGTATTTTGGTTCTTGTGGACTTATTTTAGGCATCAGGCGAGATGAAATGGACTAGAATTGGCCACTTTGAATCTGGAAATCAATATGATTTACTATGCTCGAAATAAAAAACTGAAGAAAAATGATGTTGCATTTATAGTTAAAAAGGCGACTGAAAGATCTATCTTGAAGTATAATGTTGTCAGTGATAGGATATGATCCATATGTGTACAAGAAAGACCTGCAAATATAATAGTTAGTTAAATATATATGCAAACACCAACTTTTATAGGCTGAAATTGACCAAATGTGCAGTCAAGATTCATTAATAATAATTTCTGACTGGAATGCAAAAGTTGGAAACAGTAAAATGAATAGAAATTATGGACTTAGTGACAGAAATGAGGCTGGAGATTGAATGATTAAATTTTGTACATATAATGATCAATGGTATTCTTCTGGTATTCTCTGCTTTCAGCTAAGATCCATCTAACATCAGCAACAATATCCCTAGTACCACGACCCCTTCTAAACCCAGCCTGGACTTCCGGCAGTTCTCTGCTGATGTGCTGTTCTAAT
>NW_006399763.1:19594740-19601478 GCF_000299155.1 Elephantulus edwardii
TACTCAAGAACAACGGTGTGTCTCTGGAGGTGAAGGTGCATCTGGTACAGGCTATGTTCTTTGCAATCACTTGTTATGCATCAGAGAGCTGGATAATGACCAGGGAGGATAGAAGGAGAATTGATGCTTTTGAGCCTCAGTGTTGGAGAAGAGTGTTGAGGGTGCCATGGACTGCTAAGAAAATGAACAGATTCATCTTGGAGAGGGTTAAACTGGGATGTTCCTTGGAGGCAAGGATTATGAGGCTTCATCTGACATACATTGGCTATGTTGTAAGGAGAAACCAGTCCTTGGAGAAGGACATCATGCTTGGGAGGGTAGAGGGCAGGTGCAGGAGGGGAAGACCCTCTGGGAGATGGATTGATTCGGTGACTGGGGCATTAAGGATGAGTGTGTCGAAGACAATGAGATTGGCACAGGACAGAGCAGAGTTTAGAGCTGTTGTACATAGGGTCGCTACGAGTCGCAAGCAACTCGATGGCACATAACAACAATAACAACAATAATCAAACACAAATACTTAAAAAAAGAAAACAACCCACAACACAAAAGTGGCTTTACACATGGACCTCACTTGAATCTGGAATCAAACTTACTACATCTATCAGAAGAATTGTTTGAGAAGCATAATTTTTGCAGTCAAAACCTGGCCAGGTAGTGACTGTGGAAAAGACCATCAATTAATTACTCACATGGAGGTTCAAATGGAAGTTGGAGAAAATTAAAACAAGTGGACATTATGTATATATTATATAGTATTATATTGTATATATTATGTTGTTGCTGTTATGTGCTGTGAAGTCACCTGCAACCCATAGCAAACCTATATACAGTAGCTCTGAAGCCTGCCCTCTCCTGAGCCAGTCTCACTAATTTCCAGACATCAACTCCCATTGCCCTGATTACTATATCAATCCATCTCATCCAGGGTTTTCCTATCCTGTGCTATCCCTCCACCCTCTTGAGCCTGATGTCCTCCAAGGAGCAGTCTCTCCTGGTCATATACCCAAAGTATGTGAGACAGAACTCCAAACTCCTAGCCTCCAAATAGAAACTTGCTTACACCCTCTTCAAGACAGATCTATTTGTTTTCTTGGCAGTCCATGGTATGTTCAAGACTCTTCTCCAGCACTCACCACCACTCAAAGGCATTGATTCTCCTTCTGTCATCCTTAGTCATTGATCAGCTCTCTGATATATAGAAAGAGATTGCAAAGACCATGGCCTGGATTAGGCACACCTTAGACACTAGATTGATATTGTTGCTTCTCAGTACTCTGGAGAGGTCCCTGACAGCAGATTTTCTCAGTGCAATTTGTCTTTTGGTTTCCTGTTAGTGCTAAGAGTTTTGATTGTGGACCCAACAAGCATTGATTGTTAACAACCTCAATCTCTTCTTCTATCATGGTGCTGCCAATTGGCCCAGTGTTGAGAATATTTGTCTTCTTGATGTTGAGTTTCAATCTATATTAAAAACTGTAGTCCTTGGGCTTCTTCAACGGGTGCTTCAGGTCCTCTTCAGTATCAGCAAACAAGGTTGTAACACCTGCATAACATAGGTTGTTGATGAGTCTTCCTCCCATCCTGATACGTTTCTCCTCATAAAGCCCTGCGTCCCAAATGATTTGTTCTGCATATAGATTGAAAAGGTATCGAGATAGGATGCAATCCTGATACACATCTTCCTGATTTTTAACCATGTAGTGTTTTCCTGCTGTTCTGAGGACTGATCCCTTGGCACAATTAAATGTTCTGGGATTCCCATTTTCCACCAGGTTGGCCACAATTTGTTGTGATCCACACAGTCAAATGCCTTTGTATAGTCAATGAAACACAGATAGACATTCTTCTGGTATTCTTTGCTTTCTGCAAAGATCCATCTCACATTTGCAATAATGTTTCTAGTCCCACTACATCTTCTAAACCCAGCTTGTATTTCTGGTAGTTCTCTGTCAACGTACTGTTCCAGTCATTTCTTGAGTAATTTTCAGCAGGATTTTAGCTAGCGTGTGATATTGTTTGATAATTTCCACACTCTGTCAAGTCACCTGTTTTTTTCGAATGTGAATAAATATGGATCACTTCTAGTCACTTGGCCAGGTAGTTGCCCTTCAGATTTCTTGGGACAACCTGATGAGCACATCCAGGTTAGTATCTGTTTATTGAAATGTGTCAATTGGTATAGCCTCAATTACTGGGGCTTTATTTTTTGCCACGTCCTTCAGAGAAGCCTGCACTTCCTCCTTTTTTCCTGCATTTTGATCATACATTATTTCTTAAAATTCTTCTCTGTCAGATAATTCTTTCTGGTTCAATGACTCTGTATAGTCCTCCCATCTTCTTTTAATGCTTTGTGAATCATTCAGTATTCTGTCCATAGTATCCTTTTTTTAAAACATTTTTTATTTTAATTGTAATTTTAACAAAAGTTTACAGGAAAGTTGGATTTTTACTCGTTCATTGTATTTCTTTTTTCTTTTTAATTTATATTCATGAAACTTTACAAAGACTTTGGATTTCCATCCATTCATTGTTGCACTTTTCTCCCTGTCCACCTTTCCCCTGCAATTTGCTTTTCTTCTTGGAAAGTAAAAAAACAAAAATTCTTTCATTGCAGTCCCTCCCCCCAAGTTCACTCCACTACGCTACCTTTGTTCTGGACTTCTGTCACAACAATAATACCTAATCATAAATCCCCTTTAAACAGTTCTCTCCCTCATCTGTTTCAATGCAGTATACATTATTTATCCCCTTTTTCTCAGACTTCCCCCAACCCCTATGTCGGTCCTCTTTTATAACAGTAGCGTTATGCAGTATTTCTTTTCCTGTGACTGAGATATTTCACTCAGCATATTTCACAGTTGCAGAAAAAGATCAAACAAGTAACCAAGACAAATTAATAGTAATGGGTGACTATAATAACTGCAAGTATGTCCTCCAGGGTCACCCATTTTGTGTAATATTTCATGAGATCCTTGTTTTCCAATGCCACATAATATCCCATTGTGTGAATATACTACAGCTTCTCTATTCGTTTATTGATGGGCACTTGGGTTGTTTCCAACTCTTTGCTATTCTTTAGTTCCCTCAGCTTAAGAAATGCTGAGGGAGTTTGACCCTTTTGATTTTCTGACTCCAGCAGCCAGCAGCTCCTTGAACACTCCATTATAATACTTCGTCTTATCTTCCCGAATTGCTCTTTGAAATCTCTATTCAACTCCTTGACTTCTTGATTTCTTCCCTTTTCTTTGGCTTCTCGGCACTCTAGAGCAATATTCAGAGTCTCTTCTAACATCCATTTTGGTTTTTCTTCTACTTCCTTCTTTGTAATGACTTTTTGCATTCTTCATGAACAATATTCTTGATATTGATATGTGGGTAACACAGCTTATCTGGTCTTCGTTCATTAGTGATCAAAGCCTCAAATCTATTCCTGAGTTCGTTTTTAAATTCAAGAGGGATAAAATCAAGATCAAATTTTGATTCCTGTGGATATGATTTAACCTTCTTTAGCTTTAATTTGAACTTGCATATGAATGGTAGATGGTTCGTTCCACAATCAGCACCTGGCCAAATTTTCACTGCTGATATTGAACTTCTCCAATGATTTCTTCCACAGAGTGATTAATCTGATGCCTGTGCATTCCATCAGGTGAAATCCATGTGTATACCCTGGACTTATATTTCTTACAAAAGGTATTTGCTATGGCTAAATCATTGTTTGTACAAAATTCTATCATTCTTTCCCCAGCCTCATTTCTATCACCATGTTTATATTTTCTGACTACTGATCCTTCTTCCTGGTTGCCAACTTTCACATTAAAGTCACCCATTACTATTAATTCATCTTAGTTACTTGTTTAATTAATTTCTGACTGCAACTGTTGGCATAAATCATCTATTTCCCTCTTCTTAGCTCTAGTTGTTGGCACATAAATTTGAATGATAGTTGTATGAACATACTTCCTTGTATGTGTATGGATACTATACTGTCATTCACAATATTATATTTCAAGATGGATCTAGAAATGACCTTTGTAACTATGAAAATTACTCCATTTTTTCTCACCTTTTCATCTCCAGCATAGTAGATCATATGATCATATGATTCAAAATGTCTCACACCAATCCATCTTATTTTGTTAATACCTAATATGTCAATATTTATGCATTCCATTTCTTTCTTAATGTTTAGTTTTCCTATGTTCACGCTTCTCACATTCCACATACCGATCATTCGTTTCTGTTTACAACTATTCCTCCTTTGTATTTCCAAATGTGAGTGCTCAGCCTCAGTTGCCATATCTGTTAGTCTACTCTAAGTATGCTCTACTGTACATAGGGTGTTTTAAGGCATTTTATATTTTGGAAGTGGATGGCCAATCCTCCCTAGTCTGTCTTAATTTGGATGCCTAGTTTTAAAACAATGTATGACAGACAAGATTTTTACTGAGCAGATGAAAGACACTTCCCTTACAGAAATAAGTAATACATTCCCTGTCCCCCCTACCCAAGCACATGTGTCTTGTCTCTTCTTTTTCCTTGCTACAATGACATTCTGCATTGACGTTCTACATTGACGCTGTTGCCTACCTGGTCCAGCCCTCTCTTCCTTAGCCACTCTATGATACAATAGCTGAGTCCACAAGTCACTTCTGTGTTGTTTTGCACAACACACGGCTACTGGTCTCTCATGCTGTTCAGTGTCTCATGTTTAGGAGGGTGTAAGTCCAAATCTCACATACCAACTTCAGGGAAAGATTTTTTCCTGAGGTAGTACTAAGGAAAGATCCTCGCCACTGAGCTTCTGCTAAGTTTTGTGACTTAATGTCTCTATTTACACTGCTATCAAAATGTGACAGTTTCCAAGGTATGGTTAGGTCTCTTCTAGATCTGATATGGGACGTCAGAAGAAGGGGTGTGTAAAAGAGACTCTAAAGATTGCACTGGAGCATCAAGAAGCCAAAACCAAAGGAAAACATGTCGAAGTGAGGGAGCTGAGTAGATAATTTCAAAGGGCAGCTCAGGAGAACAAAGCAAATTATTATAATGGAATGTGCAGAGAGTTGGAATTGGAGAATAAAAATAGAAGAAAGAACTTGAACAGAACATTCTTCAGAGAAAGGAACATGCTTATTTCCTCAGACTACTTGTTTGATAGGAACAGACAAATAAAAAATTGGCTATCTAAAATGGAGAGATTAAGGGAGGAGGCATGAAGTTGCTGACTTACATGCTTTTAAGAATAGAGTTCTTATTATGATTATTAAAAAAAGGGAAGAACTTGCTCTGCATTTCTCAAGCTGAAAGAACTGAAAAATAAATTAAAGCCTCTAGGCACAATATTGAAAGATGCCATGGGCAATATATTTAAGGACTCAGAAAACATCTAAAGAAGATGGAAGAAATACACAAAGTCACAGTACCAGAAAGAACTGAAAAGTTTCAGGAAGTACCTTATTAGAAGGAGTCAATGGTAATGAAAGAGGAATTAGAAGCTGTATTGAAGGCACTGGCAAAAAATAAGGCCTCAGGAATTTATGGGATACCTAATTAACACATGTAGGCTTGTACTTACCAGTCTATGCCAGGAAATTTAGAGGATAGCTGTCTGGCTAACAGATCAGAAGAGGTCCATATTTGTTCCCATTTCTAAGAAAGGTGACCCAACTGAATGTGGAAATTATTTAAAAATATGATTAATACCACATGCAAACAAAATAGTGCTGACTATCATTCAAAAATGGCTGGAAGAATAAACACAAAGATAAAGAACTGTATAAAATTCAAGCTAAATTTAGAAGAGGTCATAGCACCAGGGATATCATTGTTGATGTTGGATCAATCCTATATGCAAGTAAAGAACACCAGAAAAACGTTTATTTGTGCTTTATTGACTATGTAAAGGCATTTGAGTGTGTAGATAATGACAAGTTGTGGCTGACATTGAGAGAAATAGGAATCCCAGAGCACTTGATTGTGCTCATGCAGAACCTATACCTAGACCAGGAAGCTGTTTTGAAAACAGAGCAGGGCTGCACTGCATGATTTCTGATTTGGAAGGGTGTGCACCAGGGTTGTATTCTTTCTCTATACTTATTCAATCTGTATGCTGAGCAAACTATCCAAGAGGCTAGACTCTGAGGAGGTGAGTGGCATCCGCATTGGAGAGAGACTCATCAACAAACTGTAATGCAGATGACACAACCTTTCTTGCTGAAAATGAGGAGGACTTGAAGCACTTTTTGCAGAAGACCAAGGAATGCAGACTTCAGTATGGATTGTCTCTCAATGTCAGGAAAACAGAGACTCTTAACCACTGAACCAAAAGGCAACTTCATGGTGAATAGAGAGGAGATTGAAACTGTCAACAGCTTCATCTTCCTTGGATCCACAATTAACACTGTTGGTACCAGCAGTCAGGAAATAAGGAGATGCGTTGCAGTGGGAAAATCTGCAGTTAGAGACTTTTCCAAATTATTGAGAAGTAGTGATGTCAATTTGAAGACTGAGGTGCATCTGATTCAGGTCATAATCTTTCCAGTTACTTACTATGCATCCGAGAGATGGACAACAAATAAGATGACAGAAAAGGAATTGATACTTTTGAGCTGTAGTGTGGAAAAGAGCACTGAACATCCAATGAATGGACAAAAGAATAAACAGATATGTCTTGGAAAGCGTGCAGACGGAGTGCTCTTTCAAGGCAAGAATATTGCGGCTTTGCCTCACTATTTT
>NW_006399763.1:19605349-19609691 GCF_000299155.1 Elephantulus edwardii
GTTAGTTAAAGTGTTGACCCCACCCTTAGCCCAGTGCCATTACCCACTTGCTTCCCAGCTCCACCCTCCACCAGGATAACCCTTCTCATCTACCAAGTCCCTTCAGAAAAGTATCTTCCATTGTCCAACCCATGATCTGACAGTTTATTATATTTACTTTTATTTTCTATAATATTACATGTGTGTGTTTGTATACATATAAAATGTTGTTGTTGTTGCTCCTGTTGTTGTTAACAGCTTCAGTTGCTTGGCTCCACAATCAACACTATTGGTACCAGCTACCAAGAAATCAAAAGATGAATTTCATTGGGAAAGTCTGCTGTTAGTGACCTCTCCAGAGTGCTGAAGAGCATTTTTTTCTTTGTTACTCTGTTCTCCTATAAGGGTATTTCTCTGTCCTACTTTAAGTAACCAAACAAACTTAATAAGGAATTTTATGCACAATCCCCCAGTTCCCCGCCCTCCCCTCCCACCCCTGCCAATGCTCAGCAGTTAAAATTAAAGGCAATTAAAATCTAATTAGGGGGCGAAAAATTCACACCACAAAACCCTGTGCATTCTACACAGTTATTTATTTATCCTTTTTTTCTACTTCTGATACTTCTTCCTAGGGCCATGAGTGGAACAAAGTGCATCAAATGCTCAGGAGTAGGTAATACAGGCAGGATGTTCTTAAATTATCCTATTATTTCATGTAGAAAATTAAAAGTAACAACAGGTATTCATTCCATTTTTAACCAGTACATAATTAACTTCCTATGTTATCTGTGTTATAAATAAAATTTTGTTTTCCATTCTTTCTAACATTAAATATTACTAAGCACTTTGCCTATGAGAAAAACACTATTATCTATCGGTAATGTTATCTCTTCTATTTAGGACAGAATATCTCAATATATATCATGGTACACTAATTCTGTTGTTTTGATTCTTTGCTGTTCTATCTGCTTTCTGGTTTGAATTGCAATATTAGTTTTCCCCCATAGAAAGAGACTATTCATGTCTTAAAGAGTATTTTGGTACATATGACGGAAAATTTCTCATTTAAATTTCCATTTCTAGATATTAAAGAGTAACTCTGTGAAACTTCTCAGACAAATTTTTCACAGATTTTGAGTCACTAGAAGTGACAGATAATTTTTTTATGATCATACTACTTAGTTGGGAGTCCCCTCCTCTATACAACTTTCCTCTCAAGAAAGACAAACCAGGTACCTTACACTGAAGTGTGTATAACATGTCTTAACTCAAAAACTCACTGCTACTGAGTAGGAGTTGATCATGGTTAACCCTCCAGCAGGTTTTCAGAAGCTAGACATCACACAGAAGATTGACCACCTACTGATGATTTGAACCTCCACAAAGGCACCACCTTTAGGTTAATACTGCACTAAGTACAGGCCACTAGAACACCCTTATATATCTTTATTTTTGTCATTATTATGTACCTTCAAATTGAGTACATCTCACAGCAACTTTATGAACATCAGATTTTTTAAAAATTTCTACTAGTTTATTTACAAAATTTGAATCCATAGTTTTAAAGTGAACATCAGATTTAAACCCTGCCAATATCCCGTGTCCATCTAACATCAGCTACAATATCCCCAGTACCACGACTCCTTCTAAACCTAGCCTGGACTTCTGGTAGTTCTCTGCTGATGTGTTGTTTTTGGATAATCTTCAGCAGAATCTTGCTTGCATGTGAAATCAATGATATTGTTCTGTAGTTTCCACACTCAGTTGAGTCACCCTTCTTTGGGATGGGAACAAATATAGATCTCTTCCAGTCAGTTGTCCAAGTGGTTGTTCTCCAGATTTCTTGACACAACTTGGTGAGCACATCCAGGGCAGCATCTGTTAGCTGAAATATGTCAATTGGTATACCACCTATTCCTGGGGCCTTATTTTTTACTATTTCCTTCAAAGCAGCTTGAACTTCTTCATCATCATAGGCTCTTGCTCATATGTTGTTCCATGAAATTATTCTGTCTGCCAATTCCTTTCGATACAATGACTCAGTATATTCTTTTCATCTTCTTTTGATAGTTCCTTGAGCTTAAGAAATGCTGAGCGAGTTCGACCCTTTTGGTTTTCTGACTCCAACTCCTTGCACATTTCTTTGTAATATTTTGCTTTGTCATTCCGAGCTGCCTTTTGAAATCTTCTGTTCAGCCCTTCAGTATATTGAATTCTTCCTTGTACTTTGGCTTCTCTGCACTCCAGTGCAATCTTCAGAGTTTCTTCTGACATCCTTTTTGGTCTTTTCTTCCTCTTCCGTCTTTGTAATGACCGTTTGCACTCTTCTTGGATGACACCTTTGATATCCTCCCACGACTCATCTGGTCTTCATTCATTTGTGTTCAAATCCTCAAACCTGTTCTTGAGATAGTTCTGAAATTCAGGTGGGAAAAACTCAAAGTTATATTTTGGTTCTCAAGGATTCAGTTTAATTGTCCTCAGCTTCAGCTTGAACTTGCGTATGAGTAGTTGGTGGTCTGTTCCACAATCAGTTCCGGGCCTAGTTTTCACAGCTGATATTAGCTTCTCCAGCAGTTCCTTTCACAGATGTAATCGATCTGATTCCTATGCATAGCATCAGGGGAGATCTATGTGTATAAACTGCGTTTATGTCTCTTAAAAATGTGTTTGCAAATTTTCCCATTGCTACTGGAGTGAGCTGGTATCTTATTGTGATTTTGATTTGCATCTCCTATTGCCAGATTTTGAGCATTTCTGCATTTGTCTGTTAGTCATTCAAATATCTTCTTCTGTGAAAATACTTTCCCCCATCAACAAACGAATGGATAGAGAAGCTGTGGTGTATTCACACAATGGAATACTATGCTGCATTGAAAAACAAGGAGCTCATACAATATTATTCAAAAAATGGGTGAGCCTGGAGGACATTATGCTGAGTGAAATATCTCAGATTCAAAAGGACAAATATTGCATGGTGCCACTGTTGTAAAATAGGACTGATATCAGGATTGGGGTAAGACTGAGAAAAACTGGATAAATTGTGTATACTGCACTGAAACAGATGAGGGAGTGAATAATTTAAAAGCAATGTATGATAGGTCTTATGATTATCACAAGAGTCCACAATTAAGGTTGCATGGTGGAATGTACTTGGGGTGGTGGGAGGGGTGAGGGAGGACTGTGTATCAGGGAAGGAGTGTTTCTTTTACTTTTGAAAGAGAGGAGCGAACTGGGGGTGGGGAGGAGGGATGGGCGGGGAGAGAAGTGCAGCAATGAATGAATGGAAATCCAAAAATCTCTGTAAATGTTCATAAATATTACTTTTTAAAAAGGGGGGGGAAATGTGTTTGCGATGAATAAGTCATTGATTGTGCAAAATTCAATCATTCTCTCTCCAGCTCCATTTCTGTCTCCGAGTCCATGTTTTCCAACTACTGATTCTTCTTCTCTGTTTCCAACTTTTGCATTCCAGTTACCCACTATGTATCTTGATTGCATGTTCGATCGATCTCCGACTATAAAAGTTTGTAGAAATCTTCTATTTCCTCTTCTTTGGCTCTGGTTGTTGGTGCATGTATCTGAATGATAGTGGTATTCACTGGACTTCCTTGTATGCGAATGGATATTATCCTGTCACTCACAATATTGTACTTCAAAACGGATCTAGAAATGGCTTTTCTATGAAAGCAACCCCATTTTTCTTTACCTTTTCATCTCCGGAGTAGTATATCATATGATCATCTGATTCAAAATGTCTCATGCCAGTCCACCTCATCTCACCAATGCCTAGTATGTCAATATTTATGCATTCCATTTCCTCTTTAACAATATCTAATTTTCCCACATTCATGGTTCTCACATTCCATGTTCCAATCACTAGTGTCTGCTTACCACTGTTCCTCTTCCTTTGTATTTCCATACTCAGTTGCCCTTTCTGTCATTCTATGTGTGTTCTGTTGTATTTTGTAGCTAATGTTAGATTGCTCTTGGCAGAAATCAGGGAGTACCAGAAGAATATCTATCTGTGCTTCATTGATTTTGCAAAGGTGTGTGACTGTGTGGATCATAACAAACTGTGGCTGACTCTGAGAAGAATGGGAATCCCAGAACACTTTATCATGCTAATGCGAAACTTATACTTGAACCAAGAGGCAGTTGTCAGAACAGAGCAAGGAAACACTGCATGGTTCAAAATTGGGAAGGGCCACCTAGCAATAATAACAACAACAACAATTTTCATTCATCCTAGACCTACGGGTCGTTATGTCCATGGAGTTATTTTTACTTGCCTTTTTGTATCCCAACCTCATCTTTAAAAAAAAAAAATAAAATCTTTATATTATACTGGTTTAATGACAAA
>NW_006399763.1:19609876-19670078 GCF_000299155.1 Elephantulus edwardii
CCTGAAGCGCTTGCTGCCTAGGGTCAGGGACTGCAGCCTTCAATATGGATTGAGGCTCATTGTCAAGAAGACAAAGATTCTCACCACTGAACCAATTGGCAGCATCAGGATGGATGATGAAGAGATTGAGATTGTTTACAGCTTTAGCTTGCTTGGCTCCACAATCAACACTCTTAGCACCAGCAGCCAGGAAATTAAAAGATGTATTGCCATGGGAAAGTCTGCTGTTAGGGACATCTCTAAAGTACTCAGGAGCAACGGTGTGTCTCTGGAGACAAAGGTGCATCTGGTACAGGCCATGGTCTTTGCGATCACTTGTTATGCATCAGAGAGCTGGACAATGACCAAGGAGGATAGAAGGAGAATTGATGCTTTTGAGCTTTGGTGTTGGAGAAGAATGCTGAAGGTTCCATGGACTGCTAAGAGAACAAACAAATTCATCCTAGAGAGGGTTAAACCAGGCTGCTCCTTGGAGGCCAGGATTCTGAGGCTTCGTCTGACATACTTTGGACATGTTGTAAGGAGAGACCGGTCCTTGGAGAGGGACATCATGTTTGGGATGGTGGAGGGACAGCGCGGGAGGGGAAAGCCCTCTGGGAGATGGATTGATTCGGTGACTGGGGCAATTAGGATGAGTGTGTCGGAGACAATGAGATTGGCACAGGACAGAGCAGAGTTTAGAGCTGTTGTACATAGGGTCGCTATGAGTCCCAAACAACTCGACGGAACATAACAATAAGAACAACATATCCTGTGTCATCTTCATCATCTGCCACATTAGTGTTTGTTGTTGCAGTCAATGTGTCAACTCATCTCATGGATGCTGTTTTGCTGACCTTCTACTTCCCCTGGCTCACTTGCTTGTTTTCATGGTTTGTTGTTAGGGGCATAGTACTTAGCTGCCAGTTTGCTATAGTAGGAGAGTTTGAGTATGAGGGTGAGAGGAAATAACTCACGCGGTGCTACTTACTTTATCCCGTATATATGTGTGTATGCACAATGAATGCTTGCTTTTTCATAGTTTGCTACTATGATATTCGTCAGTCTACTATACTGAGTTAGCTTGCTGGCTGCTGTGACACTGGATGTTCTGCCAAAAGTATTTTCATAAAAACAGGTCATCCATAGTGAACAGGTTTCAGTGGAGCTTCCAGATTAATGCAGACCAATAAGAAAGATTGCCCATCAATTTCTGAAATACCTGGCCTGTGAAAACACTATGAACAACAGAACATATCTTTGTATGTTATAATTAGTATCTGATAACTTAGTATATGATAATTTTATGTATAATTGCTTGTTGCTGTTGTTGTTGCTGTGTTGCCATAGAGTAGCCTGCAACTCATAGTGACCCTATGTACAATAGCTCTGAACCCTGCTCTATTCTGAGCCAACTTCACCATCTCCAACACATTTATCTGGACTACTCCAGCCATGGTCTTTGCAATCACTTGTTATGCATCAGAGAGTTGGACAATGACCAAGGAGGATAAAAGGAGAATTGATGCCTTCGAGTTGTGGTGCTGAAGAAGAGTCTTGAGGGTACCATGGACTGCTAGGAAAACAAACAGTTTCATCCTGGAAAGGGTTAAACCGGGTGGCTCCTTGGAGGCAAGGATTCCGAGGCTCTGTCTAATATACTTTGGACATGTTGTAAGGAGGAACTGGTCCTTGGAGAGGGACATCATACTTGGTAGGGTGGAGGGACAGCACAGGAGGGGAAGGTCCTCTATGAGGTGGATTGATTGAGTAATTGGGGTAATCAGGATGGGAGTGTCAGAGACAGTGCAATTGACACAGGACAGAGCAGAGTTTAGGGCTATTGTACATAGAGTCGCTATGCATTGCAAGTGACTCGATGGCACATAACAATAACAACAACTCCAGTCATTTAATCAATCCATCTCATCAAGGGTCTTACCTCATGTGCTGTCCCTCCAACCTCCCAAGCTTGACTGGTCCTGTCTGGCAATGTGTTCAAAGTATGTCAGTCTAAGCCCCAGAATCCTTGCCTCCAAGGAGCAGCCTGGTTTCACCTTCTCCATGATGAATCTATTTGTTTTCTTAGCAGCTTACTTTTAAAAAATCTTATTTATTTAATTGTACTAGATAACTAGTGGTAAGAAGCATCTCGAAGGTAATCTCGAAGGCAGGCAGTTTGAATCCATCAGCTGTTTTGCAGGAGAAAGATGGGCAATCCTCTCCAGTGCAATTAACTGCACCTGAAAACCTGCGGGAGTCAGTTATGGGTCACTTCTGACTCAACAGTACACCACAACAACAATTAGAGAACAGTTGCTTCCTTCCAGTCCTGACTGTCCAGAGCTCTAGGACTACAGCCTGCTTGCTAGAGAAAAGCAACAATTTTCAACGGGTTGCACAAATGGCTAAATACTGGCCAACTACAGCATTGTTGGGTGAAACTAACAAGAGGTAACACGGAAGATAAACCCGGCAATATGCTTCTGAAAGTTCACAACCTTGACAATCCTGTGCAGATATTCTACTCCTCATACATGCAGTTCGAGGCCATCACCAGCTGCTCTGCAGGAGGATGGGCAATCTCCCCCCGTGCGATTAACTGCCTCTGAAAACCCGCCTGAGGGTCTGCTGTGGGTTGGTTCTGACTCGACGGTAAATAACAAAAACATACATAGATTATCATGACTCAGAGACAACCAATAACAGGTTATATAACCTCCAACAAGACTGAACTTAATTTGTATTTCCTTACTATTCAACATAGATCTAGACAGAGTCAGTAATCAATTTGAACATGTTGAAATGCGTATTGATTTGTCTTAGGCTCTAAGAGTTTCTATTTCCTCTTTATCTTAATTAGCTATGAGGTAGGTATAGCGACTAAAGGAGATAAGGAATAGAAAGTGTGTTCAATAGAGTAACTATTACATCCATGGAGGTAGGTGTTATTTTCATTTTACAGATGAAGGATATATTGTTTAGAGCAATTATTTACTCCATGTCACAATGATATTATACATAAACAGTAAGATTTTAAAAATCTGAATTAAGTACAGTTTCTATTGGAGGATACTGAATTAATCCATGAATTTCCAAAAAAAACAAATCTGTCTTGGAGGAAGTGCGACCATGATTTTCCTTAGAAACAAGGACAGTGAAACTCTGTCTCACATATTTTAAGCATGTTGTCAGGAAGGCCAGTCATTGGAAAAGGACGTTATGCTAAGAAGGTCAGAAGGTTACAGAAAAGAAAATTCTCAACAAGATGCATTGATACAATGACTGTTAAGAATGGCCTCAAGCATACAAGAGATCTGCATGAGAGAAGATAATGTTCAAACCTGTAGTTCATAGCGTCACTAGGAGTTGTAGTTGACTCAAGAACACATAACAGCAATAGCAAAAGCAGTGTACATAAATAGTAAGGGGAAACAAATTCGCTTCTGTTGGAGATTATATATATATATATATATTATTTTAATTCAGAGATTGTCCCTTTATGCCACTATTCTGCCGCAATGTTACAACAGCACCTGGCAGAACAGACAGTAATATTTACAATATTAATTCTTCTAACACCACATTTTTAGCCAATAGCAACTTTAAATACCTATTGGACAGGTGTGACTTTACACTTCCTTTTGCTCTCCAATATGTGCTTTCTATATTTCCTCCCAAACTTCACAAAATTTATTTCAGAGGCAGGATTGGCATCCACTTCCAAACAACAGGCCTCTGGAAACTCTATGAACATGGAGAAACGACAACAGTTACAAAACAGGGTTAAGGTCTTTTGTTCATAGGGTCACTATGAGTCATGATTGACTCAATGGCACACAGCAACAATAACCCTAGAAGTTCTTATTTTGAAAGTTCATATATTAATTATTTGTTGTTGTGTGCCATTGAGAGAGAACAGAATCACAGCTGACCTTTTAGCACAGATAGTAAATCACATGGGAGGAGATTGTCCATTCTTCTCCTACCCTCAGCTACTGGCAGATTGCAACTGCTCATCTTTGGGATTTCAATGCAAGCTTCATACACTATACCACCAAAATTCCCATCATTTACTTTAGAGGGTCAGTTTGGGCTACTATATTTTCTATGGATTATGAAGAAAGTGTTTTTGAAATATATTCAAAATAATAAAATGAGATTTTACTAGAGGGAGAGGTTTAATAGTTTTAAAAATACCATATAGAAAGGTTCCTTCCTTAATAACTATAATAACAGAAATTCAGAATATTCAAGAGATGCATTTTATAGTGAAAAGATAGAAACGTGCGTTATCTTCTCATTTTCCTTAATTTTATCTTATCCACTAGAGTTCATGTGTGAGGAGAATTTTATTTTGTGGAATCTCAAAAGGATAACAATGAAATAAGTAACATACAAGTAGTAAAGAAGATGGCATGTTTGATAACCCTTTAAGACTGGCTCTGTGTATAAATCCTTCCTTTAGTTTTTATTTAAGTGTTTATGCACCATAATTGTCTTTTTGTGACTGACATGCCACAGAGAATAATTTGTTACAAATTCATCCATGTTGTGCATTTTGTCACAGTCTTGATCACATTTTTAAACAATCAATATCTATTTTTATTATGTGAATGTACCAAAGGGATGTAAAGGGCAAGAGAGAGGGGGGAAATAATAAATAGAAAAAATTGGGTGAGGAGAAATGCAATATACAATAAAATCTTGATTATACATTGTAATTAATTAGATGAATCAATTTTAATTAATATTACAAAATAAAATCTCTATGAGTGATTAAATTAAAACACAAAAATAGAAAAAAAAACACCAAACAACTCTTTGTAAGAAGGGAAATAATATTTCCACAGTCAGGTAAGGCAGGCAACCTTCTCCTGCATGATCCACAGCCTCTGAAAATTCACTGGAGGGTCAACTATGAGTTAGTTCTGACAAGGTAGCTCATAACAACAACACTAACAAAGGTTTTCAGAAGCTAGACATTTAAAGAATCAAAACTAGAAGGTTTCTTGTGAAACATATCAAACAGAATGTGTCCAACAATTTTCCTCTACAGAATAGTTAAAATCATTCTTTATCCTTTGGAGAATTAAGAATGTGAGAAAAAATAAATAGGGGACATGGAAATTTTAATTAGAGAAATTTAGCCTTTATCTAAATCCAACTATATTTTTATCAAGCAAATATTTAAATAGGCTCAGCATTTTAGCCTGTATTAGCTACTGACATAATTTGGCCAGACCTTGATTAAAATCTTCCAAAATTGAAGGAAAGTGCCTAAGAATATGATTTATATGATTCATACCCATCGAATGATACACAAAAGATTATAATTTGTAATCTCATTAATGAATATTTCTGAAATGAAAATTTTGCCACTAACTGCTATTTAAAAATATCTCTCTCTCTCTCCTTTTCACACACACACACACACACACACACACACACACACACACACACACACACATAATCATCGTACCAAAAAGAATTAGCCAGCACTGAAATCTTTCAGTAAGTACCATATGATCAAGGGCCTATGGTAATGAGGAAGAAATTCAAGCTGCACTGAAAGCTTTGGCAAAAAAATAAGGCTCCAGGAATCAATGGGATACCAATTGGCATGTTTCAAATGACCAGTCTATGCTAGTAAATTTAGAGGACAGCTGACTGCTGGCTGACTACCTGGATGAGATTCATACTTATTCCCATTCCCAAAATAGAACAAAAATAATTAATATGGCATGCAAGCAAAATACTGCTACAGATCATTCAAAAATAACTAGAACAGTATTTAGAAAAAAAACTGCCAGAATTCAGTTAAATCTGGATTTAGAAGAGGTCATGGCACCAGAGATATTACTGCTGATGTCATATGGATCCTGGCTGAAAGCACAGAATGCCAGAGGAATGTCTATTCACGCCTTATTAACTATTCAAATGCATTTGAGTATGTAGATCATAACAAATTATGGCTAACTTTGAGAATAGGCATCCCAGAACACTTAACTGTGCACACACGAAGCCTATGCTTAGACCGAGAGGCTACTGTGCAAGTGTGTATCAGGGTTACATCCTTTCTCCAAATTCAATTTGTATGCTGAGCAAATTATTTGAGAAGCTGGACTCTACGAAGAAGAATGTGGCATCAGGATTAGAGGAAACCGCGTCTATAACCTTCAGTATGCTGATGACACAACCTTGATGCTGAAAGTGAGGAGGACTTGAAGTGCTTGCTACAGAAGATCTATGACTACAGCTGTCAATATGGATTGTATGTCAATGTAAAGAAAACAAAAATTTTCTTACAGCTGATGTAAGTAATATCATGACTGATGGAGAAAAGATCAAAAATATTAATGACTTCTTACTTGGATCATCAATCAATACACTTGGCAATAGCAGTCAAGATCAGGAAAGTATTGCACTGGGAAAGTCTGTGGTCAGGGATTCTCCAAATTACTGAGCTGAGCAGCAATGATGTTTGTTCATGACCAAGGTGTGGCTGATGCAGACGATGATTTGTTCAATCACTTGCCATGCTTATGAAAGCTGGACAATAAATAACAGAAGAATTGATGTCTTTGAATTGTGATGTTGGAAGAGTACTGAATATCACATGGAGAGCCAAAAACAAAACAAACAAACAAACAAAAAAAAAAAAAACCAAACCCAACAAAACACCAACCCAGATATGACTTAGAGAAGGTACAGTCAGACTGGTCTTTGGAGACAAAGATAATAAAGCATCATCTCACATAATTTGGGAATGTTTGTAGGAAAGACTATTCATTGGAAAGATCCATCATGTTTGGGAAGGTGGAGGGACAGCGAAAGAGATGAAGACCCTCAACAAGTTAAATTGACACAGTGATTGCACCCATGGACTCAAGTGTGTCAGGAAGTGTGAGGATAACACAAGAAAAGACAGAGTTCAGTTCCACAGCAACTAACAAGAAACATCACAGAAGATGAACCTACTACTTTCTTTTTCTCTGCTGAATACAGATCAAGAAGTTGATAATTTGTATCAACAAAATGAAACATACTTTTTTTTTTTTTAATTTTATTATTTTTGTGTGCGTGTACCGTCAAATCAGATCTGACTGGTACAGGAGGAGATTGCCCCTCCTTCCCCGGCAGAGCATCTGGTGGATTTGAACCGTGCACCTCTGGGATTGTAGTTGCAGCTTCTTGCCACTAGGCCACCAGAGCTCCCCTAACAAAATGAAACATACTTTTAATGCTCTTATTTTTTACATTGAGCATCTTTCATTTTATACTGGGAATGTTGTTGGTGGTGTTCTGTATCATTGAGTGGGAACCTTAAAGCACCTTTTCAAAGTTTGAAAATTGCTTGAGTGGAGATTGTCCAGCTTTCTCCTGCTGGAAACCACTTGCCTTTGTTAGCAATGCAGCTGTTTACCACTAGACCACCAGAGTACAATATACTTGGCATTAGAATTTTGGTTTTGTATTTTGCTAAATTATCTTCTTTTATTGAATAATGATTATTTTAATTAATGTGAACATGAATGTAAAACAATAAGCACTAGCTTGTTTACATTCAATAAAACTGAAATAGAAGTTTACCTGCTAATAGAACACATAATTCATCAAAGAAGATAGATCTTTTTAACTACACAAATTATAATTTCTCTATGTGTTGATTATTTAAAATTTTCTTTCTTGGTAATAAGTTGATGATCCTATAACATCACCCAGTTTTTACTGGCTCAAAACACACACCTCAATTGGGATATAAGAATAGGTCAGAGATATGGAGAGGAAGGTAGTCTTGGCCATGAAGGAATGAAAAAAAAATAGAAATTAGAAGGCCAAGATGTTGCAATCTGAGGAGGTATTTTTAAAGACCACCATTTAAGGAGTTCTAACTACAATATTTGGGGTGTGCTGAGTTAAAAAGCTGCTAAAACACAGTGGAGGTATGATTTTCTGTGGGCTTTCCATGTGCCAAAAGTTTTCTGTGTATTTAATCATTATAACAAATTGATTATTATCATTCTGCAGAGAAAAACAAATCACAACTAACTTAAGAAAAATGTCCAAACTTACATAACAAAAAGTAAGTACCTAATCCTTTTTCCAAACTCAGTCTTTCAATTTCTACTTTGTAATGTTTTCAGTGATTAAGGCCATGATATCAATGGAAATCAATGTACAAGGCCCGAGAAATGAATGGATTATCCCCCTACTATCAGAATTGGAGGAAGCCGCATCAACAACCTGCATTATGCAGATAATACAACCTTGTTTGCTGAAAGTGAAGACAACCTAAAAGGTTTGCCATAGAAAGTCAAGAACTGCAGTCTTATGGATGAAGCTCAACATCAAGAAAACAAAAGTTCTCACCACTGAGCCAATTGGCAGCATCATGATAGATAGAGATTGATATTATTAATAATATCAACTTGTTCAAGTTCCACAATCAACACTCTTGGCACCTACAGTCAAGAAATTAAAAGACTAATTTCATTAGAAAAAATCTACTCTTAGGGACATCTCCTGAGCGCTGAAAAGCAATGATATCAGTTTAGTGATAAAGGCACCCCTGGAATTGACCATGGTCTTTGCAAAGCTGGACAATGAGTAAGAATTACAGAAGAAGAATGGATGTCTTCGAGTTGTGGTGTCAGAGAAGAATCTTAAACATACTATGGACCACCAAGAGAACAAAATGTCTGTTCCAGAGAGGATAAGATCAAGTTGCTCTTTGGAGGCAAGAATTTTTTTAAATTATTTTTTCTATTCATTATGGGTTTTGTTTTGTTTTTTTACTTTTCCACTGCTGTTAATATATATATTTATTTATTTATTTTATACTGGTTCAAAGTTCAAATACATTGTTTTTCACATCGGATATTTCCTGTTTCCCTTCTCCTTCACCACCCTCATCAAATTGTGTGACCCTATATAATGCCTCCCCCACCTACCACCACCTATCCTCACCCTTCTGCTTACCCCTTCCCCCCCTTGGATCCTTATAACATTCTATAATAATGGTGGTGGTGGGGTTGTTTTGTTTTGTTGTTTGTTTTTTTTGTTTTTAAAAATTTTATTGCAATTCAAATCAGCATGTTGGTTCATTTCAGCTCCTTCACTGCCAAACCTGGGGGCAGGGACTGCTTCAGCTTCTCGGCCTTCTCTTTGTCTGTGATGACCAGGGTGTAGAGGTACCTGCTGCACCAAACCTTGAACTTCACATTGTTCTTGTTCTTCTTAATGGTTTTATATCGTATTTGTGAGCTAGTCCACTCAGCATAGAGCTCTCTAGTCCCTCTCAAATTAAGGAGTAATTTACAAAATCATTGCTCCTGCATGCTGTGTAGTATTCCATTGGGTGAATGTACCATAATTCCTCAATCCATTCGATTGTGGTTGGACATCTGGGCTATTTCCATGTTTTTGAGATGGTGAATAACGCTGTTATGAACATTGGTGTACAAGTCTCCATTTGCACCTAAGTTCTCTTTGTTTTTTGTCTTTTTTTTTGGGGGGGGGTATATACCAAGTAGTGGAATAGCTGGGTCGTATGGAATTTTATGTTTAGCTTTATGAGGAAGTCCCAAACTGCCTTCCAGAGTAGTTGTACCATTTTACAATACCACCACCAACGTATAAAAGTCCTATCTTGCCACATCCTAATATTTACTACTTTCTTTCCTGTTAAACTTTGCCCCTGCTGGAGTAAGATGGTTTCTCATTGTGGTTTTTATTTGCACCTCTCTTATTGCCAGTGATTTGGAGCATCTCTTCATGTGTCTGTTGGCCATTTTAATATCTTCCTCTGTGAAAATTCTTTCCATGTCTTTTGCCCATTTTGTAATTGAGTTATAAAACTCTTGCCTGAGATGGTATTACCAAACATTTGTTCCCAGTCTGTAGGTTTTCTGTACACCCCGTTGAAAAAAAGTTTTTGGTGTTCACAGGGATTTAATCTTTAGAAGGTCCCAAGCATGACATCCTTCTCCAGGAACTGAAGACAATATGTCCAAAGTATACGTGACACAGTTTCACTATCCGTGTCTCTAAAGAGCTTTCTGAATGGTTTCTTCTCTTGGCACCCTATAGTATATTCAATATTAGTCACCAGCACCACAATTCAAGGACATGAGTACTTCCTTAGACAGAGCTACGGTTGGGAGGAAGGAAGGTAGCCCTTTAGCATGTTGTAACAGTGGTTCAGTCTAAAGCTACTGCTGTTAGGTAAAATCTAACTTGACTCCCAAATTCAGTATTCCATATTTACTGGCCAACTTTTGCATGCATATGGTTGTTGTTGTCATTGTAGTTGTTGTTGATTGCCTTCAAGTCAATCATGACTCATAGAGACCCTATGAACAAAAGCCCTCAAGCAACTGAAAAATACCATGGCTTAAGTCAGGCATACTTTACTGTTTAAAGTGATAATCTTACTCCTTAGCACTTGAAAGAGGTCCTTGACAGCATGTGTACCATATTCAACAAACTGTTAGATGCCATTAAAAAGCATCAGTTCAATACCTGTTCTCTGAAAGCTACAAAGGTATGCAATGACAAGTGAATACAAAAATATCAGTACTCTGAAATCATAGTATTAAAGATCGTTTTATTGATTACTTTAACTTCTGGGTGCTGGTTAGGAGTCCTGGTGGTGTAGTTTGTCCTGTATCAGGACACTAACTAAAAAGGTCAGTGCTTCAAATCCACAAACTACTCCGCAAGAGAAAAATGAGCAATTGTCTCTGTAAAGATTTATAGCTGCAGAATCACAGTGGACTATCAATACAAGCTGGAATCACTTTACATTAGTGGGTTTGGTTTTCGACTGTGAGTGCTGATTGCTATTTATTTGCTGTCACAATGAGTTTGAGCATATTACAGATGATGAGGATGGTGCAGGATGCGGCAAGTTGGAGCTGTGGTTCATAAGGTCACAGTGAGTTGAAGTCAACTTAAGGTACCCAACAGCAAAAATATAAGGAAACCAAAGTTTCTTTGCTTTATACTTTTTAACTTCTATATCTGTTCATTAAGGAAAATAAAGACATAGAATGTAAAAATGGAATGGATGTGGAAATGGTAGCATCTGACTTCCAATAAATTCACAAGTGGCAAGAAGCCAAATTAACATTAACAGAATCAACAGCACAAAGGCCATTTCTATGAGGTCAGTCATGCCCCCATGCTCCCCAATCTAAGTCTTCCTTCTACCAGTTATGAATATCCCAACAGTCCCTCACATAGCATTCACTACTTCGCTATTTGGTCCAATAATTTGCTGCAGTGGCCATACAGAACTCAGAGGCAATATTAATGATAAGAGAATCTATTACAGAAGTAATAAATTATGATTAAGATGGAAAGAGTATACAGAGTCATTATGCCAAAAGGAATTGACAGACACAGAAGAATTTAATGAAACATCATATGAGCAAGAGCCTATGGTGATGAAGGAAGAAGTTCAGACTATTTTGAAAGAATTGGCTAAGAATAAGTCCCTAGCCAACCAGGATTGCCAGTCTGCCAGTGTTTTCTTAAACTCTTAGAAGCTGTAGAAGAAAGTTAGTCTTGTTTCTATAAGCATCTCATATCTCTTCCACAGTCTGAGCCATTTAGCTGTGAATAACTATGCCTATTTTCCTAAATCAAATCACCATCAAAAGACAATGACTTGTCACCATTAAGGGCATTCAGAAGAGTGTGCTGTGTACTTTGTAGGCAGTCCCAAAAATGAGCTTTCAGGAAGGTTCCATGCATTTGCACCGTATTTGAAATATATGAATTGTGTCCTGTGGAAAGAATATCAGCAACTCTTGGATGAAAAGTATGCTTAAGAAGGAAAGCCAGGCCCCTTACCTTAGACCTTGTGTGCTTGATCTGTGAGATTGGTGTTTGTGGTGGGAAGTAGATTTCAGGCCCTGGGTGTTTACAGTGTATATAATTGTCGTGTATTCCTAGGGCTATGAAACAACACATTAAATGTGAGCGCCTTTCCCTTTAGATGAGTGATTTTGGCCCCTTTGTAAATAATAAATAACACCATGAAAATACAGTTGTAGATAATGGACAGCTGACTAAATAACAATCACCACAATGCAGCTAGGATAGTGTTGTGGCTATATTTGTGTGGTTTTTTATGGTCTCGTCTTCAACTTTGTACATCCTGTATAAAATATGAATGTTTCCCAAATAAACTATGAATGTTCCCTTTATAATATATGAGTGTTTCTGAGAAGAAACTCTAAATAGGCAAGAGGTTAACCTATTCAAAGGATACCAAATAATGGTTTAACTGGACAACTTTAAAATTAGTATAGAGGACAATCCTTTGCTATATTTTAGTGATCCACCAAGAATGAGAGAATATTATACAGATTATATAACATTCTTGTCTAGCCTTTCTGCCTGGTTGCAGTTTGTTTTTTGGGGTGGTTTTTTGGTTTGATTTGGTTTTTAACTTCAGTAAAAATGTGTATCTTAAATGGGAAAAAAAAAGAATAAGTCCCGAGGAATTGATGGTATACCAATTGACATATTTCAACAAACAGATGCAGCCCTAGCTGTGCTGACCAAGTTGTGCCAAGAAATCTAGAGAACAACCACTTGGCCAACTGACTGGAAGAGATCTATATGTATTCCTATTAAAAAGAAAGGTGACCCAACATAGTGTGGAAACTATAGAACAATATCTTTGATTTCACATGCAAGCAAGATTATGCTGAAGATTATCCAAAAATGACTGGAACAGCATATCAGCAGAGAACTGCTGGAAGTCCAGGTTGGGTTTAGAAGGGGTTGTGGTACTAGGGATATTGCAGCTAATGTCAGATGGATCTTGGCTGAAAGCAAGGAGTACCAGAAGAATGTCTATCTGTGTTTCATTTATTATGCAAAGACATTTGACTGTGTGGATCATAACAAATTGTAGCTAACTCTAAGAAGAATGGGAATTCCAGAACACTTGATTGTGCTAATGCAAAACCTGTACTGGAAAAGGAGGAAGTCATCAGAACAGAGCAGTGAAACACGCATGCTTCAAAATTGGGAAGGGTGTATGCCAGGGCAGTATCTTGTCTCCATACCTGTTCAATTTTTATGCAGAACAGATTATCCTGGAGGCTGGACTCTATGAGGAGAAATGTGGCATCAGGATTGGAGGAAGAAACATCAACAATCTGCATTATGCAGATGACACAACCCTGGTTGCTGAAACTAAGGAGGAACTGAAGCACTTGCTGTAGAAGGTCAGGGACTGCAGTCTTCAGTATGGATTGAGGCTCAATATCAAGAAAAAAAAAAGATTCTTACCACTGGGCCAATTGACAGCATCATAATGGATGGTGAAGAGACTGAGATTGTTAACAGTTTTGGTTTGCGTGGCTCCACAGTCAACACTCTTGGCATCAGCAGCCAGGAAATTAAAAGATGTATTGCAATGGGAAAGTCTGTGGTTAGAGACCTATCTAAAGTGCTAAGTGCAATGATGTCAGTCTGGAGATTAAGGTGTGCCTGATACATGCCATGGTCTTTGTAATCACTGCTATGCATCAGAGAGCTGAACAATGACTAGGTATGATAGAAGGAGAATTGATGCCTTTGAGCTTAGGTGTCGAAAAAGAGTATTGAATATATCATGGACTGTTAAGAAAACTAAGAGGTTTGTACTGGAGAGGGTGAAACTGGGCTGCTCTTTGGAGACAAAGATTCCGAAGCTTTGTCTGACATACTATGGACATGTTGTAAGGAGGGACCAGTCCTTGGAGAGGGACATCATGCTTGGGAGGTTGGAGGGACAGTGCAGGAAAAGACCATTGATGAGATGGATTGATTCAGTGACTGGGGTAATGGGAGTGGTGTGTCAGAGTTGGTGTGATCGGCACAGGATAAAGCCAAGTTTAGGGCTGTTGTACATAGGGTCACTATGAATCGCAGGTGACTTTACAGCACATAACAACAACAACAATATATCCTAAGGATACACATAGTTTCTTAGGACAACTTCTCTACTCCCTGAAGGCACAAGTATCCAGCCCTCCATCTCTACCATGTTTGGTTAAATGTTACAAAGCTCTTTTTAGATCTGCCAGCATGTGCCAAATGACACCACCACTCTTTCCACAGGCCTCTAGGCTAAAGGTGTTTCCCAGGTCTAGCTACATGAGTCATTACACCTAGTTCCCCTACAAATGCCAGAAAACACTCACTCTGGAGACATAAGCATCCTGTCTAAAAGCATTCCATTCTTCCTCTCTCCTGGCTGGGACCTCACTTATTTCTGTGTATCACACTGGTCACCTAGTTTCTGCTACTTCTGCTACCACTACTGTAGTAGCGACCATCTCAGATCATGTAGTCTTGCTCCACCTCTCTCTATCCTTACCGCTCTCTATCTCTTACTAGTGCAGGAATCTCAGGTCCAAGGGATATCATGCACTCTCTGGCTCTTCTCTCTTGATGATGCTTATTTATTGTTTTGTACCGATGAGTCAGAATCGACCCATAGCTCTCCAGTGATTTTCAGAGGCAGTAAATCACAAGGAAAAAGATTGCTTACACTTCTCCAATCGAACAGCTGGTGGATTCGAACCGTGTGCCTTTGGATTGCAGTACAACTTCTTACCACTATGCCACCATAGCGCTGTTGTTAATCAGTTTGAGTCTAGCAGAATGAGAAAACTGACTAGATATTCTATATATTTACTTGCATAATCCCGCCCAAAAGGTACCATTTACATTGTTAGCAAGATCCCAGTGACAGTGCTGCGTCACATATACTTCACATTAGCATAGTCTCTGATGCTTTAGTCCACAGAGAGTTGGACTACTAAACCAGAAGAGTATGCCTCTCTGATCAAATCCACCAATGGCTGCATGGGATTAAAGGAGGCAATTTTCTCCCAAGCTGTTTACTGCCTCCAGAAATCCACTGAAGGGTCAGCTATGACTGGTTCAACTTGATGTCAATGAGTTTTCACCCAGTCATGGAGTCAGTTAAAAACAAACAAACCACATCAAGTAATTAACTACACTGCATACATTACTCTCTTTCAAACAATAGTTACCTTTGTAAGGACTTGTTTGACCAAGCATGTCTTGATACCATGAAGCCAAACCACAAAATAGAACTAACCTATACACTGAGGCTACCACAGAACAACCAGAGCATATACCCTCCAATTTCAAGCATGCAATCAAGTCATAAGGGATGTATTTTCTCAGTTTTTCATGAAGAAAATATTATGATTATTTTAAATTTGTAAAACACCGATTCTTAGCATACCAATGTTGAGAATGCTATGCAAAAGTTATTTTTAAGATATATTTTCTGAAGCCTAAAAATATGTGGAAACCACTGGAATAATCACAAAAAATTCTTAAAATCTGTAGACTTACAATTGTATGTGATATTTATTGTAACGGATATCACTAGCTGGAATATACTATGATCTATAAATGATTTTCTAAAAAAAAATAACAGGGCTAAATTAATTTAAACAAAAACAGAAATGCAAATGAACCTCTATCAACATCTTTCTCCATCACTCCATAATTAGTATTTACAACATATAGATTATGAAAGTCTAGGTGATAAAAAAATATAAAGGATGATAAGGTACACCTTAAACATTTTTGCTATAATAAATTATACTGTGGATTTTATTTGACATAATGACCACACTGTGAAAGCAAGACTGTGACCACCCAGAAATAAAATTAACTGAACAGTGTATGAGATAGTATTTCATGGTGTTAAAAAGACAGTAAGAGAATATAATATTTAAGAATGACCAAAAAAAAAAAAGGAGAAAGGTTCGCTTGACCTCGGAGAAACTGACAGATGGGAAGTCCACTTATTTGACCAAGCAGACACTGGCTGTCAAGCAATTTCCTGTTCCAAACAGCAATCTTACCCAGGACTCAGAGTTATCAGAATAAATTCTGCGAGCCATTTTATAGGAGAATCAAATAAGACTTGGAATGAAAGTTTCATTGTAAAGCAAGAAAAATTTGCAATAATTTCCTATAATATAGGAAGACTTTTCTTGCACTTTTATTGCAGAAGCAATTCTAAATAACAGAGCTTTTCTTATAATAGCATTTCTATAATAATTGTGTTTTATAACAGAAGTTCTATTATTACAGAAATTGCATTATAATCGTGGCATTATTATTGCTGAATCTGTTCTCTATCAGAAGTGCTAAATAAGATGATCTATATTAAAGAAATTTCAAACTTCCTTTTCAGAGCTAAAAATGCTTCGGTCAGTCACTTTGATATACTATCGATATTGCAAGTAACCTTATATGTGTTGACCCAATATTGAAAGATATGCCCAGTACATATCGTAGGAAATCTGACACTGAAATTAGAGTCAAAGACCGAAGTTATAATCTCAACTTCAGCCTTAGATAAGTGACCTTGAACATGTTAAGTTTCCTCTGAACATTTGTCCTCCTATCAATAAGTGAATAAATAAAAGTACTCTTTATTATTTTCAGTGAAAAATCTTTCCATTACAAAAAGTGTATTTGGTCCTGGGTCATTATTGAATCAATTACTCATTTTCTATCACTGTTTTAAATTCACTGTTGTGCTACTTTGTTACATTTGCTGTATTGCTGTAAATATACATGCTTGATTTACAAGCTGATAAAAAGTAATAATTCTTTCTGAAAATAAAACTTCCTTTAAATGGTCAGTTCATAGCCTGAATTTATTATTTTTTTCCAAATTAATTAAAAGATGTATAATAACAAATTGTAAAAACTCAAACAGATTCAAAAAAGTAACAGAATCTCATTCTGAAACTAGAAGAATACTACTTAGGAGCTTATAACATTTCCAGGTTAAAGTGAAGCAGTAAAAGATTGGAATAAGGTTAGGAGTGATAAAAAGATAAAATCTTCAATAATAGTTAGAGTTCAAAAAAATTGCCTCAAAAGGAGTTTTATACCTACATCAAGTATATTGCTATAAATTTCACTTCTCATTCAATAAAGTATATATTGGTTTGTCATATATTTTGGGAATATTCATAAAAAGTACCTAACTATCTATGGAAGATGCATAATTAAATTTACATTTATAAAATTCTACTTTTTAGTAAAGATATCTTAAAAACTTTCGACAAAGAGCTTCCAGCAAAGAAGACAGGAAAAATGTAACATACTAAAGCTACTAACCTTTTTCTCATTAAAATAAAATCCTATATATATCTAGGTTGATACAATTAGATCACACTATCTAGTTGGATTGAGTCTGTGAAACAGTAAAGGAAAGAAATGCAATATACTTATATTCTCTGAAGGCATTTTTAAAATTTTTAGATAGTCATGATTGCTTTCAGTATATGGTTTTTATACAATGAATTTATCTTATATTTTACTGTAAACAGAAGAATATTTTGTTATAAAGAAAGTACATGAATGTATGTGTATGTGTATGTGTGGATACGCATTTATGCATGCATGTGTGTTTATGCAGTTGTTTTTAAGTATCATCTCAGTCAGGTTGAGTCATTAGAACTCTATGTAAAACAGAATAAAATACACGCACCACATTACACAAAAGAATAATTACATTGATTACGTATCATAAATAACAAGAATTAAAAGCTAACATAAAATGTTAAATATATCAAAAACCCAAGAATATAAAACGTAGAGGAGTGGAGAATGAGGAGTTAATGATTATTTGTGATAAATTTCTAAGTGCTAGACTCTCAGCAGGCACTCACTCTGTCCCACTCTGGTTGCACAAATGCACACCTATCCACTTCCAAAAGCCTGTTGCCTCAATCTGGAGGAGAACAGTGCGAAAGTCGTAGGGTTCAGTCTTCTGTGAGACATGTATTTTTCTTCTATTCTGAACAGAATTGAGGTCTAAGATTGATTTAACATTTGTTTGTATGCCAGGCCTCATTCTAGAAAACATGTTTGACATGTGATATTTTATTCAGCTTTTACTGTTCTCAGAGGTAATAATTATTATCTAATAAGGAAAATGATGTCCACAGAAATAAATGTATACAGTTAACACAGAAATGATATGACAGCTTCCTAACCCTCATCCATCCATCTCCATATGTTTATGGGTCAAGGATCTGAAGTACCAGGAAAGAATGGAAGATCTGGATTGACATATCATGACTAAAGAGAAACTTTTTAAAAATGCTAGATAGAATTAATAACAGTAGCTCTGTATGTAGGAAGACCCACTTCATAACAGAAAGGAGAGGGATTTCAAACAAATACAACCCAACTATAATATCTAAGAGAATAACAATTTGCCCAGAGTCTGAGCGGACATGAATCTTGGGCTCCTGCTCTCATTTTGGAGCTCGGTCTCCTGCGATACAATATTTATCCCTCACAGTGAGTGTTGCTATGATTTGAACTAGTTATCCCTGTCAATTAGATCACAACATACAGAAAGTCAATTCCGCTGCCCTCTACCAACAAACAGTAAGATTAAACAAGAGACAAAACAAAACATCCTCTTTTGAGATTTACTCAGTGGAATCATTTTGGAATTTAAGGAAATTGCATGAAGGCTTATAGCCTCAGGCACCTGTGCCTTAGGTAAAGCATTACAGCCCTTCCTTCATGATTACATTATATTATTATCTTACAGAGGAATTCTAGCTTGTTTTGTGTCACAGTAACTTCTCATATACTGTTTTAAATGTATGAAAAAATACAACCCAACATCACATAAGAAATTATACTGTAGTTCACGATATAAAGTTTCTTTTATAAAAAAAGTTTATGTAACACCATAACTTCATTAATTTGAAAATATAGTAACAATTATAGTAATTCTAATTTCAAAATAGTTATGAAGTAAAAAATTTGTGAGTTATATTTAATAACTGTTGCTTGATATGAAAATGTCAATGATTTCTATTGTGAATGCCAAAAGGCACCAGTACTGCTGGTGCCACCTCAGCCTGCTGTCTACCTTCATAACTGAAGGAGATGTTAAGTTTCCATTTCTCGTTTGCAAATAGAAAAATGCAATTTTGCTCTCACAAGCCCCAGGTTAAAATATCTGGATTCTAGGGAAAGTCAGTGTGACTAGGTGACTGGGAATGAAATTTTCTGGGGGGTTTATTTCAATTCTTAGAATATTGATTCGTGGAAGAGCAACACTACTATATCCAAAATATAAAACAAAAAATCTCAAAGGTTCATGGCACAGTATCCTTGTTCCTATCCCTACTTTATATATTTAGCATCTAATAAGGGGTCTCCTGAGGGTCTGCTTGAAATAACAGATCTTCTCTTGGCGTTGAAATCTCTGCAGCTGTAAAAATTCGGAGGAAAAAAATGAAGAAATGCAGGGGAGAGAGGAAGTGTGGAAATGGGGATGAGCTGATTAATATATATATATATATATCTCAGGAAGTATACAGAGAAGGCAAGTAGAGTGGGAGGTTATAAAGTCAATTAGTGACTCAAAGGATAAGAGGGCACATTTCGAAATAAAAGAGTGATAATTTTAAGCAGCAAGAAAGAGAGATTAGAATAGAGAAGTGATAATGCTATGCACTTTAGACAGGATATGTAAAAAAAGAAAACACACACACACACACACACACACACATACACACACACCCTACAACCCTGAATAACAAAGGGGGAAACACAGACCTCTCTAAAACAGCTGCCCAAATTAATCATTCCTTTCATTTTGAACCCTGGTTACGAAGCTTTTGATTAACCTGTTTATCTATATATATCTTTTGCTTTTGTTATTCCCTTCAATTGTTCTGTCTTTTCTCCACCTTAACTTCTTTCTTATCTTTCACAATAAATAAACTTCAATCCCTGCCTCTCTCCTCCTTTATTCATTGTTTTCTTTATATATACTTTCTAGTTAAATAGTACTTCTCCATTTCCACATTTCCATCTCGGCCAGTAAAATTCTGCATATTATACGTGTTAAATCGCAATCAAAAAGTCACAATGCATGTGGAATGTATTTAGACAGGGAAAGGCAGAATTGGCTTCTCAGCACCCCATAACCCTGTAGGAGTGAGTCTATGGAAAAAAAGGTAAATCCTCTTAGTGTAACGACTGGACAAACAGGGTGGTGGTGGGCAAATGAACATTTTGGACTTCAAGTCATTCATCTGTAGAAGGAAAATAGATATAAATGATTTCTTACATTAATAAAGAGATTATAAATTACAATATATCACAATATTGTTCTGTATGAGCCTCATTGAGTGGTTTCAATCTCTGAGCTTAAAGCCTATATGAGATTCGATAAAATTTTCAACCATTCTTCAAATATTTTTTATTAATTCCTTTCCATATGTCAACATATATTCAATCTCTGGAAGTATATTACATATTTATTATGTACATTAGACTGTAGGGAGTTGCCTCTATAGGATAATATGGGTATTCTTTTCTCAGTTGTTTTTTTTTCTCTTTATGTTACATTTTAAGTAGTTTCTACTGCTGTGTTTTAAAATTTATTGATCTTTCTTCTACAATGTTTAATGTCCTACTAAATCCAGCTAGTGTCATTTTCATTTCAGAGATTATAGTTTTCATATGGGTGCTTAATTTGGACCTCTTTTTTTTTTTTAACCCAATGCAACATGTTTTTTAATTTCTTTTTTTATTATAAATTTTAATGAAAGTTTACAGAGACTTTGGATTTGTTGTTGTGCTTTTCTCCCTGCCTACCCTTCTCCTCCCAGCTCACTCTTCTCTTTCAAAAGTAAAAGAAAAATTCTTTCATTGACATAAAATCCCTCCCCCCAAGTCCATTCCAATATGCAACCTTCATCCTGGACTCCTCTCATGACATTAATATCTAATCATATATTGCTTTTAAACAGTTCTCTCCCTCACCTGTTTCAATGCAGTATACAGTATTTATCCCATCTTTCTCAGTCTCCCTCCAGCGCGATGACATTCCTATTTTACAACAGTGGCCCTATGCAGTATTTGTCCTTTTGTGATTGAGATACTTCACTCAGCATAATGTCCTCCAGGGTCAACCATTTTGCATAATATTTCAGGAGTTCCTTGTTTTTCAATGAAGCCTAGTATTCCATTGTGTGAATATACCACACTTCTCTATCCATTCGTTTGTTGATGGGCAATTAGGTTGTTTCCAACTCTTTGCTATTATGAATAAAGCCATGATAAACATGAGTGCGCATATGGTTGCTATGGTTATGTGTGGTGGTTATAGGTTTTGGGGGCATATTCCCAGTAATGGAGTTGCTGGGTCAAATGGTATTTCTATTTGCAACTTTTTGAGAAAGTGCCATACATACATACCCTTTTACACTGCCATCAAGAGTGAATAAGGATTCCAGTTTCTCCACAACCTTGTCAGCATTTATTGTTTGCTGTTCTGTTAAATTTTGTTATTCTTACTAGGGTAAGAATGATATCTCATAGTTGTTTTGATTTGCATCTCTCTTAGAGCTAGGGATTTTGAACATTTCTTCATGTGTTTGTTTGCCATCTGAAAGTCTTCTTTGGTGAAGTGTCTGTTCAGATCCTGTGCATTTTTCAATTGGGTTGTTTACCTTTATCTTGTTATGGTGCTCGAGTATTTTATAAATTCTAGATATAAGTCCCTTATATGACATGTCATTACCAAATTTTTCCCCCCAGTCTGTGGCTTCCCTTTTTACCCTGTTGGAGAAGTTTTTGGATACAAGAAACAAAAAGAGATCTGGAAAAGTGGAAGAATATCCTTTGCTCATGGATATGGAGACTCAATTTTGTGAAAATGACAATACTACCAAAATCAATTTACACGTTCAACACAATCCCAATACAAATACCAATTCCATTCTTCAACAAGATGGAAAAGGAAATCTCCAGTTTCACTTGGAATGGAAAGAGGCCCTGAATAAGCAAAGCACTCCTTAAAAAGAGAAACATGGTAGGAGGCATCTCACTTCCTGATTTCAAACCCTACTACACGGCTGTGGTAGTCAAGACAGTGTGGTACTGGTACAATGACAGACAAATAGACCAATGGAATCTAATTGAGAACCCAGAAATCAGCCCACCTACCTATGGTCAACTGATTTTTGACAGGGAGACAAAATCAGTTAAGTGGGGAAATGACTTTTTAACAAATGGTGTTGGCAAAATTTGGACTTCTTAACTCTCTTTTTGTCATCATTAGAACTGTGATTTCCTCTATTGTTTAATCCTCTAGATTATACCTTTAACAGCACTATAATAGGTTTTTCTAGTAATTTTACCATCTTTTTCATCTTTTGGATTTTTTTCTATTGGATTTTTTGGTACCAATTACTGATCACATTTTCCTGTTTGTTTCCATATCTGTTTATTTGGGATTTTTGCTCTTTGTTTTGTTTTTGTATTAGGGGGCTGACTTGGGATATTTGTTTTCTTTTATTTTACTGAATGTCAGATATTAGGAATTTACATGTATGGATGTTAAAATGTTATATTCCTGTAAAAAGTTGGTCTTTGTTTTAAAGCATAAATCGTATTTTTTTGATGCCTTGGATTTTTGCTTTTAAGTTTTGTTAGCATGAATGCATAGTGCTTTTATTTTAGGTCCAATAGTGACCTGCATTAGGACAATACTATTTTGGAGATGGTACTTGGAAAGACAGAGGGTTAGCAAAGAAGAGGAAGCCCTCCAACAAGATGAACTGAGGTTGTGCACCAACAGGCTTAAGCACAGTAGAAATTGTGAAGATACGAGATGATTGAGCAAAGTTTCAATCTGTGGTGAATAGAGTCACCATGAGTTCAAATTCACCTGACTGGCATCTAACATTTTGAAGCCTGCACTACTACCAGTGAATGAGGCATTATTTCTACTCTACCTTGAAGAACACAAACTCTTCCCAGTTTTATATGTGCTTTGACTATTGTGCTCCCTGATTCTAACCACAGTGTTAGTGGACACACCAATACATTTAAGCTACTTTATATAATCGGCTCTCACTCATAGCACCCCCTCATTGGTTATCTGAGGCTGCTCAACTTTCTCCTGAGGTTCCTGCCTAAAAACATGCAAGCTTTGAGTTAGCAGTACAATATACTATGGGTTGCATCCCCACAGTTCCCTACAAGCAGATGTGTATGTGCACACATTATTTAATCTGCCTGATTTGTCCAGTGGTCTTTTCTCTACCACCATAGCTGTCACCATAGATCAGAACTTAGCCAAAGACAGAAGTGCTTCCTTATTAGAGCTTGAGAGCTCTTGCCTGTAAGTGTTAATGTCTATTTAGTTAGTTGAAAGTTAGCATCTTCTTATTTTCTTGTATTATCTTCACAATTCATAGTCTTCCCCAAATTCTAAACTCTGCTCCTTAAGTGAGCAAGACCAGCAGTCTTTGTTTCAATTCTCTTCCCTTGGCGGCATCCTGTAAATGTTTTCTAGGAAGTAATGTGAGGTGGGTTGGAATCCAGTTTAGAAGTCATCTGCAGCAGCCAGATTCTACAGACGTTTGTTTGCTGGTTCTGGTGAGGACCCTCAGGCCTGATTTTAATTGTTTTTGGTCAGACATTCTTCTAAGTGGTATAGCATTGGTCTGTCCATTTGCTGCACAGAGGAAACTTGTGGTTGCTATGATGCTAAACACGGTGACACTGATGCATCAAATGTGATAACATTTACCCATGGTGGACAGTGTTTGGTAGAGTTCCCCGATTAAAACAAGCTTGGCAGCAGAAGTGGCATCCACTTTTGAAATAGCTTGCCTCCTGAAACTCTTAATAACAACAACAACAACAATGTGGGGCAACAATAGGGTTCTTCTTGATATTTTCTCTCTGTTGTTCAGTTAAAACCAACTCATAGCTAACCTACCAGTGAGTGGTGGTGTTGTTAATTGCCGTCAAGTCTTAGGCAACTCATAGCGAACCTATGAAGGAAACACCTGAACAATTGTTTAACTTTCATCGTTTCTCCATGTCCATAGGGTTTCTGGAGGCAAGCTATTTCAGAAGTGGATGCCACTCCTGCTTCCAAGCTTGTTATCAGTGAGTAGAAGCAATCATTATTCTTTACTGTCTGTTATCTAAAATTAAAAAAAAGTCATTGCTTTTACATTTTGTACAAATTTTAAATGAACAGGCAAATCTAATTCCTGTCAAAGAAAAGTAAAACTATTGTTATATGCAGAATTAATACTTACAGGTTTTACATGAAGACATGTTTGGGACAACCTATTTAATTTGGTTTAAACAACTGGACTCAACTACTCAATTGTCTTTGCTATCAAGTGTGTTCTGACTCATAATTGACCCTCCATTGGGCTCCCAATGAAATAATTAACAACTGGAAAGTAGTCCCTTATGGTTTTAATCTTTCTTAAAGAGATTGAGAAATCTAGAGGCAATGCTGCTAAAGGATATCTTTGATTGCTTATAAGAACCTATGGGGGAAAAACACTGGTTTTATATCCCTGTGTAAATGTGTAAAAGAAAACCAAAAACATCTGGTAAACACAAATGTCTGTATATTCATTGAAATCTATATTGAAAACTGAAAAATCTTAATAAATCATATTTTACAATATTTGCACTATTAGTGTCACATATTTTTGACACTAACAAAAAGATTTCTCAGAATTCTTTCTCAATATGGATAAATTTTAAAAAAACAATAACTGATGGGCTACTTTACCTTACCTATAATAGTGTTTTAAAGATGTTTCTATATCCTTGTTAGTGCATATATGTTATCTTCTGCCAATGAAACTAAATGCTGGGCCAAAAAAAAATTTTATCATTATTTAAACCATAAAACAATATGTTTACATCCTATCATTGATCTTCATTATCTGCAAAAGTTCAAGCACATAAACCATTTTCTCTAAGATTTTTAAATTAAGCAATACATTAACTATTAACTCCATTGAATATTGAAATAAATGTGAAAAAGTATTCTGAGAACTCCTTGGTAAATGATAAAAATTTAGAAGAACTGAGCTTTTAATCATATATGTTGCAATAATTTAATTATACAAGAATAACTATTACATAAATTTCAACATAAAGATCTTTACTCCTGCTACAGGGTATTATTTTACTGTAGATCTTACCACTACACTCAGCTTAAACCCACCAGGCTAACAGGTAACAAGAGCACATGCTGTATTTATTTACAGTTCTAACTTGCATTACAAGAGAATTAAAAAGAAATGAGGCTGTAAATGAAAGGCTTTTATGAATGGATCTCTTCTAAGTGATATATGTGATACAAATGATTAGCATTAACTGATCTTCTTGAAGAATGTACTGGTATAATTCATTATAATGGCTTCGAAGTGCAATTAGTGAACTATAGTGTAAATGACACTGCTGTTCATAGATCTACCCATAAGAGTAATTATATTTTGAAAACTACTTAGTGAAAAATTGATTGAATGAGTCCTATGGGCATAGATAATTGAGATAAAAATATGTAAACAAAATGCCTATTAATATGCTTTATGGCACATTTATACATTTACATGGTTTGTTAATGCAAGATACTCTAAAACAAATAATTTTTCTTGATTTTCTCATTTTAAATAAACATTCCCAATTTAAGAAAAACCAAGTATCTGGATTTCATTTTATAAAAGTAAATTATTTAACTGAATATAATATAATTATATTTTAATTGGATGGAAATAGGGAAAATGACTTCTTTTTAAAAAAAAGAAATAAGAAATCAAATTTCAAAGCATCATAGGAAATAGGATATGCCTATTTATATTTTTATACTCTAAGAAAAAACAAAACAATAACACTGAATCATAATTAAATATCTATAATACATAAACCCAAATAACTTGATACGCTAATAAAATAATAATTCAAAACTTTTTTTTATTTATAAAGCTATTATATTGGTAAACACATTACATTTTAAAATTATAAAAAATCATATTATGTGTGCTATACATCTCCTATAAAGTCCACAAGCACCAATACTGGAGGCAAGGATTCTGAGACTTCATCTGACATACTTTGGTCATGTTGTAAGGAGAGACAGGTCCTTGGAGAGGGACATCATGCTTGAGAGAGTGGAGGGACAGCGCAGCAGGGGAAGGCCCTCTGGGAGGTGGATTGATTCGGTGACTGGGGCAATTGGGATGAGTGTGTCAGAGACAATTGAGATTGGCACAGGACAGTGCAGAGTTTAGAGCTGTTTACATAGGATCACAATGAGTCGCAAGTGACTCGACAGCACATAACAACAACAACAACAATATGTAAACAATGGTTCATGATGATGAAGTAGGTTAAGTGGTGGGCTGCCACCTAAAATGCTGGCAGTTCAAATCCACCAACCATTCTGCAGAAGATGAGTTAGTCTCCTTTCCTTAAAATTTGCTGCCTCAAAAGCTGATGGAGGGTCAACATAACTCAAAATCATCTTGCCAGCAATAAGTCTGAAGACAACGCACACAGAATAGTTCTCCACTATGAGTACAGGTTAGAGGTTTGTCGTCTAGTTAAGGAAACAGGCAATTCAGGTTTCAGGGATTTTTTTTTAATCTGACTAATATTGGTAGATTCAAACTGTGTGTCTTTGGAATGGCAGTGTAACTATTTACCACTAGGCTACCTGAGGTCCACAACAACAGAACTGTGGAAGCTCAGCTGGTGTACACTCTAGTAGGGAGTTGCACTATTAACCTAAAGGTGGCACTTCTCTGGAGGTTTGAATCCACCAGAACCTCCAGGAGGATGACTAGCAATCTCCTCCCATATGATTTATCACCTCAGAAAACCCACTGGAGGCTTCTGCTCCAGAGCAAAGAGTTTGAGCTCGAGTAGAAATATATATGACAGGCAAGGGGAAAAAACAGGCAATCACTTTCCGTATTGATAGTTGTGGTTGTTGTGTACCATCCAAATTCAAATCGACTTATAGGTGATCCACAGGGCATTTTCAGAGGCAGTAAACCACAAGGGAGGTGATTGCCCATCTTTCTCCCACATAGCAGCTGGTGGATTCAAACCAAGAACTTTTGGATTGCCAGTGCAACTCCTTATCACTAAACCACCAGAGCCCCCTGCTATACTGATTAAGAGGTACCATTGCAATTAAATTCTTCAGGACCATGCAATTGCTTCTGTGATTTTCTCATTATACTTAGAAAACTTTTCCCAGAAGTCTCTAACCAATGTCCCTGGAGCCCCTGTCTTTTTCTTAAAACAAAAGCAATAGTGTTGCCTCTAGATCAATCAGACTCACATAGATCATTTTCAAAGGGACCACAGATAGCTGGCAAAGGTGTAAATTTCAAGGGAAAAAACAGGCTTCTCTCAGGAAAGGAGAATTGAGGGGAGAGATGCAGAACAGGAAACTATCAATGTCCACTGTTGCCTAAATAGAGTCTATTTTGCTCTAGAGTCAACAAACTAGTGCTATAGAGTTAGCAAGGACAGCAAGATGAAGACATGCGTAGAGCTCATGTGTGATAATTGAAGAAGTATATTATACACTAAAAAAGGGAGAACTGAAAATTTCAGAAACTAATAATTTTCTAATAAAACAAATAGAAAAGTAAACCATATCACAGACATTGTCTTTAACAATTTTTTTTGAGATATTTTAATCTTTTAGACTACGGCATCTTACAAAAAAATTCCAAAGGTAATTCCACGCAGGAATATTAATATCCACAATAAGCTTACTCAAAATAATGTAAATTGTATAATCAGTGTTGAATTATCCAACAAACAAGGTAAGCATGGGTTTACCTGTGCTTATTTACTACTAAGTAGATATTGTAGCTGATGGTAGATGGATCTTACCTGAAAGCAGGGAGTACCAGAGGAACATCTATCTGTGCTTCATTGATTATGCCAAGGAGTTAGACTGTGTGAATCTTAACAAACTGTGGCTGACTCTGAGAAGAGGGGGAATCCCAGAACACTTGATCTTGCTAATGAGAAACCTATACTTGGACCAAGAGGCAGCCGTCAGAACAGAACAAGGAAACACTGCATGGTTCAAAATTGGGAAAGGTATACACGAGGGATGTGTCCTATCTCCATACCTTTTCAACCTGCTGCAGAGCAGATTATTCAAGAAGCTGGGCTCTATGAGGAGAAGTGTGGCATCAGGATTAGTGAAAGATCCATCAACAATCTGCATTATGCAGATGACAAAATCCCGCTTGCTGAAACTGAGGAGGACCTGAAGCGCTTGCTGCAGAGGGTCAGGGACTGCAATCTTCGATATGGATTGAGGCTCAATATCAAGAAGACAAAGATTCTCATCACTTGACAAATTGGCAGCCTCAGAATGGACAGTGAAGAGACTGAGATTGTTAACAACTTTAGTCTGCTTGACTCCACAGTCAACACTCTTGGCACCAGTAGTCAGGAAATTAAAAGGCATATTGTGATGGGGAAAGTCTGTGGTTAGAGACCTCTCCAAAGTATTGAAGAGCAATGGTGTCACTCTGGAGACTAAGGTGTGTCTGATACAGGCCATGCTCGTTGCAATCACTTGTTATGCATCAGAGAGTTGGACAATGACTAGGGAGGATAGAAGGAGAATTGATGTGTTTGAGTTGTGGTGCTGGAGAAGAGTATTGAATATACCATGGACTGCTAAGAAAACAAACAGGGTCATCCTTGAGAGGATTAAACCAGGCTGTTCCTTGGAAGCAAGGATTCTGAGGGTTCGTCTGACATACTTTGGACATGTTGTAAGGAGGGACCAGTTCTTGGAGAGGGATATCATGCTTGGGAGGGTGGAGGTACAACGCAGGAGGGGAAGGCCCTCTATGAGGTGGATTGATTCAGTGACTAGGATAATCGGGATGGCTGTGTCAGACACAGTGCGACTGGTACAGCATAGAGCAGAGTTTAGGGCTTTTGTACATAGGGTCGCTATGAGTCACAAGCCATTCGACGGCACATAACAAGTGAGCAAGTAGTGAGTAGGACTGCCAAGAAAACAAACAGATCTCTCTTGGAGAGGATGAAAGCAAGTCTCTCCTTGGAGGCTAGGATTTTGGAGTTCCACCTCACATACTTAGGGCTTGGAGCCAAGAGAGATAGGTCCTTAGATAAGAACATCATGCTCAGAAGGGTGGATGGACAGCACAGAAGAGGAAGACTCTGGATGAGATGGAGTGATAGGGTAACTGGGGCAATGGGGTTTGGTGTATTGGAAATGAATGAGACTGGCTCAGGACAGGGAAGAGTTCAGAGCTGCTGTACATAGGGTTGCTATACATTGCAGGTGACTGAGTGGCACAAAATAACAATAACACACTATGACTGGTTTCAAAGCAGGAGGGGCATAAAGATGGATTACCCAGTAAGGAAGGTAAGCATTATTTTATTTGTTCTTACTTATTTACTTGTAGTGAAATTGATCACCAAATGATTATAAGTCAGCTTGCATTTCCTTCACTTATTGGGTAGTCTATACCTATCTATAGTTGTTGCTGTTGTCTGCCATCAAGTCAGAATAGACCCATCAGTCGGGTAAAGATTACTCACCCTTCTCTGGAGGAACAGCTGATGGATTCTCTGGGTTGCTTAGTGGTAAGACATTGTGTTTCAACCCCAAAGGCACGAGGTTCAAATTCACTAGCTACTCTGTGGGGGATGGATGAGCAATCTCCTCAGGCTTTGAAAACAGGTCGGAGGGTCAGCAATGAGTCAGTTCCAATTCAGATCATCTGATAACATAGTGGCCTTTATGTGATACAAAGTAGAACCACATCGATAATTTTTAGGTGGTTGCTTTTATGTGCCATCCAGTTTACTCTGACTCTGAACTTTGCTGTATCCTAAGCCAATTTCATCATCTCTGACACACCTACCACCATTATCCCAGTTACTGAGTCAATTCATTTCATCCAGGGTCATCCTCTCTTCTGTTGTCCCTCTACCCTTCCAAGCATGATGTCTTTCCCCAAGGACTGGTCCTTTCTTGCAGCTTGCCCAAGTAAGTCAGATGAAGCTACAAAATCCTTTCATCCAAGGAGTATCCTGATTTCACCTGCCCTAGGTCAAACCTGTTTGTTCTATTATCATTCTATGGTATATTCAATACTCTTCGCCAGCACCATAGCTCAAAGGCATCGATTCTTCTTCTATCATCCCTGTTCCTTGTCTAGCCCTCCGATGCAAAGCAAGTAATTGCAAAGATAATGGCCTAGATAAAGCACATCTTGGTCTCCAGACTGACTTAATTGCTCTTCAGTACTCTAGAGAGGACCCTGACAGCAGATTTTCCCAGCAAAATGAATCTTTTGATTTCCTGGCTGCTGTTACTAAGAGTGATGATTGTGGAGACAGGAAAACTAAAGCTGTTCATGATCTCAGACTCTTCACCGTCTATCATGATGCTGCCAATTGCCCCAGTGGTGAGGATATTTGTCTTCTTGATCTCAGCTTCACTCCATATTGAAGACTTCAGTCCTTGACATTCTGCAGCAAATGCCTCAGGTCCTCCTGTTTTTGGCAAGCAAAGTTGTATCATCTGCATGATGCAGGTTGTTGATGAATCTTCCTCCAATCCTAATACCACACTCCTTCTCATAGAGCCCAGCCTCCCAGATGATCTGTTCCTATAGTTGAAAAGGTATGGAGATAGAATAAATTCCTGGTATACACCTTTCCTCATTTTGAACCATGCAGTATTTTCTTGCTGTGTTCTGAAGACTGTCCAAGTATAGGTTTCGCATAGGCACAATCAAGTATTCTGGGATTCCCATTCCTTTCAGAGTTAGCCACAGTTTGGTGTGATATACACAGTCAAATACCTTTGCATAGTCAGATAGACATTCCTCTGGTACTCTCTGCTTTCAGCCAAAATCCATATAACATTGGCCATAACATCCCTAGCGCCATAGCCTCTTCTAAATCCAGCCTGAGCATCTGGCAGTTGTATGTTGATGTGCTGTTCTAGTCATTTTGGTAATTTTCAGCAGGATCTTGCTCACACGTGATATTAATTGGATTGTGATATTATTGGATAATTTCCACATTCTGTCAGGTCACTTTTTATTTTTTTTAATGGGAATTAATATAGATCTTTTCCAGACAGTTGGCCAGGTGGTTGTTCTCCAGATTTCTTGGCACAACCTGCTTTGTGTGTTCCAGGGAAGCATCTATTTGTTGAAATATGTCCATTAGTATGCCATAAATTCCTGGAGCTTTGTTTTTTGCCATTTCTTCAGAGCAGCTTGAATTTCCTCCTTCATCACTACAAGCCTTTGATCATATTTTGTTTCATGAAATTCTTCTGTGTTATCAGTTCTTTACCGTATAGTGACTTTGTGTACGCCTTCCATCTTTTTATGATGCCTTCTGGATCACTCAGCATTCTACCCACAGTATGCTTAATTATTATAAGTTGTGCCTTGAATTTGTTCTTTAGTACCTTCAGCTTAAGAAATGCTGAACAAGTTCGTTCCTTTTGATTTTCCAACTCCAGTTCTTTGCACATCTCATTATGGTACTTTGCTTTGTCTTCCCATGCTGGCCTTTGAAATCTTTTGTTCAACTCCTTCACATCCTCATTTCTTCCTACTGCTTTGGCTTCTCAGCGTTTTAGTGCAATATTCAGTCTTTTCTGACATCTATTTGGTTTTTCTTCTTCTTCTGTCTTTGTAAAGACCTTTTGCGTTCTTCACAAATTATATTCTTGATATCCTCTCACAACTAATCTGGTCTTCATTCATTAGTATTCAAGGTCTCAAACCTGTTCCTGAGATGGTCTTTACATTCAAGAGAGATAGACTCAAGGTCAAATTTTGGTTCTTGCTGATTGGATTGCATTTTCTTTAGCTTCAGTTTGGACTTGCATACAAGTTGTTGATGATCTCATCCACAGTCAGCACCTGGCCTATTTTTCAGAACTGATACTGGGTTTCTTCAACAACTTTTCCAACATATGTAATCAAGCTGATTCCCCTGTAGGCCATCAGATGAGGTCTAGGTGTACAGTCACAATGTTTCTTATAAAAGATATTTGCAAATAATAAATCTTTGATTGTGCAGAATTCTATAATTCTCTCTCCAGCCTTATTCTGTCACTAAGTCTGTGTTTGCCAACTACTGATCCTTGTCCCCAACTTTTGCATTCCAGTCCCTCATTATTACTAATGTATCTTGGTTGCACGGTTAGTAGGAGTCATCTATTTCCCCCTTTTTGGGTCTGGAAAACCTGTTAATATGACTTAAATCTATAGTATACTATAATATTTAAAGATAGAGTCATAGGAGGTTCCACTAAATAGTAAAATATGGTCCATTTGAAACTATTCAATCTACGATATAAACTGGTGGAGTTACATTCTTTATATAAAGTTGAACCTGAGAAGTAAAATGAGTACATCTGTGTAAGTACTAAAAATAAGAAAGAATTTAACAGTTATCTGACATCCATCTTCATGTAGACTTCTGATATTTAACTGTAACATCTATAGATTAAAAACACATATGATAAAATGTTAAGAATAGCAAACAAAAGTGCTGGTGAAATTGTGAAGAAACTGGAACACTTATATACTGTTAGAGGGAGTATAAAATGCTGCAACAATTGTGGAAGGTAGTATGGAGCTTTCTCAAAAAGCTGCAAAATAAAAGATGGTGTAAATTATGCATACTGCATTGAAACAGAGGGAGAGAACTGTTTAAAAGGGATATATGATTTAGGTATTATTGTCATGACAAGAGTCCAGAATGAAGGCTTCATTGTGGAGTAGACTTGGGGCTTCACAGTGGAGTAGACATGGGGGAAGAGATTGTATAACAATGAAAGAATTTTTTTCGAAGAGAAGAGCAAACTGAGGGGGTGGGGGGCAGGGAGAAAAGTGCAACAATGAATGAATGGAAATCCAAAGTCTCTGTAAACTTCCACTAAAATTAATTTTTTAAAAAGCCAATTGCTATAAGACTCTTGTCTGAGGCAGTATTAATAAATATTAACAAAAGTTTACAGACTACTATTGGGCCTCCACAAGAAAAAGACTGATAACCTGATTACAAAATGGACAAAAGACATGGAAAAAATTTTTACAGAGGAAGATACTCGAATGGCAAACACACACATGAAGAAAGGTTCAAAATCACTGGCAATAAGAGAGATGCAAATCAAAACGACAATGAGGTTCCATCTCACTCCAGTAAAAATGGCAAAGTTTAACAGGGTAGCAAGTAATAAATTTTGGAGGGGATGTGGCAAGAAAAGAACTCTTATACATTGTTGGTGGGATTGTAAAATGGTACAATGATTCTTGAAGGCAGTTTAGCACTTCCTCAAAAAGCTGAACATAGAAATTCCATATGACTCAGCTATTCCACTACTTGGAATATACCCTGAGAATATGAGAACTGCGGCACAAACAGAGATTTGTACACCAATGTTCATAGCAGCATTATTCACCATGGCAAGAAAATGGAGACAAAGGTTAACCATAAATGAACGTATTGAGAAATTATGGTACATTTACACAATGGAATACTATGTAGCTTGCAGGAGCAATGATTTCGTAAATTATGACCTAACTTGGGAAGGACTGGAAAGCATTATGGTGAGTGAACTCAGTCCCACCAGGATAAATATTGTATAAAACCATTATTGAAAAATGAGCATAAGGATCAAAGAGGGGTGGGAGAGGTAAGCAGAGGGATGAGGATGTGCAGGGGGTGGGGGGGATTAATCATGGGGCTGTACAATTTGATTGGAGGGGGTAAGGGAATTGAAAGAATTTGTTCTTGAAAACTATGTATTCAAATTTTGTAAATAAACTAGTAGAAAATTTTTTAAAAGCCAATTGCTAAACTAAATATTCATTTTCAGCCAATATTAATCTATATTTTAGAATACCATTCTACATGCATTAGATATCCTGCACAGTACAAGCTGTCTGTTCAACTATTAACCCAAAAGCTGGTGACTGAAGTTCACCCACCAGCAGCAAAGAAGGCAGGCTTGATGATCTGTTATCAAAAGAGCATAGATTAAATTTACAGGGGAAAGAGGTGAAGCCACTAAGCATGGTGTATTGTATTGTATTGTATTGTATTGTATTGTATTGTATTGTATTGTATTGTATTGTATTGTATTGTTGAATGGCATCCCATAATGCTCTTTCTAAACAAGAGAAAGCAACATAATAATGTGATATCAGTATACAGTATAGTTTAGGACGTTTTACCTTTCACCACCACATTTGCTGGCAGGTACATGGTACAGAAGAGAGATTCAACAATATTTCATTAGTAAATAAATGGTGAAGTAAGTATATGGGTGAATCAATGAACTTAAGAGAGAAGAAAAAAATATTTAGCAACATTTCAGTTAACACGTTTTCTTTTTTATTCTTATAGGAAAGTACTTTTAATTAACTGTACTGCATTACAAAGAAAAGAAAAGAATTAGTGGATAAAAAAATGTGTATTTCATAATGAGTACAAACAAAATATCTTGGCATCTCATAAAGTGCAATGCACAAAACTTGTGCTGCAATAATTGCTGCATGAGTCAGAATCCCTTACAACAGGTTTTCTTTTGATCTGAGGTAAATTCTAGTACTGAAGAAAAAAGTAGGAGAGCCCTTCAAAAGGAATGTTGTTTTCAATGCATATTGGGACTATTCTAAGTACTGTGAAATCTACTGTTTTTGTTTCTCCCTTTCAATTCATAATTTTTAATTCCACAGAGTGAAGATCCTCAACAAACAGTTATGTTGGTGGTGTTGCCACTATTTTTTTAATTCAATCTTTTGATCAATCACGTGATGGTTTACATATTAAAGCCAATAGATCAAATTTCACCAAAGTAAAACAAAAATAAAGCTCCAAACTGGCCAGTAATGAGCAGAAGGCCACATATCTGGTCAAATTCTCCCAGTTTATTGTTTAACTCTGAGAAGAAGACAGAGCCTCTCATTAAAAAACAAAACAAAGAATAAACAAACAAAAAACCCCTTACTTAAATAAAGCTGTTACCATCATCATGATAAAAATTATTATTGGAATAGTTCAATGCTCCCACCTCTAATTCCTGCTAATATAACTAAATTGGCATTCTACACAGCCAAGAATGTCGTACAGACTCTGAATGTTATTAATAAAAATTTGGTAACTAGATACTTTGCGAATAATTTTGCATTTATATTTCTAACAAACAAATCTTAAAATAATACTAAAAGAAGAACAAAAAAATTTGTCTTGGAAGACATGAACTAGGCTGCTTCTTCAAGGCAAGGATGGTGGAACTTTGTCTTACATACTCTGGACATGTTGTCAGGAGAAGTCAGTCCTTAGAAAAAAGACATAATGTTGAGAAATAAAAAAAGGTCAACCAAGAAGAGAGATTCTCACTAAGATAAAGGGACACAGGGACTGCAAGACAGGCTTGGCAGAAATTCTGATGATAGCACAAGATAGTGCAAGGTTTAGACCTTTTGTTCATAATGTCACCATGAGCCATAGTTGACTCAATGGCACCAAACAAGGACAACATAAGCTAGATATGATTTCTATCTTATAAGCAATGAAATGGAGACTCAGAGAGGATACATTTACAAAAAAGTGGAATCATCTATGAGTTTTTTTATTTGTTTTAGTTTGCTCATGCGATTTGACTGCATGGATCATAACAAACTGTGGCTGACTCTGAGAAGAATGGGAATCCCAGAACATTTAATTGTGCTAATGCAAAACCTATACTTGGACCAAGAGGCAGTAGTCAGAACAGAGCAGGGCAACACTGCATGGTTCAAAATTGGGAAGGGTGTACACCAGGGATGTGTCCTATCTCCATACCTTTTCAACCTGTATGCAGAGCAGATTATCCGAGAGGCTGGGCTCTAGGAGGAGAAGCGTGGCGTTAGGGTTGGTGGAAGATCTATCAACAATCTGCGTTATGCAAATGACACAACCCTGCTCACTGAATCTGAGGAGGACCTCATGCACTTACTGCAGAGGGTCAAGGACTGCAGCCTTCAGTATGGACTGAGGCTCAATGTCAAGAAGACAAAGATTCTCACCACTGGACCAATTGGCAGCATCAGGATGGATGACGAAGAGATTAGGATTGTTCACAGCTTCAGTTTGCTCGGCTCCACAGTTAACACTCTTGGTACCAGCAGTCAGGAAATCAAAAAGCATATCGCGATGGGAAAGTCTGCCGTTAGGAACCTCTCAAACGTACTCAGGAGCAACAGTGTCTCTCTGGAGACTAAGGTGCGCCTGATACAGGTCATGGTATTTGCAATAACTTGTTATGCATCAGAGAGTTGGACAATTACTAGGGAGGATAGAAGAAGAATTGACGCCTTTGAGCTGTGGTGCTGGAGAAGAGTATTGAATGTACCATGGACTGCCAAGAAACAAACAGATTCATCCTAGAGAGGGTTAAACCAGGCTACTCCTTGGAGGCAAGGATTCTGGGGCTTCATCTGACATACTTTGGACATGTTGTAAGGAGAGACAGGTCTTTAGAGAGGGACATCATGCTGGGTAGAGTGGAGGGACAGCACAGGAGGGGAAGACCCTCTGTGAGGTGGATTGATTCAGTGACTAGGGTAATCGGGATGGGTGTGTCAGAGGCAATGAGACTGGCACAGGATAGAACACGGTTTAGGGCTGTTGTACATAGGGTTGCTATGAGTTGCAAATGATTCAACGGCACATAACAACAACAATAACAACCATGTAAGAAACGATGCTATTGGTATATGAAATATCAGCAAGTCACTCCTAGTCTACATGCCATAGTGGGGCTTCTAGAGACTAACCCAGCTTAGGAAGAATAAGGTAGTGATCTCACTACAATAACAAAGGAATTCTATGAGTCCTCTAGGTTGAAGAGCAGTACATGGTAGCTGTAACAATGGACTCAAACACACTGATGATCATGAAGATGGCATAAGACCTGAATTATTTGTTCTGTTCTACCTAAGGTGGCAATGAATCAGAGCAGAATCTTTGGCACCTATAGCTATCAGAGCATAAAGTATATCTTTTGTTGTAGTTGTTATGTACCATCCAGTTGGAACTAAGAGTTGGCCCTCCAGTGAATTTTCACAGGCAGTAAATTACATGAAGGATATTTCCTGTCTTTCTACTGTGAAGCAGTTGGTGAATTTGAACTACTGTGTGCCTTTGAGTTGGGAGCACAACTCCTTACCACTAGGCACCAGAGTTCCAATGTCTTTTAAGGAGTGTGACTCTGTGTGTGTGTTTGTGTGTGTGTAAAGAGAGAGACAGACAGACAGAGACACCTAGTGGCTAGAAGCTGGAGAAGCTGTGCTTCAGTCCGGAAGGCACACAGTTCAAGGCCACCAGTTGCCCTGCAGAAGAAGGATGGGCAATCTCTGCCCATGTGAGTAACTGCCTCTGAAAACCCGCTGGAGGGCAGCTATCTGTTGATTCTGACATATGTATAGATATGTGTATATATGTGTGTGTATATATACCTTTAAGAAGTATATGGTGATGTCCGTCAGACTCCAAAGTGCTGAAGAGTAATGATGTCACTCTAGCGACTAAGGGATGCTTGATCTACCCCATGGTTTTTACAATTACTTGGTATGCCGCTATGTATAAGAGAGCTGGACAATGACTAAGGATGATCGAAGAAGAATCAATGCCTTTGAGCTGTGGTGCTAGAGAAGAGTACTGAATATACCATAGACCATCAAGAGAACAAACAGGTCTGTACGGAGATGGGAAAACCAAGTTTCTCCTTGGAGGCAAGGATTTTGAAGCCCTATCCCACATAGTTTGGGTACATGGCCAAGAGAGATCAGTCCTTAGAAAAAGACATCATACTTGGAAGGGTGGAGAAACAGTGCAGGAGAGGAAACCCCAAGATGAGATGATTAATTGACATAGTAACTGGGATAACGGGGATAGGAGTCTCAGAGTCAGTGAGACTGGCTTAGGACAGCACAGAGTTCAGAGCTATTGTATTGTACATAGGATTGTTATAACAGGGAACTTGATACATATGAACAACAACATCACTATAACTATGGCACTCCTTAAAAAGGCAAGTTACTTGGGAAAATCTGCTGGCAAGAACCTCTTCAAGGTACTAAGGAACGGTGATATCAGTTTAAAGACTATGATGCATCTGGTTCAAACTTTCATACTTTCAATTACTTCCTCTAAATTTGAAAGTTGGAAAATGAATAAGGATGACAGAACAAGAATTCATGCATTTGAGTTGTGATGTTAGAAAAGAGTATTGAATATGCCATGAACTGACAAAATAACACACATTTCTTGATGAAAGTACAGCCAAGATTCTTCTTAGAAGCAAGGATAGTGAAACTTTATCACACATATTTTGGGCATGTTGTTGGGAACGACTTGTATTTGGTAAAAAGACACTGTGATAGGAAAAGTGTAGCGACAGAGAAAGAGAGAAAGGCCCTCCTCAAGGTGGATTGACACAGAGACTGAGACAATGGGTTTGAGTAAATCAAATATGATGTGAATGGCAAAGGATAGGGCAAGGTTCAAAGCTGTTGTTCTTAGGGTCTCTATGAGTCATAGCTGATTTGACTGCATATAAGAACATGATACTCCTTGGTTAAAACTAATGCTATAAGATATTGGTGTTTAATACGTTGTCGCACATTTTTAAATTGACAACCGTGCTTATATCCATCATTTGCAGCAACATGTTAAGAAGTACTTTCATAGAAAGAAGGATTCTGTCAACTAAAATCCTATTAAATGAGGAAAAATTTTATTATTTATCTCTTGTACAACAAATTAGGTTTGTTTTTTTTTTTAAATTCATGTATTACTCCAAATTTGTGTAGATTAGAAGCTCAGCCACATTTTTAGTTGAATATTCTAACCAGGGTCTCACTAGGTATTGGTCAAACAGGTTCTCATTTGGAAACTGTACTGGAAAAGAATATACTTCCCATATCAAATAGTGGGGTTTTTTTAAAACAGATCTACTTCCATGCCTTTAGTTTGTATTGTTGTCAAAGCATACTGAATATAACATGAATTGCAAAATAACAGCATATTTATCTTGGAATAAATGAAGTCACAAGGCCCGATGGAAGCAAAAACATTACAGCTTCGTTTCAGATATTTTGAGCATGTTATCAACAAAGGCCAGTCCCTTGAAAAGGGAATTATTCTTAGGAAGGCCCTTAACAAGATGGGTTGACACAGTGAGTGCAGCAAAGGGTTAAGCAAAACAAAGATTGTGAGCATAAAAGGATTAGGTCGGGATTTGTTCTGTTGTACATAGGGTCTCTATGAGTCATAGTTATCTCGATGCAATTGTGACATTTCAGGGTTTTGCTGGCTGGTTGCTGGTTATTGCTCTCAACTCTTAAAAGGTCATCTGTCATTCTTACTAGAGACTTTCCTAATATGTGTGTGTTTTCTTATAGCTAGGCAGTAAGAACAAATTCTTCAACTGGTGGTAAGTACTTTGTGGTCTCTATGGCTTTTCTCCTGGGTCAGTTTTATCCAGGGACTATACTTTAGAGGTGATATTTAGGGATGTTATGGAAGAATATTGAATGATCCAGGCAGGATCAGAAGGTCATGGAGGGAGTACACAGTCACTGTATCCTAAAAAAAAAAAAAGTCTGGTGGCAGAAGAATTTCATGAAACAACATATGACCAAGAGGCAATTGTGATGAAGGAGGAAGTTCAAGCTGCTCTGAAGGAATAAACCCAAAAAGACTGCAGGAATTTACAGAATACTAATTGACATAATTCAGCAAATAGATGCTGCCCTGGATCTGGAGGACAACTATCTGGTCAACTGACTTGAAGAGATTCATATTTGTTCCCATTCCCAAAATGGTGATCCAAAGAGTGTGGAAATGATCAAACAATATCACTAATATCACATGCAAAGAAAATCCTACTGAAGATTATCCAAAAATGACTAGAACATTAGAACACTGACAAAGAACTATCAGAAGTGTGAACTGGGTTTAGAAGAGGTTGTGAAACTAGGGACATTGTAGCCAATGTCAGATGGATCTTGGATGAAAGCAGAGAGTGTAAGAGGAATGTCAATATGTGTTTCATTGACTATGCAAAGGCATTTGGCTGTGTGAATCACAACAGATTATGGCTTACATTGAGAAGAATAGGAATCTCAGAACACCTAATTGTTCTCATGTGAAACCCATATTTGGACCAGGAAGCAGTCAGCAGAATAGAACAAGTAAACACTGCTTGCTTCAAAGTCAGAAAAGAAGTGCATCAAGGATGAATCCTGTCTCCATATCTGTTCAATCTATGTGCAGAACAGGTCATCTGGGAGGCTGGAGTTTATAAGGAGGAATGTGGCATTAGGATTGGAAGAAGACTCATCAACAACCTGCCTTATGCAAATAATACAGCCTTGCTTGCTGAAACTGAAGAGGACCTGAAGCATTTGTTTGCTGCAGAAGGTCAAGGACTATAGTCTTCAATATGGATTGAAGCTCAACATCAAAAAAACAAAGATTCTAGTGCTCCCTTTGTTAGCATATACATGCTAAAATTGAAATGATACAGAGAAGATTAGCATGCCCCTATGCAAGGATTACACACAAGAGCTTGAGATGGTTAACAATTTCAGCTTGCTCAGGTCCACAATCAACAATCTTGGCATCAGCAGTCAGGAAATCAGAAGTTAAACTGCATTGAGAAAAATCTGCTGTCAAGGACCTCTCCAGAGTTTTGGAGAGCAACAATATCAGTTTAGAGACTAAGGTGCACCTTATCAAGGCCATGGTCTCTTCAAGTACTTGCTATGAATCAGAAAGCTGGACCATGAACAAGGAGAGAGCATTGAACATACCATGGAAAGCCAAGAGAACAAACAGGTTTGTATTGGAGAGAGTGAAACCAAGTTGCTCCTTGAAGGCAAAGCTTTTGAAGTTCCATTTCAAATACTTTTGTGCATGTTGCCAGGAGGAACCAGTCCTTGGAGAAGGGCATCATATTTGAAATAATGGAGTAACAACCCAGAAGAGGAAGCTGCTAGTTGAGATGGATTGACACAGTTACTGGGGTAACGGGTGTACGTGTGTCAAAAGGAGTGAGGTTAGTTCAGCATAGGACAGGGGTCAGAGTTATTGTGCATAGAGTTGCTGTTGAGTCACAAGAAAGTCGATGGCACATAACAACAATGCTTGAGAAAGAATTTCTACCAGACACAAGATAAAAACAATCTCATACATTTATAGACACGCCTCCTGCTTAAAGAGGTGGTGAAAAACAAGTTGGTTGTTTACAACACTAACTATTAATTTACTTCCCATATAGAATATATGCTCCTGAGTGGTTTCCTCCTGACTATTAACCAAGAGGCTAGCAGCTCAAATCCACCTAGCAGCAACAAGGAAGAAATTCCTGATTATCTAATTACATGAAGATTGCAATTGCTGAAAACACTGTAGAGTGTTCATTCTACTATGGAATGCATAGGTCATCATGAGAAAGAATTAACTCACAGCAGTGAGTTGTCTTCACCAAACAGAAGACCAGCAGGTATTTAAAATCCTAATGTTTATTTCTATTTTACTATGAGACCAACTCTGATTAGCACCTTCATAAATGTCATTACATTTAATTAGTTATCTCTATGATCTTTAAATATTGTGACATAAACATTAACCAGCAATGAGAGTCGACAGTGTAATCAGTCAGTAACAAGTAGATAGAAGTTACAGAGACGGAAAGTATATACTATAGCTACATGTGCTCCTAGACATCAGAAGTTATTATCTAAGAAGTTATTGATACATGGGAAGAAACAATTTCTTATAAGAAGAAACTTCACCATTTATAAAACAACGTTACTGTTAGGTATTTTCTAGTTGGTTCCAAGTTATAGTGACAAAAGAATGAAATGCCATACAGTCCTGCAACATCCTCAGTCACTGCAATGTTTAATTACATTGCTAGGTCACTGTGCCAATCCATTTCATTAAGTGTCTTGCTAAGTTATGCTGATTCTCTATTTTATCAAGTATGATGTCCTTCCCTAGCAATTTGTCCCTTATGAAAATATAATCAAAATATTTGAGAAGAAATCTCACCATTCTAGTTTCTGAAGAGCATCTGATCTGGACGTCTTGTTTGTCATTCTAACAGTCTGAGTTGTTGCTGTTGTTATGCGCCATCCCAGCTATCCTGAGCCTTTGCCTACCCTGTGTCATCCTCCTCATCTCTGAGACGCTAGAGTTCATTGCTGAAGTCACTGTGTCAATTCATCTTGTTGGGAGTCTTTCTCTCCTTGGCTGACCCTCCATCTCTCTAAGAATGATGTTCCTTTCCAAGAAATACCCATGCCTAGCTGTATGTCCAAAGTATGAAAGATGAAGCTTCACCACCTTTGTCTCCAAGAAGCATTCTGTGTGCACCCTTTCCAGGACATATCTGCTTGGTTTTTTGGCAGTCCATGGGACATTCAGTATTCTTCTCCAGCACCACAGCACAAAGGCAACTAATTCTTCTTTTGCTATCCTTGTTCATTGTCCAGCTCTCTGTTGTAGATCAGGTGATGGAGAAGACCATGGCCTGAATAAGGTGCACTTTAGTCTTCAAACTGACATAATTGTATTTCAATATTAGCTAACATCATAATTCAAAGTCATCAATTCCTCTTCAGTCTTCTTTATTTATTTTATAGCTTTCCCATGCATAAGAGATAATTGAAAATGTTATCTGGGATTAGGCACACCTTCATTCTCAAGGTTACATCTTCACTCTTTAATACTATTGTAGTTTTTCTCAGCTGCCATCAAGTCAATTAGGGTTGATAGTGACCCTGCATATATAGTCACCAGTTATGTTTCTTAAAAGAAATTATTTGCGGTAAATAATTGAATGTACAAAATTCAGTTACACAATCTCCATCCTCATTTCTGTCACAAAGTCTATACTTTCTAACCGCCATTCCTTCCTTGTTTCCAACTCTTGCATTCTAGCCATCAATTATTAATACATCTTAATTGCATATTTGGTCAATTTTGAACTGAAAAAGTTGGTATAAATCCTTAATTTCTTCTTCTTTGGCTCTAACTATTGGTGCATGTATTTGAATAATAGTTGTATTAACAGGTTTTTTTAATACACATATGGTAAATATGTCATAGAATTATATATTACAGAATTATACTTCAGGATATTTATTAAAATGGGTTTTTTAAGTATTAATGGAACAACATTCTCCCTTGATTTTTCATTCCCAGAATAGTAGATCATATGACTATCTGATTCAAAGTGGTCAATATCAATCCTTCTGAGTTCACTAAGGCCTAAAAGGACAATCGTTATGCATTTCTGCTTCCTTTTAATAACTTCCTATTTTCTAGAATCATACTTGGTACATTCCACATTCCAATTAAGAATGAATGTTTGCAATCGTTTCTCTTCATTTTCAGTGACTTCCAAAATGCATAAAGAAAGGTTTAAAATCAAGAAAGGTGTGCATCATGGCTGTATCCTATACTTATTCAATCTGTATGCTGAGCAAATTAATCAAGGAGCTGGACTTTACGCAAAAGAATATGGGAAGACAATCAGAGTAAATTTCCGCAACAACCTAAATTATGCACATGACACATCTTTGCTTGTTGAAAACAAGGAAGCCTTGAAATGCCTGATGCAGAAGATCAAAGATTACAGTCATCAACAGGGGTTGCATCTCAACATTAAGAAGTCAAAAATTACCACTACTGGGCTAACAGGCTAGACCTTCATGATAGATGAGAAAAAGATTGAAATTGTCAAAGATTTTCTCTTACTTGGATCCACAATCATCATACTTGGTACCAGCAGCCACAAATCCAAAAGTTGTATTGCATTGGGAAAGTTTTCTGTCAGGGATCTCTCCAAAACATTGAGGAGCAATGATGTAAGTTTGAGGACCATGGTGTGCCTGATTCAGACCATGGTCTTTTCATTCACTTGATATGCATCTCAAAGCTGGACAGTTTGACTAAGGATGACAGAAGAAAAGTTGATGCCCAGAGTGCTAGAGAAGAGTGCTGAATATCCTATAGACTTCTAAAAAAATAAGCAAATACATCTTGGAGAAAGTGCAGCCAATGTGCTCTTTGACGGCAAAGATGATGACGCTTTGTCTCAAATACTTTGGACATGTTGTTAGGAGAAGTCACTCCTTGGAACAGAACATAATGCTTGGAAAGGTGGAAGGTCAGTGAAAGAGAGATGGAGACCTGCAATAAGACAGATTGGCACAGTGACTCCATCAATTGGCTCAAGTATGTCAGAGTCTGTGAAGATGGCACAAAGATAAAATAGGGTTCAAATCTGTAGTTACAGAGTTGTTATGGGTCTTAACTTGACCCAGTGAAACCTTACAACAACAACAACAACGTCTAATGATCTTGAACATTTTTCTCATGAGTGTGTTGGCCATTTGAATGTCTTCTTAGTTAAGAATATTCTGCTCAATTTGTAATTGAGTTTTCTTTTTCTTGTTAAAGTGATTGTGTTTTCTATAAATTTTACATATGAGTTCCCTATCAGATATGTTATTGCCAAATACTTTTGTCTCAGGCTTTCTTTTTACCCTTTCAGAAAAGTTTTTTTGTGCACTCAAGAATTTGGTTCTTAGAAGTTCCCATTAATCTATTTTATATTCAACTGGCGGTGCAATTTTAGCTATGTTTGAAAGTCTATTCATGCCATACATACATTTGAGCTTCTAAATTTGTTCCTAGTTTCTTAAGATAATCTTCCCCCTCCCCCACCCCCTCACTTGTCTCTTGTTGTTGTGCACCTTTGAATCATATCTGATTGGCACAAGAGACTGTCCCTCCTTCTCCAGTGGGGCATCCAGTGGATTCCAACCACGCGTCTTTGGGATTGAAGCACAGCTTCTTGCCACTAGGCCACCAGAGCTTCCTTTCCTCAGATAATCTTTATAGTTGTGGGGTTTTGGTGTACAATGTGAGATGTGAATCTTTTTTTCCCATTTTCTCTACACTGATATCTAGATTTTTCAGATGTTTCTCTGACATATTCAATATTTTGCCCATATTGTTGTTGTCCTTAGGTACATAGTAACCTTGTGAACAACAGATCTAAACTCTGTCCTATCCTGTAACACCCTCACAATCTCTGTGTCAATTCACCTGTGTTCATAATTCATTCTGCTAAGATTAGTAACAGAGAAGTTATAAGAAGTGTTGAGTCAACATTGTCCCAAATGCTTGCTTTACTGTATAACTCCATGATTTCTGACATCAACAGTTCCTCCTTGGTTCAGTTCCACAAGCTCTTTTCTGTCCTTCGGGTGGTGGTTCACTAAAACGTCCTCCAGAGACTCAGAACTATCAGAGGAATTACTCACATGACTATGGGTATGTACTGATAAGCATTGTAGATAATCCACTGAAGACAAGCATCCCAAGAAGAGAACTAGTATGAAGGTCGCATGAGTTTACATAAACCTCTACTAGGATGAGACTTGTATCCCAACCTAATCCTCTCTCCTTAATACAATAAATAGTTCAGCATGAAATAATTAACTGTTGCTAGGAAAGACATTTTGAATTATAAACCTTGTTGTTTTTGTTACATAAGTCACCTTTGACTCATAGGGACCCTATGTACATCAGCACTGAACCCTGCCCTATCCTGAGCCAGTCTCACTGACTCCCACACACCTATCCACATTCCTCCAGTTATTGTGTCAATTCATCCTATCTCAGGACTTCTCCTGCACTGTCCCTCTAACCTTCCGAGTATGATATTCTTCTCCATGGACAGGTCGCTCCTGGCCATGTGCCTAAAGTACATGAGACAGAGGTTCAAAATCCTAGCCTCCAAGGAGAAATTTGGTTTTACCCTCTCCAAGACAGACCACACCCAGAATCTGGTTGAGGGTCTTCCTTTCCTTCACTATCCTTCCACCTTCCCAAGTAATATCTTCTCCTGGCAACGTGTCCAATGTATGTGAAATGAAGCTTCATCACCTTTGCCCCCAACTTACATTTTTTATGCTCAATAATTTGAACAGGTCCCTCACTACAGACTGTTCCAGTGCAATATGTGTTCTGCTCTCCCGACTGTTGCTACTAAGAGTTTTGCCCATAGAATTATTTAACAATGTAATTTGCAACTTGAATTTTTCTTAAGTTTTTTCAGCTTGGAAAATGTTGAGAGTGTTCTTTATTTTTGGCTTTCCATCTCCAGATTGTTGTACTTTTCATTATAATATTTTGTTTTCCAGACCTGACTTTTTGAAATGTTCTATTCAGCTCTCTTTTGTCATCCTTTCTTCCATTCACTTTGTTGTTGTTTTTCTTAAGTGGCATCGAGTAACCTGAAACTCACAGCAACCCTATGTACAATAGCTCTGAACCCTGCCCTGTCATAAGTCAGTCCCATTGTTTCTGACACACCTACCCCCATAATCCCAGTTACTGTGTCAATCCATCTCAACCGGGGTCTTCCTCTCCTGTGCTGGCTCTCCACCCTTCCAAGTATGATATCCTTCTTCAAGGATGGGTCCCTCTTGCCATTTGCCCAAAGTATATAAAATGGAGTTTCAAAATCCTTGTCTCAAAGGAGCAGTCTGGTTTCACCTACTCCAGGACAGATGTATCTGTACTTTTAGCAGATCTGTCTGTTCTCTTGGTTCATGCTATGTTCAGTATTCTTCTTCAGCACCACAACTCAAACATGAGTCTTCTTCTGTCATCCTTAGTCACTGTCCAGCTCTTGGATTTGTTGCAAGTAATTGTGAAGACCATGGCCTAAATCAGGCACATCTAATTCTCTAGACTGACTTCATTGCTCTTTAGCACTTTGGAGAGGTCTCTGACAGAAAATTTCCCCAGTACAATTCGTCTTTTGACTTCATGACTGCTAGTGCCAAGAGTGTTGATTCTGGATCCAAGCCAGCTGTAATCACTAATTTTCTCTTTATTTCCAACTATTACATTTTAGTTATTAGTAATTATCTGTGCATCTTGACTGCATGTTTGACCAATTTCAGACTGAAGAAATGGATAGAAATTCTCGATTATGTTCATCTTTGGTATTATAAATTGTTTGTAAATTTGAATAATAGTCTTATTAACTAGTATTCCTGGTAGGCATATGGTATTATCCTATAGCTGACAGCATTATAGTTCAAGACAGACTCAGCAACATCCTTTCTTACTAGGAATGTGATGCCATTTTCTTTACTTTTTCATTCTCAGTGTAGCAGATCATAAGATAGTCTCATTCAAAATGACATTGCCAGTCCATTTACATTCACCAATCCTATAATATAAATCTTCATATGTTCCATTTTAGTGTTGACAAAATTCCATTTCTCAGTTTCATACCTCATACACTCTAAATACTGACTTTTAATGAGTATTGTGAAGCTGTTTCTTCTTGTTTTCTGCCATGCCACATCAGTAAATGATGGTCCTGAAAGCTTTAATCTATAGAGAACATGATGGTCAACTCTATTACATATTTATAAAAAGCAGTAAGATTGATACTTCTCATTGCTAAGACCTGTGAAAAGTGAATATTACCCTTACTTCTCATAACAACTCAGTGAAATATGAGCTATTACTATGCCCATTTAGTATCTAATAAAACTGAAGACTAAAAAAAAGCATGTGATTTAGCAAAGTAACACAGGGACTGGAACATGTGAACCCAGACCATCTGATGAATTGAATCCAGCCCTAGGAACCAATTCATTTTCTTCTTACTATTTTTGTGGGTTTAAACTTAATTCACAAACAAATAATTCTTACCAAATACAAGTAACACAAGATCTTAGTCAATGTTTTAAGATGGAAAAAGAAGTCTACATTTGTGCAACATAGTCATTTCAATTTCTTCATTTCCCCAATATATTATTTAGAGTTTAACAGTGACAATTCTTTTAAGTGTCCCACAACATTTTCAAATCTTTTTTCTTTACATATATGGGTAAGGCAACTCTGTAGTTTCCAACTCCTCCCTTAATACTAATTTTTTGAAATGGTAAATTGCTGTGAGATGAAAAGTAGATCTCATTTCTTGGGGCTAAATGCAGTACTCAGATACAAATATGGTCACCAGGTCTCCCAGCTAAGGTCTTTTATGTTACTTGAATTAAGTTTCAGCTATTATTATTATTACTACTGCTGCCTCTAAAGGGGCGTAAAGTGTCTTTGTTGTTTGTTAGGGCCCTTTAGGAAACCTGATCTTGACAGCTTCTCTGTTTGGTTTTCCTTAATCAGTCTGGAGATTAATTTCATGTTCATTCCTGTTGTCTGCTAGGTGCTCTGAGCTCTAGAATCCTTTGTAGATTGATCTGAAAGCACATTTAAAAATCAAACCTTGGCCACATAAGGTATGGCTAACATTGTGAAAGGTTTGAAAAATGTCTCTAGTGCCCTAAACTGCAATTACTCTAGAAGGGTGCTTGCTGCGTCTTAGGCACGCTATTGTGGTTGCAAGTCAGTTCCTTCTCACCCAGCTGGGGTCCCTGCACAGACGCAGACAGGCTGCTGCTCTGCTGGGCCACTGAAGCGGTTGGCGGCCAACAGTTCTCTATGGGGAACTGGAGAATGGAAAGGCAGCCAATCATGCATGGGGTAATTTACATCTGATTGATGAAGGTCTAAGAATCACAGAAACAATTAATTTGTATCAGGACTCCTGTGGGCCAAAAAAGTAAAAGATTGTGCCACCAGTACCCAATTTTAATTTTTGCCTTGATAAATCACCTGCCTTTTCATATGTACTTTGTTTTCAGAATTAACTTTTCCAACCACAGATGTGAAAAGATGCAGCAGAAAGATTTTCTGGAAAAAGAGAACACCAAAGGAAAAATACTCATTGGTAAAACTCACTTGAGCTGCACTCCATTATCCATTTTTCAATTTGATAATGATAAGACATTTTCCTTACAACTGCAAGGGAAGATTTAAAAATTCTTTTTAAAACTAAGCCACTTTGTTTTCATTCATGTGAGAAAGATTACAATAGCCAGGAAAAAAGGAGGATGAATAGCGGCTACTTCCTGGGAGCAGAACAACAGCAGGAGCAATTTAAAATAAAAATAACTAAAGATGCCTTAACTTTATAGTTAAAAATGAAACGAAAATTACAAAAGCAATTTATGGCAGGAAGCCTTTAAAATATTCTAAAGATTGTTCTTGTTTTGCATAAATCATGGCCAATCTTTAAAATAGTTAAGTCCATTAAGCATAAATATATCTGATGTAACATTCTATTGTAGGCAGAGGTCCTTCAATTATGAAATGGTAGAAGGATGGTTCTGATAGATCCTCATCCAATTACAAAAGCAAATTACAAGTTCATAAACTTCATAAGACCCCTAATCTTTCCTTATTAAGAACTCTTATTACTTGAACCAGAGAAATATTCAACATATTTTTCAGTATATTTTTTCTAATAGTTTTAGCATGTATTTGCTCTTTACCTTCAACAATGCACAAAAACAATAGAGAATAACCTTCACTGTTTTTTATCACTGATAAAGCACTTAAATTATTATTAATCTGATTCACACGCTTCAAAAGATGATTGAGCATGAATGCAATCAATAATACTAATTGTCTATTCTTTATTTCTAATCATAATCATACAGACATGGAAAACAACATATAAGATGCAAAATCACTGGGTCAAAGTATGCAAAGAGCTAAAGTTGAAATTAGAACCCACCTAGCCTCAGACATATTTATGTGTTCTTGTCCTAAATCAAACAGAGGGATTAATAACATTGTCCAATACGCAGTATTGGCTTTTCCGCAACTCTAGTGGTTTGTAAACTAAGACTTTAACAATATTGGTTACTGTACATGATTAATTTGGTGATAACAATGCAGTTTCTGTTTCTCCCTAAGCAAAGACTTGACACTGTGAAATGCAAGCAGTGTACATTGGCAATGCTGTGAGATAGCCCTGACCTCCCCATCAGTTAAGAAAAGGTGGTTCATACTAGAAAACCACACACAAGTCACAATCCATGATCAATGATACCTTTCCTCAGAAGAGGGTCCTTTCACTAGGCCAAAACCTGCGAACTGAACTAAATACATGCTAAATTTAATTCCTTCCATATTGAGATTTTTTTTATAACAACCCTAGTTGCCCTTCCCGTGAATTAACTTAGAATATTTTGACTATTTATTCTTTCTTCTGAAGTACCATCTCCATGGCACAAACATGAAAATCATAAATTAAAAACAGTGGAGACTTTTTTAAATGCTTAACTCAATTTCTTATCATATAAAGGCAAAGTCAAAGAAAACGTTATTGTTGTAGTATGTCATTATTTATAAGATAAATAATAAAATGTGAGTTCTCAGTTCCCGTCTCCTAAAAAACAAGAAAAGAGGGTAGATTTTAGGTACCAGAGTTAAGAAGAAGGAAGAGAGGAAAAAAAAGGGCCATGTAAACAAAGGGCCTTTCTCAGTTCTCTGGCTCAGGAAGGTAGTTGCCAGCATCCTGTCAGAGTCTGATTTGGCAGAAAGTAAGGAATAAGCTGGGCCAAAACTTATTATTTGCATATCTTCTCTGCAATATTGTTCTGTGATCCAGGTATTACAGATTCCCACTCACGAATATTTTTAAAATACTTGTCTAGGCCTTCATCTGTCTTACTACATACATAAATTCAGCAGTTTAATAAACCTCATCTTTGAAAAACAGCAAAGTAGAGTCTTCCCAAGCGATGTTGCTGTTGTTGTTATTGTCGTTAGATGTCACTGAGTTGAGCAATACCAATCCTACGCACAACATAGTTGAACCCTGTCCTGTTCTTCACCATCCTCACAATCTCTGACATACTCAGTCCACTGGTTCAATCACTGTCAAGCCATCTGATAGAGGCTCTGCTCTCTTTTACAGAATCTCTACCTTTCCAAGAATGATGTCCCTCTACTTTATGCTACTTGTTGAAAGTGAGGAGGACTTGGAACACTTGTTGCAGAAGAATCAAAGAGTACAGCCTTCAATATGGATTGCATCTCAATGCCAAGAAAAGAAAAGTTCTCACCACAGAACCAATAGACAGTATCATCATAGATGGAGAAAATATTGAAACTGTCAACAATTTTATCTTACCTAGATCCACAATCAACAACCAACATCACTGGTACCATCAGTCAAGAACCAGATGATGCATTGCATTGGGAAAGAATGTAGTCAGGGACTTCTTCAAATTATTGAAGAACAATGATGTTCATTTCAGGACTAAGGGTGTACCTGATACACATCATGGTCTTTTCAAACATTTGATATGCATCTGAGCTCTGGACAATGAACAAAAATGACAGAAGAATTATACCTTTGAAGTCTTGTGTTGGAGAAGAGTACTCAATACCCATAGATTGTCAAAAGAACAAACAGATATGTTTAAAGAAGGTACAGATAGAGTGTTTTCTGCAGGCAAAGGTGATAAAGCTTCATCTATCCTTACAAGTAATAAGCTGGTTTATTTGTTGTAAAGGACCCAAACATGGTAAAATGAAAAAGGAATACCCTGAAAAAGTGCAAAAGTGTTCACAAACTCTTGCTTAATTCTGTTCACCACTAGAATTAGCTCTCCGTCTTAGCCTGCTGATGACAAGGGGTGGACAGGATCAAAAATAAAAGTATGGTGCCTGCCGTGTACTGACATCATAGAGTGAGACAATTTGCAATTTCTGAAGCAGGAATTGATCTGGATTAATGTAACATGTTCTTTCCTTAATATTAAAAATATTAATCTCCTTAAACAAGGGTATATGCTTTGTTCATATAACTAACTTGCATCAGCTTTTAAAAGCCTGAGTACTAGGTAGCTACAACTGCATCATTTCTGACCAAAAGTGACAAGCAGTATCAGCCACATTGAAGAAATCATACATGAGCAAATCATATGTTCTAGCACTCTGGTGGCAACAATTGTCTGATGAACTACATTCATACTTGACAGATAGAATTCTGAAGTTCCTGGTGGTGCAGTGAACATGCTTGCCAGATAACAGAAATTCTAGTATAACTGGAGGTGCCTCAGAAGAAGGGCCTGGAAATACATTTGCCACAGAAAACGCTATGGAGTAAGTTATATTCTGACATATGAGGTCATCATTTGGCAGGGTTGATGGAAAAGGAGAAGTACAAAAAAATAATTATGCTACAGAAAATATTATAAAATTGACATTTTATGTTTTCATGTCTTGTTGTTATGTGCCATAGTGTTGCCTGCGACTCATAATGACCCTATGAACAACAACCCTAAACCCTGCTCTAACCTGTGCCAATCTTACTGTCTCTGACACACCCACCACCATTACCCCAGTCACTGAATCAATCCATCTCACTGAGGATTTTCTTCTCTTGCATTGTCCCTCCAGCCTCCCAATCATGACATCTCTCTCCAAGGACTGAGCCTGCATTGCAACATGTCCAAAGAATGTTAGATGAAACTTAAGAATACTTGCCTCCAAGGAACAGCTTGGTCTCACCCTCTCTAGGCCAAACTTGTTTGAAATCCTAGAAGTTGATGGTATATTCAATACTCTTCTCCAGCACCACAGTTCAAAGGCATCCATTCTCCTTCTATCATTCCTAGTTATTGTCCAGCTTTCTGATACATAGCAAGTAATTGCAAAAACCATGTATAAAACAAATAAATGTATCATTCTCAATGATACTTCAGCCAGGATGCTGAAGGGTAATAACTGATGTGGGTATCTCAGATAGCACTTAAACCTACACACAAACCTTTTATATTTTTAATTTATAAGGTGTGCCAAAGGAAGTATTAGAGAGATACTTGGTGAATTAATTTTATTTAATTTGTTCTTTACGGAATCAATGAATACAACAGACTCACCTAAACAGCCAATAGTTTGGGGCTTGGCACCAATTCTAGCTGTTAAATCCTTTAATTCTTCTATTCAATGGATCCCAAAATTCTAGCAGAATTTAAAGAAACTATCAAAGGGTAAATGTGGTTTCAAAGTGATACTAAAGTTTATCATATCATACTGTTGACTTTTAGCTGTTGAAATGAATTTTTCCCCATTAATTCAGCAAATATTTCTGCATACTACCTTGTTCAACATGGAGTTTAAATAAAAGCAAACCTTTATTTTCAAGAAAATGATAATAATTTAGTAAATTCATTATTGTCACATTATTTCTGTCACAAAAGTCTAAGATTCAACACAGTTAAGTCTTCTGTGGAAATAACTCTCAAGCTAGGGAACTGAATTGCCTTATGTTTTTCTTCTTAATTTTGAAAAAGAATCTCCTCTTTCTGATGAAGAAACATGACAGTAGATACAACTAAATAGATAGGAAGTGCCTCTTCCTCACAGAGGGAACTGGGTGTGGTTATAGGACAACACTCTCATTTATTCATTGCCAAGTCTGTACCGAGTTGGACTGCTAACCTCAAGGCCATGCTTCTCTGGTAGCTCATGAGTGAAATTTGGGCAGTATTGGCCCATTACTATTTACATACTCAGAAATTAGATGGAAGGTTGCTATTTGTTGGCACTAACTCAACTTCAGACACTCTGAGACTCAGCTTCATCCATTAAAGCGACTTCCTGTAAATACGTTGCTTTGGTATGTAAAATGTGAAGTGTAAAAAAAAAAAAAATAACTAAAGTAACTACCAGTTACCAAGATGTTTAAGCACAGCAGAGATCATAAGAAAAGAACACGATCACACCAAGTTTCATTCTGCTTTACATGAGGTTACTATGAAGTGGAGCTGATGTGGCAGCACTTAATAGAATGTGATAGCTATTTTATACACATTGGCCATTTTATGACAATTACAAGACCCTATGTGATTACTGTTGTTATGGTTAGGTATTGTCTCATTGCTTGTAACTCATAGTGACCCAAAGGACATCACATTTGAAACTTGCCTTATCCTGTGCCATTCTCACCATCTCTGACATGTTCAAGCCCACTGTACATTTGATTTCATTGAACTAGGCATCACTACATGCTACCGTGCCCATACAGAGTCACTTTGCACCTGGGCTATTTTAATTTTTAATGTGCCTCTTTCACTCTCTAAAGTACACCAATTAGACAATAAATTGTTTTTGCCTTGAAAATAGCAACTGCATGTAATTTAATTTAGTAGAAAATTTTACAATGACCTCACAGCAGTTTTAGAAAGGCTTTCCAAATCTCTATTTAAATGATTCTGGTGTCTACTTGAGTGTTTCAAGATGGCTATTTAGGAAAGAATTGAATCTTACAGCCTCAAATTCCATTTCCAAACAATGTGCTCACTGAAAGTTGTGGTGAGAGGAAAACAGAAAAGGAATATCCTGTAGCAGAGGCAAAGATTTAGACAGTGTAACTTCCCTGAAGAATGCACAGGGGGAAATGGCAATACTAGCTCTTGGTTAGAAGACCTTAGAGGATAGAATTCCTCAAGACTTATAAACCAATGATAACAATTCTGCACCCAGCTTAGAACTCATTACAAAGAAATTTCTGAAATTAAATAATATGATTTTATCTTTATCTTGAAGTTTATTGTAATGAGATTTGAAGCTAGCTTTCAATCCTAGTTCTCCTTTCCTGTTAAGCATCAGTGTGCAGCAAGAGCTTTAGAGAATATATAATTGCATACACATTTTAGAATTTGATAAAAGTAACAAAGTTGAGTTCTATTATTGAATTCAAAATAGTAAGAGTGAAAAGAAAAATGCAAATGCTACAACAGAGGGCAATAGAAAAGCGCCTTCTACACGGATGGTTTAGCACTCAGTGAGGGAAAGGAAATTCTTCCTGATAACCAAATTCTACAATGTTGGTATGCCCACTTTTGTGTGTATTTTATACTACTTTTGAAACAATCACATCATATTGTTTGAACTATACAGCTCAATTGCCTTTCAGGCTTGCTCACTTCACTTAGTTTTACACACAGACACTTATAATGACTAATAAAAGTCCGTGACAACAGCCATTTCAGACACAAGCTTCCCAGATAACCAGGAAATCCCTATTAGCCATTACCAACCCAACCTTCCCATCAGATAAAAATTGTTAGACTTTCATTATTATCAATTCACCTTTAGAACCAACAAGAATTGATCTATTGCTTGGTAAGAAGAAAATTCCACTTACAGGAAGCTTTCTCTAAAGAAATTGCCTAAATCACTTAAGATTATCTGAAAAAGTATGATTAGCGTGTGTGTGTGTATGAATATATATACGAATATATATGAATATATATACGAATATATATAAATATATGTATACGGATATATATAATCTTAGTTAAGCCCTAGGGTCACCGTTTAGTCAGTTAGAGGAATGATATGAGGGCAAGGAAAAAATAAAATCTTATGCAATTGTATGAAAAGGAAAAAATGTAAATATTCATGTGTTATTAAAGATCACAATCTTATAATAAATTGTTATTTGCCCAAATATTTGCAGAGACTGGGTGATTTAATTAAATGCACATAAACTATAGGTTGAGAGGGAAAATATCTTGATAAAATATTCAATATGTAAGAGAGATTTTTGTTACTGATTGAGGATGAATTCTTTCTATAAACTATCTACAAAATTTTGATGGAAAGTAATGGGGAAATACATCTTATCACCATAAATAATCACTCATTATGGGACTTAACTAATGCATATCTTAGGTCCCTGTACTCAGAATGACAAGTCCCTCATAAGAGCACCTTGTCTACCTACGCCACACACTTGTGAGCCATCCAAGTGCCCTTAAGGATGATGAGCTTTTGATTAGTCCTTTCAATTAGTGTTTATTTTCTTAAGTAGAATACTCACAACAGTTTCAAAGCTCAGAATCTCCTTTAATCGCCGCCTTTAAATTAAGAGGAATAGATTTTTTTTTAACTGGTCTCTTGCTGCTTGGACCAAAAGATCAAGTATGAATAGAATTTAAATTTGAAAGCATGTATCAAATAAGTGAAGCACCACTTTTAACTACAGGTGAAAATTCATCAGCTCCGCTATCACTAGCTCCATTAAGTATAAATTATTACTATGCAGCAGGACCTTCTGACATATTTCTGAGAGTTGTGCTATACAACTACAAAAAAGATGAAAACAATTACTTTCTTGAAAAGACATTGCACAAAACATACCCACCTTACACATTTTTTCATTCCCAAGGTACCATGAAAATCTTCTCTTCCTTCTTTCATTTCTAAAGTTCCAACGGAATTGGATATTTTCTCAAAGTCATTCTAAAAAGCATCATAAGGAACTGAGAAATTTGAATATGGGTTATTTATTAGATTCATTTCATTGTATCTGTATGAAATATTTTGAAATGTCTTTGGTCTGATAATGGTATTATTGTTGCTTAGGATGCCTTTGTACTGAAAAGAAGAAGGCTGAAATATTTAGCGTGAAGTATCTGCAACTAACTCTAATATGTTGTGTCATAGTTGTGCACCATTGAGTTGGAACTGACCCATCGCTGACCCTCCAGTGGGTTTTCAGAGGCAGTTAATCACACAGGAGGAGACTTCCCATGAAACAAAAGCCCAGGTGCATTTATAAATAATAGACAAAATAGCTCACAGGTTCGCACAATTTCTTGGATGGGACGGAGAGATGGGTAAAGGAAATGGGAACGATCAGGTGTGAAAAACAATGTATATGAACTTTGTAAGTAAACCAATATAAAACAAAAATTTTATTTAAAAAAAAATAGCTAGATGGCAAATAGGACGAAATGCTAATAACTAGTAAATCTAGAAAATGGCAAGAGTTTCAGTGTATTTTCTTTCAACTTTCCCATAAAAAATAAACTCCACAGGACACAGTAGTGAGCTCTGGTGGCAGTCTACAGCAAGTGATATTGCTCACCCTAAGGTAGCACCTCCGTGACAGTTCTAATTCACCTGCCACTCCACAAGAGAACAATGCAAATCCTCTCCTTGTGATTTACCACCTCTGAAAACAAGCTGGAGGGTCAGCCATCAGTCAGTTTTGACTAGATGGCACCCTGTGGGTGAGTATAGTAGTAGAATCATCCCACAGAGTGTCCAAGGCTGTAAGTCCTTACAGAAGCAGACTGTCTTCAACTGAGATACTCACTCCAAGGAACCAGAGCCCTAAATGGGAAGCTTTACAAAAGCTTGCTTAGAGAAATGGGGATTTGGGCCAGGGAGTTAACATAATTGGCAGAATTAAGACAACTTTGACACTGGCCTAAAGCCTTGAGCCTTGAAGACAATAGGCTTGTGGAGAATGTCAGTGAAGCTGTCCTGACTGTATTCTTTCTGCAACCTGAATTGTAGCCTCTTATCTTTCTTAATAAACACTGTAACTGCTAGTATGGTCTGTGAGTTCTGTGTGGCCATTTCAAAAGATTCCTGGAGCCAGTAGCATAGCACCAAAGGCCCTGAGAGAGACAGTGCCCATTAGAATTGATATAAGTAGGTATGGATACCATGGAGGCATGCCAGATCTCATGGGAGTTGGTTTTACATTGTGGGTGGTGTTTTGGGGGACTGTTTCCCCTTGTGGAGTTAATGGAGGTCAAATATGGCTATACTCTTTTTAAAAAAATTAACAAAGGAATTAATAATTCACATATCATAAACAGGAAACATAGTTCTTCCCATTTCAGGAAGAAATTGGCCCTAACCAATACCATCACTTTTCATTTGTGAATAATGCCAAAGTTACTCCGTAACTCCTTAGAGTTATTTTGTTTAATTGAACGTTTGGGTTATATTGACTGAGTTACCACACTTCTAGAATGAGAATCAAGGATAACCAGAGTTCTGTGAAAGAAGGCTTCCAACACCTTTCATGAACACAAAATTCACATATACACATACACACACACAATCGCTCTCACTGGAATATTCTAGGGTTTCTGCTTGTATCTTCCATAGGTTCTACTCATTGTCCTAGGTGATACAGACTATCTTGTAGTTATGTTGTAGTTGTTGTTGTGTACCATCAAGTCAGAAATGACACATAGCTGACCATCCAGTGGGTTTTCAGAGGTAGTTAATGGCACTGGAGGAGATTGTTCATCCTTTTCCACAGGTAGCTGGTAACCTCAAACTGTATGCCTTTGGGATTGAAGCATAACTTCTTGCCATTAGGTCACCAGAGCTCCCTTCTTGCAGTAATAGAGTATTATAAATTAAAAATCACTGCCATTAAGAAAATTGCTGCAGAAAGTCAAAACTGCAGTCGTCAATATGGATTGAAGCACAACATCAGGAAGATTGAAGCTCAACATCAAGAAAACAAAGATTCTTATCACTCGGCCAATTAGTAGCATCTTGATAGACAGAGAAGACATTGAGATTGTTAATAATTACAATTTACTTGGTTCCACAATGAACATTCTTGGCACCAGCAATCAGGAAATCAAAAAATGAATTGCATTGGCAAAATCTGCTGTCAATGACCTCTCTCGAGTGCTGAAGAGCACTGATGCCAGTCTGGAGACTAAAGTGTGCCTAATCCAAGGTATGGTCTTTGCAATTACTTACTATGCATGAGAGAGAGAGAGAGAGAGAGAGAGAGAGAGAGAGAGAGAGAGAGAGAGAGAGAGAGAGAGACTAAGAATAATAGAAGAAGAGAGAGAGATTGACTAAGGATAATAGAAGAAGAGTCAATTCTTTTGAGTTGTGGTGTTGTGGTGCAGGAGAAGAGTATTGAACATACTGTGAACTGTGAAGAGAACAAACAGGTCTGTGTCTGTACTAGATAGAGTGAAACCAAGCTGCTTATCAGAGGCAATAATTTTGAAGCTCTGTCTCACATACTTTGGGCAAATGCCCAAGAGAGGCTAGTTCTTGAAATAGAGCATCATGCTTGGAAGAGTGGAGGGACAGTGAAAGAGAGAAAGACCCTAGATGAGATGGATTAATTTGGTGACTAGGGTGATGGGATTAGGTGGGTTGGAAACGATGAGATTGGCTCAGCATAAGGCAGCGTTCAGAGCTATTATACTATGAGTCGCAGGCAACTTGAAGGAACGTAACAACAATATAGAGCAACCTTCCACCAGGTTTATGGCGCTGTAAATTTTAGTGCAAGGAGACTGATCTTCTTTCTCCCTTGGAGTCAGTGGTGGATTTGACTGCTAGAGATGTGCCTTTAAGTGAGAATCACAACTCTCTAAGCACTATGCCACCAGAGCCCCTGATACATACACTTAATTAATTCCCTCTCTGTTAAGCTTGAGTAAGCACTCAAGTTCTGAAAGTTATCCTAACTGGAGGGTTCCATCCACAACTCTAGACGATCTTGTAGCATAAATAGCTTCCATTTTGACTGGGGAACTTGTGGGTCAAGTATTATACTGAATAAACATTGTTATAGTCCTTATTCTATGCTGTACACTGTGCTGAAGTCCACATATTCAAAGATAAGTCAAACCACCCAAATAATACAATCACTCTTCTCATAGAGTTTATTAGTAGAGATTGGCATTAAACAAAGAATAAGAGATGCAAATGTAAACTTAAGTTGTATTCTGTGTTAAAAAAAAAGAAAGAAAGCACATAGCATGAAGGAGCACTGAGATGGGTAAGATTCAAGGATCCCCTCTAGATTTCTGTACCCTGAGTTTATGTCTCGTAAAACATCATACCGTCAAGTATGGATTTATCAACATAATGAATTATCCCTCTGATCATAGATTACCAACCAGTTGACTTTGAGTTAATCAAAAAGGAGATTATATGCTTGAATGGTCTCAATAGTGTTCTTTTAGAGGAGCCTTTAAAAATAAAATACAGGATGAGATAAAGCTTCAGAAAGGTATTCTACGGCTGGTCTGTGCAATGTCAGATTGCCGTATTGGGATATCATTCAGCAAGAAACAATTGACAGTCTCTAGGAGCTAAGAGCAGGCCCTAACTAACATAGGTAAAAAATAAGGAATAAAATAAAATAAAAATATCACAATAGCAAGAAAGTAAATTACACTAACAACTACTGTAATTGGTAAAGAGTACAAAGCATGCACCAACTTCTTAATTCAGCCTCATGCAGCCCAAGAACAGTACTAGATGGCTAACCCAAGGAAATGGCAAGATGATAAATCTGTATGCTTTTAAGCTGCTACGTTTGTGGAAACTAGTTATGCAGCAATATAAAACTAATACAAGCACAGACTATGAAGTTGTCCTAGTCAGAGGTAGCTTGACTAAGAAGGGAATATTTGAAGTAAGGCACAAAGAGGAATGGAGGGCACTGTATGTGTATGTGTGTATCTGTGTGTGTGTGTGTGTGTGTGTGTGTGTG
>NW_006399763.1:19670178-19687576 GCF_000299155.1 Elephantulus edwardii
TGTGTCTGTGTGTAATTTGCCTAGAGGAAGGAATATATTTGGAGATGCAGAAATCAAAACAAAGGACTTAGATTTTGAATCTTTAAGATATTTTGTTTTAATACAGGAGATACAATGATGTTTGTTGTTGTTATAACTCATACAACTCTATGAACAGTGGATCTGAACCTTTCTCTATCCTATGCTATCCTTTTCACCTCTGATATGCTTGAGCTAATCATTATAGTCACTGTATCTATCATCTTGTTCAGATATTTCCTCTCTTCTGCTCACTCCACATCTTTCCTAGCGTAATATTCTTCTCCAAGGAATAGACTCTCCTAGAAACATGCCCAAGTATGTGGTTGTTGTTGTTGTTGTTATGTGCCGGTGGAGCAAAGCTTAATCATCTTTGCCTCCTAGAAGCCCCCTGGTTGTACTTTCTCCAACATATACTTGTTTGTTCTTTTGGCAGTCCATGAGATATTCAGTTCTCTTCTCCAACACCAAGTTCAAAAGCCTTGATTCTTCTGTCATCCTTAATCATTGTCCAACATTCAGATTCATACCAAGTCACTGCAAAGATCATGGCCAGAATTAGATGCACCTAGTCTATGAACTAGCATCATTGCTCTGTGGTACTTTAAGAAGTCCTTGAAAGAAGATTTCCCCAATATTAAAAGTCTTAAAGTTTCTTGACTGCTGATACCAAGGATGTTGATTGTGGATCCACGCAAGATGAAAGCACTGACAGCTTTATTCTTTTCTCCATCTATCATGTTGTGTATTTAACTTGATGTTGAGATGTAATTCATAGTAAAGAGTAAAGTCTTTGATTTTCTGCAAGTACTTCAAGTCCTCCCCTCCTTCAGTAAGCATGCTTATATCATCTGCATAATGCAGGTTGTTTATAAGTCTTCCTCAGATTCTGATGCCATATTCCTCTTCATAAAGTCCTGCTTCACGAATTTTTTGTTCAACATACAGCTTTAACAAGTGTGGAGAAAAAGATATAGCCTTGAAATACATTTTTCTTTATTTTATACCATGCAGAGTTTGGTTTAAAAAAATGGGGGTGCTGGTGCAGTAATCAAATAGAAAATGGGACTGGAGAAGACAGTAAGGCAAACAAAGTAGGACTTTGAAGATCAAGTTAAGAAATTTAGATTGTATTCCCACTGGGCAGAGTATGATTAGTGTTTCACCATATGTTTGCAGAGTCGTGTCTCCTTTACTATAGGTTCCATTCCAGTAATCTGTAATAGTAGCTCTGTAGATTTCAAGGAGTTTTGACATTAATTCTGCTACATACATAAAGATACTGAGATCATCCTAATGCACCAAGCCCTCTTCCTGACTCTGTAGTCTGTCTTCTAAAATTACTTGATCATATGTTCCTTGGCACCTCCCTGTGTAATGCTGAAATGAATTGGGAATTAGAAGTTTTATGGGTGGAGGACAGCAAGAAGGAAAAAGAGAAAATTCTCTACATATATCTGAGGCCAATATACCTTTATATCCTATTCACTGATTTTTCATAACTCTCCTATTTTTAAGAACAGTTACCACTTAAGAGAAACTCAGGATATGCTTGAATTCTCTACAAGTGGGGAGACTTTTATAACTTGTCCTAATCACGCCCTTTGAATTGACTTAGTAAGAGAAATTTCCAGATATCTTTTAGTCACCACCTGTGTTTTTTCCCCTAATTCTTTCCTGGGCTATATAAAGCCCACCTTATTTTTCCCCAGGCTTTTATATCCAAAATTAAGCCAGTTTATACATTCCAGTCCTTGAAGAAATCCACACTGTCCTTTCCTTAATTAAGTCAAACAAACTGCTAAAGTTACCATAAAGAAAGAAAGTATTTCTCAGGTTTCCATTTCCTACAAGAGAAAGTTTCATTCTTAAACACCTTTAAAAGGTGACTGATAACGTATAATACAAATTACATAAGTTATGGTTCACTAGATCCAGCAATTCTGTATTATATAGAAATTTAATCAATCTTTCAGGGATTGCAGACATATCACAGTAGGAGGTACTTTTGACCTTTCATGGAAAGGTAGGCAAGATGAGGTACTGAACTGCATATTTCACTGGGTTTTGTTGGATTATGTATAATTGTCTTTTTCAGAAGTTCTGGCAAATTTTGAGTCTTTCTATTCAGTACTTCATGTTGTTTTACATATGAAAAGCCAAACCTACAATTTAGCTATTTGAATCAAAATGTTGCTTTTATTCAAACCAAAAGCTTTTTCTCTCTCAGTCTCAAGAAGGGTGAAGAATAAGGGAGAGCAAGCAAAGCTGTCTAGAACACATTAAATACATCCTCTCTGCATCTCCTATGTAGCCCCTTCAGGGTCTTGGTTAATGCTGGTTGTCATCATAAATAATATAGCTCCTGCTCAGTTCTGGGGCCACAGTGGGTTAAGCGTTAAACTGCCAACTGAGAGGTCAGCTGTTCTAATCCATCAGCTATTCTGACAAGAATGATTAACAGTTTAAGAAACTCGATGAAGGGTTAGAATGAGTTGGAACCAACTTGACAGCAGGATATCTGGTTTAGCTTTGATTCTCAACCTCAAAAGTGTACCAATTTGAACATTTTTTAAAAACTGTATGTTTTCTCTAGACAAGTGTGGTATCCTGCCTAGTAATACAATCTCATTATAGTAATCCAACTGCTATTACCTTATTTGGTGTGTAGATGGAGGGCTATTATAATTTCTTTTAATATAGGGTTCCACATAAGTATTCTATTAAAGAAAAATAGAAAAGTGAGATACTGGTTGAAGGAAATGAGTGTGTTAAGGGGCGATTAACCTTATATCAGTGAAGAAAATGTAGACACAGCTGCACAAGTGTTGTAGACAGAATATGTCATTACATGCACAACCATGTGTTGCTGGGAATAACAAACATTAATGGCCTGGTGGTCTAATGGTAAGAAGCTATGCTCCAATCTTGAAGGCATGCAGTTTGGGTCCACCAGCTGCTCCCCAGGAGAAGGATGGGCAATCTCCTTAACTGCCTCTAGAAACCCGTTGGGTTGGTTCCTACCTTAAGGCACACAACAATGTACAGAGAGACAAGATGAGCTGATAGAGGAAAGTGAAAGGAATTATACCCATTATCAAACATAAGCTTGGCACGAGATAGTTCAAAAGAATATTTGAACTTATTGCAAATATGTTCATATATACAGTAGAGCTAACAAGGGGTAACATTTTGCAAACCTCTCAACCATTAAACATCCAGAGGAAATAGGTAATTGATTTTCGGGCCTCAGGACCATAGTCTTGGGGACACCTAATCTGAAAAGAAAAGCTAAGGCAAAGAGTAGCACATGAGCTGTTTGTTTAAAAAACAAATAGAAATAATACAAACATCTTACTTACACTCTAGTGGATTTTTGATACCTTGCACTTAAAGAAGTTGTTACTGTATATCATCCCTTCTTCATTCAAAGGGTTACAATACTTGGTTGGTTTGCTGTTGTTTTGTTTTTCTTTTTTTTAGAAAGCAAAGCTTACAGTCATAGCAGCTAATATTCTTCATTTGGCAAATAAGAAAGAAAAGTCCCAGATAAGGCAATGATTTTATCAAGAACACAGTCCACTGAATATGTTAGTAATATATGTATATGGGTTTCCAATTGAGGGTTCTTCCTTCCCTATAGTACATTCTAGCTTCCATTCTCAACTGTCAGATTCAAGTATACCCCGAGGAAGCTATTTTCTAGTTTCTTTATGCCCACGATTTAAAGAAAAACAGCTGTCAGCTACCTACAAAAAGACATAGTAATTTAATTTTATATTATAACTAATGTTAAGCAGTATTAGTTTTAAACTGTAGCTGTAATGAACTTTTTTGTTCCTGTCTTATAAATATATCTCCATCTGACAAATACAAATATATCCAAAAAAGTTTGATCTATATGAATAGATCATTAAAACTGCATTACAAGCTTAAAAGTTTTCAAATATAAGGACTACATGTACAGGTAAAAAAGTGCTCAAACATAAAATTAGTGTCATCTGATTTCAGATTTAATCCTGAAAGTCATATGCATTACTGTCCATAAAGCTAATAATTTTTTAGGAATGAGCTCACTTATAAATAGACTTTCTCATTTATAAATTGGCAGAACTTTCACATTTCATTGTTATAAATGTGAATTTAAATCCATTACATTAAGTTTTCTGTAGTTAGAAAAATTAAATAACAGTTTAAACTTTTAAAAAATTATGTTATAACACAATGATGGTGCTTATTTTTAATCTTCTCACTTAGGCAAATCTTTGAGTCTACTATTTCAAACGTGCTGAAAATATTGAAAGTCTTAGTGTTGGTTGTTGTTATGTGCCATCGAGGAGTCACTTGTTATGCATAGTGATGCTACAGACTTTGAACTCTGCCCTATCTTGAGCCAGCCTTATTGTCTCTGATACATGTATTCCCATTACCACAGTCACTGAGTCAATCCATCTCATTGAGGGTCCCCCTCTCTTAAGCTGTCCCTCTACCCTCCAAGCATGATATCCCTCTCCAAGAACTGGTCCCTCCCTGCAACATGTCCAGAGAATGTCAAACAGAGCTTCAGAATTCTTGCCTCAAAGGAGAATCCTGGTTTAACCCTCTCTTAGATGAACCTATTTGTTCTCCTAACAGTCCATATATATTCATCACAACAATTCAAAGGCATCAATTATCCTTCTATCATCCCTAGTCATCGTCTAGCTTTATGATCCATAGCAAGTAATTAGGAAGACTGTGGCCTGGATCAGGCACACTTTAGTCTCCAGACTAATATCATTGCTCTTCAGTACTCTGGAGAGGTCCCTGACAGCAGATTTTCCTAGTGTAATTTGTCTTTTGGTTTCCTGGCTGTTGGAACATTGAGAATATTGATTCTGGAGCCAAGTAAACTGAAGCTGTTAACAATCTCAGTTTCTTCACCATCTATCATGATGCTGCAAATTGGCCCTGTGGTAAGAATCTTTGTTTTCTTAATGATGAGATTCAATCCATATTGAAGGCTACAGTCCTTGACCTTCTACAGCAAGCACTGCAGGTTTTCCTCAGTTTCAACAAGCAAGGTTGTGTCATCTGCATATCATAGTTTGTTGATGAATCTTCTTCAAATCCTGGTGTCACATTCTTCCTCATAGAGCCCAGCCTCCTGGTTGATCTGTTCTGCATACAGATTAAAAAGGTGTGGTAAAAGGACATATCCCTGGCGTACACCCTTCCCGATTTTATACCATGCAGTGTTTCCCTACTCTGTTCTGACAACTGCCTCCTGGCCCAAATATAGGTTTCACGTAAGTGCAATCAAGTGTTCTGGGATTCCCTTTCTTCTCAGAGTTAGCCACAGTTTGTTGTAATCTACATAGTTACATGTCTTTGCTGTCAATGAAACACAGATAGACATTCCCCTGGTATTCTCTGCTTTCAGCCAACATCCATCTAACATTAGCTATAATATCCCTAGTACCAAAGCCTCTTCTAAACCCTCCTGCACATCTGGCAGTTGTCTGTCGATGTGCTGTTCCTGTCATTTTTGGACAATTTTAAGCAGTCTTGCTTGCATGTGATATTAATGGTTATTCAATAATTTCTGCAAGATGTTGGCTTCCCTTTCTTTGGAATGGGGACAGATATCAATCTTTTCCAATCTGTTGGCCAGGTGGTTGTCCTCCTGATTTCTTGGTACAACGTGATGAGTGTGTCCAGGGCAGTGTCTGTTTTGAAAGTCTTAAGATTTTTTTTAATTTCTTTTTTAATTGCAAAGTCTTGAGATTACTTGTACCCATGAGCTTTAGTATACATGTACTCTTTCTCTTTTTGGTTAAAGTTTCAATGGTTACACAGGAAAATTAATGTGCTACTTTAATTGAACTAGTTTTCTTGAACAAATCATGAAAATGTTAAATCCAGAGATCTTCTCAGGAATGAAATATTTGTTAAAAAAGTTGTTGGTTGAGATGAGTTAAATTCTGAATCTTTCACATTTACCAGTATTAGAGCTGAAGGCCTACTGACTTGGTCAACATGATCCATTTTCACACACTTCCAAGCTATCTGATAGAATATAGGATGCAAATGTTTGTTTCTTATTCAAAAAGAGCTCTAATGACTTATTTCATAGAGAGTTCTACTGTTAACCCAAACCGATGCTTCTCTTGCTATTTGAACCTACCAGAAATTTGAATACCAGAAAGACATTTTATTGTGTTTTATTTAGTATTCAAAGGCATTTGTGTGTGTGTATCATAACAAATTTGAGATGACATTGAGAAGAATGGGCATCCCAGAACACTTAATTGTATTCATGGGAAATTTATACATAGGCCAAGAAGCAGTTAGTGTCCAAACAGAATTGCATGAATTAAAATCATGGAATGAAACCATTTCTCTAGGATCCACAATCAATACACTTGGTACCTGCAGTAAGGAGTAGTTATTTAATTTTACTGGGATTCACAATCATGTTAACTGTAGTCAATCCATCAAAAGTTGTGTTGCATTAGAAAAATTTACTGTTAAAGACCTCTCTAAAGTGCTAAAGGATAACAAACTGTTTTAAGTCTAAGGCCACCTGATCTAAGCCATGGTATTTTCAGCTGTTCCACATGTAACTGAAAGTTGGACAATGGATAATACAAAAACATAAAAACAATAATAAAATAATGAGTTACTTATTTTATTTTCCAGGGTTGAGGGGGAAACATTAGTACACACTTACAAAGAGTAAAAGATATAAAGGGAACTTTGGCAGCCAAGGAGTAGGGAGTTGTGCTTACAACACAAAATCAGGTGGTTCGAACTCACTAGCTTCTCCATAGGAGAAAGATGAGCAATCGCCTCACATGAGACTTACAGCCTCTGAAAATCCACTGTAGGGTCACGTATGAGTCAAATATGTTTGGTAACAATGATTTTAAATTAATATTGGTAATCTTTAACCTATTTACATGACACTTTCAAAAGTGTAATAAAAGAAACTCAATAAAAAACTGTAATAGACACAGGAAAGGATTAATTAATAACATTCTACCTATGACTGTTTCAAAAGTAATAAAGAAGGAAAAATTATAAACATCTAAATTTGCTTTCACTGATATATTCTGAGCCTTCAGAAAACCAGAGTATTAGCATTTGCAATTGTTTAGGGTGTATCTTACAATTCAAGATTTCAAATTCATTCTGCCCTATGGCCAAGGGAAAATAACTAGCAAGTGGTTAACATAGACAGTCCAAGTTTGCTTTTTCCTAAAAGATCATCATGGCATTACCTATTTCTGTTTCTCTCGGTTCCCAAAGACACCTTGACAACTTTAGTATATGACAGGTTTAATAAAGACAAATGTTTTGTCATGATAAGTATCCTATCCAAAGTCAGGCAAGGTAGGGTACTCAACCCGTATTAGTCTATCTTAATAATTAAAACCAACGCTGCTCCTGATATATTGAGCAAATAAAACTTTGCCCCTAGACTTTAATTTCTCTAAAACCTAGAAAAAGGCCAAAATTCTTCTTAAATACTTCAGAGTCCAGTTGTTTGACTTAACAAAATCCCTCAGCATTTAGAGATTAACTGAGGAACTTTAGGCAATATACTTTTGCACTCAAATAATGCAGCTGATTCAAAAAATCTAAAAGGCACAAAAATCATTTAACATAATATGAAATGCAGGAGGGCAGGGCTCACATCTTTGAATTGCTTGGCATCACTGTCAAAGGAGAGCAGCAATAAGACTTGGAGATGTAGCAAATTCGTTGCATGCCTATATGCAATCTATATGCAGTGTGCCACCACCTCTAAACAGGAGCAATAGATTTCTTTTTAAAAATGACCTGAAAAGTACCTAACAGGCTATCCTTGGGGAGCCAACACTTTTTGAACTAATTAATCACCACATGGCACCACTGCTCCACTCCACTGAATATGAAAAAACAGTTATTGGGCAGCAATAGAAGAAAAAACCTTCCAGAAAAGAAAGTGTTGCTCTAACTCTATCGGAGGCTAAGCAGGCTGCAAAAACAGGCATTTGAACATGTCCTTCTAAATCTTCCTTTTAAAACAACAGGATGGGATAAAAAGTATTTCTCAGTCCAAATGAATTCTAATGCTGAAATTAATTTAAACTGTTTCATCACCTTAATATTTTCAAAGAAGCATACTATCAAGAGGAACTAACCTCCTTCAGCAAAAAGATACACTTGTTCCCTCAGAATACTGGTTTCATAGGGATGGGCAAATCAGAAATTGGTTAGCTAAAAAGGGGATACTAGGATTTGAGGCACGAAGTAGCTGGTTTCATACTTCATGAAGGCAGTTATTAGGAAGATAATTGTAAGGGAACGCAGAAATTCACAATAAAACTGAATGAAATAGAATCTAAATGAAAGACTGCATAAAATTCAATGTACATGCATGAAACGCAATGTGTATTTGTAGAGTTTATCTTTCAATTTGGCCTTTTTAGCCACTGAACTTGACTCTGCCATGTGGATGGGCAGAAATATGTGAATAGGACATGCGAGCCTATCCACAAGGGATTGGCTATCCCACCATTCCACAAGCAGAATGGCCAGTCTCCCCAGGGGATTGGCTAGTTTTGCCAATAAATTGAGTTGCTCCAGCAGTAGATTAGACCATTCGCACTAGCAAAGAAGGGGGAAAAGCAAGAAAATGTACGATACCCTTCAGGAGCAGACAGTCTTGCTCCAGCTACACCTATGGCAGCAGCAGCCATAAACCAAAGCAGAGGACCAGAGAGACCTGACATGAGAAGGTGCTGGCTGCTATTCCTACCGTCTACTCCCCACCCTACCCCTGACAGTACCATAGCTAAGCTAAGAGCCTTTGCTAAATTTGTTGGACAATTGGGGTGGGGTAGGGTAAATACTGGCTGGGCTGATAACTTTGTAATATTGATCTAAAGCCATAAGGTTTAGTAAGGCTGAGGTACCTGAGTGTAAATTATGGAAGCTATCATGGCTGTATTCCGTTACTAACCTGGATTATAGCTCAACATGGTTGTGAGGCCTGTGAGCTATCACATGGGACTTTGGACCCAGGAAGCAGTAAGATTAGTGTTGGGATGAGCAGAAAGCAGTGAAATTGGTGTTGAGATTAGTATTTGAGCATGGGGGACATTTCTGACCTTATGGAATTTGCTTTTATGTAATTGATCCTGTTGGCAGGGAAAACTCCCCTTTCTGAAGTCAATAATGGTCAGATATGGCTGTCCCCACATAGCTATAGCTCTTTTTTTACAACATGACTGGTAAAAATATTAGTAAAAAATTAATTTTAAAGTGCAGAATTTTAGGGAACTTTGGTGGGCTAGTGGCAAGAAGCTGCACTGCAATCCCAGAGGTACCCGGTTTGAATCCACCAGATGCTGTGCTGGAGAAGGCGGAGAAATCTCCTTCTGTACAGTCAGATCCGATTTGATGGTACACACACAAAAAATAATAAAATTTTTAAAAAAAATTTTTAAAATGCAGAATTTTTATCATAAAAAGAGTAACTAAGCAATGGATACTAAATATACTAAAGAAAAAAAGCCTTCCCCCGCCCATGTCAGCTTGAAACCTGGACCAGACTGAACTGCAAAGGGGACCAACTTGTATTTTTAATCTGACAATTAAGCAACGTTTTGACTGCAGTTTGCTTCAACTTTGTCTCTTAATATTGCCAGGTTTTAAATGAGAAGGTTAGATGAGATAATCTTTAAAATCACTTCCAATCCTGACCTTCTGTGAAATGTCAACAATATAGAAGTACTTTCTTTTTCATCTGTACAGCTTTGTCAATAGTTATGGCACTGTAGAAGAATTATAGCTTGGGTTCAGCATTTATAATCAATATATGTATTTTCATTTTTACTTGGCTAAGTATCTCTGAACCCTGAAACAGTTTACTTTTATAGTTACTTTAGTAACAGGGCAATCTTTATGAGGCCAAGCAGGGCATAGGAAGTTGTGACTGATCAAAGACAAATATCAGACTAAGGAGACTTTAAATACATTATACACATGCTCCTCTTTAGGATTTTAACTTGTAATAGATTGTTCTTATTTGCCTTTTTCTCGTGTTCTTTCTATTTATCTTCAGAATATCAAAATAAGTTTAACATATGGAGGAGGTGCAATAACTGTGACATTTGTTGCAAGGACCTTCGGAATAAGAACTTTAATACTTGTTTGACTGTTCACTATAGGAAGCTAAATGACAGCTACAGGAAAGCGAGCACATCATGTGCAAAGATCAGAAGATACCTGCCAACAGGACAATTAGAAATGCAATCCATGTAAATAAAAATCATTCTCTGTAACAAGGAGAATGAATGAGTACAAGGTGCAAGTCTACCACAAAAATGACTTAAAAAGAAAAAGCAAACATTCTTTGCTGTGGGATTAGAACCAATTTATAGCTGATCCTTCAATGAGGTTTCAGAGTGCTGCTCCTGTGGGCGCCGGCCTGGCTGGTGCAAGAACCTCTTGCTCAAAGCAGGTGTTACATTCTCTTGCTTTCTCTTTACTGGTGGTGAGGTTCTCTCATTCTGCTGCTGGATCCACTCAATTTAATGGTGAAATTGACTAATTCCATTGTGGATGGGCAAGACTACCCAATCACTTTGTGGATTGGTGAAATAGCCAAGCCCCTTGGAATAGGGTAACACATCTTATTCATATATTCTCATATATCCACATGGCAAAGTCAGTCAATGACCAGGGGTGCTCTTTTGAAAAATAAACCCCTAATACCACACTCATCTTTCTCCATTGGAGTCTCTGGTGGATTTGAACTGCAAGAAGGATGCCACCTTTGGGTTACCAGAGGCACTTCCTACGAAGCGAGACACCAAAGTTCCCCTACAACTGCAGTGTACTTAAATGAACAATACTTTCTTCACCCAAACCCAGACCTATTGCAGTCAAGTCACTTCCAACTTACAGAGGCCCTCCTTTGGGTTGCCAAGTGTAAAAAAAAAAGCAAAGGCAGCATGGAGGTGGCCGGGTCTGACTTCTACTAACTCCATGAAGAGAAACTATCCCCGTCAGCAACATACACAGTGTAAGACTAATTCCCATAAAACCAGACATGGTCTCCCATACCCTTGCATCTACTTCTGATTTCACCATCAATCTTGTTCCTCTGCTGGGTCTGAAATCCATTGAAGTGACCACACAAACTTCACAGAACCATACTCACAGTGTGGCGTTTATAAGGGAAGTGAACAGATTATCAGTCAGGTTGGCAGCAGGATACAATCCCTTAGTCCAGAGAGCTTCTGAAGCTGGGTTGCTTGCTCTCCGGTCTTCAGCCTCACAGCTTAGGTTAGTATCACCAAGTCCCTTTAGTTCTGGCATCTTCCTCAGTTCTCCAGCAAGTGCAGGTAAAGGTCTGCAGCTCTGTCTCAGGTTGGTCTCTGGTTCTCTGCTGAGGTTGCTGCTTCTGCTCCTGTTGGCCCCAGTCTGAGCAGCATGAAAATCTTTGGTCCTGAAGGACATATGCTGCTGCTCCTGCTGCTTCCTTGTTGGTGTTGAGATTCCTCTTTTCTGCTGCTGAATCAGTTCAATTTCTATGGTCAGACTAGCCAATCCTCTAGTGGATAGACTAACACACTCTATTTGTATGATCCCACCCATCCATGTGACAAAGCTAGTCGAGCAACGGTTAGGAAAGTCATTTTGAACAAAGAGCCCTTGATACTACACTAAGACTGCAAATCACAAAAAGAACAGACTACTCATCTTTCTCATTTGGATCAACATTCCAGCCCGAATCACACTAAGCCACTCAAACTCAAAACTCACAGCTTGTGAGTCAGTTATGATGCATAGCAATCCTCTCTCAGGTTTCCAAGTTTGTAAATCCTAGTGGAGGATTCGTTCTCCTCTTTCTCCCACACAGCCAATGTTGTTGTTATGTGCCTCACAGTTGACCCTCTGGTTTCCAGAGATCATAAATCTCATGAGAAGAGACTTCCCATCATTCTCCCTTAGAGGATCTGGTGGATCTGAATCACCTGACTAGGGGTTGGCAGCACAGTTCTTTACCCACTAGTCTACAATGATGAATTCGAAGAGCCAGGAAAGCACAGCTTTTGAGCTAGCAGTGCAAGTCTCAGGACTCACACCAACAGAGCTTCCTACCACGATATTCTGAAGCAAAACTCAAATTCATTTCCTTGGAGTTGATTGTGACTCACAGTCTCCTCTCATAAAGAGTTAAAACTTCACTCAATGAAGGGCCTGTACGAGTTGGAAACAATTGGACTGCAGACTGTTGGGTTTGGCTTGCAGGACACTTGAATTCAACATTTACTTAATGTTACTATAATTTAGTACTAAGTTACTACTAAGTTAATTTACTACTAAGTTACTATAAAGATGCAATAATGCACAAGGTATTAGTTTTATAATTTTAATTTTTTTTTTCTGTGTAAGATCTAGTCAGTGTACTTGATGCTTAAGTCTGTTGCGGTGATGATAAATCCCTGATGGCCCAGCCTCCGGATTGCAGCAATCAGTCTACCCTCAGCAGATCTTTCTGCAGCATTATTCTAAGAACCTTCCAAGAAGCCCAATCTAAGTTTCTAATCCTCCTAGGAAATCCAACCTTTTTATAAGTGCCTGACTCCATATTCTTTCAATATCTTTTTGCTTAAAATAGTTATAATGGTTTCTGTTATCAGCAACGAAGTCATAGATAAAACACTCAAAGATTCACACTTAGTTTTGGTCAAAAATAGTGAGTATATGAGTCTCAGAATGAGATGAATATTAGAACAAAGTCCCCAATAACAAGAGAGATGCTGCAGCTACCACCTGAGAATACTTGGAATGAAGTAGCTCCCAAAGGACGTATCTTTAAAGGAACCTTTAATGAAGTAAATGATGGTTTCTGAAATATAAACTGATGAATATAAAAATATAAGGACAGTGAATGGCTTTCAATTGCACTAGAGACTTCCAAGAAGAAAAATAACTGGCATTACTTATCAATTCTTTGCTTAAATTATGAGCAGAGAAGAGTTTCTTTGATTGCCTTAAAATAATGTCTTTCCTGTGGTTTGAATCAACAGATGCTCCACTGCAGAAGGGGGTGGGGCAATCTCCTCCTGTACCGCATCCAATTCAATGTTATACAACAAGGTGAGGGGGAGAGGAGAAGCAAAGCATAAAAAAAATTCAAAAATAATTGTTTTAAAAAATAATCTCTTTTGCTATCATAGGACTGATGAGCTAAAAAATTAGGAAATGTATCATTTCATTTTGAGTCACAAAAAGTTTTAATATATAATCTTGCCATGTTTCCTATGTAAATATTATTAATTTGAATAGGAAAAAGTAGGACTTTGAGATCTGAAAGTTAACAATTGGGGTCATCCAGTTGCCTTTTGAGTACTCAGCAACTCCTAACCCAGCTGAACCTCTTGAATCAGCAGACCCCTTCTCTCTGGATTGATGAGGCCAGTTCTACTTCGCATGAGGACCAGATAATGACCTCAAGGTTGTTACCTTGTAAAGGAAGGCCAATTCAAGTCCTATATTATTGCATGCTGGGTCAGATGTCAGCATATCATCAGTTAGTTTACTGAAACTGAAACTTAATTGTAGCCTAAAACAATTTGATTGAACAACTAGGAATACTTTGATTACATATAAAAGTAATAATATATTATTTAGAGAAACAGAAAGGTTTATTTATCAAATGCAACTACATCTTACCCATGCCTCTCAAGTCCAAAGGACATATCATAAGGATATTCACAAATACATTGATAAAGGAGCCCTGATATTCTCTGAAAGTGTTGTTATAGGTGTTCTTTGATGGTGGAAGTAAGGTGAGGGTTCTGTCACTGAAATGGGTTCCTTGACTTCAGTAGATAAATTATTACAAGGTGGCATGATTGACCTACAAGGAATAAACAAGTGGCAAAGATTTCCATAATAAATATTATGTCAAAAAATATTATGTCAGCAAAGAACTATAGTAATGACTAACTGACACAGTATTTATAGTTAAAATAAATGACAGTCATAGTTAATCAGTATAAGGAAAAACTCTAGAGATGGTGAAAAAAGGCTAGACATCAGTCACACTAACTAAAATTCACAACCTCTCATCAACAACATTGTAAAGGTCTCACTAACTCTGACAAATCAACCGCCATTGTCCTAGATAGTGTGTCAATTCTTCTCATCCAGGATCTTCCTCTCCTATGCTGAACCTCCATCATTTTGAGCATGATTTCCTTCTCTAAAGATCAGTCCCTCATGGCCATGTGCCAAAAGAATGTGAGGCGGAACTTCAAAATCCTAGCCTCCAAGGAGAGATTTGGTTTCATTCTCTCCAAGACAGACCTATTTGTTTTCCTGGCAGTCCATGGTATGTTCAAGATTCTTCTCCAGCACCACAATTAGAGGGCATCTATCCTTCTATCATCCTTAGTCATTGTCCAATTCTCAGACCCATAACAAGAAACTGAGATAACCATCTACACTGACATCATTGCTCTCCAGCACTCTGGAGAGGTCCATGACAGCAGATTTCCCCAATGCAATTCATCTTTTGATTTCCTGACAGCTGGTATTATGAGTATTGATTGTGGATCTGAGCAAGCTGAAATTGCTAAAAACCTTAATCTCTTCTCCATATATCATGGTGCTGCCAATTGGCCTAGTGATGAGAATCTTTGTCTTCTTGATGTTGAGCTTGGCTCAGGACAGGGAAGGGTTCAGAGCTGCTGTACGTACATACGGTCACTATTCATCATAAGTGACTCAATGGCAACATTCAATACTAGTTGTTTTTTATTTAAGGTCTTGTTTAGAGTCAACAAGACTTTGGGGAGGGCCTTTGTATTTAAAGTTGGTTGTTATTATATTTTTGAAGAACATTCTTCTAAATGATACAGCACTCTTCTGTCAATATGCTGTACTGAAGTAACCTGGGGTTACTGTGATGCTGACCCTTGTACCATTGGGGTGTCAAATGCCATAGCAGCTACCCATAGTGGACAGTATTTAGTGGAGCTCCTAGTTCAAGATGGGTTTGGAAGCATTAGTAGCATCCAATTCCTAAACCACGTGCCTCTGGAAACTCTATGAACTTTGATAAATATTGATAGTAATAGGAAGGCTTCAGGCCTTTTGCTCATAGGGTTGCCATGAGCCGTGCTCAACTTGACAGCAATCAAAACAACAACATCTTAAAGGTTCTAATAGGAAAAGACCTACAGGGAATATGACTTCCTAGTATATTATAAAAGACAGGTAACCATTTATTACGATTGTTTTACACTGAACAAATAAAAATACTCAGATCTTCTGAAGATATTAAATATAAGCTCTATGCTAAAATTATTTCCTAAAAATATATAGTCATCTATAGTAGGATCTCAGAGAAGTATTTATTTTGTTTTATAAAAAGCCACCCAAAAATCCACTGCTGGTTTATTTCTCTCAACTCATATTGGCCTTATCGTTGTTACTGTTGTTTTTATGTGCCATTAAGTCACCTGCAACCCATAAAGGCCCTCTGTATAACAGCTCTGAACCCTGCCCTCTCCTGAGCTAGTCTCACTAATTCCAAGACACCAAATCCCATTACGCCAGCTACTGTATCAATCCATCTCATCCAGGGTCTTATTCTCCTGACCTGTCCCTCCACCCTTCCAAGCATGATGTGCTTTTCCATGGACCAATCCCCCCTGGCCACATGCCCAAAGTATGTGAGAAGGAGCTTCAAAATCCTCGCCTCCAAGGAAAAACATGGTTTCACCCTCTTTAAAATAGATTTACTTGTTTTCTTACCAGTCCATGGTATGCCCAAGACTCTTCTCTAGCACCACAAGTTGGAGGCATCTATTCTTCTGCCATCCTTAGTCAGCCAGGCCTCTGACACATAGCAAGCATAGCAAGTAATTGTGAAGACCATGTTCTGGATTAGGTACACTTTACTGACATCATTTCTTTTCAGCACCCTGGAGAGGTCCCTCACAGATTTTTACCAATGCAATTTATCTTTTGATTTCCTGACCACCGGTGCAAACAGTGTTGATTGTGGAGCTGAGCAAGCAGTAATTGTGTAACAACCTCAGTCTCTTCTCCATCTATCATGATGCTGCCAGTTGGCACAGTGGTGAGAATCTTTGTCTTCTTGATGCTGAGCTTCAATCCATGTAAATTGGGCTTATAAATCTAAAAACATCTTATGGTTATTCATGTAGTAAAATAAAATTTTAATCCAAACACATCTCTCAGCCACTTTACAGTCTTGAAACACCACTTTACCCAGAAATTGCACTACTGGAAATATACCCTAAAGAAACCAGAACTTCCACTCAAACAGATATATGCACACCCATGTTTATTGCTGTATTGTTCATAATAGCAAAGAAATTTAAGCAACCCAAGTACCCATCATAAAATAAATGGATAGAGAAGCTGTGCTATATTCACACAATGGAATATTATACAGCACTGAAAAATGAGGAACTCATAAAATATTAGACAAAATGAGTGACCCTAGAGGACATTATGCTGAGTGATATATCTCTGTTACAAAAGGACAAATACTGCATAATGCCATTGTTATAAAACTGGACTAACATTAGAGATTTTGAGAAAACTAAGAAAAGAGGGGGTAAATAATAAATATTGCATTGAAACAGATGAGGGAAAGAATTGTTTAAAAGGAATATATGATTAGGCATTATTTTTATGACAACAATCCAGAATAAGAGGTATATAGCAAAGTGGCCAGGGAGTGTAGGTGTGTGTGTGAGGGGGGGTCGTGGTAGGGAAGAAAATATGCAACAATGAATGAATGAAAATCCAAGTTTTCTGTAAATTTTCATTAAACTCACACAAAAAAATTAAAAAGAAACTCAACCCAAAACTCACCTAGTGGTTATTTCCCCAGTTAGAGAGTGAATGAATGAAATATGTCGGTAGACAACTGTTGATTACAAGTCATAATAGGTATGGTAGCCAGTTTAATGGCCTAATGATAAGGAGCTAGGCTGTCAATCTAAAGGCCCCAGGTTTGAATCCACCAGTTGTCCCAAAGAAAGATGGGCAATTCCCAGTCCCCATGTGATTTACAGTCTCTGGAAACTTGCTGGTCGTTAAGCTATGAATGTATTTTGACTCAATGCATATAACAACAACAGCCAGTTTTCAAGACAGTCAACAATGATCCTTCTGATATTATTGATCTATTTGATGAATAGAATGTCACTTCCAAAGTTGAGTTATAAAGGACATTGTGGCTTCTGTCTCCCACTTTCTTTGGTGGCTTTCCTCCGCCCCCCCGCCCCGAAATTATTTTTTTTATTTTATTGAAAGTTTACAGAGACTTTGGATTTCCATTCATTCATTGTTGCAC
>NW_006399763.1:19687700-19690796 GCF_000299155.1 Elephantulus edwardii
GCTATGCAGCTTTCATTCTGGCTTTCTTATAAAGGCCTTACACAGTTTGTGATGAGGCCCACGCAGCAAGCATAGAAATCTTCTCAGTAAGGCCACAGAAGTAAGTTATATTGAAAGTAGACCTTCCAGCACCATTTAGCTAAATGAATGAATAAATAAACAAATAAGTAAGTAAGTAAGTAAATACATATTTTTGATTCCCTACTCAATTGCATGCAGAGCTACAATCTGGTTTTTAGAGGTCCTAAATCAGAACCTTCAATATGCAGGTTTCAATATGGATTGAATCTTCAACCTTCAGTCTTCAATACGAATTGACATCAACATCAAGAAGACAAAAAGATTCTCACCACTGGGCACATTGGCATCATCATGACAGAAGGAGATGAGATTGTGTTTATTAACAATTTCAGCTTACTTGACTCCGTAATCAACACTCTTGGCACCAACAATCAAGAAATCAAATGGTAAATTGCACTGGGAAAAATCTGCTGTCAGGAACATCTCCAGAATGCTCAGAGCAACAATATCATTCTGGAGACTAAGGTGTGCCTCATCCAGGCCATGGTCTTTGCACTTACTTGTTATACTTCAGAGAGCTCGACAATGACTAAAGATGGCAAAAGAAGGATTGATGCCTTTGAGCTGTGGTGCTGGAGAAGAGTGTTAACATTCTCTGGACTGCCAAGAGAACAAACATGTTTGTAATGGATTGAGTGAAATCAAGTGCTCCTTAGAGGCAAGGATTTTGAAGCTCTGTCTCACATATTTAGGCATGTTGCCAGGAGAGACCAGTCTTTGGAGAAGGACATGATGCTTTGAAGGGTAGGGTGTCAGTCCAGGAGTGGTAGATCCTGGATGAGATGGATTGACAGTATAACTAGAATAATCGGGTGAACTGTGTCCGACCCAGTAAGACTGGCTCAGGTTAGGGCAGGATTCAGAGCTATTACTCATAATAGCTAGATGATACATAAGAACAACAAGGTTGGAGATAACTATTAAGCAGAAAGCTATAATTAAGACAACAGGTAAGGACAATTAAAAATCTCTTGGCCTTCACTCTGAATGTATTATTTCAATACCTCACTCTTAAAAAAATAGTTAAACAACAGCTTCTAACATGTAGGGATGCTGAACCCTATCTCATTTCCTTATATTCTCATTTTTCGTTTACATGATAAATTATGAAGAATTATAGTGGATTACTGAAAGTTTAATCAGAATATGACCTTGAAGTCTGCCAAAAGATTTTGTTGTGGTGGTGGTTAAGTGCTGTCTAGTCACCTGCGACTCACAGTAACCCTATGTACAATAGCTCTGAAGCCTGTTCTGACATGAGTCAGTCTCAATGACTATGACACAACTAATCCCATTGCCTTAGTTATTGTATCAGTCCATCTCATCAAGGGTGTTCATCTCCTGCATTGTCCCTCCACACTCCTGAGCATGATGTCCTTCTCCAAGGATCGGTCCCTCCTAGCCACATGCCCTAAAATATGTGAGATGGAGCTTCAAAATCCTAGCCTCTAAGGAAAAACATTATTTCTTCTCTCTAAGACAGACCTATTTATTTTCTTGGCAGTCTATGGTGTGTTCAAGACTCTTCTCCATCACCACAACTCAAAGGTATCAATTCTTTTTCTATCATCTTTAATCATTAACCAGCTCTCTGATATATAGCAAGTAATTGCAAAGATCATGGCCTGGATGAGGTGCACCTTAGTCTCTAGACTGACATCATTACTTCTCACTACTCTGGAAAGATCCCTGACAGCAGATTTACCTAATATAATTCATTGTTTTATTTCCTGACTGTTGGTGCCAAGAATGTTGATTGTGTACAACAATTTAGTACTCCAATCAGACATTGTACAAGAAATCAGCATTTAATCAGAGAATAAATAACAACACCACAAGCAGTTTTACTTCATCTGGCAAGAGCAATGGTACACCTTCAGTTTGAAGGGCTCATCAACTCAGTAGTATATTTTTGCTTTAACACGTTGCCGCAAATGACAACATATGTGTTTCTAAGCACGGTCGTCAATTTAAAAAGTGTGCGGCAATGTGTAAAGAACATTGATCCTGTCAATACTCCATTAAGATTTTTATCTTCATCTTCTGCATTGATAATAGCATGCTATTATGAAGATGAAATGGATATAACACATGTATTATTTAACAAAATAAACCACAAGCATACTGCAGGGAAAAGAACAGACATGCACGGAAGTATCACCACACAGAAAAGTCTCAGTTCAGATTGCTGCAAATATAAAAGTATCCATCTCCATTTTTGTGTGAATTCTAAAAAATAAAGGTCTTTGCAGCTTATCTAGGGCACAATGTAACTACAATCTTTTAATCCAATAGATCCATATGCTCCCAGTATCTGTGAAATATGGAAATGTGAGTTAAGTCTGAAACAAGCAGAAATATTAGGGTCATAGTGCAGATGGCTAGGCTTTTGGAGCAATGCCCAACACATCATGATATACAGAGTACAGTCTCTTAAAATTCACTTGATAAAGGGCTACCTAACGAGCTTCTGAAATTCTTGGTGAATCACTCTTATAAATATTAGCAATTCTTAAGTTACTGACTTTTAATTCAGTCTAAAAACACAAACTGAACATTGCCTGCCATTTTAGGCCAAACTTAATATCAGTTTTGAACCTGGAATACTAACTTAAAATGTAAGCTTATGGAAAACACCAATATCCCTAGCCTCAATGTAATTCATCTCTCAATTTTCAATAAGAATATATTTAACGCTGTAAATACTCTTTCTTTACAAAATATTCCAAACTTAAAACAACTTACGGTTTTGAAAAATAAAAAATAATTTAGTAGATATATTCTTACTGCGTTTAAAGATGGGAATATAGAATTCCTTGATCTTATGCACTATAAAAAATAGAAAAAATGTGTTATGGTTATATATAATCCTTTAACATTAAAAAGAGAATGGATAGAGAAGCTGTGGTATACATAATGGAATACTACGCTGCATTGAAAAACAAGGAACTCATGCAATATTATTCAAAATGGGTGACCCTGGAGGACATTATGCTGAGTGAAATATCTCAGTCA
>NW_006399763.1:19692428-19703289 GCF_000299155.1 Elephantulus edwardii
CAACAACCAAAAAAGAACCTGCTACTCTTTTCTTTCCTAAAATGTCAACTGTGGGGGGAAAAAAATATTAATTGCATACCTTCCTGTACTCTTTTCAGTGTTTTACTCACTAAAAAAAGGGATAAATAACGAAAAAAATACATATAAAGGAGGGGGTACTGTTAAGGTGGAAAGGGATTCCAGGATTTATATCTATAAAGACTCTATCATTTCCATCAACCCGTGTTCCTATTTCAAGTATGCTCATTTTCTTCATGGCCAATAAGCACCAACCTAGTGTAAAATAGTGTACGAAGGGCATGTGCTTATGTGGTGGATAAAATACAAGCTGCACCCATTTTAGGTGTTTTTATCATTAACTGCTGTTGCATAAACTGAACATACAACGGGCTATGACACTGGATAAATCATTTGTTTCCACTTGTTATTGATGACATTTCATAACTCGTTTGGAACTCTGCTTTGCCCCGTCACTCGTGAGTTATGAGGTCATCAATCATGACTGGGAATAAATGATTTATATAAGTCATCCTATTATATATTTTAGGTACAGTATACAATAAAACACACACTATTGATTTCTAATATTGGTGCATTACTTCTGTCACATGTATTTGGGAGCCTGGGAGCCTATGTCATCTGTGGTGGCATCTGAGTTGGAAATGTTAAAGTAATCTCTGAGAAAAGAAATTCACAAATGAGATTGCTATTTTTTTTAATTAATTACTTGCTAAAGCAATGTTAAAGGTCACCTTAAATTAAAAGCATACTGTCTCAAGGAAGGAGAATTATACTTACGGGCCTGCAGTCAATATATAAGGTCACAATTTTTAAAGAATGCCCTCAAGTCCATTCCAACTCATAATGACCTCACATGTTTCAGAATATAACTGTGTCCATAGGGTTTTCAAGCCTTTGGGAGTACACTGCTAAGCCTTTTTCCAAGACACCTCTTGGTGAAGTTGAACTCCCATCCTTTAGTAGTAGAATACAAAATCATTTGTACCATCTTAGAACTCTAAACTCAGAGGTCTGTTGGTGTGATATGTGTTGCTGAATCAATCTAAACTCACAAAGGTCCCACTTGACAGAATATAACTGCCTCACAGGGTTTTCTAGGCTATAAGATATTTAGGAGCAGATTCCCAAGTTTCCTCCTATAGAGTCGCTGGCAATTTGACTTGCCAAATTTTTGGTGACAAGCCAAGTGTACAATCATCACATCACCAGAGTGTGCTCAAAAAAACTTACTGCCAAAAAAAAAAAAAAAATTAAAAAAAAGAAAACTCACCGCCATGGAATTGGAAGCAACTCATAACTGACTCTCCAGCAGGTTTCCTGAGGCTTTAAATCACAAGAAACTGCTCATCTTTCTTCCACAGAGCCTCTGGTAGATTCAGACCACCAGACAGGGCCACCTTTGATTTAGCAGGACAACTCCCTGCTAAACTGTTGTAGGTAAATGCTGTCAAGTTGAGTCTGACTCATAGCCACCTAATGAACAACAGATATGAACCATGTCCTCTCTTGCATCATCCTTCCCATACCAGACACACTTAAATTCATTACAGCAGACATTGTATCACTCCATCAAGATACCAACTAGGAGAGACCTTTTAAGCAAAGCCTGTGTCAGCCTGAGTAGCCAATAGATATACTGAGTAAAAATATCTCTGCATTCCACTAAAGGAGCAGGCCACTTAGTGGCAATGATAATACTGAATTATGAAAAGATTATTTGAAAAAAAAAGTTAACTGTTCAAAAGGGACACATGATTAGGTATTATTGTCATGACAGGAGTCCAGAATAATGCCTGCGCAGTACAGTGGACTTGAAGGGAGGGATTGCATAGCAATGAAAGAGTTTTTCTTTTACTCATCAAGGAGAAAAGTGAATTGGGGGAAAACGGGGTGGGCAGGGGGGAAAAGTGCAACAATGAATGACTGGAAACCCTAAGTCTCTGTAAGCTTTCATTAAAATTAATTAAAAAAAATAGGAAAGAAAAACTTCTATACATTTTTTAGAGATAAAAGGGACAGGATGGGGGACAACAACCAAAAACTCCTCTTCCTGATGATAGCTTGACCTTTTTGACTATGCTAAGAGGGAGTTTGCAAAAATTCTTCAAGGAGAATTTCTCTCTTTTCTCTGTCATTGCTATTGGGTCAGAACCAACTCCTTAGCTGACCCTCCAGTAGGTTTTCTAAGGCTATTAAACACAGAGGAGAGAGTAAGTAATATATTAACTTAAAATAAATGTAATCACAGAAAGTTATTATTTTAATGGCATTCTTTTAAGAAGGATATAATATCTTAAAGGATTATAGAATTTTTCTTTTACTTCTTTCCTATTTCATCTCCTCAGCTGACTTCCTTTTTTCCCCCCTCCCTTTCCCTTGATGAGCTTAAAACTATAAACATAGTTTAAAAATATAAAACCACAAGAAAATGCAAAGAAATTTAAGGGAAGCAATCAAAAACATATTGAAAATCAAACCTAGAATAACAACATCAAAAATCCAGGAACTTTCAGCTATTTGCAATTACGAGAGTAATTGCTATTTTAACATGTTTTGCTTGTTCCAGAGAAACTCTGGTTTGTAAGATGAAATTCAAGGAGTTTAAATCACAGAAAAATCTTTTAGCAGCTGATCAAGACTAAATATACAATCAAAATAACCCATTATCTACATATTTTAGTTGATTATAAAAAAGTTAGCTATCAAAACTGTATTGCACTGAAGATGTTGACCAGTTGTGTTCAATTCTGAGATGATTTTAAAAAAGAATAACCATTTTAATATGATGTATGAAAAATTTAAAATGGACATAAAGACAAGTCCTTTTTTCTAACAGGCAAGTATTAAATATTGACAATATTATTGAGAAAATTAAATCTTCCTTTAGAAATTTTTAACAAAAGAAACAACTTTCACCATTTTATAATGATTTAGATATGATGAAATCGAACACTTAAGTATTGTATTAAAAAGACAAAATGGCATCCTCAATTCTTTTCCGAATTTAATTCCATACTAATGAAAAATATTTCTTTATAATACAATGGCATAAATTTTAAAAAGTGAGATTTGGTTTCTTTTTCAATTAAAAAGATAGTACATAAATAAGTGCATCAGTGGTACATGGCTTAGCTAAAAAGACTTAAGTTAGTCTCAAATATATGTTTCTATAGAAATTTCACTTTTCAGTATTTAGTCTATATATATTTTCCCCAGGTCCTTTAATTGAATATAGTAAACACTGTAAGGCCTTTAAAGAATTCCATAAATAAAAGTATATACAAAATTTTGTATGAGACCATATGCCTGTTTGTGGGAAGAGAACTCATAAACACTCAAATTCTTAAACATTCATCAGAATCAAGGTCTAGAAATAAGCAAATAATATATTTTTTAGAAGTTACAAACCACTGATTCAAGAGACTGTCAATTACAATTAAGTTTATTTTTCATTCTTGCAAGTTCTTTATAAAGTTACTTTTAACTAGGTTTTCTCTCCACTGTTCTTGATATTTTTTAGCAATTCAACAGAGGAAAGTTGTTATACTTAATTTTTCTATCTTATTAGTGGACTTAAAAAAAACTTGATAGTACATACAGTAGTTACAAATATATAATTTGTGTGAAATATCAATTATATGTCATTTCCCTTCCCTCTAGATACAGTAAAAGAGTAGGTGCCACTATTGAAATATGACTAACATATGGAATCATTTAAGAAAAAAATAATTCACCTCCTCCAGAACTGAGGGTAAACCCTTAATGTTTTCTATTTTTTCAATGTTTTAGATTTTTAGATTTTTTAAAGATAAAATGAGATGTGGGAATATTATTATTTGATATTAGGTGGTGACTCAGAGAAGTAGGTAGTATATCTAGGAAGCATTTCTTGCACAGTTGTGCAGTAAATGGTATGATCAATCCAGGATAAGAAGAAAGAAGTGGGGGGGAGGAAGAAGAGGAAGAGAGAAGAAAGAAAGTGGGTGTAAATGTGTTTTAATCAGTTTAGTTGTTTTTTAATGATTGTGCCTCTCGACCATTAGAAATTCTGAAAGAGCCACAGCCAATGTATTTGGTCATGCACCAGGTTGAGTATGAGGAGACTGGGGACTTAACCCCAGCTCTGCTCCCGACTCATTGGGTGACCTCAAGCCAGTTAACCCATCTGTTGTTTTCAGAAGGTGATGGCTTTGAGACTGCCAGCAATTGCTGTGCATTAATAGGGTGACAGTCTGAGGAAGACGCCTGGGGCAGGAGAGCTTCAGTGTGAGGAAATCAGCCTTTGCTGCTGTGCCCAATCATGTCAGCAGCACCACTGCTCTTTCAGGAGGCGTCCTGCCATTGTTGCTCAGTTCCAGAACACCCCATGCTGCCAGAGTCACTACAGGGGGTCACCTTTCACAGCCAACCTCATTTTCAAATTTCCAGATCACAAAATCAAATGAACCAGTGTGTAAGGGTAATTTTTTTTTTAAACTTGTGATAGAGATGCATAGAAGAGATGCCTATCTTGGGAAGAGAGAATTACAGCGGGGGTCTTGCTTTGTGATGACTGGAAAAGAAAGTAGATCAGAAAGTGGCTTCTTGGGTTGGGGAATTATTTAGATTTTAAATTGTGTTTTGCTCTACATCAAATCGGATTAGATTCCTTGAATCTTCTAAGACTTTGATCCAGCCATTTCACATTTGCAAATTAAAAAGCAGCTTTGGCAGTAAAAATCATGTCAGATACAAGAAAGCTCAGAGGGCATGCAGGCAGATTTAGCCTGAAGGCCCATCCACTTGTTAAGTGTCTCATACCAACATGTTTGTACTTGTAGAAAAGATACTAAATTCCTGTAGCATCAAACATTCCCCGCCAGAGAGGAACATACTTATAAAGTTTCTATATATCTAATTTCTTTTTTATGGTACCATATTTTAAGCTCAGCAATAACGTATTCCTCTGGAGTTGATGTAAAAAACAGAGAGGGTCAGTGAAAAGGAGGCCGATTCTCAGCGATGTGCACTGATTACAGTAGCTGCAGCACAGCTAGAGCATAGCCGCCATGTGTGAACAGTGTGCAATAAGGCAGTGCTTTGTCCTGTTGTAGCTCATGTCACCATTGAGGCAGAGCCGGCTCAAGGGCGCCCGACAACAACAAAAAGTTGGCAAGGAAAATCTCGGTTGGTGCAAACAGTCACAAGACTCAGCTACGAAGCTAAAGGTTGATGGCTTGCATCCACTCAAAAGCCCCTCAGAAGAAAAGTCTGGCAATCTATTTCTCAAAAATCAGCTATGAAAACAATATGTACCTAGGTCTACACTGACATAGCTAGGGCCTTCACCAGTCAGAACTAAGTCAACAGCAAGACTGGTATAGATCCAGATCAGCAAAGTCTACAATGAAAAGTTGAATGAATGAATAAATGAATGAAATGAAATAAATTAATCCCGATACTTCTTTAATAGATTATCACATCTATTAGATTCACCTTAACAACCTTATTGATGCAAGAGCAAGATGCCTGAGTACTCAAATTTAAAACTTAAGGAACAGTAAATTTGGCTATGCCGAACAAGCTTGAAGAAGAAAAAAACACGAGTCCCCTTGTGAATAGGAAGTGTAAAAAGGAAGTTTGATCCAGAATGTTATCTTTCTAAACAATAAAGATTAGAACACGCAGTCCTCAAGAAATAAAGGGGTCAGCAGCTACTCCCAAGCAGAATCTTTCAGCGCAGTAACTTCCCAAAGCTGCCGTGTATGTGCAGAGCTTCATCAATACGGTTTGAAAAGCACACTGCTATTCTCTAGATAGTGCTCACTACATGAACGCTAACATAAATCAAAAATACTGGCGTGTGTTCCCTGTAGTCACTACTGCTTAATCCGCTTACTCTAACCCTTCCCACCTTCACGCAGGGTCATCTCTCCATGTAACCGACATATTCCCCTTTCAAAAATCTTTTCTTTCATGAAGGTTTATAAATGCTTTATTGATTTTTCCACAAGGCCAGTCAACTTCTGACTTCACAAGAAGAGCCGAATAAAGTGGCTGAATCCACTGCTGTTTTCCTACCTACATAACTAAAATGCCACAACCCAATTAATTTTAGTGCTATGGAATATCCTGACCATAGACTAGCCATCATCCATTGGATGCCCAGAGGAAAAAGGCCTTGCTGTGTTCCTGCCTGACTAAAAACTGACAAGGTTCCTGACCAAATTATTGCACTGATGAACTTGACTATCCTTTCATTCCAGTATGCTGGGGGAGGGGAAATCTTGATTCGAATTCTGCAAATATATTTTGGTATTTGATTCTTTTCTTTTTCATTAGATCAACTAATCATAAAGATTGTGCCATATATCATCTTGACTTTCAAGATAAAGTCATTTAAAAACTTTAAAATGCCTTTTCTTCACATTTCCTTAATAATTCTGCCTAATTTTTTCCCAAAATATCTAATACCCTATATACTACTATTTTTATTGTACAGTCAAATCAGAGATCGTCCCTCCTTCTCCAGGAAAGCATCTGATAGATTTGAACTGCTCACCTCTGGGATTACAGTGTAGCTTCTTGCCACCAGGCCACCAGAGCTCCCTTAAAAACTAGTACAAAAGAAGAGAAGACAAAGGTTCTCACCACTGGACCAATTGGCAGCATCAGGATGGATGGTGAAGAGACTGAGATTGTTCACAGCTTTAGTTTGCTTGGCTCCACAGTCAACACTCTTGGCACCAGCAGCCAGGAAATTAAAAGATGTATTGCCATGGGAAAGTCTGCTGTTAGGGACCTCTCTAAAGTACTGAAGAGCAATGGTGCTTCTCTGGAGACTAAGGTGTGTCTGATACATGCCATGGTCTTTTCTATCACTTGTTATGCATCAGAGAGTTGGACAGTGAATAAGGAGGATAAAAGGAGAATTGATGCCTTTGAGCTGTGGTGCTGGAGAAGAGTATTTAGGGTACCATGGACTGCTAGGAAAACAAACAGATTCATGCTGGAAAGGGTTAAACCAGGCTGCTCCTTGGAGGCAAGGATTCTGAGGCTCTGTCTAACATACTTTGGACATGTTGTAAGGAGAGACCAGTCCTTGAAGAGGGACATCACGCTTGGTAGGGTGGAGGGGACAGCACAGGAGGGGAAGGCCCTCTATGAGGTGGATTGATTCAGTGACTGGGATAATCGGGACGGGAGTGTCAGTAACAGTGCAATTGGCATAGGACAGAGCAGGGTTTAGGGCTGTTGTACATAGGGTCGCTATGAGTCACAAGCGACTCGATGGCACATAACAATAACAACATATATTACTATTATAAATTCTTTTAATACTTTACAGATACTATTATTTCTATTACTTTATATGTACTTTCTTTTCTGTCTCTCTATTTTCTTTTTTTCCTTTAAGCAATATTAAAAATGAATTTTGTTTAAAGAAAAAAGGAAACATACGTAGGCTTACTTTCTCCCTTCTCTCCAGAAAAACACAAAGGACAGTAAAATAATCTTTGATGGTATTAAATTTCCATAGAAAATAGATGTTGCTGTTAGGTGCTGTCAAGCTGACTATAACTTACAGTGATCTTATAAACAACAGATCTGAACCTAGTCCTAACCTGCAAAATCCCCAGTTGTCCCGACCTACACAGGCCCCTTGTTACAGTCATTGTGCCAATTCATCTCATTAAGTGTTTTCTTCTCTTTCACTTCCCCTCCACCATTTTTAGTATTAATGTCTTTTTCCAAGGACTAATCCCTCTTGACAGCATGACAAAAGTATGTGAGATGAAATTTCACCATCCTTTTCTCTAAGAACCATTCTGTTGCACTTCCTCTAAGTCAGGCTAACGTTAGGGATATCAGCACACCACTCTAGGGACTGACTCCAGAGCTTCTGTTTTCACTTTGCTTAATGGTATTGAGGTCTGTCCTTGCTCTCATATGGTAGGGTTGTCTGTTCCCCATCATCATTGAGTTATAATCCTTTGTACAGCTCTCTCTTCTTGTACTTATTCATTCACTAATTGATAAAAATTGGATTGTTCTCATATGGATTTCTATGAATAATGGTGCTATGCACTTTCACATTAAATTATTTCTATGAACATATGCTTTTATTTCTATTGGGAAGGTTGCTAAGTCCTATGGCAAATACCTTTATAAAATTTTATAAAGCTACCAAATTTGTTCTTCATTCTCCACACCTGTTGTATACCTGGAACTGTTACATTATAGGAAAGTCTAAAACCCAGTTGTTCCACGTCCTAATGTTAGTATTTTCACTTTTTAGAATAATCACTCATTCTATTAAGTGTGTAGTAAGATGACACTACGGATTACTTGAATTTCATTAATGACTAAAGATGCTGAGCATCTTTCATTTCCTCAGTAGTCACACATGGTATTAGCTTGCTTATTTTGGAGATACCTACTAAAATTGTTTGCCCATTTGTATATTGGATTGTTTGTCTTAATGTTATCATTGTTAGATGCTGTCAAGTTGAGTATGACTTATAAGAAGCCTATGAACAACAAAAAAAAATTAAATAAAAAGCCTATGAACAACAGACTTGAACCCTGTCCTATCCTGTAAGATCCCCATCATCTCTGACACATATGAGCCCATTGTTATAGATTATATTAGCCCATCTCATTGGGTATCTGCTTCTCTTTCACTGACCCTTTGCCTCTCCAAGGAATAGCCTCTCCCAGCAACATGTCCAAAGGATGAGAGATGAAGCTTTGTCATTTTTGCCTCCAAGGTTCATTCTGGTTGCACTTTTTTTAACTTGTACATTTATACGGAAGTTCATGGGATATTCAGTAATCTGCTCAACATCAAAACTCAAAGACATCATCCTCTTCTGTCATCCTTAGTCATTGTCTACTCTTAGATGCATATCAAGTTATTGAAAAGACTATGGCCTGAATCAGAGTTTATCAATATTTTTATTAAAATATCATGCTTTTATGTCATTTCTAAGAAATCTTTGATTAACTCAGATAATAATGCCACTAACAATAGTGGCATTTTTTCCATTAAGAAAATAAACATCTGATCTGTATAATGAATGCAATATACTTAAGAATCTTCATAATGTTACATTCAAAATTATTAGTTAAAAAATATGTTTACTTGGTAGAAAAAGAACTAGGGAAATGTATGTAATTTTCAAGTAAAAAGAACAGAGAAAACCACCTTGAGATGACATAGATAATAGAACTATCAGACAAGGGTACTAAATAAAGCTATTACAACTATGATCAAGTATGGTATTCTTGTTTAGTGCTGTCGAGTTGTGGACATCTCATAGCAACCCTATGAATGAAAGACCTGAACACTTGTATAATTTTGGTCACTTCTCCACGTTCATAGCGTTTCCGGAGGCAAGCCATTTCGGAAGTGGATGCCACTCCTGTTTCCAAGCTTGATTTAATTGTGAAGCTCCACCAAACACTGTCCACAATGGGTAACAATTATTGCATTTGCACATCAGTGTCACAGTCTTTAGCAACACAGCAACCATGATTTACCTCTGTACAGCAATACACAGACCACAGACCAGTGCTATACCACTTAGAAGAATGTTTAAAAAAAAAACAAAACACAAAACCACAAAAAACAATTTAAACCAGGCCTGAGGGCCACAGATTAAAATCACCCACCTTGGGCTTGGTAGCATATTTCTGTCCTCTAGGTCAACAGAACTCTATGTTGCTATTCTTATTGTTGTTATACCCAAATGGGTTTTTAAGTAGGAGACCTTATAACATAGCCTCACTCCCCTTAATGAATCAACTTTCTACCCTAATGCTCACCAATCCAGGCCAACAAGCTTCTGTAGAACCCGGCTCCTGTAGATGGGTTCAGAATTATTCCATGATCAAGTATATGAACAAATATTTGCAATAAGGAAAAACATAGAGAATCTTAGTGGAAAAAGAAACATATTTTAAAAACTAAAGGTTTGAAACTTGAAATACAATAACAGAAGTGGAAAAGTTACTGGGTGGTCTTAAATGTAGAACAGGTTTAAACTCGTAGATGAGATATATCAATTGAAATTGAAAGATAGTGGGGAATAAAAGATGGGAAAGAAACATGAACAGTGCCTCAGAACCCTGTTGAAAAATAGGAAAAATCTACCATGGGTAAGTGCAATTTCAGCAGGAGAGAATGGGGGCAGATAATTTAAAAAAAATCAATGGCTCCACAATTGTCTGGCACCAGTAGTCACAAAATCAAGGGAGGAATTGCACTGGGAAAATCTGCTGTCAGGGACCCCCTCCAGAGTACTGAAAAGCAATGATGTCAATCTAGAGACTAAGGTGTGCCTGATGTAGGCCGTGGTCTTCGCAATTACTTATTATGCATCAAAGAGCTGCACAAGACTAAAGATGACAGAAGGAGAATTGATGCCTTTCAATTGTGATGTTGGAGAAGAGAGTCTTGAACATACCATGGATTGTCAAGAAATCAAATAGGTCTGACTTGGAGAGGGTGAAATCAAGATTCTCCTTGGAGGCTATTAGAAGCTTCATCCCACATACTTCAGGCATGCAACCAGGAGATACCAGTCCTTGGAGAAGGACATCATGCTTGGAAAGGTGAAGGGACAGCACGGGAGAAGAAGACCTCAGATGAGATAGACTGATACATTAACAGGGGCATGGGGTAAGTGTGTTGGTTTGAGAGAGATTGGCTCAGGACAGGGCAGGCTTCAGAGCTTTTGTACATAGGGTTGCTACGAATCACAGGTGACTTGACAGCACATAACAGCAACAACAATGGCTAAAAATGTTCTAAATATTATGGTCAATAAATTTTCATATTAGATTATCTTATTATCAT
>NW_006399763.1:19705004-19710255 GCF_000299155.1 Elephantulus edwardii
TTTTTTTTAAAAAAAGGTACTGCAAAGACAGAGAAGAAAGTAAAGACAAAGATGGGTATCAGAAGATACTCTAAATATTGCACTATAACACAGAGAAGCCAAAGCAAAGGGAAAAAATGAAGTTACGGAGCTGAAAAGAAGATTACAAAAGGCAGCACAGAAAGATAAATGAGAGTATTGTAATGAAATGTGTAAGGATCAGGAGTCAGGAAATAAAAAAGGACAAAGTCAGCATTTCTTAAGCTGAAGGAATTGAAGAACAAATTGAAGCCTTGAGTTGCAGTACTTAAGGATACTGAAGGCAGAATGTTGAATGAACAAGGAAACATCAAAACAAGATGGGAGAAGTATACAAAAGCACTATACCAAAAATAATTGGCTGACACAGAAGAATTTCATGAAATAACATGAAGAAGGAAGTTGAAGCAACTCTGAAGGAAGTGGCAAAAACAAGGCCCCAGGAATGGATGGAATACCAATAGAAATATTTCAGCAAACAGATGTTGCCCTGGATGTGCTTACCAGGTTATGCTTAGAAAACTGGAGGATAACTACCTGGCCAACTGATCATGACAGATCTGTATTTATTCTTATTCCAAAGTCAGGTGACCCAACAGAATGTGGAAATTACCAAACAATATCACTAATAGCACATACAAGCAAGATCCTGCTGAAGATTTACCAGAAACACTGGAACAGTGTATCACCAGAAAACTGCCAAATGTGCAGGCTGGGTTTAGAAGAGTTCGTGGCACTAGAGGCAACACAGTCAAAATTAGATGAATCTTGGCTGAAAGCAGAGTACCAGTGGAATGTATATGTGTTTCACTGATTATGCAAAGGAATTTGATTTTGCGGATTACAAAAAATTGTGGATAACCTTGAGAAGAATGGGAATTCCAGAACACTTAATTTTTCTCATGTGAAATCCAGAAAATGTGTGCGTCAGGGATACATCCTATCTCCATACCTTTTCAGTCTATATGCAAAACAAATCATCTGGGAAGCTGGACTTTATGAGGAAGAAAGTGGTATCAGGATTGGAGGAAGAGTTATTGACAATGTGCATTATAGATATGACACAACCTTGCTTGCTGAAACTGAAGAGGACATGAAGTATTTGCTGTAAAAGTTCAAGGATTGTATTCTTTAATATGGATTGAACTCAACATCAAGGAAACAAAGATTCTCACCACTGGCCAACTGGAAGCTTCATTAAGGATGGAGAAGAGACAGAGATTGATAACTTTGGCTTGCTTGGTTTCACAATCAACACTCTTTGTACCAGCAGTCAGGAAATCGAAAGACAAATTGCATTGTGAAAATCTGCTGCCTGAGTACTGAAGGGCAATGATAACAGCCTAGAGACCAAGGTGTACCTGATCCAGGCAATGTCCTTTGTAATTATTTGCTATGCATCAGAGAGTTGGACAGCTAAGGGTGACAGAATACGGATCGATGCCTTTGAACTGTGATGCTGGAGAAAAATGTTGAACATACCATTGACTGCAGGGAGAACAAAGAGGTGTGTTCTGCAGAGGGTGAAACCAGGCTGCTCCCTAAAGGCAATGATTTTGAGGGTCCATTTCACATATTTTTGGCACATGTCCAGGAGGGACCAGTTCTTGGAAAGGGATATCATGCTTGGAGGGATAACACAGGATAGGAAGACCCAGGATAAGACTGATTGACTCCATCACTAAAGCAATGGGATTAGATCTGTCTGTGACAATGAGATTGGCTCAGGATAGGGCAGAGTTCAGAGCTAATGTACATTGGGTTGCTATGAGTTGCAGGCAAGTGACAGCGACCCTATGAACAAAAGTTCTGAACCCTGTTCTATCCTGAGCCAATATCACTGACTTTGACACTCCTATACCCATTACCTCAGTTACTATGTCAATATATCTCCTTCAGAGATATATGTCTTCCTCTTTTTTGTTTTCCCTCCATTCTTCCATGGTGATGTTCTTCTCCAAGGCAACATGACCAAATTATGTGAAATAGAGCTTCAAATTCCTTGCTTACAGGGTGTAACTTGGTTTCACCTTCTCCAGTACAAACCTGTTTGTTCTCTTGGCAGTCTATGGTACATTCAATACTCTTTTCCAGCACCACAACTCAGAGGCATCTAACTTCTCTTCTTCCTCTCTCATCCTCTGTCACTGTCCAGCTTTCTGATGCGTAACAAGCAATTGCAAAGACCATGGCTGGGATCACGCACACATTAGTTTCCAAACTGACACTGTTGCTATTTTAGCACTATGGAGACGTTCCTGACAGCAGATTTTCCTAATGTAATTCATTCCTAATTGCTGGTCCCAAGAATGTTTATTGTGGAGTCAAGCAAGCTGAAATTGTCAACAGTCTCAATCTCTTTTTCATCTATTATAGTGCTGCCAATTGGCCACGTGGTAAGAATCATTATCTTTTTTATGTTGAATTTTGACCCAAATTGATGACTGCAGTCCTCAACCTTTTGCATCAAACACTTCAGGTCCTCTTCAGGTTCTGTAAGCAAAGTTGTGTTGTGTGCATAAACAGATTCTTGGCCACATTCCTCCTTGTAAAGCCTACCTAGCCCGTAGCCTCATAAACGATCTGTTGCACATATAGATTGAAAATGTATGGAGACAAGAAGCATCCATGACACACTCTTTTCCTGATTTTGAATCATATGGTGTTTCCTTGCTCTGTCCTGAGGACTGGTTCTTGATCAAGGTATAGGTTTTGCATAAGTACAATCAAGTGTTTTGGGATTCCCATTCTTCTCAATGTTAGCTACAGTTTGTTGTGATCCACACAGTCAAATATCATTGCAAAGTCAACGAAACAAGATAGACATTCCTCTATTTCTCTCTCTCTCTTTATCTATCTATCTATCTATCTATCTATCTATCTATCATCTATCTATCTGTATCTATCTCTCTATCTATATTTATATCTATACCTACACCTATACCTATTTCTATATCTATATCATCTCTATCTATATCTATATCTCCACTACTTTAGAATAAGAAAAGTTATCAAAATGTACTTTGAGAAAGATAGAAAAGAAAGACACAACTTTATGCAGTCTACATAAATTTTAAATATAAAGACTCAAGTAGTTTAAAGTAACTGGATAGAAATAAACACATAATGTTAACAATAATATTAGGATGTTTATCATAATAGATTTACTTATAATGAGTAAACACTAAAGAGTTTGCATTCTGTCAACAAAAGTGTGAATAAACAATCTGTGATAGATCTATGCAATGGAGCAAAACCCAACAAAAAAAAAGGAACTACTGAGACATTGAACATCCTGGTTATATCTCAAAAACATACTGAGTAAATTTACATAAAGCAGAACAGACATACTGCATGCTTTTATTTATACTCCATTATAGCACAGACAAAATTAGATATGCAAAAGGTTGAGTTGTACCTGCTTTATGCTATAAAATGAAGAGACAGAAAGTTTAAAAACATGAAGTAGAACAAAACCTTTTTCTTTTCAAGACTTTGTTGGAGAATATATGACTAAAGGGCATTTTTTTATCTATTTTATTTTTACCTTATAATGTGCATGAAATATTTCATAATTTAATAATTTTTAGAAAATAGAAGTGGGTGAGAAAGTATATAGAAGAATACAAAGGGCAATAGTCTGAGTCAGGGGATCTGGTCTGTTAGTCTTCATTCAGCTATTAACTAGCTGGTACCATAGAGAACTCCTCCATACTGAGTGCTGTTGTGGTTGTGTACCATATAGTCAGAACCAACCCATAGCTGACCCTCTGGCAGGTTTTCAGAGGCAGTTAATTGCACAGAAGGAGAGCGTCCAAACTTCTCCTGCAGAGCAACTGGTGGCCTCAAACCTCCTGCCTTCAGGATTGCAGAGCAGCTTCTTGCCACATATTGGAGAAACTAAAAAAAAAAAAAACTCTAACTCGTTGCTATTGAATCAGCATCAACTCACAGCTGACCCTCCTTTGGGTTTCTGAGGCTATAAGTCACAAGGAAGGAGCTGGCCCATCTTTGTCCTAACATGGCTAGAGCAATTGATGATGTTACAAAGTAATAGGGGAAATTTCAGGTTTTGCTTAACAAACTGCATGTACAACCCTAATTTATCTAATTGTATTTTTTTTTAAATTTGGTGTACACTTGAGTTGGTTCTGATTCACAATAGCCTCCTCCTTCCCTATCAGTTTTCTGAATCTGTAAGTCTGGTGGATTCGAACCACTAGAGTCATGCAGCCTTTGGGTTAACTGTTCAACACTAGTGACTATGCTTCCAGAGCTTCACAGAAAGACATATATACACACACACATACACACACAAAGATGTAAATATATACGTGCACAAAGATATACAGTGTTGACATTCCTGAAGCTTATATTTCTTCGACAGAAAAGAAAATGTGAATATATTCTGTGTTTTACTCTGTGTGAATAGCTTGAAGATGGAGGAAGGAAGGAGACAAAAGAGCATCAAGGGTTTTTTCTAGGGCTATTATATAAAGGTAGTGAGATTTCCTGATTACCTAGAATAGAGTTGAATATATTGTCAAACTTTCAGCCTCAATCCCCATAAACATACTCACTTTAAAGAAACAAAGTATTTTTCTGATACAGCAATGTGTTGGAGATGAGTTCTGTTATCCTCACATAGCTCTTCTAAACTCAAATCAACAGTCAGAAAGAAAAGTAAGAAAATAATTTCATTACTCTACTACATTGGCACCACAGAGGACCTCCACAACAGCTTCTGACACACCTCCAGGTAACAAGCCCCAAGGCAGAGCCTAAACCGGTTGAGAAGGAACATTCAGGAGGCAGAGGGAAGCGGCTAAGACCAGGCACCACAGAGGACCTCCACAACAGCTTCTGACACGCCTCCAGGTAACAAGCCCCAAGGCAGAGCCTAAACTGGTTGGGCCCTAGGGCCGCAGGCCCAAGGGCCAAGAAGAAAAACACAATCTATACAGGAGTTTCTACAGGACACATCACCTTCCCTTCAGAGACAGTACAAGTAGACTTAAGGGACATTGGACACAGGAAAAAAAAATCTCTCCGACAAGCTGACAAGTCATGGGTCAGACAATGGGACATTAATTCTGAAGGCATTTGGTAGAAGTGAAGTGGTATCCTGCTGGAGGGTGGAGCTGGAAAACAAGTGGGTCAAGGCACTGGGCTAAGGGCAGGGACTACACTGTAACTAATGGTCAACTCCAAAATGAGGGATTTATCTTTCACT
>NW_006399763.1:19713150-19721685 GCF_000299155.1 Elephantulus edwardii
AGTAAAGAAGACAGGAGACATGAAGGGGAAGGGCTGTGAAGAGAAGAAGGAGTTTAATGTGTTGCAGAGCCTCTATGCAAAGATAAGGCAAGAAAGGAATTTGCCAGTAAATTTTGACCTGGGAATTAAGACTCTAGGTGAAAAGTGTCAGACCTCCATAATAGTAGAGAAGTTTCTGTTAAACAGCAATTGTTCTCCTAATGAGTAATAAGACTTGATTATCTGAAAATTGCTACCAATTAATGTGGTCTTCTTTCCATTTGACCAGGAAGCCATAGTTGGCTGTGTGTTTTTATCATTGCTTTTCTCCCTATAATAGAAGGATTCATTATCCTCCTACTAGACATCTTTCTGCCCTCTACTCTCTGTTTTCATAAACAGCTCCAAAAGAAAACAAACAAATCATAAGAAGGAAGTTGATTATGGATTAGGAAAGGAGAATTTTAAAACTAAACAAGCAATTAAGGCTAATCTTGCAGGCACACAAAAACAAAAGCAAGAGAGATTGCCTGAAATGTTAGGTTTCCATATTTAAAAGGGGAAAAAATGCTGAACATTATTAAAAACTATAACAGAAATACAACAGAACATTTAGAGTTCAATTATGTCATTAATGAAAAATAAACAATTTCTTTGATGTCATAAAATGTTTTTTTCCAAAGATATACACCTATTTTTCTGGTTAATGACTATGCCTTCTAAGTATGCCAAGGATGTGTCCTATCTCCATACCCTTTCAGTCAATATGCAGAAAAGATTACCCAGTAGGCTGGACTCTATGAGGAGAAATGTGGCAACAGGATTGGAGAAAGACTTATCAACAATCTGCATTACACAGATGCCACAACCCTGCTTGCTGAAACTGAGGAGGACCAAAAGCGCATGATGCAGAAGTTCAAAGACTGCAGCCTTCAATATGGATTGAAGCTCAAGAAAACAAAGATTCTCACCACTGGGCATTCTCACAATTGGTATCATCATGATAGACAGTAAAGATATTGAGCTTGTTAATAGTGTCCGTTTGCTTGTCTCCACAATCAACACTCTGTACAAGCAGCCAGGAAATTAAAACACGAATTGCATTAGCAAAGTCTGCTGTCAGAGACCTCTCCAAAGCACTGAAAAGCAACAATGTTAGTATGGGGGATAGAGTGCATTTGATCCAGCCCATGGTCTTTGCAATTACTTGTTATGTGTCAGAGAGCTGGACAATGACTAGGGATGATAGAAGTAGAATTGATACCTTTGAGCTGTGGTGCTAGAGAAGAGTATTGGATATACCATGGACTTCTAGGACAAACAGGTTCATCCTATAGGGGGTAGAGTGAAACCAGGCTGCTTCTTGGAGGCAAAGAGTCTGATGTTTCATCCTACATACTTTGGGCCTGTTGCAAGGAGGGACCAGTCCTAGGAGAGGGACATCATGCTGGGAAGAGAAGACGGGAAGCACAAGAGAAGACGACTCTTATATGAGTGCCTGGGGAAATGGGAATGAGTGTGTCAGAGACAATGAGGTTGGCACAGGATAGAGCAGGGTTCAGGGATGTTGTACGTTATGAGTTGCAAGCATCTTGGCAACACATAACAATAACAACAATAACATGCTTTTAACAGTATCTGCTGATAAAAAATGTGTTTAAAATTTTTAACCTCCGCTCATGTGATTTATTGACTCTGGAGGGTCAGCCGTAAGTCAGTTCTGACTTGATGGCACACAAAATAACAACAAGGTCCAAGACTATGGTCCTTAGCCACACTGTGGACCTGGAATAAAACTCATACATATACAGATAACCCTTCGAGCTGGCTCCACTTTTTGTCCAAAAATGTTACCATAGAGGCATTTGTTCCTTATAATAACCAACCTTATAAGGTTTAAAGAGTAGCATTTGCCCTAAGATAAAGTCCAGAAGGCAAGAAGGAGTAGGATAAGATTAATTTAAATCAAGCTCACAGGGAAAAAGTATGGAAAGAGTTATTACCTTATAAATATCATCATTCATTTTAAAAAACAAAATGTCTGTGAATGCCTGAATTAAAAACCTGTATGTTTTGTAAACTTTCACTTAAATTAGAATTAAAAAAATTATTTAAAAATGGAAAAGAAGATGGTGTGAGAAAATGAAAGCTATTAAAAAGAAAACAGAATTTAAAATAGTAGCATGTTAGAATGTGAGTTATAATTAAAAATAAAATTTTAAAAGACTAAAAGCTAAAGCTGTTACTATTGTGTTGATCCCAAATCATAACAAGCCAGTTGAGCTGACTTAAAGAGCCCATAGAGAGCACTGGCGACTTAGTGGTATGAAGCTGGGCCACAATCCGAAGGCACACAATTTGAACCCACCAGCTGCTCCAAGGGAGAAGGATGGGTCGTCTCCTTCTGTGTGATTTACTGCCTCTGAAGACCCACCAGAGGGTCAGAGACGGGTCAGCTTTGACTCAACAGTACTCAACAATAACACGGGTTTCCAAAGGCCATATAAATCCTTATGGTTCATCTTTGTTCCCATGGAATTAGCCGACGGGTTCAAATTGCTAGCCTTTTGGTTAACAACTGAGTAATTTAACCATGGGATCACCAGGGCTCCTGACGAAAGGAACAATATTGCAAAGATGTAGTGCTCATCATAGAAGAAGCCAAAGGATATGCATAAATATTTCCATTTTAGTATATGAGCAAGTAAAATAAAACTAAGTAGTACATTTTCCCCATTTCTCTTGTGTTTCTAGTTCCTGCTTACTTATCCCGAAAGCAGAACAGCCTGATGACGTGGAATAAGTGTACTTTTCAAACTCTTGTCCAGAAAAGCAATCTTAACTTTACCATCACTCAATATAAATTGAAAGTTGAGTCCATAGAAACATAATTTGTATAAAAACCCATTGTTCTAACTCATACCAGCCCTCCAATAGATTTCTAAAACTGCCTGTCTTTCTGTCGTGGAGAAACTGATGGATTCAAACTGCCAAACTTTTAGCAGCCTTTTGTTTAGCAGCCTTATGTGTTCCTTGCCTGTTGTTGTTATTGTTGTTAAGTGCCATCAAGTCAAGCACGACTCACAGTGACCCTATAAACAAAAGACCAGAGCCTTGCTCTGTAACTATTGTCATTTCTCTAAGTTCATAGAGTTTCCAGGGGTATGTTATTTAGGAAGTGGACATTCTCTGCTAGAGCCATCTAAACCATATGAAGTCCTAGTATTTCTTTAACTTTTACGCATCTATCCCTGGGTTAAATGAAACTACCAGGCTTGACCTGTAGCTTTTTCTCTTCACCATCTATATCTTCTTCATCACAGAAGCCCAGCCTCTATGTCTCAGAGCCCATTTTCAGAGAAAGTATATATGTTGATGAGGGGCCAGGTTATGTTTCTTGCTCCATATGTGTTTACCCACCTCTTATTGAGGCAGTGGGCACAGAAAAGGCATTCAATGGCAAGTACCTTAGAGGTACTTTTACTAACTTTTGCCTGGTCAACCAAAGCAATCAAGTAAACCCCAAGGATGCTGACCCCATGGATGTCAGAGTATGCCTGTGCTTCAGAGGATTTACAATGCCTGTGATCTTTCAATCACCAGGACTCTATTCTATGCCATCTCTGGATAGACTTAAAATGCCAACCTTAAGTTTGCAGCCAAGTACTTCACTGAGACACCTAGTAATTCTCTTTACATTATCAAGATGATGCAACTAAACATACAACTAGATTTCATCACACTGATGTGTTTATTTTTATAGATCCTAGTTATAGAACATATTTCTCCAAAATATATGGTGTTTGAGCTATGAAAACCCAGAAAGTAGATTTCCCACAACCTGCATACTTAAAATAGAATCACATCTCAAGAATCAGAGACACTGACCCTACATCTTCAACTTATCTGTTTCCTTCTTTGTGTTGACTGCTAGAAAATGGAGGGTGCCATGTGTTTCACTTCTAGTAGCATCGGAGGGCTCCACGGTGGGCAATTTCCCATAGCTGCACTCCATACTCTGCTTTCTCTCCTCCTCTGGCTACCCCTTGGCTAAACTTTCCTCACTTAGTTCTAAATTTATTTTATGTGTCTATGTAAGCCACCTTAATTTCTTCCTGAAACAAGGTGGGACATAAATAAATTGATTTCCCCCCCTTCATGATGGAAGTTATTAACTTTGCTGAAGAGGAGAAGGGGCAAAGGAAGACAAAATATAGACTTTGGCAATGTGTGGCTTATTTTAAGAGACCACAGGGATATCTTGTGAAGAAAAGATACTATTTCTAAACCACATTGTGTAGTTTTAGTTTTATGTACAGCACAAGGCAATTGCACAATGTCAACCCTTTTCATTGTGTTGCATCCATTATGTTAATGCTACAAAACATTTAGAGATATAAAACAAAGGAATGCAACTGGGCCAGATTAGCTTAGCTTTTACTTATGAACATTGGAACAAGAAAAATCGATGAAATGGTAAATATTTATACTAAGTGGACAGGATGACCTTGTTCTTGAATTATACTTTTCATTTTTAGGTAGTTTCTTCTTCCCTTCTATCCTTTCTTCTTTTTTTTTTTTTTAGAAAATTATCAATTTTTCCTAAGAGGCTGATTCTCAGGAGACAGAAAGACAAGTCACTGCTAGAAAAGAGCAGAATAATAACAATTTTAAAGGACTAATACTTAAGTTATTTGAATGGTTTCCTCAGAAATGCAGGTGCATTCTATCATAATCCGACAAAAGTATAATAATAGTCAATCTGAATATAGAATCTTTCTCCATTTGCCATTGTACCCCTACATCTTAGGGCCGTTTAACTAAAAGTAGAAAACAATGAGAAAGGAAAACATCACACACAGGCACACACGGCCATCCACTCCGAGACAGCAAAGGTACCTCTGCTTCAAGAACCCTCCTCAACACCCACTGCTCTAGGTTCAGGTAGAGAACGACCGTCAGTCTATTTTAGCACACCCATTTAAATTCTGTACGTCTTTATAAATGCAGTTATCATTACCATTGTTGCCTTATCACTCTCCATGATTGCTCTCTTTCAGTCAAGTACAAAGGCAGCCTGAATATAAATGTTTTGTCATAAAACTGCTATTCAAACAATAAAAAAGGGTTATAATAGTACTGAGAAAAAAATTCTACCCCTAGGGCTACACACACACTAGCAGTGTACAAATCAACAGGCAAAAAACCCCTCCAGCCACACTCTCTCTACCCCCTAGACTCTTCAACTGGACTTGTCCTCAATATCAGCATGGTTTTAGAGGAAATCTCAATTCTACCACATGGCTGAAAGATCAAGACTCTTTTTTAAAACATGGAATGGGGAGTAAACAGCTAAGTTGATTTTATCAATATTATCAAGATTGCACTTAAGAAAAACTGGAATAATCATATTGAGAGTTTCTATTTTTAAAACAGAGAGTTATTATTAAGGTTTCGTTTAAGAGAAAACATGCAAACATCATTTACATGAATGTATGTGTGTATGTGTTTATGTGTTCTTAGTAACCCACTAAGGATAGCCACCCACTAAGTAATTCTTAGACAGCTCTGGTGGGCTAGGGTTAAGAGTCTATACTGCAATATCAAAGGTACACAGTTCAAATCCACCAGCTGCTCTGCAGGAGAAGGATGGACAATCTCCTCCTGTGTGATTTACTGCCTCTGAAAACCCACTGAAGGGTCAGCTATGAGTTGGTTCCAAACCGATGGCAAAAAAAAAAACCCCAAAACCAAAAACCAACCAAGTAATATTTAGTGATACCTACCCACTGCTGATCAATTGATTCCAATATAAGGTGATACTCTAGTGTGCATCCGAGACTGTGAATATTTGTGGGAAGATACTACCCATCTTTGCCCATGGAGTAGCTGTTGGATTCAAAGTGCGAACCTTTCAGTTAGGATCATAAAAGGTAATGTGCTCCACCACCAGAGCTCCTTTTTACACTTATACATATCATATGCACATATATAGAAACATAAATATATGTTATAAACATATGTTCATATCCTATATATGCTTATATGTGTACACATAGGATATACATACATTTTATGTTACACATATGCAACATCATATGCAAAGATACACATTATACATACATACGCACACATATAAAATGCACACATAAAAATTTTTACACAGAAAATGGCTTTTGTTGGCATCAGGACTGGCTTTGCACTGCCACCCAGGGGCTGTCTACAACATTTAACACAGTGATTTTGCCAAGAGGCACTCAAAGTCATTACCGAATACATCCTGGACAGTCCTTCATAGTAGCTGTTAGCATTCCCATTGCATTTTCCTGTAGCTTTGGTGTCATTTCCCATAGCATGAATGCATATTGTAAAAAGAGGCAGGAAAAAAGCAAGAGAGAAAAGAACGCCAAACAAGCACAGGACCACCTAGAAGGAAAGAAACAAATTATACTGACAAGGCTGACAGTATTGTTATCTCAATCTCAAAAGAAAACGAAAAGAGGGAACGAGGAGAAGGAGGAGGTTTATCAGGGCTTCATGCCCACTGCTCTGGGTAAATATCCTTCCTTGCAACAATAAAGACAAATAAAGTACAAAGAAGGGATAAAGCAGAAGATTACAGACCTGGTCGGTGTTTGATAAATGGCACTCTACTTCACTCTGCTTATTGTGTACTTCATACCTCACTCCTGAATATGGAAGAGAATTTTATTAAAGATTTAGCCACGGTGGTGGTGGTGACTGGCTCACAGTAATTTTCCTACAAAGTAGTTTAATCTATCACAGGGCAGACAGTGCACCTTCTTACCATGTATCATATCTGTCTATTGAGTAAGTGCTATCCAAATGCAATTTCTTTTCATTTTTGGAACCTGTGATGCATATTCAAGATACACTTTCATTTTGTCTTTGCCCTAAATTGGGTGCTATATGAGATGAGGTGGGAGGGGAGGAGTATTAATAAAAAGGAATTCCACACTCCATGGTTTTTTTGTATCATTCTGGCTACATTTTGTTTTGTTTTGCGCTTTACAAAGAGAAATAGCATCATTTTAATGCCATGTATTATTGGTCACATGTAGTGTCACCAGGATCTTTCATAAGTATGGATCTGAATATGAAGTATTACATCATTGGTGGTGGAATAAACTTAGAAAACCATCCCTGTCAGATTCCAGTTTTGAGCTTTGCAGAGTACGCAGGGGCTGCTCCATTCAATAATGAGATGACTGGCACAATAACAGAGAAACCATTTCAAACAACATCAGAGAAACCATTGCAACCAACATCATTTGTTTGTTCATTATTTAGTAGAATGTAAATCCAGAAGTGACATGAACAAGCTCTCTTCACAGGGCTCTGTTAGGGGGTCACAGAAATTAGAAAAGTCCTGTGATATCACTCTCTGCTACTGGCATGAAAATGCTATTAGGAAAATATTTTAAAATATAGAGTGCAGGTGCCTCTCATGAAAGTCTATTATTACTTTTCTCACTACATTGCTTGATTTTATCACAATAAATTATTGTCTAATGTGATAATTGTTTCCATTAAAAGTTCTTGATCGGGGTGGGGGAGATAGGGTATCAACCATAGGGTTGTACAATTGAGTGGGGTGAAGGAAATGGAAAGGATCTTTTGTGGAAAACAATGTATTCAAACTTTGTAAATAAATCAGTATAAAATTAAAAAATAAGAATATTCACTTCTAAAAAAGTTATTGGTAAAAAAAGTTATTGATGCTTTTTAAAACAAAATTCTACTGTTAGTAGCAAAAGAAAGAAAGGTACATATTTCTGCTATGCCCAGCTTATAAACCATCTTTGAATATTTTTGCCATGCCCAGCTTATAAACCATCTTTAAAACTGATTGCACACTTGTTTTTTTTAATTCTAAGATGAAAAAGTATATATTTTCGTCAGGAAAACTAATCAGGAGTTATGGTTGCTTGGGAGTCTCAGGAAGAACAGAGAAATTTTGGTTAAACAGGATCAGTCTTCATTTATCATCACTTTTACAAAGGTACAATATCTGATCAATTTCCAGGATGTTCCCACCTCAGCAAGTTAAATTATCAATACTATTTTCTGTTTGGCCCCAAATATAAAAATAAAACTTGGAACAATAAAAAAATAGCTATTTATTAGATACAGTTTGAGCAATGTAACTTTGTCCAACTCCCTTAATTTAAAGATAAGAAAGCATTTGTCTTACAGGAAGTAATTTGTCTATTGTAAAAGTCTATAAAACATTTGTCAGCAATTTGGTAGAAGAGTATAAATTTTAAAGTCTGAAAGTTGTTAGCTTTGCTTGCACTTAACTATATCTGCACTAAACTTGTTCTGTGACCTTGGGTATTAGTTACATAAGTGTGTAAACTAAAAAGTAATAGTAATATTACTGTAATATTACTCTGAAAACCCTATGCACAAAAGAACACACGCAGATTAACAGAAAGGGCAACCTAGGTAGAACCATCAAGTATGGAAACACAAGGGAGGAGGAACAGCTGTAAGCAGACCCTAGTGATTGGTACATGGAATGTGAGAGCCATG
>NW_006399763.1:19724190-19785538 GCF_000299155.1 Elephantulus edwardii
GCGGTTGGCGCAGGATAGAGCAGGGTTTAGAGCTGTTGTGCATAGGGTCGCTATGAGTCGGAAACGACTCGATGGCACATAACAACAACATATGAGTTTATTATGGGACCAAGTGAGATGAAGCATATAAAATTATATTAGCACAATGCCTATCACAAGGGAAATTCAAGGAGTCAATATTATGGCCTTCAAGTTGTAACTGACTCCTAGCTAACCCTCCAGCAAGTTTGGGAGACTCTAATTCACACTAATAGCGATTGCCTTTTTCCTTCAGAGTCACTGACGTTTCTGAATTTCCAGAGAAGTCATGCAAGAAATGTTTAATAAATGATACCAATTAGTCAAAAATGGCCTAACCATCATTGTTTAGTGGGATTTCCTTAGTGATTTGTATGCATGTAGACTTCCTGTAACTTGTACTAAGGATAAAACAAAATTGAATTTTCATATAAAACAAAATGTTCACTTGTCAAAACAATCAAAATTCACTATAACTAATGATGATTTCCCTGCCCCTCTCCCCCCCCGCCCCCCCGCTTTTTGGAAGCAGGAGTGGCATACACTTCCTAAACCACATGCCTCTGGAAACTGGATAAATTTTGAGAAATGATGATAGTTATAGAAAGGCTTCGGGTCTTTTGTTCATAGGGTCACTATGAGCTGTGCTTGACTCAATGGCAATCAACAACAACAACAGCAACAACGATGATGATTTAAAATCTTACTATACAAATCAGAATGATTATAATGTTAGCCATGAGTCTAGAGAAGCAGAAAGTGGTAAAATGATGAATCAATAATGTTGCAAGTACCGTATATATTCACCATAGATTAACAATAAAATACACTGACAATTTTTTTCTAAACTTACTGAAAATAGATAAAAAATACTCATGAGTTTTATATCTATTTCTAAGGTTTTAAAAAGAAAATGGAATTTTTGTTATAAAATTAATATCCAGAATGACAAAAGCCTAGAACGTAGCACAGATTAAATAATTTATAATGTTACTACTACTAGCCTAGTGGCAAAAAGCTGCCTAGAATCCAGAAGGCATGCAGTTCGAAGTCACCAATTGCTTCAAGAGAGAAAGGTGGGCAATCACCTCCCAGTTGATTAACTGTCTCATCTCTGAAAACCCGCTGCAGGGTCAGCTATGGGTTGTTCTGACTCTATGGTATGTAACAACAACAACAGTCACAAATAAAATTTTTGAAATATAATTATTGAACTATGGAAGCCTAGTGGTTAAGGAGCAGTGCTGCCAACCCAAAGACATGCACCTCAAATCCACCACTGCTCCAAGGAAGAAAAATAGGTGATCTCCTCCTATGTGATTTACTGCCTCTGAAAACCTGCTGCGAGGTTAGCTATGGGTCAGTCTGACTCAACAGCACATAACATAACTCAGAACTAACAGCTTCTAACAATTTGGTTAAATTGTTAGTTTTTGAAATGTACATTTTGAAATTAATATTAAATTACCTTTATTTTATACATATACTCACCCTACACATTTTATATCCTACCTTTTTCCTACTAATGAATGAATGGTAAGCATTTTTCCATTCCATTTTATAGTATGAAAGACATGATTTAAGTGATAGAGTAATATATCAGTATACGATTTAACTTATTCCTCTCCTATTGTAAAATATTTATACTATCCTCAATAAATGTGTAATAAGCAAAGCTTTTTGCCTCTGAGAGTTTCCTTTAAATTAGACATTTCTGCCATTCATTAAAATGAAACTCCTTAAAGCAAAGCCACAGTTCTGACCAACCTGTACATGACTTCACTCACTGCCAACAATGTGGCTACTCAGTAAGAACCGCTCTATGAAACATGCCGTGTTATTGATTAACATTCAACAGAAACATTTTCTGCCACAAACATGATGAAACTAATCTGAGACTCGTATTACTCTGCTTTCCTTATGTTGACAATAAATTTTGCATGGTAAATGCAGTAATTACTGTTAAATACTATGAGCATATTATCAGAACAGGCCACTCTTCAGAGTAGTACATGATACTTAGCAAAGCAAAAGGTCGGACAAAAAAGACGACCAGCCTCATTGAGACGGATTTGCACAGAGACTGCAATAGCAGACCCGAACTCAACAGCAATTATGAGAATGGTACCAGGACCGGGCGAGTTTCATCCTAGTGCATGTAGAATCACTATGGGTCAGGACTGAGCCAAAGGTACCTAGTGACCACAACAACATACCCCGCCTTCCTCTTATGAGACTTCATAAAGAGCAATGCAATCAAAATACAGCCATTAGAACACCTGTTTGGAAAGGCACTAGAAGTATACCAAGAACTCTGGTGGCACAGTATAGAGGACGCAGATGCTAACATAGAGATAGGTGATTTGAACCCACCAGCCTTACTGCCTCCAAAAAGATTGTAGACTTGGGAACCCTGTGCTCTATGTGATTCTGCTCTGTCCTATAGAGATAGGATCAACTCAATGACAATAGATTTGGGTTTTGTTAGTAGGATACACATTTATAAGGAACCTAGTGGCTTAGTGACTAATATGGAGTTATACTGTCAACCCCAAGACAAGTTCAAATCCACTAACCACTTTGTGAGAGAAGGATGAGCCATCTCTTCCAATTTACAGCCTCTGACAATTTCTGAGGGTAAATTATGTATCAATTCTGACTCAACAGCACATAACAATAGCAACATATCTCTGTGTACCTAAGCTGCTAATGTGAAAGAATAAGTTTAGAAATTTAAAAAATGATGTTATTTCATAAATAGTGAAAAGTGGTTACATCTTTTACATGCTGCCTCTTTTTTAAAAAAAAATCATACCGCAAATACTAACATCAACCTTTTTACTAACTGACATTTCATATTCAAAGAACCCATTTACCATATACATTTACAGAATCTGAATATTGGAAGGTATACTGGACCAAGAAGAAATAAAACATCAAAATAATTTTGGATATGATGTGTGTCATCTTCACTAGTCTTGGAAACTTCCTATCTGCAGTAATTATAGAGTAATTTTGAAGTCAGATCATCCAAATAACAAAGAAAATACCAAATTACACCATGCCTGAAAAAAAGAAAGAGAAAACCACTTTATCATTTTAAGAATGATAGCAACTGTTCTTGGGGAGAAAAAAAAATCAATAAAAGCATATTCATATTGAAGTAAAAGATAACACAGAAATCTTTTCTTAAAAAGGAAAAAGAGTTTTAAGTGTGTACTTCCATGTTAAACTATAGCTTATTCATTGCCTTTAAATTCCTTCTACTCAGACTACTAAAGTAAAAAGCACGCTATTGACAACAAAAGAGTTTTATTTTTAATACTGATTTATTTATATTTGAAGCTGAGTATTTACAAGGAACTAGTTATAATGAAAAGTATGAGTGCATTTTGGAAACCATGAGTATTTTAACCACCCTTTTAAGATGCATTCACTGAGAGCCAGAAGCTCATCAACAGTGAGGATTAAAATCTATTCAACTACAGTTAAATAAAGAGTAACTGCAGTCATTTTTAAAAGTATTTTTAAAAATTTAGATTAAGTTTTTTTTCACAGTTCAAATAGAATCAGTTGCCAAGGTCAAGAGGACAATAAATGGTCAAATCAAGAATACATATTTTTACACCTCTTGCAAGACAGCACCTACTACAGCATAGCGCCACCTGGCTGCAAGCTGGAGAACTGTGTCATTTGCTCTCCTGAGAAAAATCATTACCTGGTATAGTTCTCCTGAAAGTCCTCCACTGGTGCTGACTCCATTTTCCTCATTAAAAAGGGACACATTCACACACTAATTTTAAATTTCTATCGTTTTTGCTATCTTGATCATTTTTTGTACTTTTTAGGCATATTAATTTAGAACATTTCTTTTTCTAAGGATATCTTCACTGCAACTGATCACAACTAAAGAAGATGAATGCATTCACATTTTTAAAAAATAATTTGTCATCAGTTTTCATGGTGAACACCACAACAAGTTCATTTACAACAATTGGTACAAAGGAACCAGTTCATTTCTACTCAGCTGAATTGCTGTCTGCTCCACTGGAAAAGGAAGCACAACATAAATAAATAATGGCCTCACATCTAGATGTATGAGTCATTCTGATTATATTTCTGTTTCTACACATATAGACATGTTTTAGTACAATGAGAATGTGTATGAACACATGTTTTATGCATAATAGTTATTGTTTTTGTTGTTCTTGTTGTTATGTGCTGCCAAGCATAGTGACCCTATGCACAACAGCTCTGAATCCCACCCTATCTTGAGCTAATCTCACTGTCTCCAACATGCCTACTCCTATTTCTCCACTAACTGTGTCAATCCATCTATCCAGGGTCTTGTTCTCCTGTGTTGTGTCTCCACTCTTCCAAACATGATGTCCTTCTCCTAAAACTGGTCCCTCTTTCTCTCAACATGCTCAAAATATAAGACAGAGTTTCAGAATCCTTGACTCCATGAAGCAGCTCAGTTTCACCCTCTCGAGGACAAACTAATTTGTTCTCTTGGCATTCCATGGTATGTTCAACACTCTTCTCCAGCACCATAACTCAAAGGCATCAATTATTCTTCTATCATCTTATTTATTGTCCATCTCTCATAGCAAGCAATTGGAAAGATCATGGCTTAGATCAGGCACACCTTACTCTCTAGACTGACATCATTACTTTTTAGTACTCTGGAGAGGTTCATCACACATTTTCCCAATGCCATTCTTCCTTTGATTTCCTGAAAGCTGGTGCCAAAAGTGTTGATTGTGGAGCCACGCAAGGTGAAATTGTTAACAACCTCAATTTCTTCTCCGTCTATCATGATGCTGTCAGTTGGCCCAGTGGTGAGAATCTTTGTTTTCTTGATGCTGAACCTCAATCTAAATTGATGATTTCAGTCCCTGACCTTCTGCAGAAAACACCTCAGATCCTCCTCAGTTTCAGCAAGCAATGTTGCGTCATCTGCATTATGCAAGTTTTTAACAAGTCTTTCTCCAATCCTGAAGCTCATTCCTTCTCATAAAGTCCAGCCTCCTGAATGATCTGTTCCACATATTAGAATGAATAATTTTATTAAATCCTTTACTTATCTCTTCACAATTATGTTCTTATCATTTGGATACATGTAAATCATTAAAGATACTTATAAATAGTATCTGTTTACACAGTCTGACAAGATGGAATTTGTTTAGCATCCATTAACGTTTGGTGATGGTGGTGTTGTGTACCACTGAGTCAGATCTGACCCATAACTGACTCTCCAGGGTCTTCAGAGGCAGTTAATCACACAGGATATTTTGTTCATGGAACAGTTAGTGAATGCAAACTGTGTCTTTACGTATTGCTTGTGCAAATCCCCACACTAGACCACCAGAGTTTCCTATTTTTAGATCTAAGCAAGTATTATTAAAATTATCATTCTTCATATCCATTGTTTTTAAAAAAATTCCAGGAGAAAAGTAAGGAAGATTATTAGATTCCTAATTTTGGCACAACTGAGATTCCAAAACCAATTTCCAGCTCTATCAGAAAGTACCACAACGGGTTCATGGTTCTATTGAGCTTGTGGGATGGCTCTATTTGGGTAAGTTAGTAACCCTGTCTGCATAACATTACAATTTTCTCAATTCTAAAAGAGAAGTAATATCTGACATATCCATAAGCATCGGGAGTATTTGTCACATGAACAAAAAAGGGATATTCTTTTACTTTGTGCTTTCTAGTCTCTTCACCTACAATCTCTCAAGATAAAAATTTTACCTTAGAACTAATAATCAAAATTCTCTGCTCCTAGATATTTAAAAGTATTTTTCCAGTAAAAATACTAGAGTAGAAGATGTGGCGTGGTCTAGCTTATATCACCACAAATTTCTCCTTTTTATTTTTTCTTTAAATCTCTTGAGATCTAAAGTGCATAAAAAGTAGTAGAAATATATAACAAGAAGGACATAATTCTTGTAAAATTGCTTACATTTGTTCTTGTTGATTCCCTTCCTCCCTCAAATCCCAAGGTTAGACAAGCAGCAGAGATTCCATGTTGAAAGAGAAAAGGGGGAATAAAAAATTACCTTCTTGCACCTACTTTTTCTGTACTTGCTTCGCTGCAATGTGAAATATGTTCAGCCTGATGTTGAAATATTTCTTTTATAAAAGGTAGTGATCTTATTCTCAGATTTAACATGGGTAACCAGCTCGTAGTAGTCACCAGAGTTGAATCACAGCTTCAACTGAATACCTTTAGGATCAGCTCCGAGCAGAAAGACATCAGGCTCTCATACTCTGAATGTAATTGTACGAACAAGCTTTGTTCTGCCTTCAACAGAATGTCTGTTGTTCTTTGCATTATCATCTAGTCTTTGGTTATCTAACACCTAATGTTTTCAATGAGATGGATTGACGCAGTGACTACAACAATGCACATGGACATGACTGAGATCATGAATGACACAGACTCGGACAATATTCAGAGAAACTGTTCATAGTGTGGCCATGAGTCATAGTCATGGCACCTCACGACAATAACGTTTCTAAGGAGTAGAAAAAATGTTCTTCCTGCTGATATTCTGGTTAGTTGCCAGGGAGTCAACTGTATTTCACGGTGACTACATGTGTGCAGAGAACAACTCCATAGGATTTGAAACACAATCAAATTCTTTTGCATAGTTGATAAGACACAAGTATACAACTTTCTAGTATTCTCTGCTTTCAGTCAAAATCCATCTGATATTCACAAAGATATTTCTCCTTCCACAGCCTCTTCTGAATCCAACTTGAATTTCAGTTTCCCGCAGATGTACTACTCTAACTATTTTTGGATAATGATATTATTTAGTAGTTTCCACACAATCATCTCATAGTCCATGCTGGATTATATTTTTTTGGAATGAGAACAAATATTAATCTCTTCCAGACAGGTGGCCAGGTACTTGTCTCCCAAATTTCTTAAACTATAGTAGAGGCAAAGATAACATACTTTGGGTGACACTTACCCCTTGCAGACTCAGTGAATGGAGGCCAGATGCTGCTACTCCTGTGCTAGGCCATACTGCTTTTCCAGATATTTCTTAACCATCACTTGACATCTCATCAGCTAACCTTTCCACTCTGTGCCCTTTCACTGTATGTTTCCAGCAGTACCAACCACTGGATGCAATATAAAATGAGAACATAAGGTTTCTTGTCCGTAATGAGTTTTAAAGCAGACAACAGAGCAGGAGACTAATCATGGGGCACTGTGACTGAACAGGTCATAGGACCAAGACATCAGTTCTCTTCTTTTTTTCTCCTTTTTTCTACAGTTAAACTTTTCTATTGCCACTATTATTATAATCTGTTCAAGTGAACCTGGAAATATGTGGAAGTGAACAATACAGAACAATTTTTGAACAATGAATGAAAGCTAGTGAATAAACTGAAACAACTTGTTTCTGTCAAGTCAGAATCAACTCATAACTGGTCCTCCACTGAGCTTCTGAGGCTCTAAAACATACAGAAGATTGTCTGTCTTTCTCCCACAGAGCCCTTTATGGATTCAAATAGCCAGAGAGGTGTGGTAATTGGTTTGCAGCACAACTCCTTACAGACTATGCCATCAGAACTCTCCAGTGGACAAAAAGGCCTCTTTTTTATATCTTGCATGTACAGTGCCAAGGAACATTCTATAGGGCTGATCAAGGAATTCCAGTGGTATCGAACCCCATTTGCCCACTGCAGAGTCCAGCCCAATGGCACATTCTGAATCTCCCGTTTCTTCACATTCATTTAGTTCTTATCAGATACTGGCTTCTGTTTTTCTTTAATGCAAATTTCCAAAAATAAAGAAACTACAAAGAACCCTTACGTTGGGTGAAAACCTGGGCAAAGACAGGACAGAAAATAGATTAAAGAAGTTAGTGTGGAAGTGGGATTATAGGCAAGGAAACGGGTTTGAAAGTTTTAGCAACAGTAACATAAGAGATGGAAAAAAGAAGGCAACTAAAGTTATTATGTGGAAGCAAAAGCAGTTGACAACTGATTGGCTGCAGGAGATAGGAAAGAAAACCCAAATTAAAAGAAAAAAAAGTTCTTGTTTGAGTGAAATGACACTATCGACCAAACTAAGAAATTCAGATTAAAAATAAAAAGTTTAGGTAATAAAACAACAAATTTTATGTTGGGTTCATTGTACTTGAAATGTATCAAACATAAAAATATATCTGCAGTCAGTTTTAGTGGAGTTTGAGGTTTATTAATCAAATATAGGCAAAAACAGTGATAAATAGAACAATAGATGCACAAACTAGTGCTGATTGAATACAGAAATAGATTTACAGGATATTTTTTAAACATTATAATAATAACATGCATTCTTTACTTTTACTACTTTTAATTATAAGTACAATGAGAAGAAAAACTGAATCAACATTATCACACTGAATGATTTTAATGTATTCCCAAAATCAATAATTTTAAATCTCAAGGCTATTATATTATTTTTTCCCCATTATCCTACCTCTTTAAGTGACATAATCTACTTGGGAATTTAAACAAGTTTAAGCATTTATTGTCGTTGTTGTTGATTGCCGTCGAGTCGAGTATGACTCATAGCAACTTTATGAACAAAATACCAATGCCTTTCCATAACTGTTATCGTTTCTCCAAGTTCATAGTTTCCATAGGCATGTGGTTTAGGAAGAGGATGCCACTCCTGCTTCCAAACCTGTTTTACAACTGGGAGGCCCACCAAACACTTTAGGGAGTTAAAATATAAATGATACTAAATTCTGGGGAATTTCCAAAGTTATAAGCTTCCAAAGATTTTCCTTCTGACCCCAGATCTTTGACCAAGATCTATAGAGAAAGTTTTCTTTAAGTAATAATTACAGGAAAACTCATGTAGTATTTTATTTCTACATAAACTAGACAGCAACTTTGTTTTACTTTAAGGAATAGCTCAAAATCATTTACACCTAGAATGATCTAGTTTGTCTTTGTTAATTTGTCTTGATAATAACTAAAATCTACCTGATTAGTTTGGAACTGTTTTGTTGTTGAGTACTATCGAGTCAAAACAAACCCATAGCTGACCCTCCAGCAGGTTTTCAGGGGCAATTTAATCACATGAGTGGAGACTGCCCATCTTTCTCCTTTGGAGTGGCTGGCTCTGTGCTTTTGGGACTGCGGCACAGTTTCTTATCACTAGGCCACATGGTGGGTTTATCCAATATAATCCTAAATCTACCTTTATGACTACATAGACATTCAATGTTAACAAGATTTTCTGAAGGTAGAATTAAGCTAGTTATTTTGGTATGGAATTTGAGGTAGTTATTTTTCTGTTGTTAGAAGTGCTTTCAGTCAACTATGTCGCATAGCAATCCTCTGAATATGCCCTATGTTGTGCCATTCTTCGGATCTCCAACATGCTCAAGCACACTGCTGTAGTCACTATGTCACTCTATCTCACTGAAGGCTGGCCTCTCTTCCACTGACCCTCAGCCTTTCTCAGAATGATGTTGGGTTTGGTTTGGTTTTGTTTTTTTCCAAGGTCTGGTCTCTCCTGATAACATGTCCAAAGTCTATGAGACAGAGTTTCACCATCCTTGCCTGTAAGGAATACTCTGGTCACACTTCCTCCAAGACAGATTTGTTTGCTCTTTATTCACTTTATTCATGGCTTATTCACTACTCCTTTCCAACACTACAATTGAAGGCGTCAATTCTTCTGTGTTCTTTATGCAATGTTCAACTCAAATGCACAGAAATTGAAAACTACTGTGGCTTCCATCGGGTGCATCGTATTCTTTATACTATTGCCCATGCTCTTTAGTATTTTGGGAAGTTTCATGACGGCTCATTTTCCGAATGTATTTCCTAATCTTTTGACTTCTGCTACCATGAGTGTTGATTGCGGATCTAGGTAGAATGCAGTCATTGACAACTTCAACCTTTTTCTCTACTTCACAGATATTAATTGTTCTTTTATTATGGTTGTTGTTCTGTTGTTCTGTTCTATTAGGTTCTGTGGAGTATGACTCATAGTGACCCTAGGAACAATAGATCTGAACCAGGTCCTATTCTGTTCCATCTTTATCATTGCTAACACATTTGAGCTCAGTGCTGCAGTCACCAGGTTAATCAATCTCATGAGGGGCTTTCTTTAGACAACTAATATTTGCAGGTTTGTATAGGTGGTCCAAAGTAAGGCAAGGCATGTCTTGATTGAAAAGATTAGGAAGATGCATTAGAAGAGACAAGAACCAAGTCTAAACCAAGCCATTCCTATGGGCAAGCCTGCCCTAAAGACTATGCACACAAAATCACACAAAATATCATGAAACGTAGGAAGTAGATGTTTGAAAACAAGAAATTAAAAGAACCCCAACAGAGTGTGGAGACTATAGAACAATATCATTAATTTCACATGCAAGCAAGATTCTACCGAAGATTATCCAAAGACGACTGGAACAACACATCAGCAGAGAACTTCCAGAAGTCCAGGCTGGGTTTAGAAGGGGTCGTGGTACTAGGGATATTGTAGCTGATGTTAGATGGATCTTAGCTGAAAGCAGGGAATACCAGAAGAATCTCTATCTGTGTTTCATTGATTATATAAAGGTGTTTGACTGGTGGATCATCACAAACTGTGGCTGACTCTGAGAAGAATGGGAATTCTGAGAACACTTGATCATGCTAATGTGAAAACTATACTTGGACCAAGAGGCAGTCATCAGAACAGAGCAAGAAAACACTGTATGGTTCAAAATGGGGAAAGGTGTATGCCAGGGATGTGTCCTATCTCCATACCTTTTCAACCTGTATGCAGAACAGATTATCCAAGAAGCTGGGCTGTATGAGGAGAGGTGTGGCATCAGGATTGGTGGAAGATATATCAATAATCTTCGTTATGCAAATGACACAACCCTGCTTGCTGAAACTGAGGGGGACCTGAAGCACTTGCTGCAGAGGGTCGACTGCAGCCTTCAGTATGGATTGAGGCTCAATGTCAAGAAGACAAAGATTCTCACCACTGGACGAATTGGCAGCATCAGGACGGATGGTAAAGAGATTGAGATTGTTAACAGCTTTAGTCAGCTTAGCTCCACGGTCAACACTCTTGACACTAGTAGCCAGAAAATTTAAAAAAAAAAAAGCAAAAACAAAACGCATTGCGATGGAAAGGTCTGCTGTTACAGACCTCTCCAGAGTACTGAAGAGCAATGGTGTCACTCTGGAGTCGTCTGATACAGGCCATGGTCTTCGCAATCACTTGTTATGCAACAGAGAGTTGGACAATGACTAGGAAGGATAGAAGGAGAATTGATGCCTTTGAGCTGTGGTGCTGGAGAAGAGTATTGAATGTACCATGGACTGCCAAGAAAACAGATTCATCCTGGAGAGGGTTAAACCAGGCTGCTCCTTGTAGGCAAGGATTCTGAGGCTCCGTCTAACATACTCTGGACATGTTGTAAGGAGGGACAGGTCCTTGGAGTGGGACATCATGCTTGGGAAGGTGGAGGGACAGTGCAGGAGGGGACGACCCTCTATGAGGTGGACTGATTCAGTGACGGGGTAATCGGGATGGGTGCGTCAGAGGCAATAAGATTGGCACAGGATAGAGCAGGGTTTAAGGCTTTTGTACAAAGCGTCGCTATGAGTCGCAAGCAACTCGATGGCACATAACAACAGCAACAACTTTGGAAACACACATAATAACACAGTGATAAATTAAACATAAAACTTAAAAGATCCAAATGACAAAAGTTAATACATAAAATGTTAAGAGATCAGATAACATATGCAATTGTGGTTATGTAAAATGGAACAACAGATTTGTACTCTGAATCATTAAAAAATTTATATCAATTCTTTAAACAGTAAGATAACAAACTCATTAGAAAAACAGGAAAAATTTAAAAAAGATTACATAAGAACAATTACAAGTAGATTATACAAGTAGAAAAGGATCTTTAATCTCAGTAGTAACCAGAGAAATAAAAGTTAAACAATGAAATGGCATTCTTCACTAAAAAGTCTGCAGCCTTAAATATGGATTGAAGCGTAACATCAAGAAAGCAAAGACTCTACCTCTGGACTGATTGGCAGCATCGTGACAGATAGTGAAGAGATTGAGATTGTTGATAGCTTCCGTTTCTTTGGCTCCACAATCAACACTCTTGGTACCAGCAGCCAGGAAATTAAAAGACTAATTGCATTGGGGACAGTCTGCTTCAGAGAGCTCTCCAAAGTACTAAACAGCAACAATACCAGTCTAGAGACTAAGGTGTGCCTGATCCAGATCATAGTCTTTGCAACTACTTGCTATACATCAGAAAGCTGGACAATGACTAGGGATAATAGAAGGAGTATTGATGCCCTTGAGCTGTAGTGCTGGAGAAGAGTATTGAATATACCATGGACTGCTTGAAGGAAAAACAGATTAATCCTAGAGAGGGTGAATGAAGCCAGGCTGCTCCTTGGAGGCAAGGATTCTCAAGCTTCATCTGACTTACTTTGGACTTGTTGCAAGGTGGAACCAATCCTTGGAGAGTGATGTCATGGTTGGGAGGCTGGAGGAACAGCGCAAGAAAGGAAGACTCTTGATTAAATGGATTGATTCAGTGACTAGGGCAATGGGGGTAGGCGTGTCAGAGACAATAAGATAGGAATATGATAGAGCAGGTTTAGGGCTGTTGTACATAGAGTAGTTATGAGTCACAGGCAACTTGATGGCACATAACAACAAAAATAGGAAACAAATACATTTAAATCTGTTGGAAACTGAGTTATAAATAGGTATAGATACTGTGAAGAAAAATTTGATATCATGTATTCAAATTTGACTTCTATATTCCCTAATTAATCGCACTTTTAGTTAATAAGCACAGAGGGCTCTACACATACAAACAAGGATGCATATGCCCAGATGTTGACTGAGGCTTTTATATAATAGCAGAAATCTCGAAAAACTTGGTGTAAGCTTCAATAAGGGAATGATTAAATAAGTATTGAATTTAGTTTTTCCATACCATGATATTAGTTAGCAGCTTAAGAGCATTAAGTAGGTTTATATGTATTTACACAGGAAAAGCTCCTAGATACATTACTAAATCAAAAAGCAAACTGAAAAATGATAAATTTATTACGAAAATATCTAGATAGTACAATTGGCTTTTAAATTTCAAGAAAATATTTCCCATACATGTGTATATATTATACACAGAAATACATAATGTATCAATCTTTAAAATCTCAAATCAAAATTATATAATCAGTATATAATGTGAACAAACATTCTAGAAAAAAGGTCTAAATGAATTCATCTGGGAGGTTGTATAGTCCAAAGGATGCATATCTTTATTTTCACTAGAATAGTGTTTACGATAATCTATTACATTAAATAGTTAAAAAATATTTACAAAAAAATGATTGTATAAGAGATAAACTAAGAAAATACTAAGAATTTCAATGAGTTTGAAAAATCAGGATTATTCTAGATGAAGTTCCATGCTTAATAAATAACATAGAAATCCCAGAACAATTAGAGATTTTGTGTTTGTACCCCTCCCACTCCTCTTCTGTGGCAGATCTCCCTTGAGGAAGGACTGCTTTTTATTTGGCAAGAATTGGGTCCATTTTAATATATAAAAACTTTCTCATTCAGACACTGTAGAATACCTTGCATATTCCATAATTCATGTTACTAAGAGAGCTCTGGTGGCTTAGGGGTAAGGAGCTGAACTGCAAACTCCAAAGGCATGCAGTCTGAATCCACCAACTGTTGTGTGGAAGAAAAATGAACAATCTCCTTCAGTGCAAGTTAATGCCCCTGAAAACTCACTAAAAGGGTATGCTATTAGTTGGTTCCAACTTCGTACTAAATAACAACAATGATGAGAAGATTCCTTGGAGAAGGAGGGACAATCTCCTCCTGTACCAGTCAGATCTGATTTGACAGAATACACACATAAAATAATAAAATGAAAAATTTTAAACATGAAAATTCCTTAAGCTCTAATAATTATTATTTACAAAATTGTGCCTTTAATACCAAAGTCACAAACCATAAAAGTAAAAATGTACAAATTGTATCTCATCAAAATCAAACTTTTGCTCTTGTGAAAAAAAATAAAAAGATAAGGCACAGATTGACAAAACAGTATTTTCAAATAAAATATCAACAATGGACGACTATCTAAAGCATGGAACTCTCAAAACTTAACAGTAAAACATAAGACCCAAATAATTCAGGCAAGAAATAAGCAAACCACATGAACAAGCATTTCACAGAAGAACTTCAGATGACAAATATGCGCACAAAGAAATGTTCAACATCATTTGCCACTAGGGAAAAACAAATTAAAACTAGAATGTGACACAACAGCAAAGCCACCAAAAGAATATTTAAATAAACAAAATCCATTGCCATTGAGTTGATTCTAACTCATGGTGATCCATCATCAGATTTCTGAGATTATAAATCTTTACAAGAGAAAACTGCCCATCCTTCTCTCATGGAGTGCCTGGTGGGTTCAAAGAAACACAGCATAAAACGTACGATGCCACTAGGTCTCCTTACACAATCACTAGCATGACTACAATTTTGAAAGAGAAAATGCCAGTAGCAATTTCTAGTAATAAAGTAAGCCACTAGATCATGTACATATTTGCTGTTAGGAAGAGAAAATGGCACAATTACTATAGAATTCTGTTTGGCAGATTTTTAAAAAACATAATTACACAATTATTATATGAGCCAGATGTTTTGCTCTTAGGCCTTTAACTCAGAGAAATAAAAACCCGTGTTCATATTAAAACATAAACACATCAGGATTCTTTGTAAAAGTAGAAATGATAGCCTAGAAATTCTTCAACAGGTAAATGATTAAATTATGGAGGGCAGAGAAGAACCTATACATAATGTGGAATATTACTCAGCAATAAGACCAAAAAAATGAACTATCAATATATAAAACAACTTGGATGATCTTTAGAGAATCATGTTGTCCAGAGGTGGCAAACCAAATCCAAAAGGTCATATACAATATGATTCTGTTTACTAACATTGAAATGACAAAACTTTAGTGGTTATAAAGGATATAGATTAGCAGTTGCCAGGATAGGACTGGAGGAATTTGGAAGGGAAATATAAAAGTACACAGGATACTTTTGGAGATGGACCTATACAGTATATTTTCCTATGGTAGTGGGAACCCGAATATGCACACGATAAAATTATATACAACTAAATTACAAATACAAAAGAGTACTAAGAAAACTTAAGATAGGTGGACTGTTACAATGTCTTATCCTGGTTATAGTGTTATAGTATATTTTGCAAAACGCTATCATAAGAAAATATTAGTTAAATGGTTAAAAGATTGAATATGTAATCAAACAATAGCAAAACTGTATTATATGATGGAGGAATTCTGACCCATAATCTCTGCAGCTACCATGCCTCAATCATAAGGGTTTGATCAATGTGCTGTCAAAAGTTTACTGTTCAAATTGTCATTTTTGGCCTTTGATTAAATGTTCATTTTGTGATGAAGTATTTACTTTATTAAGGAGATACAATTAGAGTGGGATTCAAGCCCCACCCTACTAAAGGCTTGTATGAGCTCCTGGGAGTTCAATGCTAACTGTCTTTTAGGAAGTTCGCTCTCCTGGGACAGCTCTGGCTGCACCTGGGCCATCACTCACCAGGCTCTGCAGCACTAGCCCACATCATCCATGGTCACATAAATCATTTCCATGACAAGTTTGAGTCTTTGTGAGATCTGCCAGTGGACCACCAAAGCTAAGAGACACAGAGGAGTAGGGGAATTGAACAAAGGAGAAACAGCTGATATCCAAAATCACGAAGTGGTTCAGCAGATCAAACATTTTGGACAATTGACTTCCTTTTGGTAACTATTCTGCTACTAATTGTAATAGACAAATTATGTGTGCAATAAATGATTGGCAATGTCTCTTTGCCAACTTCTCAAAGGAACATCAACATGAGAAAATCAAATAAAGCAGATACTGGAGATGTTCTACTCAGCTAGCTCTCCTCCAGCTTCCCCAGGTCAACAACCTCCAATCTGAGCGTACCTTAAACCTTTCCTTTCCTCCTCCTTCCCCTTTTTCTTATCACTATAAACTTTTTTCACTCTCTCAAAGGCCTTTAAATATCCAGCAAACATAATTCATGGTGGGTGACACCCTTGCAAATGTAAATCAAGAGTCTGTCTTGTTCTTATTTGCATGGTCGTTATTCCTACAATGTATATGTTAGTGGTGGTGCTAACACCATACCATTGAGTCAGAAGCGACTCAAAGCTGATTCTTCAACAGGTTTTCAGAGGCAATATCAGAGGAGACTGTCATCCTTCTTCCACAGAGAAGTTGGTAGATTTGAATGCGTTTGGGTTGATAGCACACCTCCTTTTCATTAAGCCACCAGCATCCAGTAAAATGCACATAGATCTCAGTATCTTTTTTTTTACAACTTCAAAAAAACTTCCATTTTAAAAACCTGAATAGATTTTTAAATGTTCTGTCAAGCATTCATCACCTATCACCTCTTCATGCTACAACTTTTTTTTTTCTTCATTCTACTGTATAAGGTCATTATAGAAGTCAGAATCTAATGGAGAAGGAAGAAAGATTGCAAGAAGGAAGGATAGAAAGAAGGAAGGTGGGAAGAAGGGAAGGAGGCAAGCATTTTAAAAATACCACAGATCATCTTTGATTACGTCTAAATATACTACTGTGTTCTAATTATTCCAGCTACTAGATTGTGTTAGGGGTAAAAATACCTCTTCCACCCTAAGGTTTGATTAGATTTTCACATATCTTATTTACTACTAAAAACTCTCAAGACAGATGTAAAATAAGTAAAAAAAAAAAAAAGATTTTTACAGCAGTCACAAAAAGAGGGGGAATTCCTAGAAAGTTTAGGGACAAGGTTTTCTTTTTTAAAAAATTTATTTATTTTTCATTTCAATGAACATCTACAGAGATTTTGGATTTCCATTCATTCATTGTTGCACCCTTCTCCCCGCCCACCCTCTTCCCCCACACCCCCCTTTGCTCCTCTCCTTCAAAAGCAAAAGAAAAACTCCCCATTGGTACACAATCCCCCCCACATCCCCAAACCCCAAATAATATACCCTAAGGAGACCATAAATGGCATCCAAGTAGATATATGTATACCCATGTTTATTGCGGCTTTGTTTACAATAGCAAGAAGTTGGAAACAACCTAAACGCCCATCAACAAACGAATGGGTAGAGAAGCTGTGGTATATTCGCACAATGAAATATTATGCTGCATTGAAAAACAAGGAACTCATGCAATATTATTCAAAATGGGTGACCCTGGAGGACATTATGCTGAGTGAGGTATCTCAGTCACAAATGCTATATGGTGCCACTGTTGTACAATGAGGCTGACATCGGGATGGGGGTAAGACTGAGAAAAACTGGATGAAATATGTTTACGGCATTGAAGTCTTTGGGGGAGAGAATATTTTAAAAGTATTATATTTTAGGGCATTATCTTTATCGTAAGAGTACGTAATGAGTGTTGCAGAGTGGATTATATTTGGGACAAGGTTTTCTAAGCAATGTACCCCTGTGTACATGAACTCAAATCTAACTACCATTAGCACAGCTGCAAATCTCCTAAAAGGCTATAAAAATAATCCCTCCAAATGACTTGTACATTTATGGATTAAATTCAGCACATATGTTTTAGACAGAAGCCTGGAAGAAACCAGTATACACTCTAAGCAACAGCCATAGTGAGCTCTGACTTGGTTTAATCTTCAAATACTTATTACTAAATATTATACGAGAGAAGTTTCTTTATGAGCCCCTTAGTCTCTGACACTCAAAATGGAGTCAGAGAGCAGCAAATACTGTAAAAACTGGAAGCCGGTTAGAAATATGCAATACAAACATACAAACTTAGACCCTCCACAAACTGACTTGACGCAGACTTTGAATTTTAGCAAGACCTCCAGGTGATTCAAATAGACAATCAAGTTCAAGAAGCACCACGCTAAAATTTGGTTAAAGAAAGTTTGTGCAAGTGCTTCAAAATTGTTGTGTCATAAAAAAAAAATGTTGTGTCGCATCCAAAAACTGATACGTGGATGGACCATTACACTATTTACTTGGATAGGGCAAGAAAAGGTTTCATTTCAGACCATTTTCCTTGAAATGCTAAAATAAAATAAATAATCAACTTGCCAAGTGCTTAAAATTCTCTTATCAACATTCAATTACTAATAATAAATCATACAGACATGTAGCAATTAGGCAAGGAGACAGCACTGCAAATAGTTGTGAATCTGTGAAAGAATAAATACACTTAAGATCAATCTTCTCAGCTAGTTGTCACTTTACAAATTCTGCAACATTTCCAGAAACATTGCTTCAACATCCAAGAGGAGTTTGAACTGCCTGCCACAAAACAATTTCCCATAATTTAAAGATAGATCTACCACTTACTGGCAGTATAGTTTTTTAAAAATTATTAAGCTATTTTTTTAGTTTCACATTCTTCATCTACAAAAATTAAAACTTTAATGCCTATTTAGAAGAGTTTGGAATGAAATAAAAAAATAAAAGAGTTACCACAATTCTCAGTACATGTTGAATGAACAATGACTGATCTCTTTAGTTTATAGTCCATTAGATTTTGTCAGATACAGCTGTCAAACGAAAAATTCCTAATTAGCAGGACCACATATCTTGCTCAATGATAGTTAAATAATGGTGGTGGTGGTGTTGATCGCCTTCGAGTCAAGCACAACTCATTGCTACCTTATGAACAAAAGGCTTGAAGCCCCTCTACAACTATCGACATTTATCAAAGTTCATAGGGTTTCCAGATGCATGTTATTTATGAAGTGGATGCCAGTCCTGCTTACAAACCTGTCATATAATGTCATTTATTTTATATGCCATTGAGTTGCTTGTGATGTATAGCGAACCTATGTACAGCAGCTCTGAAGCCTGCCCTGTCCTGAGCCAGTCTCACTAACTCTGACACACCAACCCCCATCACCCCAGTTACTGTATCAATCCATCTCATCCTGGGTCTTCCTCTCTTGTGCTGTCCGTCCACCCTTCTGAACACGATGTCCTTCTACAAAGACTGATCTCACCTGACCACATGCCCAAAGTAAGTGAAGCAGAGCTTCAAAATCCTAGCCTTCAAGGAGAAACTTAGTTTTACAGTCTATTTTGCGGGAGTTTTTGCAAAGATATCATTTAAAAACAATTTTATTGTGATGCTAATTAAAGTTTATCTAAAAGATGAATTTTCAGTCATTCATCAGTGCACATATTCCTTCCTCCCTCTCCATTCTCCCTTCCCCAATTCACTTTGTAAGGTACCCCTTACTCCAGATTGTCAGTTGTCATGCATATAATACCTAATCATACATTCCCTTCCTTCTTCTGGTCCAGTGCAATGTTCACTATCTATCTACCCTTTTCCTATCTACTCCCCCCCCCCAACAGCAGTATTTGCCCTTTTATGACTGAGATATTTCACTCAGCATAATATCTTCCAAACTCACGCATGTTGTGTAGTATTTTATAAACTCATTGTTTTTCAATGTTGCATAATGTTCTATTGTGTGGATATATCAATATTTTTTAATTCAAGTAGTCTGATAAAGGAAAAACAAAAATTTAATATAATGATTTTGTTCTCTATTGTTGCAAGGAGGGATGAGTCCTTGGAGAAGAACGTAATGCTTGCAAGGATGGAGGGACATGCTAGAGAAGACGACCCTGATTGAAATGGATTAAAACCGTGACTGGGGTAAATGGGGTAGGTGTGTCAGAGACAGTGAGATTGGCTCAGGATAGGACAGGATTTAGAGCTACTGTGTATAGTATCTCTATGAGTCACAGGTGACTCAACGGCAAATAATGACAACATGGTGGTGTTCAGAGACTGGGAATTTTATTATTATTCATTATAATAATAGCAGCAGCAATTCCTGATGTACAATATATTATGTGTCAAATTTTTAAGTTGTTGTCCAAAAACTCATTTAATAATCCCTCCCTATCCCAACTCTATGAAGTACTCCTTTATTATCCTCATTATGTATATAAATTGCAATGCACAGAGGTTAAACAAATTCTCTAAAAATTGTATGAATAGTCAAAGAAGAACCAAGATGTGACCCTCAACAGTACTTGCTCCAAATTCATGCTTCATTCACTATGCTATTATAATTTGTGATAGGTATTACATGCAACCTACACATTTTATAGATTTGTTAATAATATGATTCGTTTCATATTCAAATAAAATTTGAGTAACTGTAGTGCACAAAATTACTTACCGTAACTCTTGTAGTCATGCTCTTGTGACTATCATAGAATTATTGAGCAAAATTTGGCAAATAAGGTACATTAAACTCTTTTGGGACTAAGACCAGGAAAAATAAAGTGTATGGAATCCTGATGAGGGGATTGGTTAGTTTTGCCATTTCATTGGCTCTTAAGGGAGCCAATTCATCAGGTAGAAAAAGAATCTCACTATCATTAAAAAAAAAAGCCAAAAGCAGCTTTAACACCAGAAACTGCTCAAACCAATGAGTAGCAGAACCAGGAGACCAGCACAGTGCAGTGCAGGACTTCAACCCACGCAAGCCAACTACGGAAGAGGTAGCAATCCACAGATCAAACAACCTAAGAGCCTTTGGGTAGGAGACTTGCTCAAGTCTCCCTTCTACTTGGCATAGAGAGCCCTCTGACCACTTACTGGTATAGTTAAAAGGAGAAATGTAACACTTACCCAAACAGGGTAGAGCCCACAATGATGACAAGAAATTACTCTGACAAAAGTTATGTGGCCTGATTTATAACTTAGGGAGCTCTGATGGACCAGTAATAAGAAAACTGCCCTACAATTACAAAGTCAAGTGGTTCTAATCTAGCAGCTACTCTGTAGGAGAAGGACTGAAAGTCTCCTCCCATATGACTTACTGTCTCTGAAAACTCATTGTTGGGTCAGCTATGGTACTCAACAGTGCTCAACAACAACTTCTCTCTGGTGTCATAGTCCATGGAGAGTTGTACTATTAACCCCAAAGTTGTGCATCTCTGACTCCCAATCAGCTCTTCAGGAGAAAGATGAAAACTTTCCAATTGCAATTTATAGCCTCAGAACCTCAATAAATGGTCACTATTATTCAGTATGCAAATGAGAGTTGAACAGTGAATAAAGATGGCACAAGAATAGATGGTTTGAGTTGTCTGGTGCTGGAGAAGAACACTAAATAGTACACGGACTGCCAAAAGAACAAACAAGTATGTCTTGGAAAGTGCATAGCCAGGATGATACTTACAGAGAAAGACAGTGAAACTTCATCTCACAGCCTCAGGCATGTTAGGAGGGGCCAGTTCCTGTGGAGAGACATCATGCTTGGCAAAGCGAAGGAGTGAATGAACACCAGAGAGACTGATATGGTGGCTGTAACAATGGGCTTTAGCACAGCAGAATGATGAGATGACACAGGATCGAGCAGGACTCAGATCAATGTTCATTGTGCCAATATAAGTCAAACACAACTCGATGGCACCTAACAACAATGATAATAATATCTACACCCTTGGCACCAGCAGTTAGGAAACCAAAAGGCACTGGATTGAGAAAGTCTGCTATCAGGCTTCTCTCCAAAGTGCTGAAAAGCAGTGATGCCAGTTTGAAAACAAAGGAGTACCTGATTCAAACCATAATCTATTACGTGATAAACATCTGAAAGTTGGACAGTCAATAAGGATGATGGAAGGATTGACACCTTTGAGTTGGGGTGTTGGAGGAGAGTGCTGTATATCCCCAGGCTGCCAAAAGGACAAACAAATATATCTTGGAAAAGGTGCAGCCAGAGTGCTCTCTGGAGGCAAGGAGAGCCGAACTTTGTCTTATATATTTAGGTCATGTTGTTTGGAGGGGCCAGTCCTTGGAAAAGAACATTATTCTTGGCATTTAGCAATAACATAACAACAACAATAAACCCCAAAATGGCGATTTTGGTTATGGTTCTTTTTTCCTTTTTTTAAATTGTTATTAACGAAAATATACAGGAATACTGCACATTTTCCTCCTTCCTACTCCCTCCCTCCTCGCCCAGTTCACTTGCTTTTTCTTAAATCTCATTCACTGTTGCACAATATCCACCCTCCTCCTTTCTCTCCCTTCCCCCAGTCCACTTTACAATGTATCTCTTATTCTGAACTATCATCATGCATATAGTGCCTAATCATATAGTCCTTTAAACAGTTCTTTCCCTCATCTGTTCCAATGCAGTGTTCATTATCTAACCAATGTTCATTAGATAACCATTGTTTTCCTAATTTCCCCCCAACCTCTCATGTCAGTCCTGCATTATAACACTGGTAATATGCAGTATTTGTCCTTTTGTGATTGAAATACTTCACTCAGCATAATGTGACACTGGAGGACATAATGGTGATTTAGCCATGTACACCTACTGCATTGCAACAAATTAGCAGAGAAGTAGAGAATGGTGTGGGAAAGGTGGCTGGTGTCAGAACTAGTAAAAGGAATGGAGAAACGATGTTTGTCTGACTGTTTGGGCTAATGCTTTTGGTGTGTCCTTTCTGAAGTAAGGTGAGGAGTTCTAACATCATCATCTTTATCATCATAAATTTGAAAAATACAAATCTTAACAGGTCAAATGTTAATATATTCTAAAACTAAACTTAATATGTCACTGAAATACTCTGATTTTGCTTTTAAAATTAACCAATTCTCACAAAACAGTGTTCTCACTTCAAAAATGTGCCACCGATTAGAATCTTTCCTTACAGTGGTATTTTAAAAAAATTAAACAAATGAATAAAATCAAGTCTGAAAATTATGCAAAAAATTAAAATAGAGCTAAGAAAAATTTGTTTACACAACTAAAAAAACCCCTTTATCTAATGTTCAAAACTTAAAACTAGAAAACATGTGAGGGAACCCTAAAAACCACTTTATCACATAGAAGCCTGACCTTTCCCCCTAAATCAATGCATACAAAACAGAAAGTAGCACCAACTAAATGGCATTCACCTTCCTTAATATTAAAGTGTTAGTTACTTCAAACAACAAGGTAGAGTTTGAGCAGACACATTAGTTTGTCATTTATGCTCATTTGAGATACTTAAATGTGTCAACTAAATGGATTAAATACAGTAAAACAACAAAAAAGTGGGGAAAAGTAAATGTAGATTCAACAATTGTTCCTGAGGCATGACATCACAAATGGAACAGATTTATGATGATAGAAGTAAGATCATTTTATGAAAACTAATTCACACCTGTGTGTGTATAAAATTCTATATTAACAAACACAGTGAATAAAAAAACTCTTCTATATTACACAAGTTGTTGTTGTTATGTGCCACCAAGTAGGAACAAACTCATAGCTTACTTCCCAGAGGGTTTTCAGAAGCTTAAATAACAGCTTAAATAACAGCTGTAAATCACAACAGGAGGATGTTGCTCATCTTTCTCTCCTGGAGCAGGATTCTGGGGGTCAAAACCTCTATGTGCTTATAGTTCGGCATTGAAACTACTTACAACTAGTCTACCAGAACGCTAGTTAACTTACTATCTCCTCACTGCTGTCAAACCAATTAATGCTGACCAACCTGCCAGTGCTATTTTTGGCAGTTGTGAACTGCATAAGAGGTGATTTTCCAGCTTTTTCCCTTGAAGCGTCTAAGTTTAACCTGCCAATCTTTCACTCAGCAGTTCAATTCTTTAAATGCTGCTCCACCAGGACTCCATACATTGGGAACATGGAAGTAAATCTCAAAATTTTATGATTATATATTATACCTGTTCTTTTACTTTCACAGAATTTAAAAACTGTAATCCCAAAACATCATTGGTATTTTTTCACTTGAAATATATTAACTGCTTTTTATCTTCTATAAGAGGCTGACATACCTTCAAGAAACTCCAATATAATAAGGGATTTTGGTTCAGTGTGAGGAGAAAAAATTCACTTTGAGTGCTTAAAGTTACCATAGACCAAAACAGGGTGTCACATAATAGTTCCTTCTTGAGTTCTTTAAAATGAGCACAAGAAAATGAGCATAGTATAAATTGTTTTTAAAGAAAGGAATTGAACTGGAGGTTTCAAAACACTCTATGATTTCTTAAGCCTCCTCTGAATAGTGCAGATTTCTGAGACCTGAAACCATCCTTTTTTAAGTGCTTCTATCTAGATAACAGTCAATCTCTAGTGAGATCCTACTCACTGTCTGTTGTTGTTGTTGTTGTTAGGTGCTATCTAGTCACCTGTGACTCATAGTGACCCTGTGTACAACAGCCCTAAACTCCGCCCTTTCCTGTGCCAACTTCACCATCTCCGACACACTTGCCCCCATTATTACACGTCACCAAATCAATCCACCTCATCAAGGGTCTTTATCTCCAGCCTTGTTCCTCCACCCTCTCAAGCATGACATCCCTCTCCAAGGACTGGTCCCTCCTTGCAACATGTCCAAAGTATGTCAGACAAAGCTTCAGGAATCCTTGAGGAGCAGCCCGGCTTCACCCTCTCCAGGACAAACGTTTTCCTAGCAGTCCATGGTATATTCAACACTCTTCTCCAACACCACAGCTCAAAGGCATCAATTCTCCTTCTATAATCCTTAGTCATCACCCAGTTCTCTGACGTATAGCAAATGATTGCAAAGACCATCATGTATCAGGCGCACCTTAGTCTCCAGACTGATATCCTTGCACTTCAGCACTTTAGAGAGGTCTCTAACCGCAAAATTTCCCATCATAATATGTCTTTTAATTTCCTGACTGCTGGTGCCAAGAGTGTTGACTGTGGATCCAAGCAAACCAAAACTGTGAACAATCTCAATCTCTTTACCATCCATCATGATGCTGCCAATTGGCCCAGTGGTGAGAATCTTTGTTTCCTTGATATTGAGTCTCAATCCATACCAAGACTGCAGACCCTGACCCTCCACAACAAGTGCTTCTGGTCCACTTCTGTTTCAGCAAGCAAGGTTGTGTCATCTGCATAACACAGATCGTTAATATTGAAACTTTTGAATCTCTTAATTAACCAAATTCTTTTTATCTAAGTTTAATATTTTCAGTAGTTGAAAATGAGTCAAAAAGATCACATTAAAATCTTTCCAAAATTCAAATACGATCCTATAATCATTCATTTTATTTGTATCAATAATATTTGAGACTTTGCTAAGGGGTAGGCTTTTTTCCAGATACAAGTGATACAGTAATAAATGAAAATTGGTAATTGCTTTTACGGAGCTTATGCTTAAAGGAGAAAGAAAGATACTAAGTATATAAATAAGTAAATAAGGATTTCAAATATTTAATAGGCAGGGAAAAAATAAAACAGAGTAATAAAATAGTCATTAAAGATTTAATGAAAGTTGTGGACTTGGAATAGCTCTACAAACCAATTACATTTCATCTCTGATAGAACTGATGACAAAGAGCAGAAGGTCAAAGGTCTTAAGACCAGAGTAATCAAAGAACATTAAAAGGGCCATACATTATTCTTTGGGCACTAAAAAAATAATGCTAGAATAATTAAACATATACATACAAAAAACCAAACCAAAACAAAAACCCACAAAAATTAAACAAAGCAAAATCAGTTTAAGCCCTTACTAAATCCCATACTTAAAAAGTACCATAAAATGGTCTGTAGACTTAAAAATAATAATTTATATAATTTCTAGAACATAGGCTTCATCTTTCATGCTTTGGATATGTTGTTGGAGAGGTTATTCCTTGGAAGGCATAGCATGCCTGGATAGGTGGAGGATCAGTGGAAGAGGGGCCTGCAGCAATGGGTGCATGTGTACCAGAGATGGTTAGGATGGCACAGGCTAGGACAGGATCCAGATCTGCTATGGATAAGGTTACTATAAGTCAATCATCACCAAGGAAAATACTATGTGTTTTAATCAAAGAAGTCTTGGATAAGACTACACAACAAAGATGTGTTCATAATTACTGGTGTGGTATGAAGGGTTTATTGTTGAAAATGGCTTTACTTTCTGTATTTATTTTATTGGTTCACTTTGACATTACCACAGGGATGTGCAGGGAATGTGGATGGTGTGTGTTGGTAATTGGCTAGTATCATCACTAAACTGAGCAGATTCAGAGCAGATTTTGAGACTCTCACCACCAACAGAGAAGATACAGAGAATATACTAAGCGCCCATGAAGCCAGCCAACCCTGCGGGAAAGCAGGAGCTGCCACAGCAGAGAACCAGATTCCACGTGAGACAGAGCAAAACTGGGACTGCTACCCTACAGAACCAGAACCAAGGACTTTTGCCCAAGCTTGCTGGAGATCTTGAAAGAGGATGTCATAATTGGAGAAATAAAAGAGCCAGGCATTAGCCTAAAGTTGCAAGTTGAAGGCTGAAGGGCCTGTGAGCACACTTCAGAAGCGAACCTGACTGAGAAATTGTATCCTGCTAACTTCCTTAGTAAGCCTCATAATCATAAGGGTGCTGAGCTATTAATGGATTCCAGACTCAGTAGAAGAGAAGAATTAGTGGTGAAATTATTAGAAATAGGTGAGGGAGCATGGGGGACGTGTCTGACCTAATGGTAACTGATTCTGGGGTGTGGATGTTGTTAGTGTGGACAGTTCCCTGTTATAGAGTTAGTAAATTTGAAGGAGGCCAGCCTACACTATTCCTGCTCTTTTTACAAATGATCATCAATGTGAAAAAGTTAGAAACAAAGAGAAAGGAGTTGTAGTTTGAAAAATAACTATTTTTAACAACTATAATGGTCTTTCCATACTTGAGGGCTCAGCCACAGTTGCCCTGTCTGCTAGTCTATGTGTACTCTATTGTACATAGGATTTTCAAAGGCTGCTATTTCAGAAGTGGAAGGCCAATTCGTCTTCCTATTGTTGTTGTTGTTGTTGTTATGTGCCTTCGAGTCGTTTGCGACTCATAGCAACCCTATGTACAACAGCCCTAAACCGTGCTCTATCCTGTGCCAATCTCATTGTCTCTGACACACCCATCTTGATTACCCCAGTCACTGAATTAATCCACCTCATAGAGGGTCTTCCCCTCCTGCGCTGTCCCTCTAATCTACCCAGCATGATGTCCCTCTCTAAAGACCTGTCTCTCCTTACAACATGTCCAAAGTATGTCAGATGAAGCCCCAGAATCCTTGCCTCCAGGAGCAGCCTAGTTTAACCCTCTCTAGGATGAATCTGTTTGTTTTCTTGGCAGTCCATGGTACATTCAATACTCTTCTCCAGCACCACAGCTCAAAGGCGTCAATTCTCCTTCTATCCTCCCTAGTCATAGTCCAACTCTCTGATGCATAACAAGTGATTGCAAAAACCATAGCCTGTATCAGGTGCACCTTAGTCTCCAGAGAGACACCGCTGCCCTTGAGTGCTTTAGAGAGGTCCCTAACCGCAGACTTTCCCATCTCAATACGTTTTTTGATTTCCTGGCTACTGGTGCCAAGAGTGTTGACCGTGGAGTCGAGCAAACTGAAGCAGTGAACAATCTCAATCTCTTCACCATCTATCCTGATGCTACTGATTGGTCCAGTGGTGAGAATTTTTCTCTTCTCGACATTGAGCCTCAGTCCATATTGAAGGCTACAGTCCGTGACCCTCTGCAGTAAGTGCATGAGGTCCTGTCAGTTTCAGCGAGCAGGGTTGTGTCATCTGCATAACGTAGATTGTTGATAGATCGTCCACTAATCCTAACGCCACACTTCTCCTCATAGAGCCCAGCCTCTCGGATAATCTGCTCTGCATACAGGCTGAAAAGGTATGGAGATAGGACACATCCCTGGCATACACCCTTCCCAATTTTTCCCTATGTACAACCTATTCTTCTTCCTAGTCTGTCTTAATTACAATGCTAGATTCCCATCTTGTTGTGAGATCACAACAAACAGTGGCTGACTCTGCAAAGAATGGGAATCCCAGAACACTTGCTTATGTTTATGCCAAATCTATACTTGGACCAGGAGGCAGTTGTCAGAACAGAGCAAGGAAACACTGCTTGGTTCAAAATTGAGAAGGATGTGTACCAAGAATGTGTCCTATCTACATATCTTTTCAATCTACATGTGGAACAGATTATTGGGGAGGCTGGGCTCTATGAGGAAAAGTGTGGTATCAGGATTGGAGATAGAATCATCAACAATATGCATTATGCAGATAACACAATCCTGCTTGCTGAAACTGAGGAGGACCTAAAGCACTTGCTTCAGAAGGTCAAGGACTCCAGCCTTCAGTTTGTATTAAAGCTCAATATCAAGAAAATAAATATTCTCACCACTGGGCCGATTGGCAGCATCGTGTTAATGGTGAAGAGATTGAAATTGTAAACAACTTCAGTTTGCTTGGCTCTACAATCAACACTCTCGGTACCAGCAGCCAAGAAATTTAAAGACCAATTGCTTTGGGAAAGTCAGCTTGCTGTAAGAGACCTCTCTCAGCAACAATGTCAGTCTGGAGAATAAGGTGCAAATGAGACAGGCCAAGGTCTTTGCAGTTACTTGTTATACATCAGAAAGCTAGACAATGACTAGGAATGATAGAAGGAGAATGGATACCTTTGAGCTGTGGTGTTGAAGAAGAGTATTGAATATATCATGGACTGCTAGGAGAACAAATAAGTTCATTCTGGAAAGCGTGAAGCCAGGCTGCTCCTTGGAGGCAAGGATTCTGAAGTTCCATCTCACATACTTTGGACATGTTGCAAGTTGGGATCAGTCCTTGGAGAGGGACGTCATGCTTGGGAGCGTGGAGGGACAGTGTAGGAGAGAAAGACCCTCAATGAGATGGATTGATTCAGTGACTGGTGAAACGGGAATCGGTATGTCAGAGACAATAAAATAGGCACAGGATAAAGCAGGGTTTAAGGCTGTTGTACATAGGGTAGCTTTGAGTAACAGGCAACTCAACAGCACATAATAACAATAACCTAATGGTCTTATATATTGTCAGCCTCCCTACATGGAATATATAGGAAAGTGACAAATGGAAAGACTCAATAATGTCAGTCAGGACAAGGCCATGAGCCTACTGCAGAATATACTATCATAGTGTTCATATGCGGGTTCAAATGGAAGCTGAAAACAATTAAACAGGTTCAGAAGAGCAGAATGCAACCTTGAATATACTCAATCAGAATTTAGACAATAGTTCAAGAATAAACATAATGCAATGAACACTAGTGACTGAAAATCAGACGAGTTTGTGAGATAAAAGATATTTTTAAAAAAATTATGCATGAAGAAAGTAAAAGGTAATTGAAAGAAAGACCAAAATAAATGTCATAAGAGAATCTGAAATTTGCTCTTAGATATAGAGAAGCTAAAGTGAAATGATGAAGCAAATGAGCTGAAGAAAATATTTTAAAATGGTGATTTGAGAAAACAAAACAAAGCACTACAATAGCATGTGTCAAACCTTTAGTTAGAAAACCATAACAGAAGACACTTGGTATTTTCCAAGCTAAAAGAACTAAAGAAGAAATGGGGAAACCCAAAAATCTCCAAGCTGTCAACCGTAATATTAAAGAACTCCATAGAGAAGTTGAAGAAATACTAAACAACACAGGAACATCAAAAGAAAATCGAAAGCATGCATTGTCACTGTACTAAAAAGAACTAGTCAGTATTCAACTATTTCAGAAAGTAGCAAATAATTAAAAACTTATGGCATTCAAGAAGGAAGTCCAACCCGCTCTGAAGGCACTGGCCAAAAAAATCAAGGCTTCAGGAATTGACACAGTACCAATTGATACATTCATTTATACCAAATTTGCAGGACCATTATGTGGTCACGCAGCTGAAAGAAATCCTTAAGCGTACCTGTTTTTCTGCACATAAGAAGAAGACTTGTTATATGCAAAAGATAAAATCTGGTTTGTTGGAAGTGTAGAGGACTTAAAGTACTTAGTGATGAAATGAAAGACTGCAGTATTCAGTATGGATTGTACCACCACATACAAGGTGAAAATTCTCACAACTGAACAAATCAGCAAAACCACAATAAACATAGAAAATATTGAAGTTGTCAAGCTGTTTTATTTTGCTTAGACACACAAGAAACACTCATGGAAGCTATAGTAAACAAACAACATATATCATTGGGCTAATCGATGTTGTTGTTGTTGTTATGTGTCATCGAGTCGCCTGCTACTCATAGCGACCCTATGTACAACAGCCCTAAATTCTGCTGTCCTGTGCCAAACGCACTGCCTCTGACACACTCATCCCGATTACCCCAGTCACTGAATCAATCCACCTCATAGAGGGCCTTCCGTTCTGCGCTGTCCCTCCATCCTCCCAAGCATGATGTCCCTCTCCAAGGACAGGTCCCTCCTTACAGCATGTCCAAAGTATGTCAGACGAAGCCCCAGAATCCTTGCCTGCAATAGTATAGTTCACAGGCAGTTCCACTGCCATCTCAAAGGAAGGCAGTTCAAATCTATCTGCTGCTGTGAGGAAAAAAGATGAGTCTCCTCCTATGTGACTGATTGTTGTTGTAGTTGTTGTTATTGTTGTAGGAGACACTGAGTCGAGTATGACTCATAGTAACCCTATGAACAGTGGACCTGAACCCCATCCTATCCTGTGCAGATAGGGAACCATGGCACCAGACACGTCATTGCTGATGTTAAAGGGATCCTCGCTAGGTGATTGATAGCCTCTAAAACCCCACTATAGACTCAAATACTAGTCAACTCCAACTCTACAGAAATGAGGGGTGTGTTTAATTTACCTATATAACATATAACAGCATGTATGAGATATGACATTATAAAGCATATATATGGTGGTGATGGTTGTTGTTAGGTGTCATTGAGTTGAGTATATTTGCTAAGAAAATCATTCAAAAATGTAGGCTGCATGAAAAAGAATATGGCATCAGGATTGGAGGAAGACTTAGCAACACTCTACATTAGGCAAAGGTAAATTGTATTAAATAACCTTGCTTGAAAAAAGTGAAGAAGACTTGAAATACTTAAAGAAGATAAAAGACTACAACCTTCAGTACAGAGCACACCTAGACATCAAGATAATTAAAATCTTTACCTCTGGTTCAAGAGGCAGCATCATGATAGATATAGAAAAGAATGAAACTGTCAGGGATATCATTTAAGTTGAATTCACAATCCATGGTAGCAATTGTTGTTGTTGTTGTTATGCATGGTTGTGTCATCTGCGACTCATAGTGACCCTATGTACAACAGCCCGAAACCCTGCTTTATCCTGTGCCTATCTTATTGTCTCTGACACACCCACCCCCATTACCCCAGTGATTGAATCAATCCATCTCATTGAGGGTCTTCCTCTCCTGCACTGTTCCTCCACCCTCCCAATCATGGCATTCCTCTCCAAGGACTGATCCCACCTTGCAACATGTCCAAAGTATGTCAGATGGGGCTTCAGAATCCTTGCCTCCAAAGAGCAGCCTGACTTCACCCTCTCCAGAATGAACTTATTTGTTCTGCTAGCAGTCCATGGTATATTCAATACTCTTCTTCAACATCACAGCTCAAAGGCATCAATTCTTCTCTTATAAACCCTAGTCATTGTCCAGCTTTCTGATGCATAACAAGTAATTTCAAAGACCATGGCCTGTATCAAGTGCACCTTAGTCTCCAAAGTGACATCATTGCTCTTCAGTACTTTGCAGAGATCTCTGATAGTAGACTTTCCCAATACAATTCATCTTTTCATTTCCTGGCTGCTGGTACCAAAAGTGTTGACTATAGAGCCAAGCAAACCGAAGCTGTTAATAATCTCATTCTCTTCACCATCTAACAATCATGATGTTGCCAATCAGCCCAGTGATGAGTGTCTTTGTCTTCTTGATGTTGAGCTTCAATCCATATTGAATGCTGTAGTCAGTGACCCTCTGCAGCAAACACTTCAGGTCCTCTTCAACTTCAGCAAGCAAGGTTGTGTTATCTGCATAACACAGAGTGTTGATAAGTCTACCTCCAATCCTGATACCACATTTCTACTCATAGAATCCAGCCTTCTGAATAAGTTGTTCTGCATATAGATTGAAAAGATGCAAAAATAGGACACATTCTTGGTGCACACTCTTCTCAATTTTTAACCATGCAGTGCTTCTTTCTTCTGTTCTGATGACTGCCTCCTGGTCGAAGTATAGCCAAGAAATTAAAAAACAAAACAAAACAAAAAAACCACCATAAGAAAAAACCCAGTAACACACCACTATCTAACATTGGACAAATCTGATGTCAAAGACCTCTTTATAGTGTTAAAGAGCAAGGATGTCTTTGACCCAGGACATCGTATTTTCAGTTGTGAGTGTGAAAGTTGGACAATAAATACGGAGGACTGAAGAAAAATTGATGCTTTTGTATTGTGATATTGATAAAAAAGTATTGAATAAACCACTAGCAGCCAAAAGAGCAAGTAAATTTGTCCTGCAGGATGTGAAAATAGGGTACTCCTTAGAAAGAACTGAAATATTCATTGTCAGTGTGTCAGAACTGACTTCTGACCTTACAGTGTGTTTCTGAGGCTACAAGTAAATCACATGGAAGAAGACAGGCCATCCTTCTTTTACCGAGTCCCTGATGTATTCAAACCACCAGAGAAGTACTGCCTTTGGGTTAACAGTGTAACTCACTAGGTACTCCACCAGAGCTCTTTCCTTCGAGGCGAGGATTGTAAAATGTTGTCTCATATACTATGAGCATGTTGTCCGGAGATGCCAGTCCTTGGGGAAAAAAGACATAAAGCTGGGAAAAGAAGATAGTCAGCAAAAGAGACGACTCAGTGAAATAGTTTGTCACAGTGACTACAATAGGCTTGAGCATGACAGAGATTGAACGATGGGGCAGGGTAATACAAAGTTCAATCTGTTCTTTAGAAGAGTCATTATGAGTCGGGTTGACTTGAAGGCACCTAACAATTTTGTTGTTGTTGTTGTTGAGTGACAACAGATAGACTTGTTTTTATTGCAACTACTTATGAGCGAGAATAACTGCTCCATGTCATTTTCCTGTCTAACCTGTATTGAGGCAGATTGTCAGGGTTTTCTTCCTCAGAGATTCTGGGTGGATTTAAGCTACCAACTTTTTGATTGGCTGCTGAGTGCTTAGCTTTGCTACACGAGTCCTTTCCTGTTCCCTAATGATTTTTGTTTATAACATCCTTTTCTTATTTCATGTATCAAATAGTATTCAAATCTTTTTTAATATATGCATTATAAGGAAATAAAAAAACAAACTGTCTTCAAGTAGGGTCCTATGCATAGGGACACTCCATGTTGTCTCTACCGCTGTACATCTTAAAAAGAGCCTTCTCTTTTTCATGTGAAGTACCTGGTAGACTCGAACTCAAGACCTTTCAGTTAGCAGCCCAACTCTTAACCCACCATGTCAACAGGGTTCTTTAATTTTAAGAGTGAAACTTAGATATTCTGTTTCCTTCATTCTACTAATCTTTTTTTTTTAATTTTTTTCAAATGTCTGATTAACCTTGGTGCACACTAATATTTAAAAATGAAGCACTAAATATGTAGTAGGAAATTCTGTCAGCAAGTTGGATGTGTCACTGACTTCAATGTAGTGAACTGGCTTAGCATATGGCCTTTGTTTTGCATAATTCTAATTCCCATTATCTGGATGAAAGTGGACCAGCCTTCTGGTAGGTGAGCATTAGAAGGGATTGTATGTTTGGTCTTAACTTTTAATTGGAGATTTGCACGTATATCTACCTTTTTCAGTTAAAAAAAGTGCAATTGCACTTCAATTATACCCTACTCTATGCCTCTTGTTCATCATTCCAGACTTTATTAGTTAACCCTTCAGATTAAGAACCATCTTTCTCTGCTACAGTGAAAAACAAGGTACTTGCCTCACTATACTAGTGTGAAGAAAGAATTTGAGTTATAAATACTCCATATAACATTGGTAAATAACTCCTTCTCTCCTCAAAGGCATACCATATTCAGACTACAGAAGTATATGGTATTGATCACTCGTAATTTTTTTACAGTGCTGTGAAACAAATGAGCTTACTTTTGCTATACTCTCCACTCTCCTCACTCTAAACACCACTAAATGCCTTAAATCCTTTACAGGTAACGAAAACAGAAGTCTAAACCAGGTGTCAATTCTACAGCTCTTTTATATCCCATAAAATGTTGTTAAAATTACTCATGAACTTTATTCTCCTCTCCTGTTTGTTTTATCCATGTGTGTTTAAGTATTAATTTTTTCCTGACATTGTAGTTGATTTTATTTTCATGAGAAATAACTACAAATATTTGTCATTTATCTACCACATAAACTAGAAGACCATTATGAGAGGTTGTCTTTCATTTTGGTCTTATCTAGTCAAAACCAGTCATTGTGTTACAATATCTATAGGACAAACATTGTAACGCATAAGCCTATATTTTACCTTCAACCATTCTTGGTAGCATCTAGAAAGTAGCATTTACCAGCAGAACGAAGCCCTTGTAAAGAGATGAGAAAGTAAGGAAATAAAAGAATGAGAAAATAAATATGTCCTAAACATTTTCCCAGATGTACACTAACAATTTTAATAGACCTTAAATATCATCTTGTTTAAACTTTTATGCGATGCAGGAGTTCCCTTTAAAATACTCTCTTTAAAAGGTTCTCATCTAGTTTCTCCTTGACCATTTCCAGAGAAATGACTTCACTTGACACACCACTGCATTTTGGGTAGTTACATTTGAAAGCTCTGGGCTAGTCTGCAGCATATCCAGATCTCCAGTACAGTCATGCACGGAATACGAAAGGACTAGAATTAGTAACGATAGAGAATCTAAGCTTGTGAGTATAAAGTGGCAGCAGCACCAAAAATTATGTCTGGAGGCAGTGGGTCTAGTAGCAGAACCTTAAGTCAGAGTGAAACTTAATAGAGGTGAAAGTTGCCTTATCTGTACCCAATTGAAAATTTCTTCTGAAAAATAACTGCTATTTTCCTCTAATTGTGTCACATGTAAACCTAGGTCTCCTGTTGTCCCACATAGTCCTTTTACTATCATTATAATAAATGAATATTATAAAATATTTTTTAAAATATTCTTTCTGTTCATTACAGTATGTTTCTTCTGTGTAGACCTAAACATTTCTGATGACAAATACTAACTCCTAAAACTGTATATATGTACTAATTTTATGATGAAAAGTAAATAAAAATCAAATAACTCTGAGAAAATATTGCTAAGTAATGTTAAGAGCTAATGTCAACACTGGCACATGAACATCTTCATGGTCAGTTTATTTCTTTGAAAGAAGTCCTTTAAAGTTCTCTTTTCCCAGAGCACTGTACTTTATTCAGTAACTATCTTCTCTGGAACTAGTAAACAGTAAAGGGGCCCACTGCCAGGAAGTGTTTTCACTCCCTTCTCCTAATAATAGTATGACGGGAGCCCAACTGCTCAATGAATAGAAAATGAGGGCTGATGGTCTATTCAAATAGTTGAAGCTGAATTATTACTTGAAAAAGGAATAAACACTTCTTGGATTTTGCTGAAATAATTAATGTTAGTTATAACTCTATAAAAGAATATAAAATTAAAAGTAAACTTCACACATCAGTATGGTAGAACTTATTAGAAAAGTGGGAAACAAAACAAACTCCCCCAAAACCCTCACTTCTGATTTTTTTAAAACCAGTACATATGGCAAAAACATAAAATCACAAGGATTTATAAAGGCATGTTTGGCAGATTTTTTCCGTTTACTGGGATTGTGAGCTATAAATTGAGTTTGGGACCCCCCTCTCCAAGAAAAAGTTATTAGCTTTCAGAATAACTGCATTTTAGTGGATCAGACATAGATAAAAGATTTCCATTATGACTGCTTTTAGCTATGATTTACAGTGGCCTACATTGTTTTATAATGACTTTCAATTTTGAAAATGTACATTCACTGTTAGTTTTATAGATGTAGTCACAATTGATTGTGGACTTGGGAGACTGATCCTTCTAACTCAGTAACAAAAAGAAAATTTTTAATGTACAATAAATAGGTATTCTGGATACATTTATAAGCATATGCTTTCATAGTAGAATTTTAGAGGGAACACAAATGTTAAAATGTCCTAATGATTGTTTAACTATTTATACTCTTGAGTTAGGTTCTGGAAAATATTAATAAATAAAATTTGCTTGGTATAGTTGTATAGTATACTATATAGTTGTATAGTTTCATAGTAGATGGTCACCATAAAAGAGGAAAACCCTTGACAAGATGAATTGACACAATGACAGAGATGGTGAGGACAGCACAGGATAGGGTAGATTTCAGATCTGTTGTTCATAGCTCATAATAACAATAGATTCAGAAACTAGCCACCCATTTGTCTAGATACAAATGAACATTTCACATACTAAATTCCCATCTGAATTTAAGTCAGGAAAACTAAAAAATTACAAATTTGACATAAAAGTGCAACCAGAACATCAATTCTTGAATTATTCCACCCACGTTTTTTCTTTACTAGTATCTAACTAGATAGGTTTACCAATAAGATCAACTCAAGTTTTTAACTATGATAGCATCAAGTTTTAAGTTCATTATAAAGTTCCATTAATCAAGCCTGGTATTCCCTACTTTTAAATCCTTTCTCCTGTAGCAATATCCATACTCACATTCCTTACTCAAGATCATTCCTACTCCAAAGTCAATAAATCAACAGACTGTCATCAAATTGAAGCCAACTCATAGCTGACTCTTCAGCATGTTTCAGAGGCTGTAATCTCATTGGAGGAGATTTCTCACCTTTTTTTCCACAGAGCAGCTAGTGGATTTGAACTGCCCATCTTTGTCCTGGCAGTAAAACTTCCTATCCACAGATAACCAAACATCTAGGCCTCAGATCACATTCCATCCCACCCTACCAAGTGTTAACTTTTTCCTCTGGTATAGGTTCTTTCTCCTCAGTTTCTAGACCATTACTCTCATCTCTTTCTCTAACCTTTTCCTCTGGAACCAAAATCCATCCAACCAACATGTCTTTTGCCTCAAGTAATTAATATCCTTCCTAGTCCTTATCTTGTCTTTGTCTTCTTGACATTGAGCCTCAATCCATATTGTAGGCTGCAGTCCTTGACACTCTGCAGCAGGTGCTTCAGGTCCTCCTCAGTTTCAGCAAGCAGGGTTGTGTCCTCCGCATAACGCAGATTGTTGATAATTCGTCCACCAATCCTGACCCCACATTTCTCCTCATAGAGCCCAGCCTCCCGGATAATCTGTTCTGCATATAGGTTGAAAAGGTATGGAGATAGGATGCATCCCTGGCGTACATCCTTCCCAATTTTGAACCATGCAGTATTCCCTTGCTCTGTTCTGATGACTGCCTCCTGGTCCAAGTATAAGTTTCGCATTAGAACGATCAAGTGTTCTGGGATTCCCATTCTTCTCAGAGTGCTGTACATAGGGTTTTCAGAGGCCTGCTATTTCAGAAGTGGATGGCCAATCCTTCTTCCTAGTCTGTCTCAATGTGAATGTTCCGATTTAGAGGAGTATTAGACAGACCAGCAAATTAAAGGTATATCCCTTATTGCGGAGTTAACTTTAGTGTCAGTGTTGTCCCTGCCTTTCTCACATGCACCTTTACGCACTTATTTCCTGCTTCAAGATGCCACAGGATATCCATCCACTTCTACCCCCTCCCTTCACATCTATCTCCCTTTCACCAGCCCTCCATCTAATAACTTATATATGAAGCTTCCATGCCTTCTGTGATTTCAAACACATCAGCTGATGGTAGTTCCTTATGTTGGGATCAGTGTCTCTGAAGTTTAGTCGCAATATTTATCGGTCAAAGGTGATGCATCCTGTAGAATTGCTGTGTAGATAGGCTTTTCTTGGCCCGAGGGCCTGCGGCTTATCGCGGGCTTATTGGCGTCTCCGATTACCTGAGAAAACAGGGTGGGTCTGCGGGGTCTGCTGGCTGTCCTGTGAGGTGCCCAACTTCAGCTAGTCAGAGCCGAGTCTCTGGACCAATTGGCAGCATCAGGATGGATGGTGAAGAGATTGAGATTGTACACAGCTTTAGTTTGCTTGGCTCCATAGTCAACAGTCTTGGCACCAGCAGCCAGGAAATTAAAAGGCGCATTGCCATGGGAAAGTCTGCTGTTAGGGACCTCTCCAAAGTGCTGAAGAGCAGTGGTGTCTCTCTGGAGACTAAGGTGCGTCTGATACAGGCCATGGTCTTCGCAATCACCTGTTATGCATCAGAGAGTTGGACAATGACCAAGGAGGATAGAAGGAGAATTGATGCCTTTGAGCTGTGGTGCTGGAGAAGAGTATTGAGAATACCATAGACTGCTAGGAAAACAAACAGATTTGTCCTGGAAAAGGTTAAACCGGGTGGCTCCTTGGAGGCAAGGATTCTGAGGCTCCGTCTAACTTACTTCGGACATGTAGTGAGGAGAGATCGGTCCTTGGAGAGGGACATCATGCTTGGGAGGGTGGAGGGACGGCACAGGAGGGGAAGGCCCTCTATGAGGTGGATTGATTCAGTGACTGGGATAATTGGGATGGGAGTGTCAGAGACAGTGAGATTGGCACAGGACAGAGCGGAGTTTAGGGCTGTTGTACATAGGGTCGCTATGAGTCGCAGGCGACTCGACGGCACATAACAACAACAACAGTTCTTATCAGTACTCTTCACTGAGACAAGATCTGCACGCAATATAATTTTGAATCATTTATTCTTACTTAAACACAGTAATCTTAATTCTTTTTTAATTATTATTTTATACTGGCTTATTTACAGTTTGAATACATTATTTTTCACACCAGATCTTTCCCATTTCCTTTACACACATCCCACTCATCAAATTGTGTGACGCTATGATTAATATCCCTACCAATCCACACCCCTTTGCTTCCACCCTATCAGCCCCTTGGATCCTCATACTCATTCTAAAATAATGGTCTTATACAATATTTGTTCTTATGGGACTGAGTTAGTTCTCTTCCCATAATGCTCTTCAGTGCCTCTCAAATTAGGTAATTATTTCCAAAATCATTGCTCCTGTAGGCTGTGTAGGATTCCATTGTGTAATTTCTCAATCCGTTCAATTGTGGTTGGGCATCTGGGCTGTTTCTATATTCTTGTGATGATGAATAACACTGCTGTGAACATTGATGTATAAGTCTCCATGTGTGCCTCAGTTGTCATTTTCTCGGGGTATATTCCAAGCAGTGGAATAGCTGGGTCATATGGAATTTCTATGTTCAGCTTTATGAAGAGGTGCCAAGCTGCCTTCCAGAGTGGTTGTACCATTTTACAATCCCACCAACAATGTATAAGAGTTTCTGTCTCTTATGAACTTTGTATGTAAAACAGTATTTTTTTTAAGTGTTCCTAATTTGCCACATCATCACCAACATTTATTACTTGCTGTCCTGTTAAACTTTGATGCTGCTACTGGAGTGAGATGGTATCTCATAGTGGTTTTTATTTGCATCTCTCTTCTTGCCAGTGATTTTGAACATGTCTTCATGTGTCTGTTGGCCATTTGAATATTTTATTCTGTGAACATTTTTTCCATGTGTTTTGTCCATTTTGTCTTTTTCTTGTGGAGGCCCAGGAGTAGTCTGTAAACTTTCATTACAAGACTCTTGTCTGAGATGATATTGCCAGAAGTTTGTTCCTAGTTGGTAGGTTTTCTTTTCACCCTGTTAGATGTGCACAGGGATTTAATCTTTAGAAGGTCCCATTCATCAATTTTATCCTCTCGAGATTATATGTTTCTGCCTGTATTTGGCAGTCCCATTATACCATAACGGCTTTCTAAGCTTGATCCCAGTTTGTCTCTTTAAACATAATAATTTTAAGATATTTAAGCATAGGCATTTAAATCCACATGGAAAATCAGATGGAACATGGTATTTTATCATTATTATACAACAGAACTACATTTATATGATTACTGATATCATTAATATCACATACTGTACCAATCCATCTCACCCTCCTGCTCTGTCCGGTCACCCTTCCAAGCTTCACGTCCTTCTCCAAGGACCAGTCTCTCCTGGTCACGTGCATAAAATATGTGAAATGGAGCTTCAAAATCCTACCCTCTGGTGGAAGAGGCTGGAAGCAGAGGGATGTGGATGTGTGAGAGGAAGAGGGTATCATTGGTTTGTACAATTTGATGGGTGGGGGTGTGAGGGAAATTGAACAAATTTGTTCAAATATGTATTTGAATGTTGTAAATAAACTAGAAGGAAAAAAATAATCCTACCCTCCAAGGAGAAACTTGGTTTCACTCTCTCCAAGACAGACTCATTTGTTTTCTTGGCAGTCCACGATATGTTTGAGAATCTTCCCAGCACCACAGTTCTAAGGCATCGATTCTTCTGCTGTCATCCTTATTCATTGTCCAGCTCTCTGATGCATAGCAAGTAATTGTGAAGACCATGGCCTAGATCAGGCACACTTTGGTCTTCTCGTTGCTTCTCAGTACTCTGGAGATGTCCCTGACAGATTTTCCTAGAGCAATTTGTCTTTTGATTTCCTAACTACTGGTGCATGGTGTTGATTGTGAACCCAAGCAAGCTGTAATTGTTAACAATCTCAATCTCTTCTTGATTACCATGGTGCCGCCAATTGGCCCAGTGATGAGAATCTTTGTCTTCTTGATGTTGAGCTTTAAATCCATATTGAAAACGACAGTCCCTGACCTTTTGCAGCAAGTGATTCAAGTCCTCCTCAGTTTCAGCAAGTAAGGTTGTGTTATCTGTATAATGCAGGTGTGTCTAAGTCAGTGAGAGTAGCTCAGGACAGAGCAGGCTTCAGAGCTGATGTACATAGAGTCATTATGAGTCACAGATGACTCCACAGCACAAAATAACAACAATAACATCACCTACAAGTAAAATCTTTAAATAATCTAAAGATTATTTTAAAGTAGTTGGAAAAGTTTATAAATAGAAAATTGCCAGAAATTCAAGCTGGACTCAAAAGAGGCCTGGAACAAGGGATATCATTGCTCATGTCAGATGAGTCTTGGCTGAAAGCACAGAATATAATAAAGATGTTTACTTGTGTGTGTTGTTGGGGGTTTTTTACTATGAAAAGGCACTTGATTATATAGAGCAAAACAAATTAAGTGGGGATGGGTAGAAAGAAAACAAATTATGAGTAACATTGAGATGAATGGAAAACCCAGAACAATTGTACTTGTGTGAAACCTATACCTAGACCAAGAAGCTGATGTGAGAAAAAGGTGGAGGGTCAGACAAAGAAAGCTCTCCCTGAGATGGATTCACATAGTAGTTTTAAGAATGGGCTCAAACATATTGAATGAAGGTGCTACGGGTGGTGCAAGTCATGGCAAGACTCAGTTCTGTTAGTCTTAGGGTCATTATGAGTTGTGTTCAACTTGGCAGCATATAACAACAACAAGCTTTTTAAAGATTATTTTAATAAAATTTCCAAGTAAAGGGTAAATTAACATTTATTCGCCAACTTTGTGCCACTCACACATCAACTAGAACGGCCCAGGGTGCTAGCTCTTATCTTTTTACTTTCTGATGAAAAGGAATACAAAACAAAAATCCATTCACAAACATAACTTTCTAAAAAGATCATAGTTATTAAAATAGTTCAGCCAGGATTTGAACCAATAACTGAACGACTCCAGATATTATACATATTTTGATACCTTAAAACAATACTTCTTTTGTTTTGTAGCAGTGAAGTCTCTCTAAAAGAACTAGCTCTGAAAATTCTGGGAAACCATTTTTCAATGTCTAGACCAAGCCAAAAATACCAAGAGAAGTATATTTAATATACCTTGATAATGAGAAGTCCGATTTACAGTGGGGTAAATAATTTAAACTAAATAACATAGTTTAAGAAAAAAAAGAAAGAAAAAACAAGACAGCAATCTTCTCATGACTTCATTCTATTAGCAATGTTTACAGGAAGTGAAATAGAAGGTATCACTTCAACTAATGCACTTCAGAAGGCCTGAGAGTGAAGCAACACACTATTAGCAATGATGCTAAGAAAACACATATAAACCAAACTCTCATGAAGACCAGAATCTATGGTCACCCAACCGAACACTGAATACTTAAAAAAAATGTTAGCACCTGTGTGACCTCATTTTGTAGTGTGTAATAATATTGGGTCAGTGATAATTAAAATTGCTTGGCTAAATGTTAAACTTTGTTTAAATTAATATTTATCCATTTTGTCAATGGGCAAATCTTAGATAATATAAAAATGAATTACTCCAATAGATAACAAGTTAAAGTACTTATGATTCTAACTATTCTTATATCAACAAATATCAAATAACTTTTTGAGTGAGAAGGTATCCCATTAATAAAATAAATAAAATCCTGAGAATGTATAACAAATAATTGAACTCATCATCTCTAAATCTGCAACTAGTTTGATTTCTAAATGCCTCTGTCCATAACTTTGTTGTTGTTGTTGATTGCCGTTGAGTCAAGCACAACTCATCTCAACTCTATGAATAAAAGGCCTGAAGCCTTTCTATAACTATCAGCATTTATCAAAGTTCATAGCATTTATAGAGGCATGTTGCTTAGGAAGTTGGTGCTATATAAACAGATATCAAAAGCAAGAAATAAATACAGTTCATTATACTCAATATAATTAATACAACTGATGACCAGAAAATTGTAACATTACTGATTTTTCTAATAAAACCACACCTATATATTAACATCCACACACAAATATTTATCTTGCAAATATTTTTAATACTGCATCTACAATATGAATAAAATATGGATAGACAGAAAGAAGTATCAACTCCCAGCAACTTTAGGATATCAAAAAGAAAGAGGTGGGGGGAAAGCCTTAACAGCATTCTAGGATAAAAGAATGAAAAAAAAAAATGGTAGTCTTACATGACTGTAATGTTTGAGAAGGAAGAATAGCTTTGACCTTATACTTTAAAATAATGTTTGCATTAGATTTTTGGCATTGATTTCTTAATATAAAATAAGAATTACAGGATTGATATTTTCTATATGTAGTGTGGCAAAGTTTGTCTCTTCAGGTGAATTATCAGACATAACACAGACTACTTAGAAAATGGAAATCAAATTATCAGTCTTGAGAAAATCTTTATGCTAAAATATAGAATAAAATGATCCATAAGTAAAATCTTCCATCATTTTATTCCTAACTTTAATACATCTTTTAGATCACTTAACACCAAGCCAGTGAGTTTTAAAATAGCCAGTGCATTGTATATATGCAAACATATTTACAAGTTAATGAACAAATTACTTACATGTATGCTACAGTAAACATGTTTTGTGATCATAATCCAAATGTGTCCTTGGTACTGCAGGTATATTGGGTCAATCACCTAATTTTTCTATTACAGAAATATGTTTATTTATAAATTTAAGGAAATTGGCCTAGTCTGTCCTACTGTCTCCTCAAGATTATCATGAAGGTTAGACAAAATATTTTCTAAACTGTAAAGCATTTTACAGCTGTAATTATTATTATATAATACATATTTAAATACTGAATAAATTACTTCAAGAGTACAAGACGTTATCCAAATGAGTTGACTATGAATTCACCTAGTTCAGCATCTTGCCATTAATTCATATCCATTGAGTTGACAGTGATGCCAAAACATAATCAACAGAAACTACATCTACAGAGTTGGCCACTGTCAACTCAATGTAATTACAATGAAGATGTAGTAACTGTTTTAAAAGTAGGGAATTTTTAAGCTTTACACTAATTTTTCAATTAATATAAGATCAGAAAAGGAAGTGGGACAAGATAATAAATCAATGGTGTTTGGGTGCTTTATATTATCCCATGATTGCATGTTTGCTCAGCAAGGATTTTTTTTCTTTTTAGCCAATGCTAGGGAAATTATTCACCCTTTAAAAAATTTGACTGTACGATTCAATCTGCTTCCCATCCAGCAATGTTCAATGGTCTGACAGGTTTTGTTGGGTTGTTCTTTTTTTTTTTTTTTTAACTATAAAAGCCATTTACAAATGAACTGCATTGAAGTTCTTTCCCGATTTCTTACACCACATCCAGCTAATTGCTCTTTAACATGCTAACAGAAGGATAAGCTGGTACATAATAATTCAGGCATGCACCGATCCCATAATGCCAGGAACTCAGAAGCAGCATGAGAAAACATCAGATTTTTGGCATGTGGGCTAGATGTTTAAATCTGCATAGATTCGAGCCAATTAGACTTGTCAGACTCCAATCCAGTTGAGAGTGACCCCTGATGGTGGAAAGACATGTGGGACAAGCCACAGAAAAGCTTGCAAATGTCAGAGAGGCCAAAAGGTGCCCCACTGGCCTCAAAACTATTAATTAGCAACCAGCGAAAGCACCACCAAAGAATCGCTGCCCCAGCACTCCTTCTCCAGAGGTTGCTGCTACTCGGCCTCATTATCATCTGGACGGAAAACAACACCCTTTCCTGGGAGCTCTCTGCAACACTCTTATTGATTAAGTTCCCACAGTGTTAAATCATTCTGTAGCTTTCACTCCAATCTTCCCACCCTTGAATAATAAAACCTTCAAAGGATTTACTGGATGGAGAGCGAAGTGGAGCACAAGGAGAGATGGATACTGCAACATACAGTTTACATAGTGCCCACGGTGTCAGCATAAATCAGACCCCAGAAAGGGTTTAAAAGATGACAGAAAATGACGTTAATTTAAATATTCCCTACAAAACATCCTAATTCCTAGGGTATTTCTAAGTCACCTACACCAAATAAAACATGACACTTTATAATATTAAATAACTTGTCCGATCTTATTCATGTGAGTATCTCAAATGTTTAGTATCAGACTGATGCCTTTCCTGATGGCATAGCGCAGAAAGAGTAGCAAAAAAAATCAGAACCATATTTGAATTGTATGAGAAAAAGATACGCATATACTTTCATTCCAACTGATTTATTCTTACTGTTTTTATCATTATATACTATGTACATATTAAACACTTTTTAAATTATATATGCTAAATATATATCAAACAAGTCTACTTATTATAATAAAGTGGGATAATTTTGTTCAATATGTATATAGTAAATATCAGTTTCTCCATCATAAAATAGAGATTATCTCCTACAAGGTAAATGTGAGGATTAAATATGAATATTTTCATTTTAAGTATTTAATATATGCTTAGGTAAACAGTAAGTGCTCAAGAAAGTATAGTTACTATTCCTATTATCTTTAGTATTATATTATGAATAATAAACAATTTGTATATTATGCAAAATAAGATTTCTTTTTCATCCATTGAACTGCTTGATGAAATGTATTGCAAGATATTTCTAAGTCTCCACCGAGAAAGAGTAAAATGTACTTAAGTAAACAGGATCTAAATCTATTTGTGGCCTCTCAAACTGGTTAACACACTAAACCCAGTAATATCACAGCTTCTGCAAAGACAAGGAGGATATATTTTTGTTGTTAAGTGCCGTCGAGTCGCAGGTGACTCATAGTGACCCTATGAAGGAGAGTCCTCAACACTTGGGTGCCTTTCATCCTCTCTCCAGGTTTATAGGGTTTCCAGAGGCAAGCTATTATGGAAGTGGATGCCACTCCAAGGAGGGTATACTCAAGGGAAAACAGGAGATCTATGCTGGAGAAACCTATGAACTTGACGTTGAGTTCAGAGTGATGATGACATATCTAGACAAGTGCTTGGATCTTCTCAGCTAGGAACAAATGAAGTGGCTAATAATTTTTAGGTAATAAAAAGAAATCATTTCATTTTGGATAATAATATCATACAATCATGACATGTGTCAATTAGAATGGTTCAGAGAGTATAAAAACTCTGTGATAATTATGAACTTTGTGTGACGTTAAAGTTTATATTAAAGTTACAAAGTGAGGTTGTTTTATTAATACTTTTTATTAGGTTCTATGGACCCACTAGCACCTACAAAAAAGCTTTGTGGTCTTAAAACTAATAAAACCAAGTTTCTACTCTCTGAACCAATTCTACTACTTTTATAAATAAGGTTTCACCTCTAAACACAGTGGGATTGATTATACAAGAAACTGCATGTGGAAGCAAATGCCAAAATGTATTCTACACTTTGCTCTACACCTCCTGCAATATTGAATACTTTAGAGTAGTAAGTCTACATTCTCAACCACATACCTGGAGATAACAGAAATTATTTTCACTGGGGAAAAGAATGCTCCTCCCTCCGACACTACCAGTAGCTTCATTAATGCCAACGAGTCACAGTGGGAACAATTTGAAGTCAAAACCCACCTGGCAAACACCTATCACTGAAGCACAGCAGAGAAAAACTAAGCCTTCTAAGTTTACCTTCCCTGTTACTTTTTTGATAACATTTTTAAAAGTATGAAAATATGTAGCAATTAAAGCAAGGGGTAAAAAAATTACAAACCACTTTACAGGTGCAAAGCTCTCTTTCAGTTAATATTTATTCAAAACAAAATACATTTTCTTTAAGCCTATCAACTTAATGTGATGATGATGATGATAAGGGCAAAAGAGCACAAAAAGAAGAACAGAAAGATAGGTCAAACTAGCACCAGATTGTAAAGTTAGTGCTTTCTACGCCAACCAAATTAATGCAGCAGGTGATCTTAATCAGGCTATCCAAATCTCCTGAAACATTTTGTTGTGAATAATGATTCTAACCTTAGGGATAGAGACCCCAAAAATTGCAAAATCAGTCAAAGATAGGCGTGAGCCTAAACCTATGAAAGCATTTCAGAAGCATTTTTTAAATAAAATTCTGTTTTGTTTCAGTTGGCAACTCCTTCTCTCCCCACCAGAGCCACTTACACACACCCCAAGAAAAATTACCCTAAACAACACTCTGAGAGACCTCTTTTTCCTAACACTGAGTCCTAAGCTCTTTCCTCAGAATCTTGTTCTACATCATCAGACTGAAACTCTTGCTGAGAAAGATGAAGATAATGACAACTCCAACTGAGAGGCCATTCACACCACTCATAATTATAGAGCAGGATCACAGTGGCTGGAGTATGGGTAGGAGACTGGGGGCTGGAGTGGGAGTGCAATGCAGAGAAGAAAACCATTCAATCACAAAAGTCATTCCTTGCCAAGGCAGAATATTAGGTCTTAAGGAAAGTCCAAATACCTGTATTTATCCATTACTTTAGTAAGAGATTATTTTACTATGTGGTTCATTAATTTAAATGTGATTTAATACAGCTGATCCCAAGGAAGTAATTATTTAACTAAGATTTTATAACTAATCACTACCTTGTTCTTCAAAACCAAATATTTTATAGTAGTTTCACAGTATGCTAGAATAGAGGCAATATTATTAACAAAGCGTAGTGACACTTTTCTCTTAGGATGCAAAGATAAGCTTAGGTTTTAACCTTATATTCTTACCACTTCATCAAAATCTATGAGTTTATTGTGTTTTGCTTCGTCATGTACACACATAGATTGACAAAATAAAATATTTAAACTAATCTCAGCCATATCTTTGAGTGGTAAATCCTGCCCCTATTCAAAGTCATCAATTTTAATTGGATTTCAATGCCAAACACACAAAAAAATTCTGCATTCATACTAAGATTGCATTTGTATATAACATTTTTACTCACTTTGTTTACAAAAAATGCTAAAGTTAGCTAGAATAATATGATAAAAGTACTAGTATACACTTCCACTTTGGTTAACAGAAAAGTAAAAGTATCCTGTGTAAAACAAAGTGAAAATTAGAATCTCCTTTTTCTATAATAAGATAAAGAGGATAGCAGTATATTCTTGAATATCAATAATTGTTGATGGTCTATTATTGAAAGACAATCAGTGAGAGTTCAATGAGTAAGAGTTCAAATGTCAAAAACTAACATGGTCCCAAAGAGTGGTTGTCATATTTTCCTGATAGTGTAACTTTCTGATGAATCTAGGCTTTCCTTTTTTTGACATGCATATGTGTTTGTCTTTAATTTCCAATGCAAGTCACTGTGAAAAGTTTATGTAACAGTGATGGAATGCTGATCCCACAACAGAAAAACATGATTTTCCATCTAGTTAATAAAAAGTTGGTATCTTTTTTGTGTAATTTTTTTCACTTTCACTAATGGCCTTATGATAATAATCATAGTATATAATCTGACACAAGTGCTCTTAAAGAAATTTCTAGTAAAGGACTGCAGCCTCTGTGGGAGGTAACTGTTGGAATTATCTTAAACCACTACCTGTCTTCAGCTACAATAGAAAAGGCCTTTAATCAAAATAATCCTTTTTCAAAAGAGCAACTTTTTTTTCCCCCTCTGCAATTCGCTCATCTTAAAAGAGCACTATAGCTTTTGTGCATAACTTAATTCATTCTTCAAGACAAGTACAAAATTTGTCACTGACATTTAGCGGCAGCCGTAGGCAATGGATAAAATGAACTAGTTAGCAATTTAACCTGTAAAAAAACAGAGTGGGATGAACAATTTTATGCCATCAAAGCAAATGGCTAACATTTAGCAGGATTTTATTTTTATTTTTCAGCCCATCCCATCTTCAAGAAGAAAGAAGTCAGGCTAACATTTTTTCAGGGTCCTAAATCTTCCTCTCAGCCTCTTCCTTTAATGGTTTCAAGTAAATGACTATCCAGAGGATAATTAGGCACTGTGCTGTCGCATCGTGTCAGGTCACAGCTGGATTTAGTCAGCATTAACCTTTGGGGAGAATTGGAATATCAGTATCATTTAAAATTAAAGACGTGTAAGCAGGCATTTCTGGAGATGTTAGAAAAGTAATTGTCTGTAAATTGTTTGACCTTGAGATTTAATTGCATGCACAACACACATTCTAGCAAGAGCCCTGGACTGTCTTCATTCTTTTACCTCCAAACCTCTCACTCCTCAAGGCCCATTAGGCTACCTGTGGCTTTTTCAGTAAAATATTCAAGAGTTTGGCCTTCAATTTAAAACAAAGGATGGGTAGCATGATGCGTTATATTAAAAACTTAAAGCAAACATACTTATCAGTCAGAATACCAGCTTTATCACACATTTTTAGATGTGCACAAATAACAGTCATGTTTGAAGGCTAAGTTTAATTCTCATCCCCCCTTCCTTTCTGCTAACAAGTTTGCATATTTTGCCTTATTCCCTTTTTCCCTAATGAGACAGCTTATGCTTTCAAAGTCCCTCAAGCTAGGCAAATCTTTCCACTGCTTCCACTGTTAATAATGAAACTTCGTAATTATACAAATCCAAGGTGGCCAATCAGCTTTCCAGGCTGAGCCTTCGGGTACCTCATAAATTATTCATGTGACACTTGGGCCTGTGAACTCACTTGCTTATATTAGAAGTCTAATTAATATTTAATCACACGTGCAGAGGGCACTTGGAGCTGCACTGTCCCTGAAAGAAGGGTAAATAAAAATGTGCATATGCCTCAATGTAAATTTCATTCAGTGTAAAAGGGAAGTGTGTATGGGCAGGCGGAAGTGACCATGACATGTATTAGGGGAACTGCAGTAGGTGTGGTTGGCCGCCCAGGAAGTCTTCTATGCTCTAGGTTCTGTGCAGAACCCTAAGAGAAGGAAGTCACAGTCTTTCTCCCTCAAGGGTTCCCATGAACCTGTTCATTCAAACTGAAGGATAGCAAAGCTTTTGAGAGGTAATATTGCTTTTTTTTAATTCCAGAAAGAAAACAAAACCTGCACTATAATTATCCACCAGTCTGGAAAGGAGTGATACAAATGCACATTTTTCTCAGGTCTTGCTTTGACAATATTCATTTATTTCCTAGGAGGCAGCAATATTGTTAAAATACAGTCATGGTTCTGAACCAAGTTGAACCAGATTGTTCATTAGCAACACAGAGAAATCAGAACATGTCTGAATTTGTAAAATATAAGTATACCAGGACAATAATGAGGATAGGAAAAATTATGTGCCAAAGTTCCGGAATGGGAAATTCTAAAAAGGCACGGTGAGCCTTTTAGGACCCTGATGTCAGGATTGGTTATTTCCAGGACTTCAGAGAGTGACATACACATATTCAAAGGTATGGTCTTTGAGCCTGGCAGCATTATTTATGACTCTGCAGTCTGAAAAATTGTTCACTATGTAGTATGCATGTTGACCTTGTTTTTCAAGAGAGGTGTTATGTTTATAACCAGGCATCAACATATAATTTTCCCCATTCTAATTGTCATTCTGGTATATATTTTACAAAGTTGAGACCATTCCAATTTTGTTTCATCATCCATAACAAAAATAGGAAGAGGTACTGTAAAATCCAGTATACACCATATCTTGGTAACACTTTTTGATATTTCTCTATTTTTTCTTAAGGGCAAGTACTAAAAAATGAGCCTAGAGTACACTCCCTGACTGTGTCAGCTTCCAGCTGTCTACAGTTTAATAGAGTTATCCTAAGCTATACTCAACTCATTACCATCTAGTTGTAACCGACTCATAGCTGATCGTCCAGTGGGTTTTCAGAAGCTGTTAAATTGCATGGGAAGATACTGCCCATCTTTCTCCTGTGAACTGCCTTATTTTAGCCAAGTCCCTACCCACTAGACACCAGTGCTGCCTTATGCTGTACTATTGTTCTTGTGTACTGTCGAGTCAGAACAGACCCATAGCTGACCTTCCAGGGGGTTTTTAGAGGCAGTTGATCTCATGGGAGACTTCCCATCCTTCTCCCACAAAGCAGCTGGTGGCCTTGAACCACATGCCTTTGGGATGTGCAGCTTCTTGCCACAAAGCCACTAGAGCTTCCTAAGAAACTTTTTTTTTAAGAAAGGTATGTTTTCAACTCCTTTTAAATGGTGAAAGATACAGACCTATACCTGGTCATGGCACACCAGAAGTCTGTGAGTGTGATGGAAGAAGCAATTACTGAGAGGGGAAAAAAAGTTACTGAATCCACAGTCATGACTGTTGGGTGAAGCACACACCGCCAAATTATGAGGACCTCTGTTCCCAGGGTGCCCGGCTTTAAAAGGACAGCCAGTGGCAATTTTTTTCTCCTGTCTTTGGTGATATCTCCATTTTGCCACAAATGGCTCTACAATTTTCCCCTTGAGCTGCTATGTCACCATCACCATTGCTTGTAGCCTCACATTAAGGATATCAAGAAAGACACCTTAAGGAGATCAAGGAAGAAATGAAGTTTAGAGTTCTTTGGGCAATTAAATTTCAGTAGTCCCCACGCATCACAAGGTGATTGTGCTGGGGCGTTTTAACAGGTAAGTCATAATGTGATAGTGATCTTTTTACCAAAGGCAAAAATGACAAAGACTGACAGGGCCATCACTTAGTGAGATAACTAAAAAAGTGCTCTGGGTTAACCTGAGAAAATTACATCACTGGCCACCCTGGCACTGATCTAATTATTTTCTTTTACAACATAAATTAGAATGTGCCCAAATGGGTTCTTGAATCTTAGAGTTAATATAGTGAGTGGAAAAAAATGGTTCTAGAAATCTAAGAATGACTTCTACAAACTTTGCTTTCTTTTAATTAAAAAAGCAAGAATAAATACTCTTTCCACATGGCTGAGGAATATTCTTATTGAAATATGCTTGTCTTCACCCTAAGTTGTCTCAAACAAACATTTCTGAAACATCTAAAGTAACCACTGTCAAAACTCCCCTTCTCCTGGGTTAGATTAGATTCTTTATAATTCTTTTTTTTTTCATCAATTCTTCCCCTAGAACCATGTATGATGATCTCGCCCTCACTCTCATGTTAGCTTGCTCTCTCCACATCCCCAGCTACCCCGTGTGTGTGTGTTTCATATGGACCTGTGAGTAGCATACCTGAAAATATGATAACCACTGATTTTTTTTTTTAAATGATGATGCCTTTGGAATCCATAATGTCTTGGTTCCAATTTCTGTTCTTTTTGTTTCTTTGAGTCTTTGGTCAGGCCAGTATAAACTCTCACTAAGCTTCAGTGTGGTTGTCTATAAATACGAGGAATTAATACTACATTCTAGATTGAGATAATATACGTAAAGCATTATTAAAGTGCACATACCTTAAATACCAAAGACCTTAAAAAATTTTTCTCGGTAATCTATAGTTAAAGTGCACACCATTCATTTATTCATTCCATTTCTTCTTACCTTCACCATTCACTACAATACGTGTAGAAATGATGATACTTCATTTCTTTACAAAGTTCTGGTTGTGTACTCCATAGGTAATGTTGCTTCTAACCCAAAGATCCTCAGATCATTTGAATCACGAGCAAAACAAAAATATATGGCAATCTCCTAAAGTGCAATTTATGGCCTCTACAAACAAGCTGGGGAGTCGGCCCTGAGTCAGTTCCTACTGCACAGCAATCAGTTTGAGTTTTGGAATTTGGTGTGGTTGTGTTTTGTTGTTATTGTTGTTGCTTGTTTTTTTGTTGTTGTTTTTAAAAGAATGCAGAATAATTGCGCTTTATTTTTGGAGTTGGCACAGTTCACAGTGAGCTGTCCAGTTAACCCAAAGGCAGTTTGAATCCACCAGCAATTATGCATAAGAAAAAGGGCACTCTCCTCCCATGTTATTTACAGTGAGGGAAAACCTTTTAAGGGTCACCAACTGGTCGGTTCTGACTTGATGTCAATAGATTTTTTAGCTGAGTTTTCACCAAGATCTTAACCACACTCATTGCCTTCTACAACTGGGCCATAATAGGTCTATTATTAGAGAAAAAAAGAGGGGGAATCAAAGCCCAGACTCAAACAACAGATAGAGAGGTGAGCATAGCTATAAATAACATCTCTGAGCTCATTTACAAAATCAAAGTATATCATCATCAGCCCCAAATTCTGAGCAAACTTGTACTTTAGTGCGTATGGGAAGATACTCATAGGAATATTGGCCCTAAATTCAGTTGCGATTGGGCCAGATTATAGATTACAGTGTGACAGAGGTCAGGACAGTGATTAATTTTGAGGCTTGATGAAGTTAAACTAATAGCCCTATAACACATACAAAAATACCTCCTGCACCACAGACCTGTTGTTTTCAAAATCTCTGAGCAGTGGTAAGGATGGAGAGCCTAAAAATCCCACCTGGGCCTTGGGCTCTGACTGTGAGACACAACCTTAATCAAAAGCCCAGTTATAGGCAGAGTTGAGGCTGCTTTCAGAGTTTCAGGCTCAGTGAGGACTGCCTGAGACAGGGAAAGAGTATGAAATCACAAGTGGAAGGAAGAGATGAGAGAGCATGGTAAAAATAAAGTTAACTCAAGGACAAAAGCCACAGATGGTAAGGAGTACAGAGGCTGGAAAATTGATGGGTGGGCTGGCCATAAAGGAACAGTCCTATTACTTAAAAATATTCAAATGATGAAAAAAGTAGATGCTTACAGTCTAGTATTCCTCCAAAACTTCTCTGTGGAGAGAGACTTATTTTAGTGAATTAATGAAATTATCCAATTTGTGATCGTAAGGTTGAAAGGTGTAAAGCCTAAAATTTGCCACAAAATTTACTTTTATTTCCTTGCAATCTACTAGTATTCAATTTTTATACTCTCATAACAACAGTTGAATCCTGAATGTGATTGTTTATATTCTTTATTTCACCTGTACCTTAAACCCTGCATCAGCATTTATCAAAGACTGGTCCAGGGATGATGAGCATCATATTTACCTGAAGCTAGGTGGCTTAGTGATGAGATGCTGTGCTATAATACCAAAGGCACAAAGTTCGAATCAACCAGCTGCCCTGTGAGAGAACAATGAGAAATCTTCCATGCAATTAACAGAAAACCCACAGAGGGTCAGCTATGGGTCGGTTCTGACTCAAAGGTATACAACAACAACAGCTAAAGTTTACACAGGGCAGTGATTCACATCAGGGAAAAGAACACAGTTGTTATTGTTAGATGCTGTTAAGTTGAGTACAACACATAGCAGTCCTATGAATAACAGATGTGAACCTTGTCCTATCCTGTGCCATCCTCAGAATTCCTCACACACTAAAGCCCATCACAGCAGTCACTATATAAATCCATCTGTTGAAGGTATTCCTCTCCTTCAGTGACTTTATGCTTCTCCGAGCATCACTAGATAAAGAATACTAGAATTAAAATTAGGTACATTTCTTCATGTGTTTTTTGGCCATCTGAAATGTTCAAAAATCACGGACAATCAGAGAAATGTAAATCAAAATATCTCACTCCAGTAGCAAAGTTTAACAACACAGCAAGTAATAAATGTTGGAGAAGATTTAGAGATTGGAACTCTTATGTATTTCCCGTGGGATTGTAAAATGGTCCAATCACTATGGAGGGTAGTTTGGAGTGTCCTCAAAAAACTGAACATGGAAATTCCATATGACCCAGCTATTCCACTGCTAGGAACAGACCTAAGGAAATCAGAACTAAGACATGAACATAAATATGAATACCTATATTCATAGATATCTAGTCCTCATCCCAATTACTGAATTACAGCCTTTTCCAATTGGTTTGAGAATCTCATTTTCAGCACATCAAAATCTCAGGGCCTTTGAACTAGAAAATAATAAAGTACTTGAGGTCACAAATCATGTCTTACCCATAGTCATTCCTTTTATACATAGCAACTTCCCTTTGTACACCATGAATCTTTAAGACTCCACCAGCTGTTCCATGGGAGAAAGATGGCCAATCTCCTGTAGTGCAGTTTACAGCCTCTGAAAACCTGCTGGAGGATCAACTACGAGAGGGCCAATTCAACAGGAATGAACAACAACAAGCTTATAGAAGGTATCAAATAAATATGTTGAATTACAAAACTATGCACTGTGAATTGCAGCTGTCCAAAATATGTGTTGGATTTCTAACCAATATATGTGGGATGTAGGGTTTTCTATTCTTTTCAACTGCCCACCTGAGGTATTTTTGTTATAGCAGCATTAAAAAACTAAGATACTAAATTACAATATCCTCAAATGCTGACACTAGATAACTATCTTGCTTTGAATCACTTGAACAATTCAAGCTCTATCTTGAATTTATCGAGCCTTCAAGCAACAGTATAAAAATGAATACTGCAGTAAATCCACAAAAAATTGACAAGTATTCTAACTTGTATAATAAAGTGTTGTTTAGTTATAAGAAATTATATCACTCTTTAGAGATAAAAAAAGAATTTTCAAAGCTCATACAGGGCTGAAAATATCAAGTTACATGTGGATATACACACAGAGATTGATAAAGCTAGAACTAGAGATGAGATAGAGATACATATAGAGATACAGATAAAGGCATACAGATGTGCGCATTCATCTTTTCAAACTTACTATATAGCCCAACGATCAAATCCAGAATGTGCAAGAAGTAAAGTTGTCACATAAAGGGCAACACAGCCTGTAAAAAATGAGAGTAGTACCTCCTCTGTGCTTCTCAGTGAAGAAAGTCAGTCCAATAGGATCAGCGTGGTCAAGAAAATCTGTAAATCCAAACTTCTCAATTTGTAAATTTTGTTGATAGTTAAAACATAATTAAAAAACAACAACACTCAATTGACCAAATAAAACATGTCTGTAGGCCATCATGATAAAAATCTGTAGCATATGGAGTATTCAGATACAACATCGAAGTTGAAAATAAATATCTATACACTGGACACTTAAAGAGTGATTGCTCCCTAACCATACTGTGAACTGATCAATAACACATTTTAGGTATTCATCTTCCAGCACGTGCCCTCCAAGAACATTTGATTCATGGATAAAGCCCTAATACCTTTCACTTTACCTGGCATGGGATAGAATTCATAAATTATTTGAACGATATTTGAAATTTTCCTTTCTTGATTCAGTTGGGTGTTGGGTACATTGCAGTCTTTTTATGTCTAAAAAATCCTTAAAAATTTTTTTAATTAATTTTAATGAAAGTTTACAGAGACTTTGGATTTCCATTCATTCATTGTTGCACTTTTCTCCCTGCCCATCCTTTCCCCCAATTCACTCTTCTCCTTGAAAAGTAAAAGAAAAACTCTTTCATTGTTATGAAATCCCTCCCCACCAGACCACTCCACTGTGAAGCCTTCATTCTGGTGTCCTTGTTTACTATGGAATAACTTTATATTTGTAAACCATTATAGAGCTAATGTACAGGGCTCCTATACACCCTTACCTACGTTTTTGGTTCTTTTTTCAGTCTTTTAAAAAATTTTTTTATTGTCACCCTTTTCCAGTTTTAGCCATATCCTATCCCTTGTCTAAAATGTCACTATGAGTCATATTCAACTTGACAGCGCATAACAACAACATATTAGTTAGCACCCTACGACAGTATGATCTGATCTATTTGTCAAAATGGACATGAACATTACTATTAATGAAGCTCCAGGTTTTATTTCATCAATTTTACTATTAATATCCTCCATCAGATTCAGTCTGGGTACCACACTATGGTAAGTTGTTGCAATTTCCAGTCCCCTCTGATTTGTGGCTGTTTCTCAGTTTTTCCTTATTTGTCATGACCTTACACTCTTCAAAATTTTTATTGTTCTTGTTTTGTACTGTCAAATCAACAACAACTCATAGTGACCCTATGAACAGTGGTTCAGAATCTTAATCAATCTCACTGTCTTTGCACATCTGACCCAATTGCCACAGTTTCTGTGCCAATTGATCTCATCTGAGGTCTTCTTCTCCTTCACTGATTCACTACCCTCCAAGCATCATGTCCTTCCCCAAGTCTCTCCTGACAACATGTCCAAAGTATATGAGATGGAATTTCAAAATTCTTGCCTCTAAAGAACAACCTGGTTTAACCCTGTCCTGTACAGACCTGTTTGTTCTCTTGTACAGTCCATGATAAGTTTAATTCTCTTCTCTAGCACCACAACTCAGAGGAATCCATTTGTTTCCTGTAATCTTAGTCATTGTCCACTTCTTAGATGCATAGCAAACAATTGAGAAGACCATGGCCTGAATCAGGTGTACCTTAGTCTCTAGAGTGACGTCATTGGTCTTTAGCGCTTTAAAAAGGTTCCTGACAGCAGATTTTTTCCAATGCAACTTGTCTTTTGATATCCTGACTGCTAGAGACAAAGGACATTGATGGTGGATCCAAGCAAGATGAAATCTTGAACAGCCTCCCTCTTTCCCACATCTATCATGATGCTGCCTACTGGCATGATGGTGGGGATCTTTGTTTTCCTAACATTAAGATGAATATCCATATCCTTCAATGCTTGACCTTCCACAGCAAATGCTTCAACTACTCCTCAGTTTCATTGAGCAAGGTGGTGTCTTCTGTGTAATGCTGGTCATTGGTGAATTTTCCTCCAGTCTTGATACCACATTCTTATTCATAAAGTCCAGCCTCCTGAATGATCTGTTCAAAATACAGATTTAAGAGTTATGGAGAAACGATGCATCCCGGCCACATTTTTCTTGATCTTAAACCAGGCAATATTCGCTTGCTCTATTGAGTCAACAGCCTCCTGCTCTAGGTCTTACCCAAGCACAATCAGGTGTTCTGGGATTCTCATTCTTCACAATGTTAAACGTAATTTGTTGTGAGCCACACAGTCAAATGGCTTTGCAAAGTCGAAACACAGATGGATGTCTTTCTAGTACTCTCTGAATTTGGCCTTAATCAGCTGACATCAGCAACAATATCCCTAATGCTATGCCTTTTCTAAACTCAGCTTGTCTTTCTGGCAGTTCTTTGTCAATATGTTTTAGTTGTTTGAGATAACCTTAGCAAGATTTTGCTCGCTTGGTGTAAGTGATATTGTTTGATAATGTCCATATTCTGCTAAATCTTCTTTTGGGGGAATGGGAATAAATAAGGTTCTCTTCAGTTGGCCAGGTTTCTTCCAGATTTCTTCCCACAACCTGATGAGCACATCCAGGGTTGCACCTGTTTGTTGAAATACATCAAGTTGTATTACACTATTCTTAGGGTCTTATTTGTTACCCATTCCTTCAGACCTGCTTGAACTTCCTGCTTTATTTTCATTAGTTCTTTATAATATGCAACTTCCTTTTTTTAAATAAAACTTTTCTATTGTACTGGTTTACTTACAAAGTGCATTGTTTTTCACGTTGGTACTTTCACCTTTCCTTTACCAACCCTTTCCTCCACCCGTCAAACTGTGCGACCCTATGATTAAGCAACACCCCCACACTCACCCTCTGCTCCTTTCCCTGCCTTGGATCCTTGTACACGATCTACAGTAATTGTCTTACACAGTATTTGTCCTTATGGGATTGAGTTAGTTCACTTAGCATAATACTCACCAGTCCCTCCCAAGTTGCTTCTTGAAAAGATTTTGTGTCAGTCATTTAATTTATTTATTTATTTATTCATTCATTCATTCATTCATTCATTCATTCATTTATTTTTGTACAGTGACTCTGTGTATACCATCTATCTTCTTTTGATGCTTCCTGGTTCATTCAATATTTTGCCATAGTATCTTCAAGTGTTTTTATTTTCTTAACTCGAGTTCTTTACACATATTGCTAGAATATTTTTCAGCTTCAGGAGCCGCCCTTTGAAATCTTTTGTTCAGCTTTTTTAGCTTCCCCTTTGTTTTGGCTTCTTGGATCTGGTGTAATATTCAGAGTCTCTTCTGACATCCATTTTGGTCCTTTCTTTTCTTCTCTGTCTTTGTAATGACCTTTCATTTTTTTCATGGATGATATTCTTTATATCTGATCATCATTCACTAGTGTTGAATTCTGCATACCTGTTCTTGGGATGGTTTTTAGATTCCGGTGCTATAGACTCAAGGCCATAGTTTGGTTTTTGTGGATTGTCATTTTCTTTGGTTTTAATTTTAATTTACCTATGAATAGTTGGTGGTCTTTTTCACAGTCAGCATCTTGCCTGGTTTTTACAGCTGTTATTGAGCTTCTCCAGTGATTCCTTCCACAGGTATGATTAATCTGATTCCTTTGTTGTGCACTGAATAAAGTCCATGTATATAGTCACTGATTGTGCTTTTAATAGAAAGCATTTGCAATGGATGCATCAATGACTGTACAGAATGTTATCATTCTATCTCCAGCCTTATTTCTGTCACCAAATCCAAGTTTTCCAAAACTGGTCCTTCTTACTTATTGAACTTTTGCATTTTTAAGTCACTAATTTTTATTCATGAATGTTGGTTGCACATGTTCAATCAATTTTAGACTGTAAAATTTGTAGAAATATGTTAAAATTTGTATTACAATTTTGTAAATAAACTAGTAAAATAAAGTACAAAAAAATTGGTAGAAACAGTCTACTGCCTTCTCTTTGGTTTTAGTTGTTGATGCACATATTTGAATGTTAGTGGTATTGACAAGTATTCCTCGTATGCATGGAAATATTATTCTGTCACACTTCGTTCTTCAGGATGCATCTACGATGCAACCCCATTTTTTCTCATTTTTTTCTTTCCCAGCGTAGTAGATTATATAATTTTCTGATTCAAAGTGGCCTATGTTAATCCACTTTAGCTCACCAATGCCTAGTGTATCAATGTTTATGGATCTGTTTGTACTTTCCTACATTCATACTTCTTACGTTCCAATTACTTATAGCTGTTTGCAACTATTTCAGCTCCAGTTATTCTATATTATATCCTATTTGGATTTTTCTGTTGTTTTTGTCATAATCTGATTGAGATTATAGGTTTACGGGGTGGAGTGAAATAACAGAGGTGTCGTGCCCTTCTCACATCAGAAATATATGGCCATGATTCTCCACTGTAATGTTTCTGAATTGTTTTTAGGTTTATTTTCCTTTAACTACTCTATTCTTTGAAAGCAAATCTCAAAAAGAAAGATGAACATACGAATTAAACTCCAAATCCTGTAGTGTGGAATATTTACACATGTGATCATTTTTAAAAAAATAAAAATATTAAATGTAACATTAAAAAAGAGAACAGGTGATAAAAAGAGTGAGAGGAATTACACCCTTGGAAATATCCAAAGATTTTCTATGACTTCTGGAGGCATAATATTTTCTATTCTTAGAATAAGATGTTACTTTCAAAAGGTCAAAACAATCAAAAGTTTACAGAATCCTACAGGGCCTCCACAAGATAAAGACTGATAACTCATTTACAAAATGGAGAAAAGACATGGAAAGAATTTTCACAGAGGAAGATATTCGAATGGCAAACAGACACACGAAGAAATACTCCAAATCACTGGCAATAAGAAAAATGCAAATCAAAAGCACAATAGTATACCATCTCACTTCAGTAGCAGTGGCAAAGTTTAACAAGACAGCAAGTAATAAATGTTGGAAAGGATGTGGCAAGATAGGAACACTTTTTTTCATACTGGTTTACATACAAAGTTCATAAGAGACAGAAACTTTTATACACTATTGGTGGGATTGTAAAATGGTACAACCACTCTGGAAGGCATTTTGACATTTCCTCAAAAAGCTGAATATAGAAATTCCATATGACCCAGCTACTCCTCTGCTTGGAATATACCCTGAGAAAATGAGAACTAAAGCACACACGGAAACTTGTACACCAATGTTCACAGCAATGTTGTTTGCCATCTCAAGAACATGGAAACAGCCCAGATGTCCAACCACAATTGAATGGATTGAGAAATTATGGTACATTCACACTATGGAGTACTATGCAGCATGCATGAGCAATGATTTTATAAATCACTACCTAACTTGGGAGGGACTGGAGATCATTATGCTACATGAACTAACTCAGTTCCATAAGGACAAATACTGTTTAAAACCATTATTGTAGAACGGGTATGAGGATCCAAGCGGGGGCAGGATGGGAGTAGAGAGGTGAGGATGGACAGGGAGGTAGAATATATTACTCACAGAATTGCACAACTTGATGGGTGGAGGGAGGAGTTGGGTAAAGGAAACAGGAAAGATATGGTGTGAAAAACAATGTATACAAATTTTGTAAGTAAACCAGTATAAAGTGAAACTTTTATTTTTAAAAAAATGCCCTACTAAAAACACACCCAAACAAAACCAAAAAAGTCAAAACAATCATTCCCATGAGAGATCTCTTCTTTTAATTGCTATAAAATAGTGAGAACATATTCTAACAAGTTTCTATTCACTAAATCTAGGTACTAATATCTTCTTTAATAGAAAGGTAATAGTGACTCTTTTTAAAGAAAGATTTTTTTTTCCCCCCATAAGCATCTGACTACCTATTATGTTCAAGAGAATGGACTGGCACTGTGAAAAATTTCCTTTAAAATGTACATTGCAGAGTGGATTATATTTGGGGGTAGGGGGTGGGGTTTGGGGAGGTGCAGGGGGATTGTGTACCAATGAGGGAGTTTTTCTTTTGCTTTTCAAGGAGAGGAGCAAACG